>NC_058193.1:15275520-15900520 GCF_907165205.1 Coccinella septempunctata | reverse complement strand
ATCTTATAGAGGAGTTTATACCACGGGAATTCCTCGCCATCCGTATAAGGCGTAAAGGGGGAAAGACTACCAGAATGTGGGGTCTTTCCATCAGTAGAAGTTACGAATATTACAATAGTTTCCACTTTCGTCGAAAAGACGAACGTCTTTTTCCAATTTCACCAGGATACGAATTGTAGCCAATGGCGAGACTTTTGGAGAAATTTTTTCATGTGGAATTTCATAGAAGAGATAAATGCACATCGGAAAGTTAATAACATGAATGAATATTTGTTCTTCAATAAAAAAAAAAAATTTTTCCGTTTGACGAATAAAAAAAATTCTAAATTTTCTAGGTGACGAACTGATTGAATTGAATTATAATGAATACCCCATATAAATTAGCTCTTTCTGACGTGAGATATCCATTTTTTCTTTTTGAATTGACCACTAGAACGGTATAGATCCCTCTTAAGGAGATATCAAGCTTGCATTGCGGCTGAGGAAAACAATTCGAACATCTGCTATAAACCTTATTATTTAAATGAAACATATTAAATGAATTTTATAATAGTGTCATCATCGGTCTCGCTCCCACATCGTGAAGTGATTCTTCCTACCTCAGTCAAACACGAATCAGCCTTGATGAAGCCTGTTTTTTTGCAGAAAATGAAATTTTCAACCATTTAAAGAATAATAATTTAGAAAATCTCATACCGTTTTTGATTTGCCAAACTCGCACAGTATGTATTTTATTTTTAGTGTCATTTTCTTCCATGCTGGACGAGCTGGCTCTAAATTTAAGGCCATAGTAGAATCATTATTCAGTATTACTCAACACGAAAAAAAATAAGAGAATTGAAAACTCTCATCAGGAGTGAAACAACGCCAAAAGTATTCCAATATGACAGAGTTTTCCATTACTATAAAAGCCTTCATTCTTATCAATTATCATCAATAATATCAATATTCACTGAAAAGAGTTGATCAAACCTACTATTTTTCATCAAAATAAATGAAGTGAAGAGATGTTGAAAACGGTTGACCGAGTTTTCCATATTCGCTAAAAACCCTAGCTATACCTACTATTTTTTATTACCAAATAATAATACTTATATAGAGTAAGATCAAGATTGAATATCGAATTATAATAAGGGCTTTTAGAGAATATTGATACAATTCGACTGTAAAAATTTTCAAATCGTTGACTTTTGATGTAATTTAGAAGATAATCGAGTTTGTGACGATATCTCAACGTTTATTCTCATGAGCTGTAAATAAAGACTTCCTAAGGTTGAGAATATGTTGGTTTTTATACTGACTCAAAATTTTAATGAACAAACACTATGTATAACCTACTTTTGTTCTGTTATCCTTGACTTCATATTATTGTTTAAATAATAAACTGAATCTTCATTTGGGATTTTTTTCAATATTTACCCACCAAATGATAATACTTTTGCAGTATGCTGATAGACTACTATGCTAATAAATAATTTTATATCATTCGAGGTCGGGATCAAATGTGGGAAAATTATTATGTAGTTGTGTTTTACTAAAACCAACTACACCAACTAGGTATTTGTTATATTAAACTCATTTCATTGCAACATTTTTTAGGAATATCTTCCTGAGCTCTTGGTCGTTGTTAAAATTCCTTTATTTCGAAGGTCTTGTTACTAACTTCGACGACATTTGAACTGCAAATTCATTATGAAATGAGGAGAACAGGTTTTTTGTTTTTTATGGAAAGTTGTTTTTTCCATCAGATTAAAATTTTTTATATGAAGCGATAAACAATTTTATTAATTTTGGAAATAAGTTTGCAATTCAAGCATTTCATTTTTTTTTCAGTTAATGTAAAGAAGTTCCTGATTTTCTTCGAATCATCAGAACACCTAAAAAAATTTCTGGAAGCCATTATGTTTTGGCCTATCACATAGTTTCGGCTTGAGATAGCATTTGGGCTGAATTAACATATCAGTTATTCTTCAGTATTCAACTAGAATGTGCGTTTGACTGATAAAAAAATGAACCACGAATTTTCATCACTGATTAGAATTTTAACATCCATATATGACGTTTCCCTTCATAGAAGCTTCGAAAGACCACAAGATGAGTACCTAACTGTGACGCGCAATAAGAATTCTGCATCCCCAAGAGATATTCGAAATTCAACCGCTGGATGAGAATTCTCTCTATTCACTATAGATAAAAACACGAAGGAGATGTTGCCACATCTCTGAGTCCATAAAGTACAAGGTGTAGTTTACAATAAACAGGACATGTATATTACAGTCACGACCCCGGTGGCAATGTCTCAAACTAAAATATACAATATTTACCATTCTCCGACCATTAGGGCTTCACGAGAAGAAATTTTCATTTCGTAATAGTGATGTCATCTTTACAATTTAAGCAGATATCTGTATTCAAGGTTCTTCCACATCACTCAGTGCTTCGAATCACGTAAACCAGAGTCAAATCGGTAGCTTCATTGAGCGGAAAACGTGAATTACATTATGGCTTCACATATACTGAAGTCATAATTCGCCTGAAGCCACAATGAATGGTCCTTGCATGTTACATGAAGCCATAATGATAGGAGGATATATATATATATATATATATATATATATATATATATATATTCTTTTGAAAAAGATTGTTACAAACTTTTACAATCTAAAAAACAATGAAGCGGGTGTAAAGAAATGGCAACAAGAGACAGATCCTAAAAATCTGTTCCTCGTTCCAGATCTCAGAGTAAGTAGAGGAAAAATGTCAACGGGGTACCATACATATCTTCGTATGATACATGAAAAAAACAGAGATTAAAACCTCAGAAAAAACTCTCTGTTTGCCCGTATAAGTGTAATGATGATGTATTTGTGTAAAGAATAAGCTGAAATTATTATATTGAAGGACATCTTCTTCATATGACAAAATCCAAAAACTTCCTTCCATTCTATCTACTATGATGGTTAAGGAAGAATAATCTGAAAACAAAAAGGAAAGAAAAAAACGAGAGGGGTGTATTGAATTTTATATTACTCATTAAATAATTTTGAAATTTGTAACCCATCTCAAAAAAGAATCGGTCACCGAATGGATACCTTCGAAACCACCCTGAAAATGATATATTCTACAACTCTTCACCAAGTGGTCTATAGTTTCTTCTTCTGCACCACACTCACACTTTTAATGACGATGTTTAACAACATAATTTCAATCCTAAATATCTCGGAATAAAATTTGATTTTTCATTGAATTTTAAGGTTCATTTGGAAAGTTTACGTTTGAAATTAAAATCGAGGAACAATATAATTCAAAAATTAGCTGGTTCTTCATGGGGTGCTGATGATATCACACTTCGTACGGCAGCTTTGGCTTTTGCTGCTGAGTACCCAGTAAACAATTTTATATTTACCAAATGTTTCCAAAACATTGCACTGGAACATGAAATATTTCAAAGGAAAGCTCTGAACTATATCCGACACATTTATGAGATTCTTAATGTCCGCCGATTTTTACGTTTCATAGACGCACCAACGAAACATCAATAGAACATTTCAAGGACATGGAAAAAGAATATATCTAAGAAACGTTTTCGAATAATTTCTGGAATATAACTAGAAATAGTTTAATGAAACGTTGTTAGAACGTTTGCAGCGGAACGTGCTTTTCAAATGTTTCTGAAATATCCACTTAGTTTATATAATCAGCACATTTCCATGAAATGTATCGGTTGTAACTTTTCTGTGCACTATATTCTACTTCAAACGACAAAATATTATGGAATAAAAACACCTGATAACAAATTCAAAGAAATTTATATTTTTATAATGAAATGGACAGTAGAATAATTTTTCTAGTTTAATCATTCATGTATTATTGTTTTCTGCCTGATGCTGTTTGCCTGCCGTAACCAGCTGCTGACAACACCCTCAAATTCTTTATCCGTTGTTTGATAGCCTCTTATTGCTGCATCTGAAAAATATAAAATTTTACCTTAAAATTCGATCAATTATCTTTATATTTCGTGAGATTTAGGAGTTTTCAATAATGTTCTCACATCCTTCGGAAAATTGTAACCTGCCTCTTTCAGTATACCTATAGCAATTCATTGATAGCATTCTGAGATAAAACATTTCGAACTTCAATTATCCATTCACGGATGTTGTTGATGAACGAATTTTTGTCTATGGTGTCACTTGCAGAAGACGCCCTATCATTATTCTTCCGCTCAACTTGAGTAAAAGGAACATCCGGAATATTTCCAATTTGTTTAGACACCCCGTCAGTTAATAGTTCAGTAATATTCACTGGCATATCTGTTACTATCTCAACTGGTATATCTGATGTTATTGTACAATAACATCAATGCTGAGACGTCTCAGCATTTGTTGATTGCAATTCGCTATGATTCGATGGGTTTTCATTTTCAAGTCGTAGCGTATTAGAATTCTCATTTGTACTTCTGAGCCGTTTTAAATTTTCATTAACCAACCTTCTTATGTGGCGTTTGGATAAAAGAAATTTATTCTTCCTTCTATCTATTGTATTTTTACGAAACTCTTATTATATCAGTACTATCAACTATAAAACCTATCGTGGGGTAGATGAGCGTAACACACAATGTACGAAAATTGAGGTTATCTTGAAGTAACGGTTTTACCGAATCCAGAATATTTGTTCTTATGAAATGTAATCTAAATAACTTACCTTTGATTTTTCAGACATGCTTCATAACACTATCTAACACATAACACTAACTAGACTAGACACAACATCACCAAAAATATACATGCCCAGCTATCTAATGATTGTCAGCGGAGCAGTTGCCAGTTCAATTTTTACTTCATCAGTATATTTCTTGTCAAAAATTCAGTAGATTTCAGTAGATTTATTCTACGCTTTACAAATTTCAGGAAAGGGTAATGAAATGAACCTATGTGCATTTCTAAAGAAAAACTAGTGAACTTTTCGCCGTATTACATTTTTATCGAAATCTGATAAGGACTCCCATTTGGTGGTCCGATTTTGATTAATTCTCCTAACACTTCGAGCTCCAATGCCAAGTCACTCAGCAAATCGGAGTTCTACGTCCTTTAAACACATTCCTGCATTTTGAATAATCTCAATTTTATAAGTATTCAAAATCATTTCTTTTATCTCGGCACTGAAGTGTCGTTTCAGACGTCTCTTTTTTGGAGGACTTAAGTCAACACGCGATTCCTCAGCAGTATCAGTACTTGACATTATATTAAAAGCAATGAATGACCGACCTATGCAGTTCTGCACAACAATTCGCATACAATCAATGAATCAAACGTAATGCGGTCCTGCGGAGGGTGCTTCTTACTCTCGCCTGCACACATGGCGTTCCTGAAGCTTTGACCAATAAGAGGAGTACCTCAAATAGGATCACGCGTTAGTCAGTTTGTTTACGCTGGCCTCTCGGATTTGGATAGACTATAGTTAGGGGGTAATCTGCATAAAAGAAATCCACCTTATGAGCTTCTTCTGAAATGAAGAAATAAACGAAAAAGTTTTTCGTCGAGTATAAACCCTCAAATTACTTACCGCTTTTATATAGGATGTGGATGCTTTGAGATTTTTTTTTTTTACGAAAATAACATTTCCTTTTTCATAACCTGAAATGAAATTCGTTGAAAACCTTACCTAACGAGCAAACATTTCGTGTAGAAGGATCTGAAATTTCAGTGCTCCAAAAAACTCCAAAATGGCTAAATCGATTCTGACCAAAATCAATAGTGACGGTTCAGCTTCAGCTGATCAGCATCAACGTGTAAAATTTATCGTCGATAAATTTGAATAACACCAAAACCATTTTGCCGATTTCCTCCGAAATCAATGTATTCTACCGAAATAGAATTTGATTGTCCCGAAATTGCCACTTTTATCACACAAACAGATAGAATTTTTTTTTGCAGATACTGACCCTACGTCCTCATTTTTTCGAAATGTATGGGGCCGCATAATAAGCGGCTATAATCTCAGAAAAAGCTTAACAAGGATGCATCTGCTCAACGGAAAACACGTATGTACAGATGGAATTTTCCATATTAGGGAGCCAACGATGCTAAATGTGGATTTGCTCAAGCGTCGTGGGGACTTCATGGATTGTGAAGAATGGATGGTAATGAGAAGAAAAATTATATGAGGTAGGAAAAAATTAAAAAAAAATGAATAGTCAAATGGACAAAATCGAGCGTGTCCCTAGGACCTTTCGTTTGCATAGGAAGAATAGAACTTTTCTACACTATTCTTTTTCTCATAAGATTCACAATATATATACAGGAGGTGTAGTATATTTCACCTAGTCAAACGGCGGTGTGCAATGCACTCAAACAGAATATATGGTTGATGTTATGATTCTATTCTATTCTATTCTTTATTCATCATAACAAATATAAACAAGCTATAAACAGAATTACAGAGTCATACAATCTAAACTTAAGTTTGTATACTATATGACCCTTCCAATTTTTGATTAATACAAAAAGAAACACAAAAAAAAAAGAAAGAAAACCAAATATACCAAAAATCCACAAACTATATGAAGTGCCCAAGAGGAGAGCAAGCCAAAACCATCAACTTCGCAGAGCCTAAACATGGTGAGGACCACACTGGGCCACAGGAATATGCAAGATATGAATGAAATTAGATGCACAAACAGTAGGTACATAAATATCATTTACTGTCAATTTAAAGTTGTGCTATGTCGTCCCGGTAAGTGATTACTTGCAATGTTATGATTAATCTGTGATTTGTTATGTTTATGATTATTAACAATATTTGTATTCATCAACGCTACCCCACAGATAAACAAACTTCTGTGTACAATTCGATATTTTTCATTCGATTGGGTAACTACACTAAAAAAGACCTAGTATGTGATAAATTAAATACCAAACAACTTTCTGGGCGTCACTAAACTGACTAAACTAAACCATTGAGTAAATAAGGAAGTTTACGGCATGCAGACAATTATTGAATTCTGAAAAAGTACATGCCGTCTGCATGCCGTAAACTTGTTTATTTATTATAACTCACAGACATTAATTCCACTTCTTAATTCAAACCATTGGGTATTAACCTAACTTGGGGGTTGAATACCTACTCATCCAAAGACTAAACTAAATATACTGCATACTGGCTTTTGCGATTGTACATCCGCTTCAGCATGTAACGCGCGTTCAAACAAATTCGTGGTCAAGTAGGCTTTGGAATTTTGAAGGTTGATGTTTTGCGACAGAAAAATTAAAATATGTGAATATTTATGACAATAACTTATATACATTTTGTATCTTTGTATGGAGAAGCACTTTTTTAGAAACAGGTACTCGAAGATTCAATAATTATTTTTTCATTGAGTTAAATTACAAGAACCTAAACATTCTGAGGCGACAGGAAAAATTCTTGGTAAAACTTTCAACCGAAGTTCATAAATTTCATACATTAAAGACATCATTCTTGAGTGAATCGGGGTGTTATTTTTTGTACTTTCAATTATTTGAAAGATTGTATTACTTATTTCAGTAATATGAATATGTACCTCATATTAAGTATCCCAATATTCTCAATATTTTCACCTTCACCCTCCTGAAGATACTATGTGATAGCTAAACACGTGTGGTGGTTTAAAAACTCATTTTGTGAAAATCGTACGATCTGTTTCAAGTTCAATATCCCCAATTTGTTCTTCATAAGTATTGAATTGATGAAAATCCACAACCAAACTAGAAAATCTGAATTAGGTTCATGATTTTCATTAGAATGAGTTTCAGATTTCAGAGTTGCCTAAAAGTGAAGAAGTTGTTAGAAATGTCCTCTTTATTCCAAACATTTGTCGAAACTTCTTCTCATATAATTCTGATAATATAAATGAGGCCATAGGAAAAAATCACATGGTGTAAAATCATACGATCTTGGAGGAAAGTCATGTTCGGTATAGAGGCTAATGAGCCGATCCTGCAAAACATTCCCCACAGTAGCTGAGGAAAATAACTATTGGATGATTCATCAAAATTCAGCTATCAAGGGCATGAAACGTTCTGCTCTTTGATCAAAAAAATAGTTCCAACAATTTGCCACTGATTGATAGCACAACAAACTCCAATTTTTTGAGAATGAAATGGTGTCTCAATGAAAAAAATTTCTTCATTTGGCTGCACCACATCCTCATATTTGGAGAGTTGACAAATTCAGAAAAATGAAACCAGGTTTCATCTGAAAAAAAAATTAAGGTTATCAATGAATTGGTTGAGAAACCACTGGCAAAAAACCATTCTACGAGGGTAATCAACATCTTCAATTTTCTGATAACACCTCAATCTGTATGAAAAAAATTGATGTCTTCCTTCAAAATCGTGTTTCACTAGACTCCAAACAGGTGGGATAAAACCCGATAAAGGTTAATGTAGTTTCTGTCATCACATTTTCAACAGTTTATCAACTCTGAGGTCGACCTCTTCATGTTTTTCTTTGAGCACTACCTTTCTACGTAAACATATCAGTAAACAGTGCATTTTTAGAAATATCGATAATATGGGAACACTAATATTAGGATACACGACCCTGAAACATTTATCATCAGAATAGTTCCACTCGCCTTCTATTTTCTGACCATTTCTGGAGTAGGATTCTATAATAAATGTTTTTTGCACGTCGGAAAAACCATATTTATAATTTGATGATAATTTCATAAAACAACGATCCAGAACGCATAACTTGACGGTTATGGTACAGAAATGGTTCAGTAGAAGCTAAGAATTATGCTTCGACATAAAATGCCTCGTTCCAGAATCGCATCTTTTCCATCTTTTCCATCTGTTACGTCAATACCGTCCAATCAGAGCGTAGATCTACGTCTATCTACCGAGTCTGCTCGCTCTCTTTCCTCCGAGATGTAATTCTGGAACTCTACAAAACACCGAGACACCGACCTTTCGATATTCGATAGCCTACATGACTAATTGTTCTGGACGCACGTTTTGCACTCATCTCCCTCCATGTCCAAAATTGGTTAAATGAATTGAACATTGCTTCGGACAAAACTTGTAGCGAATTTTATGATATACAACATTCATAATGAAGAGAGATAGCTTAATTGTTATTTATACTATAAATAAACTCGAACTTTTTTGCAAACTCGTCCTCGACTGGTGAATATCCTATACATCCCATATAGTATATAACATTTTTCCCCCTCCTTGTATTGTATGTTTACAAGAAAATGTTGGATTTATTTCTGGATTTTCATTATCATTACATTCGATAGCATTCTCATCATAGAAATCATATTATTACGCTAGAATGCTAATCCAGCAGTAAGAAATGCGGCGAAAAAGTGACAGTGGTCGTTAATGCGAACGCGATTCATTATTTTATTTTCGAGTAGAACGTTGCCGAGTTTCTGAATATTCTTTCGTTCGAACCTTATAAAGAGGGGACAATTCAAGTATCGAAGGTATGTGTCGGACAACAACGCGTTTAATTTCAGATTAGAGATTGATTTTTCACTGTTGCACGATCTGCTCGGAGGTAAGAAGTTTTAAGTCACATTTTCTGAAATGTACTTCTGTACTTGTCTATCAAATTAAAAATAATAAATGCAAACAACAAAAAGTTAAAAAAATGAATTATCGAGTTTCACTGATAGCAAATTCCATTGGTATATAGTAGTATTGCACTAGATCAGGATATTTTTAAATTGTTGCACGGAGATGCACTCAATGCTTAGGTACCAGTTCATGTAATGGAATCTGCGATAATATCGAATTCCATTGCTGATATTAGGTTTAAGGTTTGGATCTTTTGGAATTTTTGTTGTGAGTTCCAAATATTTACTTAGTAAGCACAAGTTGTTACCATGGAATTCGCTATAAAACTCCAATATTCAGCCTTCAGCCAATTCACCATTTGGTCAAACAATCAATGAATACTCAATAAAACCTCTACCGACAAATTTAGATTTAGACTTAACACACTTTACTTTACTTTTTACCTCCGAGATCCTGATATATTTTCATTGAAACCTCCAACATCATTGTACTGATTTTCTTACAAAGTATACATAAACATCACAATTAGTCATCCATGCATGTGTTTAATACTCCGAACGAAAAATAAATTTTTTTACCGAGTGCAATATGATTCCACTGACTTAGGATAGGAAAGTCTAGGCAACGTTCGAGTTGAAATAAACTAATGGCGCTCATTCGCTCTAACGACAACTGTCAATTTCTCGACGCATTTTTTAATACTGAATCAGCATTCTAGAGTAAGTATATTGTCGTATTCCTGCTACGAACTTTTGGGTTTTCAAAAAGGTTCTTCTGACACGAGGTGGCTTTTCAGAGAAGACACCAAAACCCGTCGAATGGTCGTTGGAATTGAAACTATGCACTTAACTAAACTTGATTTATTTACTAATTATGGTTACAGGTCACCTTCACACTGTTACTTAGGTCCACTTGCAGCGTCTGTCAAGAAAACTACGATTAAATTATTAAATCTCAAATTAACTCTTTGAAACTCTTGCACCGTCGTTCAAAAGAACTGGATTAATAGTAATCCACAGCTCTGGTTATTTTGTTGGTTTAGTTGTATAGATAACTCACTTAAATAAAATGCTTTACCACTTCACACATTTATTGAAACTCACACAATCAACTTTATCAGCTTACACACCTAGCCTGACACTCTCCGAAGTCCGAGTGCTTCCCCCGTTAATTTAGGCGGGCATCTCCGCGTAAGTATGACGGAACTATTACTATGTGACCTACTGCTATCTGACCTAATATCTACTACAACTCGGCTACCCTGAGACTTGATTGACCTCAATCAACTAATAACGTAATACATTTATCCAAAACAAAATCATCATTACTACAGTATCAGCACTAGCACAAAGGAATAACAAGTCTGTTCGAATTTTTTTTTTCTTTCTTCTTTTTGTAGATTTATTCCCGGTAACGGGATACAGCAATGATGATGATGATGATGATGATGATGATCAGCTCAAAGCAAAAATACTACTACAACTTACTAATTATACAAAATTTGGTTTGCAAATATGTATAATAATATGAAGTCAACACAACATGAATTAAGTATGTGACTACTCATTATCATGATTTTCATCATTAACAGCGTCATAATCTCTCTTATTATTATTACAATCAACATATTAATGTTGATTGTAATTATTATATTAATTATTAAATAATTATCAATATCACTATTCTCAATATATTCTAAGTCATTAACGTCGCTCTCAAAATTATCAACATTATCATAATTTTGTTTAATCCAAGAAAGTACCGACTAAGTTGGTATTTTGCGCAGGACTAGAAAAATTTGTGAAATGGCAGATAAAACTGTACAGAAAATGTCCAGAAATCGCTCATGCAATTTCACGACAAATGAAAAATCACATCTCTTCACTATTGTTGCGAAATTCAAAAATATTATAGAGAATAAAAAAACCGATGCGGTCACTAACCAGGACAAAATGAATACGTGGGAGATAGTTGCGAGAGAATTCAATTCATTATTTTCGGGGAATGTGCATAGACCTACAAATGTATTGAAGTGCTTTTATGAGAATTAAAAAAAAGGAATTTCGGAAGAGATGTGCCAATAGAAGAATTCATATTGGAGGCACCGGTGGTGGTCCTCCACTTCCAGAAAAAGACTATCATACAAGTGATGATTTGCTGCTATCGATCGTAAATGAGAAAACTGAGTGCGGAATGAAGCCACCCTATGGAGGTGATGTTGACAGCGGAACTGAAGATGAAATTCAGAATGAGGCTGATGGGTTGACAAATCAGTTAAGTAATGAAATAGAATTCGTATTTGACCCACCAGGCATACCTGATGTATCGATATATGTAAGTGGATATATTGTTATGATCCATTATGCGTTAATGTTTTCAATATGATATAAAAAATGGAATTACAACTGTTATGATAAATAAGACGTCTGTATTAATTTATTTATGTTCGACTGCATCATAAACACTTTATTTATGAATTCGTTTAGAGTCCATAATTGACTACTTTATTGGACACCACTTTATTGTACTCAACTGTTGTAGTAACACAGTAAAATCTACGTATTCGAGTTAAAACACAGTCTTACTTAAAGCAATTTTATTCACCACGTTTTTTTATAAACTTCTTGATGGCAATTCTTACAACTGACTAAACAAGTGACAGACTCGCAACTGAACAAAACACAGAGTCAGAGTATGACAGTAAATAGAATGTTCTACGTGCAGCGCCACAAGTATAGACATTGAAATAGAGATGGCGCTACAAGTATCAAAAACAATAACTTTATTTATCTGGAGATTTCAAATATAACAACACCTCCACTAAATCGAACAAATGCATAATATACAGAATTAACATTCATACAGTTCAAAATCTTTCAAAAACTTGTAGTGCTTTACAGAACTTAAAGCTTTGGTTAATAGATCAGCAGGCATTTGATTGGTATCTTTGAACTCTAAAACAATTGTTCCATTACCAACCAAATCTCTGATAAAGTGGTGTCTTATATCTATGTGCTTACTTCTATTATGAAATACAGGGTTGGCAGAAAGTTTGATAGCACTTTGGTTATCATTGAATAAATGAATTTTTAAACTTTCGCCCAATAAATTACCTAACACATTTTTCAGATATATGCCTTCTTTTGCAGCATCAGTCAGGACCATATATTCCGCCTCGGTGCTCGAAAGAGCAACAGTGGGCTGTTTCTTACTTTGCCATGAAATTAAGCAATTATTAAATTTAAAACAGTACCCGGTATAAGATTTTCGATCAATAGAATTGCCTCCCCAATATTTGGACATTTCGGTAATCTTGTTGAATCCACAAGTGAGCTTGAATTTGCTATTATGCGCATGCGCCAACCCTGTCACTCAGTGCTTTTGTTGCCAGATTGTGCATACATCGTATCTCTAAAATGTTTCGAATCATAGAAAAGAATATAATCTCCTTCTTGATTTGGTAATCGATGCCGTTTTAATGTTTTTTTATTTATTAGCTATTTTTGTTTTTCACACAACAATTCGAAAGAAAGAGGAATTGTATGGGTAGGTACATGCTTAGATATATAAAACCATATTAATTGAACACATTATTAATCCAAAGTAGCCAAAGTAGCTTCTTTCCTGTCTGGTATCTCCACAAGGAAACATTTCTTGGTTTCCCTTTCGATGCCTCCGAAGACCCAGTGACCGTCGATTCATCGTCCCCTATGATATTTCCTGTGGAAAAACTTTGATTCATCTATTTCAACAGTCTTAGGTGAACCATCGTCATTTATTCCACCGATCTGGATTTCATTTTCCTCAAAGTATCTCTCACACACATCACGACAGAAGTTATACCAGTCGACAACAGTGTGGGTACTATTTCCTATTCCAGATTCAAACGTTATGAGGTCCTGAGGATACTCTAAGGCCCATCCATTCATCAGCACCAATATCTTCTGCAACGACAAGTTGCTGTTTTCGAAGAAAGAGTTTTTTCTGATAGTACGCTGCCCTTTACAGAGCTTGCACATCCACAGATAGCCGTCACACACATTTCTTGCATTTCGGCAAAATGTCATCAGTATGTTGAAGTTATCACAGCTGTAAGAATTTTTCAGCATCTTCCTTCTTACACACCATTTTATACACTCTAGAGGAGTAGCAAAATAAAGAAAACACATTATATTATTGCCTCGCCTCTAATTTCAGCTTCACTCGAAATTTGCGCAGAATCTACAATCTGTGTTGAACTAAACGGAGTTTGTCTAGTTTCACCCATTTTTGCAGATAATGAAGCACAATATTTCAGATTAAAAATAAATATCGCAAAATCACTACACCAAAAAATTGTATCTCTTGTAGAACTAGTTTGCTATATGATTGTCATAATCTCTTTAAATTTCAAATAACGGTCAATTCAATAGCCGGTGGCGGGAAATTAACATTGTGCGTCAAAAATATATTTTCTATGACATTCTTTAAATACATGATAAATTTTTCAATTTGGCAACGTAGGTGCTACTGTGAGGTGAACTCTCAAGGCCACTGGGGAATTCAACAAGATTACCGAGATTTCAAATATAACAATATCAACTGTCACTATCATTCTGTCAAGTAAATATCAGGCGCTGAGAACCAGAGCGGACCATCCCATTGCTGATACGAATGGAGATAAAAAGGTTTGCAAAAATAATGATTTTTTAAGATTTTTTCAAATATTTGAGAATGCTCTATTACGATCCAATTCTTGTCAGAATACTTGTGGTGGGATGTTTTTCGCTGCAAGTGAAAAAATAACATGAAATCTTCAAATGAAATGGAAATAATGAGGGTTGGTCCGCATTGGTTCTGATATTTTTAAATTTTTTCATATTGGATCATAACAAAAAAAAGCAGATTTTAAAATTTTTTATTACAAAATTAACATTCTTCTGAGAAAAATGACACAAAAATAGGAACGAACGGATTTTACAGGAAAATGTATCTTATTTTGAAAAAAAAATTATACATAAGTTTTATCAACGACAGGATTCACATCATCATCATTTTTGACCACTATGGAAATTTCGTCCCGTGCTGCTGACGAACATCTCAAAGAGTGAAAAAAATTGTGAAAAATTGGCGGAATAAATTCAATTAACTGTAGAAGATCTTTCTTTTTTGCAGTCACACTGTTTCCATTAGGGTATAATAAAGGCAGAGGTCCTTGGAAGCAATATTTCGAAGCGTTTCTTTTTTGAATATCGAATTGTTGTAATGGTTGAACTTCGCTTATTCCATATTTGAAGTAAATTATAAATGGATCCTCTTTTTTTATTACAATCGAGTGAATTTTCAACCATTCAACTTTTCTAGCATCTGAACTTATCTTTCTGTTCGTAATCGATTTCTCTAAGTTGACTGTAGAATAAAACATCTCCTTCTTCATCAAAACTACTTTAAAAGGATTTTTTTTCTTCGCTCCAGTGATGACATTCACCCAATCATTGGGGACATAAATATTCGGAAAGAATTTTTTATTTTTTTCAATGACACCAAAATCTCTGTCACACACAAGAAACGAATGGCCGCTAACCAAAAAGTTGTGCTGAATTTCGTCTACCTCAAATTCCTGTGATTGAGCCATGTATTGGCAAATAAGAGCCATCTTAATATTTCTGTTCTGACCACCGCAACCGTCAGAATACATTATAACTTTTTTGGTCTTCACGTTGTGTCTTATATAATTCATCAGGCATGATCCTATTTCTTGAGCACCACGAGATGCTATAGATTCATCCCATACAAACATTGTAGCTTCATTACTCTGCAAGTTGTGGACTCCCAAACAGTAGGTCCATAATTGCCTCTTATAATATGTTATACCGGTGGAGATAACAGGCGTAGGCAATGTTTTCATCAGGTCGAAAGCTATAACTGTAACTTCGTCTTTTGAAATTCCCGCATCTTTATTCATAGCATCTCGTAGTTGTTGTGCTTTGCGCTGATGAAGTTCTAGTTGAAAATTTAGTTGTTGTTTTTTTCCTTCATCAATTTCATATTTTATTTTATTTTGTAGAGAGTCACACGTCTTACAGGAGTCTACAATAGGTGGGTGAAAATGAAGATCAAATTTAGTGTTGAACACATCGCGAAACTTGAATTCTGATACAGGATTAGCAGTTTTTTTCTTATACTCAGTATACAGAATTCTAATATTCAAGTCAGGACTAAGGTATTTTCTATCCGTCTTATTCCTCGAGTAATGAGAAATATATGTTGGAAATGATCTGATGAAGTCACAAACACCTTCAATTTTTTCTGCGGGGGTTTTATTCGCAGGAGGGTGACGACCTCGTTGATCCTTAGGTACCATTAAATTAGTTTTTTTTTTAGGGTTCTATCAATTTTACCGTCTGATACCATTAAAATTTTCTTGAAGAAATTTTTGCAAATTCTTACGTCACTTCCTTCGCTGTTAGGTAAATAATATTCCCTCGTCAAATATTTCGATTTGTTAGTAGAACTGGCAGCAGTTGAGGAGTAATGACGAGCAACTGGCTTAACTTTGACTTGCGAAAATATATATCCAGTCTGCGCGTCGAAATTAGCAAGACCATAAAATTTATTGTGTATATCCGTTTGGATTTCTGGACCTATTACCTTAAAACATTCTAACCTACAGCAGTTATCTGCAGGAAAGAATATTTTAGCGCGGACAGTTTCGCCTTTGACATTGGTATAACTTTGACCACTAGCTCGTAAATATTTCCGTTTGTTTTTTTTCCATTCACTCTCGCTTCTTATCCTCTTTCTTGATTTCAGTTTCTCCTCTAAGTGTTTCAACTTCGTTTCTTGTTCAACAATATTCGTTTCACTCTCAAACTCTGAATCACGCAGCAGGTTATCCTCAGAACTTCCGTAATCTTCAAAGTCTAGGGGTTCACGACGAACATCTGAGTTTGTGCCTAAATATTAGGTGCGAATTGATTGAATATAAAATAACTTTATTTCAAATACAAAAAAACTTACCTCCTATCTCGTGGGATGTACATTCAGATGAGAAACTTGATTGCATAATTTTCGAACTGGTACTTCAATATTTCAACAAATAAACAACTCAAAATAGCGAATTTTAGCATTCAATTTTCGTTAGCTATTGATCGCTGTCAGAAATGCCAAAGCGGACCAAGCCAGCTAGTCCGATATGGTCCCGATTTATAATTAGGATCGAAAGGGTGGACCATCCTATCCGGTGGCGATAAATTTTATAGCATTATCGTATCTGAGAATATTCAATGTAACTCTATAATATGTATCATAACTTGTCGAAAACCAATCTTAGCTTAATATTGAAGATTTTGTGGGATGGTCCGCTCTGGTTCTGAACGCCTCATATACTAAATGCAAACAACACTTTATTCAAGGAAGAAGAATTGAACTTCGACCTAAAAACAAAATCATGAAATACTATTCTAAACATACGTGTGGTAGTATATATATATTCTTTTGAATGTCAGCAATACATTTTTAGTTATCAAACAATATAGCATATGTATGAGTTTTAGCAGAGGTTAGTGTAACGGGGTACCATACAATTTAGAGTATGATACAAGAGCTTAGGGAAAAACCTCAGTAAAAAACCCTGTCTCCCCGTGAGAAGTGTAGTGATGACAAATTTGTTTACAGAATAAGCTTTAAATAGTGAAGGGCTTCCTTTCCATTGACATAAAAATTTCTTTATCCTCTTTCCATTTCGAAATAATATCTGAAACAAAGAAACAGAGCAGAAAACGAGAAAAAAGGCGAATAATAAAGCCTTCATCCAAACTTATTTCAAGACTTGATGATGACTGAAGAAAAAAATAAATAATCATAGGTACATAACTTGTTTTTCAATTGCATTGGGAGGAATATCATCTCTGCGTCAAAAATCTTCTGCTGATCTTGGTGGAGGATCACCCTCGTCATTAGAAATGCCTTCAGTATTCAAATTAATAGTAGCCAAATCTTGCTTTTGACTGGGAGGGCCTTTCGACCAGGTCCAGTCTTCCAAGTGATGATTCTTCTATTCTTCAGTTGTTCGAGGAACGCTACAGGACCCTTATATTGGGGAATCATCTCCCATAGATATACCAGTGGTTATTTAGTAGAAAATTGAAAAAACGGGGAAGAAATTAAAAAAAACTTCTGACACTTCATTGACATTCTTTGTCATTATGAAAATGCATGCCTGAGGAAGTCGAGCTCGAAGTGGAAGCACAGTTTTCGATCTGCAATACTCTTGATGCTTGAATCAACTACTTCCTGGCCCAATATTATGATGGCAACACTTATTTTGGTACTTTTCGATTCATCTATGTAGTCCATAGCGAAGAACTTTTGTGAGCTTTCAATTCACTATTGAAGTAAGCCAGAATACTGTCTTCTGTCGATTTTACAATTTTCTTTGTTTTACACCACTTGTTGTAGGCGCCGCATACATATTTTCATAAGCACTTTCAGATTTAGTGGGTAAGTGAGATTCTTTGGCGCTTACGGCTGAATTTTCTACGCTTTCTTCTCCAGTACTATCTATTTTTTTGATTATCATGACGTTTGTCACAAAATTAGAGAAGTAAACAACTGTGTTTACTAAGGTTGCTAAGGTCGCTGGTTACTAAGGTAAGAAAATCAAAAGCACACTTAATGTTTTTCAGTAATAAGCCATTTCAGAAAATAAAATTTCTGCATTGCAGTCCAACATAAAGCTTTGTATGCAACTCGTACATAATTAGGCTTTATGGACTTGCCCAAGTAATTGGCCTCGATCGCTTTGCTCGCTCTGCCATAAACTTTTGGACTCGTCCATAAAGACCTAATTTATGTACTTGTTACAAAAATAGCTATGATTCAATACTGTCCAACTGACATCGTCTACCTCGATATACACATGTCACATAACATCTCCCCATTTGAGTCTGAAATATATAACAATCAATTATCTATCAACTATCTATCCTCTTCACCCCCTTTGATTTCCCTTAGAAATCTTCGGTTTCTTATTATGATACGTCCACTAGGTTTTTTTATTGTGTAATTTCTGTTTTTCCCAACATTCTCTACTATTCCAAAGGTAACCCATAATTTGGTGATAACATTCTGTACTCTAATCTTGCAGCCAATTTTTATTGGTGGTAGGTCTTTTGCGTGGAAATTGTAGTTCTTCATAATTTTGTCTCTTAGGCTATGTACAGATGAGTGCGTTAGACGCCGCGTTGAGCGCGCGTGCATGTGTACGTTCCAATGTCCCGTCAGTAACTCGAAGCGCGCTGCAAACGCGACGGTCGAAGTAAAAACTACAAACGCGCGCTCAACGCGGCGTCTAACGCCCTCATGTGTACTAAACCTTATACTATCTCTTTTATGCAACAAATCCGCTATTTCTTTCCATTTAGGTGAGAATGATTCATAATGGGTTGGTACCAATGTTCGCATTGAGTGTCCGTATAATATTTGTGCAGGAGATAATCCATCCTCTTTAGGAGCATTCCTTATTTTTAGTAATCCCTTACAGAAGTGTTCTTCGTGTAGTTTTCCATTATTGAAACATTTCATGATGAGGTGTTTTACTGATTTCACTGCAGCCTCTGCATGTCCATTACTTTGTGGATAATACGGAGTGGATGGGGCATGAGAAACATTCCACTTATCGAGAAATTTTGAAAATTCATTCGAATTGAATGGAGGACCATTATCCGACCTGAGCCTCAAGGGAACACCCGTATATACAAAAAATTTCCTTCAACTATTAACAACTTTTAATGTATCCGATGTCCTATTTCCATAATGAATCACAATAAGCCATCCACTGAAACGATCTACATATATGATATAATGTTTTCCTGCATAACTGAATAAATCTATAGAACTATCTTGAAATGGTAATTTTCCTACTACTCCATCATACATGAAAGTTTCTTTTTGTAATGATGGTCTCCAAATTTGACATTTGTCACAAGATTCAATTTTGTTTTTGATATATTTATTAATACACGGCCAAAAAACTGTTTGATGTGCTCTACGTTTAGTTTGCTCTATCCCTTGATGAGAATCGAGAACGAATTTTCGAGCTTCATTTGGAATTAAAATTTGACAATTTTTTAGAATAAGCTCCCCTTCACATCCTAACACGTCTTTCAAACTGAAATAACATCTCAAATTCTCCTCAATTTTCGATTTATTTTTAGGAAAGCCATTCACAATATATTCTTTCAGTTTTTGATACTCCGCATCTTTTTTTGTCACCTTTTCTATTTTTTCAATCAGCGGATCATTGATTCTTTTGTATCGTCTGCAGTTCCATCTATTAAAGATATTTTGTGGATCATACAAGATTTCATTTCAAATAAATTGTTTTTAAGCAAATTATCTTCAGTTGCTATTGAAACTGGATATCTGGAAAGTGCGTCAGGAAGTATATGTTTTTCACCAGATTTCCACACGGCTTTAAAAATATATCCTAACAATTTCTCCTTCAATCGTTGTAGTCTTGGGTTGTCAATAGAATCTAATGTTAGATCATTCAAAATTGGTATCAGTGGTTTATGGTCAACTATTATTTTGAAATTATCGATGCCTTTCAAATATATCTTACATTTATCAACAGCCCAAGCTACAGCTAATATTTCAATCTCTATCATTGCATATATCGATTCTGTATCACTCAAATATCTAGAGCCACGTTGAATAAGTCTCCAAACACCATTTTGTTTTTGTAATAAAGCATACCTAATCCATTTAAACGAGAAGCATGTATGTAGATTCACTGGTAATGTTACATCAAAATTTGCTAATATTGGAGGATTTACCAATGCTTGCCGTGTGCTTTCGAATGCTGAATTATGTGTTGATGACCATATAAATTCATTTTTTGGTTTCAGAAAATCACGCAATGGACTTGTCAATTTACTTATTTCATTTGAAAAAGCTATGTGAAGCTGGCACCCCCAAATGCGAATTTTGATAAAAAAATTCCAGGCTCGTTTGTCCATCGTAGGTCCATGTTTGTCCACCCTTCTTTTCCATTTGTCCAGGCACCGTTTGAGAGAAATGGGAAAAAACTTTTTTTCTACAAGCGTGCGCGTTCAACCTTTTCCCGCACGCATTCCAAGTTGCAAAGTGTCACTTTCCCAAAGAGTTCGGGAAAAACGCCTGCTATTTCTTTCCCGCACGCATTTGCGTGCGGAAATGGATTAGCAGGGGTTTTTCCCGCACGCAAATATTATAGAGTAAATTAAATTCTATCATCTTTCTATGGACAGAACGTCAACGATGAGAAACCATTAGTAACGACATGCAGAATAACGTCTGTCATTATATATGAATTAATCAAATGAGATATGATCTGTTTCGTGAAATGCTTACCCGAACCCTGCTTCGCATCGTTCGGGCAATGGCAGTTTCGTGCGGGCAAGTATCACTTTCCGCACTTGATAGGAAAATAACTATTTCGGTGCATTTTCTGAACCGCACCCCCAAATTGCAACAACGTTTTTTTGATGGTACAGATCGTTTGTCCAACGTAAGTCCACTTTTGTCCACCCAATTTTTTCATTTGTCCACCCACAGAACCATAGAAATCAATCTTTGAAAATTTTAGAAAATGTGAAGTTGGCATCCCCAAATGAAAATTTTTGAACCAAAATTCCAGGGTCGTTTGTCCATCGTGGGACCATGTTTGTCCACTTTTTTTTTCATTTGCCCAGGCATCGTTTGGAGATATGGAAAAAGAAGTTGTTGCGATGCATTTTCTGAGCAGCGCACCCAAATTTCGAAAACGTGTTTTTCATGGTAAAGATCGTTTGTCCAACGTTAGTCCACTTTTGTCCACCAAATTTTTTCATTTGTCAACCTACAGAACCATGGAAATCAATCTTTGAAAATTTTGGAAAGTGTGAAGTTGGCATGCCCAAATGAAAATTTTTGAACCAAAATTTCAGGGTCGTTTGTCCATCGTAGGTTCATGTTTGTCCACCTTTTTTTTTTTCATTTGTCCAGGCACCGTTTGAGAGATATGGAAAAAGAAGTTGTTGTGGTGCATTTTCTGAGCAGACCACCCAAATTGCGAAAACGTGTTTTTTTATGGTAAAGATCGTTTGTCCAACGTAAGTCCACTTTAGTCCACCCAATAACCTCAATTGTCCACTCACAGCACCATAGAAATCAATCTTTGAAACTTTTGGATGAAAGTGTGAAGCTGAAACCTCAAATGCGAGTTTTGAAACCAAAATTTCAGGGTAGTTTGTCCATCGTAGGTCTCTGTTTGTCCACCTTTTTTTTCTCATTTATTCAGGGACCGTATGAGAGATATGAGAAAGGGAATTTTTCCATTGCATTTTCTGAGCAGTGCCACCCTATTGCGGAAAAGCGTTTTCCGCAATTCCACTACAATCTAGGCAATTATTTGATTAGTTCACTCGCAGAACCATAAAAAACAATTTAAAAAAAAGTGTGATATTGGTATCACAAAATGCAAATTTTCGAACCAAACATTCAGAGTAGACTCCATTAGCAAGATGGGATGAAAAATTGATTAATCAAAATTCTCCGTTGACTATTCCTAAAATGCTAATGAATATTTTTCACCAAATGTTCGTCCAAAGTCACGTTTGTCAAATCAAAATTTTCATTGGTTCATATGCTTTATTTATGAAAAAAGCAAATATGTATATTCTTTTTATTCCTAATTTAACCAACAACTGCGAATTTAATGTTTATAACGTTGTTGCATCGCGGGTCATATTTGTCTACGAATTTCTTCAGTTGTCCAGGTACCATTCGCATATGGAATGTAATGGTAAGAAAATCAATTGGGTTGTCTATCAAAGTCCTCCATCAGACAATTCAAAAATTGCAAATAAGGATTTGTTGATGTTTTTCAATTTATGGGGAATGTATGACAAACGATCTGTACCATCAAAAAAACGTTTTTGCAATTTGGGGGTGCGGTTCAGAAAATGCACCGAAAAAAGTTTTTTTTCCATATCTCTCAAACGGTGCCTGGACAAATGAAAAAAAAAAAGGTGGACAAACATGGACCTAAGATGGACAAACGACCCTGAAATTTTGGTTCAAAAATTTTCATTTGGGGGTGCCAACTTCACACTTTACAAAATTTTCTAAGATTGATTTCTATGGTTCTGTGGGTAGACAAATGAAAAAATTTGGTGGACAAAAGTGGACTAACGTTGGGCAAACTATCTCTACCATAAAAAACACTTTTTCGCAGTTTGGGTGAGCTGCCCAGAAAATGCACAGAAACAACTTCTTTTTCCATATCTCTCAAACGGTGCCTGGACAAATAAAAAAAAAGGTGGACAAACATGGACCTACGATGGACAAACGATTCTGAAATTTTGGTTGAAAAATTTTCATTCGGGGGTGCCAATTTCACACTTTAATTTTAAAAGATTGATTTCTACGGTTCTGTGGGTGGACAAATGAAAAAATTTGGTGGACAAAAGTGGACTTCCGTTGGACAAACGATCTCTAGGGGAAAGTGGGGCAGGTTGAAACAAAAATAATATATTAGTGAGTATAAAAAAAAGTTTTGGACTAGAGACTGTACTTTACATACCATTTTCTTACCATTTGTGGCCTGATATTATGCTTACAAATATGTGAAGACATTGAAAATGATCTTTGAAAATCTACCTTTTTCATTTCATGTTTGATGTTTCAATGTGCCCCATACATAGGGTAGGTTGAAACATCTCTGAAAATACTATGGGGTAGGTTGCAACATAGTTATAATTCGAAAATTTTTTGATACATTTTATTCAAAACTTAGCAAACAATTGGCAAAATAATGAATCATTAACATTTTGTTCAACTGGTAACAAAAAATCTGGAAAAAATTTATTCAAAACTAAAAAATTGAAAAAAAAAACTCGTTATACCTTTATTAGAGTTCAACGAACGTCCAAACCCGTGAAATTTATAGAAAACCTTAGAAAACTGCAGGCTCTCTTTGTACCATTTTGCTTAATTGGAGGGGGAAGAATTAGTTTTATGTCCTTAATATCGACCTGAGCAATGTCTTCTACCAAGGGAAAAACAAATGCTTCATGCATTTTGCTGCTTTTTCGACAATATGATATTTCAATATCCCCATCGACCACTTTCGTCACCTTTCCCACATAGTAAATTTTTTTTCGATCTTGAAACTCTACTAAAACATAGTCCCCTGTGTGGACTACCTCAATATCTTGAAACTCCATTTGACGTGAATCTCGAATAATGATACCTCTGAAGAAGAATCAGAAGTGTAATCAGGTTCATCGGGCTCAGATTCAACGTTCTCATCAAAGACTTTGCGTTTTACTTTTTTAGTTTTGATTTGTTTTTTCTGTTCTTTCATTTTTTTTTCATTTGCTTTATTTTCGATTAGAGTTTTTTCGGGAGTATCAGTGGGAATCATGCTTCGACCCCTTTCTCTTGGTCTTGCATTTTTCTGTCTAGGCGGCGCTTTTGGATAGCCTTTTATTTGCTCAGGGGTAATGAATTTTTTAAGCGTTGGGTCTTTTTGTGTTGATGCCGCTTCATCACAAGAATTATTTATCGTTTCCTGAGGTTGCGAGGGACCTGCTTGGTCAGAATTGATATCATTATTATTATTTTGATCACTCAACATAATATGGTCAGGCTGCGCTTCATCATAATTGATGTTAGGCCGATCGGTAACAGAGCAGCAAAGGAAATCTTCTTCGGAGAAAATATCTTTGTTGCAGGCCCGGATCTAGGGGGGGGGCAAGCGGGGCGCTTGCCCCGGGCGCCAGCTTAAGGGGCGCCAAAATCAACCAGAGGTTAAATTTTTTTCTTTCAGTTTCTCGGAAAAATTTAATTTCCTAGTGCTAAAATCGAAACTGTAGAATAGAAACATGATGAACCATCACTATGCCAAAAATCAATGAGGGATCAATTAACTGTATATGTATCATCCAGTCATCTAGGAATGACCGCCACACTTGGGTGAAATAGGTTAAAATATAGGATATGTCTACAATGTGTCGCAAGCATAGAGCCAGTAATTTCTTTGCCTGGGGGATTACCGACTCATCCCCATTTCATCTGGAACTAAGGGCCAAAATTTCCGATTTTTTATGGACCATAACTTAAAAACTAATCCTTTCAGCAAAATTCTGTTCGCATATTCGTAATCTTCGCCCTCGATTTAGTAAATACACCTATATTGGTGGAAATCGCAGAGATCGAAAATTTTTCAAATTTTCCATACTGTATGGATTTTTTGAAAAATATTTTTGGTCTCCGATCAAAACGAAATTCGTAACTCACACTAATACGAGGGCGTAGAACACGAATATGCAAACAGATATTTTTTGAAAATTAAGTTTTCAAGTTATGGTCGATGGAAAATCGGAAATTTTGGACCTTCGCGGAAAAAATTATAAAATCTAAACTGTTAGCGGTAGATGAATGAAGTGTGGTTTTTCTATTCGCAAAGAACCAATCTATCACAAAAAAATCAGCATATGACTAGTGCTTTTTTCTGGCTGATACACCTCCTCAAAGTTGACCATTTCTTCGAAATTTTGCACTAAAAGTGATTTATTTCTCAAAATACTGATCCTACAAAAAATCAAATTGCATATTCGTGATCTACGACCTCGAATTAATAAGTAAAATGACCCGGTCGATATATGTCGCTGAAAAAATTAATTTTCGTCCGGAATAATTTCGTTCGTAAAGCGCGGGTAAAGCGATAGGTGAGCGAGGGCTGCAAACGACATTCTGGTAAAACGATTTCAACCCGAGTCATTTTTTCTACTAATTCGTGGTCGAAGATTATGAGATGGGAAAAAAATAACTTTTAATGGAACAATGGGAAAAAAATAAAAGTGATTTTTTTTTAAAGTACTCATTTCAGGAAAAATCTAATTGCATATTCGTAATCAACGACCTCGAATTAGTGAAAAAAATAACTCGGGTTGAAATCGCGATGACGAATATGCAATTATATGTTTCCTAAGAACCTTAGAGGGGGGCGCCATCATGAATTTTTGCCCCGGTCAGAAAAAATCATAGATCCGGGCCTGCTTTGTTGAAGGGATAAATCCCACACCGTTCAAATCCTTTTGTGATGTTTTCTGGAGTCATTGCCTTCTGATGCGCAAACGGGACACAACCTACTATTTCATAAAACGAAAGTTTTTCCTGGATTATTTTTCATCCAATTATCTATAGCCGTTGAATAGAATTTTTCAAAAGGCGCAAAGCATGTGACGTCCAAAGGTTGAAGTCTGTTACTACAATGCGGTGGCAAAGTAATGATCGTCACCCCATTATTTTTTGCCATGTCGATAGCTTCGATCGACATATGGCTGGCGTGGTTATCCATGATTAGAACTGTAGGGCTGTCTTTAGATGATAAGCTATACTTGATAAAATGTTCCATTGCCCTTGGAAATAGATCTGCACTCATCCATCCGCTAGATGAAGCTAAACCCAATGTACCAGGCATTCATTAGCATATGATCCCGAAATTTTACACGTGGAAATACCATGGCTGGTGGAATCGAATTTCCTGATGCACTAATAATGCACGTAGTAGTTCTAAAATTCCACGTTCGGCAGATGCTGCATTGGAAACGGTCCTTGCACCTTTCTGGGCGATGACTTTTACAGATTTGCTTGGAACTGTGCTAGTGGCCGTTTCATCCAGATTGAATATTCGAGAGCCATTGAGTTGATCACCAAATCTATTTAAAACTTCTTCCAGGTTGTGGAAGAATAACTCCACATTTGGTCTAGTAAAAGATGTCATTCTTGACAACGAGCAGTTCTCTGGTTGTCTTATGCTCAAAGTTCCATTTCTCTTAAAAAATCCTCGCATCCAATCTAAACCAGCCGATTTATTTTTATGCCAGCTTTCTGGCACTCTTATTCCATTAAGCGTAGCCATTTCATAAGCCAGCTCACGGGTGTTTCTTGTAGTTTTTATTGAAAGTAGATCGTTTTCCAGGTTGCTTAATATTTTTGAATAAAATACTTCCAGAAGTTTAGCAATCCTTTTAATTCGGTATTTGAAAATACAATACGCACTAACCTCATCGGCTTCTACTATATTATTAAAATGTCATGTCAAAAGTGTCTTAACCTACTTTTAAACATAGAAAAATGTCATTCACAATTGTTCATCTTCTACACTCCCCCTCAATTCGTGAATCCTGGCATTTAAAGACTTAACATTCAACAGTTCTCTAAAATACTCAAATTTAGTTTTACTCAAAGGTTTAGTAAATATATCAGCTTGTTGTTGTCCTGTATTCAAATATTCCAAACTAATTTTTCCTTCATTGATACATTCTCGAACATGGTGATACTTAACATCAATATGTTTCGTACGTTTAGACTCAAGAGTGGATGCCATTCTTATTCATGATTGATTATCCTCATAAATCTTTACAGGTGATACATCAATTTTCAAAATTTCAAACAACAATTGAGCATGATACAAACTTTCAGTAACACATAAAGATAATGCCAAGTATTCTGATTCTGCACTAGAAAAAGCAACAACATTCTGTTTCTTAGATCTCCAACAAATACTATTATCATTAATCTTTATGACATACCCTGAAATACTTTTTCTATCCACTGGATCATTAGCAAAATCCGAGTCAACATAGCAATTTACTTGAATGTCTGTATTCTTACTTTTAACAAATTTAAGTTTATGATTTTCAGTTGACTTCAAATACCTAAGAACATTCTTAAGATAGTTCCAGTGAACTTCACTAAAATTACTCTGAAACTGACTGAAATAGGTAACACTAAAACAAAGATCTGGTCTACTACCCAACATGATATACATCAAACATCCAATTAATTCCCTGTAAGGCAATTTTTCACAATTTATCAGTTTCTTCTCATTACTATGTTCATCATTCAATACAATTTGAAGTTTCGGTTGTATAGGTATATCAGAAAATTTACAGTCATACATTCCAAATTTCATCAATGTCCTTTTAATTAACTTTGACTGGCCAATAAAAAGTTCATTATTCAATTTTTCTATTTCTAACCCTAAAAATGATAACTTCTCATTATTATATTCTTTCATTTTAAAATTTTTAGACAGACCATCTTTTACAAATGTCAAATATGCCAGATCATTAGAAAACAATATCAGATCATCAACATAAATCAATAAATACGTTTTTCCTTTAAAGTAAAGACATGCATCCTTTTTAGAACGTTGAAAACCTAAGGATATTAGATTTTTATGAAACAAGGAATTCCAACATTCTGGAGCTTGTCTTAAGCCATACAATGATCTTTCAAGTTTACATACCAGATAAGGTGGCACTTCGTCTAGTCCTTCTGGTGGGTACATATACACTGGTTCTTCCAAGGTACCATAGAGAAATGCTGATTTGACATCAAGCTGCAATACATATAGATCATATTGCAAATACAATGATAAAAGTAACCTTATTGTCACCATCCGAGCTACAGGAGCATATACGTCCTCACTTAACATATCTTGATGAAAGCCTCTAGCCACCAGTCGAGCTTTCTTCACAATGTTACTGTTCAGTTCCTTTTCTCGGAACACCCATTTAGAATCAATTATCTTTGTGTTTTCAGGTGGTTCCACCAAAACCCAAGTTTTACACTCTTCCAGTGAGCTTAGTTCTTCTTTAATTGCTCTTCGCCAGCCTGGGTCTTCCCAAGCCTCTGTAAAATTTTTCGGAACTTCTGATGGTAGATTTCCAGCTGATAAAGCTATCAATAAGTTTGCTTCATCATCTGTTTCATCATCTATTACATATTCTTGTAAATACTTTGGAAATTTTTTAATTCTTTCCCCTCTTCTCAGATTTTGTCCTTTATCTTCATCAAATACTACATGTCTTGCTCGAACAATTTTCTTCATCATTGGGTTCCAAAGTCTATATCCATTGTCTGTGTAACCTACCATGGTTAGTTTTTCACTTCTGCTGTCCAATTTTGTTTTTCTGTCTTCTTTACGAATAAAATTATAGGCATCACACCCAAAAAGTTTGATCTTCTCCAGATTTGGCTTATACCCATACCATATTTCCGCAGGTAGTTTACTTTCTGATATAGCTCTCGTTTTGAGTCTGTTTGTCAAGTAAACTGCAACTCTCACAGCCTCTCCCCAAAAGTTTCTATCAAGGTTTGAGTCAAATATGAGACATCTTGCTTTTTCCATGATTGTCCTGTTATATCTCTCTGAGTTCCCATTCTGCTCAGAATTCCGCGGCACTGTATACTGGCATTTGATTCCTCGTTTTCTACAGAAATCCTTGAACTCATGGGAATTATACTCTCCACCATTATCACACCTTACCCAGGTGACCAGTAACATATCTGTTATGTTTTCTTGGGAGATCGAATGGGGAACTTTGTTATGTGTTATTTTTCTGTAACCATTACGTGTCTGATGCGATATTTGGGATGTACCTGTGCTGTATCGAAATTATATCCACATTTTGTAAATTTCATGTTCGCGCTCCCTGATATCCACGTAACATATTTGTAACATTGTTCTTTATTTGCCATGTATCATTTTGAGATCATGAACAGAGCATGACACCATAAGCGTTTTAACTAACGTCGAGGGCGCTGTAAAACGTAAACAAATATGGAGGATTGTGAGAAATGCTATTGCTGTCGTTTCGATATGTATTTATTATCATTTAGACGTTTTGTCAGTTGAATAGTGGATTGCTGAAAGTGAATGAGTGCAGATATTGAATGTTTTATAAGTTATTTGTGTCATAGTGATTTTTCAGTGAAATGGTGAATTACTGAAAAGAATTAAAGTGCTATGGATATCGAACTGTAGGTCAATAAATCATTTCTCGTGTTTTCATAGCAGTCCTATAACACATAAAAGGTTATGTTTTTATTATATCCAGCATATAAAAATTATATTTGAATAAATAATGTCCTGTTTGGTGTAAATTTCGATATAGGTTATTTCCTCACGTGTTGCATGTACCTCATATGTAGAAATGAATGAATAAATCATATACTTATACTAAAAATTTTCTTCAGAAAGATATGAAATATGCATATAGTATTCTTTTCATTCTCACAACATGGACACAATTCTTCTAAAAACTTTTTGACCTAAGCCAAAAGATTAATGAACTGTTGATTATTCTTTTTATGGAATGCAGGAAAGTGCAAAGACCAGAAAGACATGCCCTAATTTTTCTTGGAGAACAATAATCAATTTTATTTTCAAAAATGATTGATAAACATACACTATTTGAAAAATCAAAATACGAGTTCAATATTGCAATAGTTTATATTAATTTCCATAATTTTTCATCCTTCCTTTGAAAGCGTTTTCAATAACAAATGAAACATAATAAACATAGCACATGAAGGTAACATATATAGATCTGCCATGAAACAAATATTTGCATGATCCATGTTTGAACTATTTATGCTCCTTTCAGAAAGGAGATGTGTTCCTTGTTTGAGGCGGACATAGGAGCATAGCTGCTACATAAGCGCTCTGTATTTGTACTCTTAGTGTGATATATCTGTTATAAAACAAGGAGCGTGGGATACATTTCTGCTTCATAACTGTTATGAGATATGGTCACCTGGGTAGTCTTTCAATCTTGCAGCCAAACTTTGCTTCTACAAGTTTTACATAGTCTCTGAATTTTCCTAAAACTTCATTTTTATTAGTTATTAAGTAACAAATGCAAAAGTGTGAGAAATGGTCTATAAAAGTGACAAAATATCTTTTTCCATCATATGTTGGGGGGTTTATGGGACCACACACATCAGTTGATATTATTTCCAAAATTCGTCGAGCTTTTTGATCTTTACCTACTTCAAAAAATGGCAATCTTGTCTGTTTACCTTTTAAACAGATTTCACTTAGGTGAGGTGCAGGGTATTCACCAGAATGCCCCATCTTTCTGTGCACAAGCATTTCATTATTCATTGCGATCATTGTATCAAAACATTCAATTTCAAATTCAAACATGTACAAATTTCCAATTCTCTTACCTATGAGTAAATTCAGATTCCCATTTCTGACAAATACTTCTCTGTTCTTCAATAGGACTTCAAAACCAGATTCTTCCAATTTTCTCACCGACAGCAAATTATGTGCTAGATCCTCGCACACCCATACATTTTTCACTGTGATTTGTCTTTTACCTTTCAGAGGCAAATCTCCCTCTTTGATGATTTTCATGTTTTGTCCCTTCTTGGCAACACTTATGGTTTGATTCACTTCTCTCATATTTGTTAAGTAATGCATGAATTCCTTCTTCAATAAATGGTGTGTTGCACCACTATCAATTACAAATTTGATTTTCCTCCCACCTGACTGTAGACATTCCACATTTCCAGTCATAAATGTAACCTCTTCTTCAAGTTCAGTTACATTAGATTGTTTTCTATATTTATCTTTACTCTTTGGACAGTGCTTCCTCATATGTCCAATCTCATGACAAAAATGGCAACGAAATGGAAAGTTTCCGGGGTTTACATTTGATGGTTTTCCCGCCTTTCTTGGCCATTTCTTGTTTCTACTTCCTGAAAAAGCTACATCATTGTTTTCAGCTCCTTCATTTTTGTTCTGTCTTGCTTCCTCCATTAATAATTTATTCTTGACAAAATCAAGTGTTACTTTGGTTTCATCTTGGCAAAACATGATGTCGATAGCCGTTGTGACCGCTTGAAAACTTTCTGGCATCGCTGATAACAGCTGGCACACAATTTCATTGTCTTTTATTTCACAACCAGCAGCTTTCAACTCACAGACGACTTGGTCATACTCCGTCAGAAACATAGTTAACGTTGTTCCTTGATTGTACTTCAAACTACGAAGTTTTCTTTGGAGTAGTACCTGCGTTGCAATACCTTTCTTCATATATGTTACTTGCAATGTTTCCATGATATTCTTTGCAGTATTCTTGGTTTTTACCATGTCTAGCAAATTGTCTGATAGACACTGAACTATTATATTTCGAGATTTAGCATCGTTCTTCAAGAAGACAGCACGTTGTGCAGCATCCGTCGGAGGTTCTTCAGTTAGAACTTGCAATACCCCACCTTGTTCCAGTATCAACTTAACACGAAATTCCCAATTCGAGTATCCAGTTCCGTCGAATGGTTTCACAGTTCCAAGTTGATTGTTTCCTGCCATGCTTTTGTAGATCAGTTTTCCTTCCTATATCTTCTCAAATTCAAGCAATCCGTTGTTGATCTGGGCCCATAACCTATTGAAAGTAGATCGTTTTCCAGGTTGCTTAATATTTTTGAATAAAATACTTCCAGAAGTTTAGCAATCCTTTTAATTCGGTATTTGAAAATACAATACACACTAACCTCATCGGCTACTACTATATTATTAAAATGTCATGTCAAAAGTGTCTTAACCTACTTTTAAACATAGAAAAATGTCATTCACAATAATTGTTCATCTTCTACAGTTTTTCCGTAACACATTTTCGCACAGGTTTTCAAATATTCAGCAAGTATGGACTCTTGATCTTTCGTAAACACAAGGTGGGTCTGATAGTGTGGCTTGCAATTAATAATTTCCTGATTCTTTCCGAGGGCTCCCTGTTTCTTAACGTAACTGAAAATATTCAAGATTTATTAATTTTACCACATCGTAGTCAATAACAATTAATTACCGGCTTAGTGTCGCATGATCCACTCTATATCGGATGGCAGCAGGTCTAATTTTCATGTCATCGGTTATTACTGCTTTTACGGCACTTTGCATAACCTCGTGACAAAATGGCTGTGTTTTCCTGATGCGATTCCTCATGATTATAGCCCTAGTTACAAAATTTAACATCAAATTCCAACCAGAACAGATATCGGGGCAGGATGAAACGTTTCAATCTGCCCCATTTGTTTTGTTTCATCGTACCCCACCCACGTTTTTTTAGAAATTTTTCAACAAGATGCAAAACCAAATGAGCAAAATAAAAGTCCTTATATCTTATGATGAAGATTAATAGATGCTAAATACTTACCAACATCAAAATAAATCATGAAAACCAACACGAAAGTAACACAGCCTTCCAAAGAGAATAATGAAATTTTACTTTACGTGATCCAAAACACACACGTACTCGTCACTCAACAGCCAAACACGAACTGACTCTAAAAGCGGGAAATTTAAAATGTTTCAACCTGCCCTCTGTTTCAACCTACCCCACTTTACCCTACCATCAAAAAAATGTTTTTGCAATTTGGGGGTGCTGCTCAGAAAATGCACCGAAAAAAGTTTTTTTCCCATATCTCTCAAATGGTGCCTGGACAAATGAAAAAAAAAGGGTGGACAAACATGGACCTACGATGGACAAACATGGACCTACGATGGACAAACGACCCTGGAATTTTTGTTTTAAAATTCGCATTTGGGGTGCCAGCTTCACATAACTATTTTAAAATGGTCCTAACTGGTTAACTATAGCTAAGAATGAGCTCAAAAACTCAATTTTCTTGGTGTTAAATTTTGAAAAGCAGAAATTTTTTCTTTATCAGCAGTTATTCCATGTTTACCGATATAATAACCCACATATTTTACTTCAGGTTTAGCGAAAACGAATTTTTCTGGATTCAACGTTATACCCCATTTTCTGCAACGCTCTTACACTAAACTTGTCTTATGCGATTCACGTGTTCATCGAATGTTTTATCATACACAAGTACATCATCAATAACCTTTTCTATATTCTCAATTCCCAATAGTGCCATATCACCTCTGCGACAATATTCATCACTAGAACGGACTAATCCCATTGGCGTTTTCAAAAATTGATATCTACCCCAAGGAGTTAGACATGTGGTCAGCTTTTGACTTTGTTCATCTAATTCTAATTGCCAACAATGTAACATTCACAGGGGCACAATGAAACACGTCTTCATTTTCTGATGATGACTGAACATCTTCGAATTTTTTAGTCTTCCTTTTTGTGTCAAAATCTGTTATTTTCCTTTTCACCGCTTCTCTTTTCACAGTTGATACTTCATTTTTCTTGGCAATTGCTATCATACTTCTTCCTTTTGCTCTACCTTTTCTGTTGTTTTTCCTACTCCCTGCCTTGAGAAATCCCCTACAATCTTCTGGTCCACATAAGGATTCTGCGCCAGTGCTTGTTGATATAGATATTGAGAAGTACTGGGTTCTTGAGGGTTGTCATTAAAACTTTGGAAGTTGACATCTGATGCGATTTCCATTCGCGAGTTATTGTTGGTATCAGCAGAAATATGACCTGACCGTGGATGCTCTTCTACCTGAATACAATCAGCTGGAATGTCCATCACTGATCCATCGGTAACGTAATTACATAAATAATCGGCATCGTCCATCGTATGGGTAAATCCCTGTTTTCTTAAAAGCAGCAGTGATATTCGATGAAGTCATTCCCCTTTTATGGGCAATCTTCAGAAAGCCAGCAACATTGTAAATAGTTGCTGTTTGTCCAGGATGCTGCATCATCCAAGTATCTATTGCAGCATTGTAATAAGTTTTGAATGGCTTGAACACTCCCACATCTAAGGGTTGTAATTTATTGGTGGAGTGTGGTGGAAAAGTCAACATGGTCACCGTTAGAAATTTAAGCTTATTATTTATTGTATTAATGAACTATATTAGATCTAATAATAAAACACTGGATAACACTACTTAATACTTTACTTTTGGGATTATTACAATCTCAACGTCTACATGAAATTATATCAGCGAAGTAACTAAAATTGGAGGGAAATCTGCATCTGTCTTCTTGGCGTCGTGCTGCATCGGAACTACTGCATAGATGATCAACTCTTCAACGCTCCCTTCTCTACTTGAATCAAAGTTCAAGTATTGCTGACGAATCATTACTCCATGCTTCCTTTTAAAGTACCTATTTATTGTCTGATAATAAACCTCTTTTCTGCTCAAAGTTTTATTAAGATAAACATACTTTTTGATAATAATCTTATTTTTTTTTATTACCTCCTTTATTCCTTCAACTTAAATAATTCTACATCAACTACTTTACCTCCTTTATTATAAAATAAAAAACACATTAACACATTAACTGCATTATCTTCGTTTCTAACAAAATAAAACTTCTTTAACAACATTATCTTCTTAATTGTTAATGAACATATTTTCATTATTATAAATCAACATTATCCACTTTGCTTCTTAATGGAAAAACTAACTCAATTTCCCATGTCCTTTGTTTATTCAAAACTGTCTTAATTTCCTGCAAAAAATCATTCAGAATTAGTTTCCTTTAAGACTACATTTTTGAATTCATTAAATTCAAGACTACCTAGGGGCTTGGTCAAAGCATCTGCTAATTGATTCTTAGTACTGACCCACTTAATAATTATGTTTCTTTTTGATACCTCAAACCTAACATAGCGAAAACACAACTTCACTATATGTTTTAATGTTTGAGAATCCTCTGACTTTGCAATATTAATTGCAGCTCTATTGTCTTCATACATTATTGGAATAATATCCATCTTAATGAAACGCTTACACATTTCTCTAATACTAACTACTTCTCTACACCCCAATGATATGGCAATATATTCTGCTTCTGCAGATGATAACGCAACATGGGTTTGTTTCTTAGTTCGCCAGTAAATTACATCATCAAACAATTTCATTAATAATCCACTTGTTGATCTTCCATTCAGATCACCAGTCCCCAAAGATGCATCTACATAACATTCTAAGTTTCTTCCTATACCTCTGTACTCTAGGCCCAAGTTTATGGTTCCTTTCAAATATCTGAATATTCTTTTAACTTTCATCCAGTCTTCAAAGGTGTAATTATTTTGTTTCCTGCTTAACACATTAACAGCGTATGTTATGTCAGGCCTAGTTCCACTTGATAGGTATAGTAAACTTCCTATTGCTTTCTGGACAACCCAAGTAAGCCATTTCGAATTCTTTTTGTAGGTCATTTTTAATTTGATTAAGCTTATTTTTATAGTTACTGGCAATTAAAATATCATCCACATACAGTAATAAAATAACAAATTTTTCCTTTTTTCTCCATGTTAATAAACATGATTGTAGAGGATATTTTTCCAAATGTAATTTACTCATTGTCATTTGGAACCTCTCATACCACCTTTTTGGACTTACCTTTAATCCATATAATGCTTTTTCTAACCTACAGACATGTTTTTGTCATTCATCTCATTTGTTCATCTCCTCCTTCATATCCCTCAGGTATTTCCATGAATACTTCTTTTTCTAGCACTCCGTTTAAAAAGGCTGTTTTGACATCTAGCTGATGTCAATTATATTTATTTGCAATTATTAAGAGAAATCTTACATCTGACAGTCTTGCCACAGGAGCTTTAACTTCTCCTATATCATAATCATTTGTGTCAGCATAGCCTCTTATTACCAGTCGAGTTTTGTACCGTATCTCATTTTTAGGTTCTTCTTTCTTTTTGAATATCCACCTTATAGTCAGTATAGACTGATTTTTAGGCACTTAATTTCGTTCAATCAATGACCAGGTTCCATTTCTCTTATGAGAATTATACTCAGATTCTATGGCTGACAACCATTCGTTCTTTTCTCTACTGTCAATGGCTTGAACATAGTTTATAGGTTCATCAACATAAACACCATTGCCACCTATATTTTCCATACTTTCACCTATTTGAGCAATGATTCTCTAATATCATTCACACTACTATTTTCTGTAATTATTTTTGGATGCAGGTCTTCGGTGAAGAAGTCCGATCCTATTTCATTTACATCAATTTGTAGATCATTGATTACATTCTGCTTATTGTCTTTATTGAAGTAATCCCCACATGTTTTAGACTCAATGAACCTTACATGTTTGCTTTTAATTAATTTTCCACTTTCTGGTTCAATAAGGGTATAATATGTGTCTCCACATGCTATTAGGAAAGCTCTGTTTCCTCTTTCTGAGAATTTTCCTTTAATCGTTGGGTCTAGAACAAATCCCACACTTCCAAATCTTCTAAAGTATTTTATGGTACATCCTTTACCTGTAATCATTTCAAAAGGTATTTTAAATTGATTCTACTTTTAGGTGTTCTGTTATACATATATACTTAAAATAAACTGTAGAGCATGAGCCCACAGTTGCTGTGGAAATCCAGAATCTATAATTACACTTCTTATTTTTTTCTTGTAGTTCCCGGTCGAACCTTTCAGCAGTACCATTAAGATTTGGAGTATAGGGTGGAGTAAGTTCCAGCACAATTTTCTCTTTCCGGAGAAATTCCTTCATGTTTTCAGTACAATATTCTGTACCGTTATCTAGCCTTAAAAAGGTTATTTTTACATTCTCACCCTTTAAAAGTCTAGCATTCTCCATCATTTTGCTAAGAGCAATATGTACTTCTTTCTTATCCGCCATTGGATATGCCCAAGCATATCTGGTATAATCGTCCACAAATGTTATTATATATCTCGAGCCATATTTATATGTGCATGGTGATATGGGTCCCATGACATCTGTATGAACAAGTTTGAGTGGCTCATTGTACTGATACCTTTTTGTATTACTTGGTTGTCGAGTAATTTTTGCTCTGGCACAGACTTCACAGTCAGTGATTGCTTTTATAAATTTAACACCTTTTAGTTCTGGGATCAACTTTGCTGCCTTCTCTAAATAGCCTTTCATTTATTTCTTCATACGAAATTTGCTTTTCTGAGTTCGTGTCATCAATTTCTTTATATGTTATTTCATTTTCTACATTATCTTCATTACCAGTTTCTTCATATTCTATTTCATTTTCTACTACATTTTCATCTACTTTGTTGATATTATTATTGTATGTGTTGATACTTTCAATACTCCCTTCCTTCTCAATAACCTTTACATTTTTGTTTTATCTTCTACGTTCTGATAAAAGCCTTCAATTCCTCTTTTATTCGTTATTTTTGGATTGACTAGGTCAAAATTTAACCACCAAAACTTACCATCATATTTACCAGTTTTAATCATATCTTTTGTATTTTCATTTTGCAACTTTATATGGTTTTCATTTATATTTATTTGAATACCTTTATCAACAAGTTTTCTGATTGAAAATAAATTTTGAGATAAGTTTTTAGAATACAAGACATTATTGAGTTTAATTATTTTACCATTATTTCCTTTAGCCATGATTGTCCCCTTACATTCTATTTTCAAATCTGCTTAACTATTTGCACTTTTAATTGTTCCTACAATATTTACACTACAAATATTTGTCAATTTATCTAACTGATTCACCATATGTTCTGTAGCCCCTGTATCGGCTATAAATTTTATATTGGACTTACCTGAATTTTGATTTTCTTCCTTGTGTAGATAGTTGGCTTCTCCATTTATTGGTTCATCTTCGTTTATAGCCATGAAGATGCTCACATCTTTTCCTTGGGGGTTGGTGATTTTTACTTTCTTATACATTTGATCACTTCTTTCCTTGTACTGCCCTCGAGATCCTCCCCGAAATCTTGGTTTTCTGATACCTGATACCAAATCCCTTGTAACTGTTCCTCTGTATGCACCTCTTCCTCCTCTTGAATAAGCAGCTCTTCCTCTACCACCACGATAGCCTACTTTATTTCTACCACGGTATGCTGGTTTAGGACATGTAGCTGCTTCGTGGTCGTCAATCAGTTCTCGACAATTATAACAGATCTGTTTAGTGTTTTTGCACTCTTTGCTAAAATGATTTAGTTTGCCACACTTGTAGCATACTTTACTTTTGTTTGCTGAACTGACATCCACTTTCTTTCTTTTAACGTCTGCATTCAGAGCTTGACCTTCATAAGCTCTTTCTTTCGATTATTTTTCTCTTCCTTCTTCATTTATTAATAGAAATTTTAGCTGATCAATAGACAGTTTTTCACCTGATCATATTTTCTGATTAGCTCAGGATAGGCTATTATCAATAGCCATGAGGAAATTTTCTATAACTTCTTTTTCTGCCAAAGGTTCCCCAAATGCTTCTACTTTACTTTTGAGGTCTTCAAATCTCACTGTCCACTGCGTTTTCATGGTTTTTCGCAAAGTTTGCGGAATTCCATGTTCTTTTATCAGAAAATTTGGAAGATGACATTGCAGGATTTTTAATATTGTCTACTTTCGTTAGTATATCTCCTGCAGTTTTCAAGTGACACACTACTTTCCTGTAGTTGTCATCAAGTCTACTAAAGAGATAAGCCGGCCACAGACACAGAGAGAAGACGGCGTGCAACGTGCAACATGCAAAGAATGACAACCATCAACTTTCGCACTTATTGCCCACACACATGAGAGAAAAGAACGCGGAATAATGCGAGAATTCGTCAGTTCGTAAATGTCATCAGTGGAAGATGAGGAATATTTTCTGATGGCAGTGGCGTACGCTTGTTTGGTGAAAAAGAAGCAATTGAAGTCGCTTCGAGAGAGGAAACTTCATCCTCTCCTGTGCCTGATCGTTTGGATTCCAATACCTACTTTTTTGAATTCCCGTCGGATACCACCACGAAGGGTGTTAATTTTTGATTTTACCGATTCAACTGTTGCGGATTTTTCAACATCTTTCAACTAAGCAAGTAAGACATTATATATGCGTAATTCTTCTCCGATCTGTCCATATATTCTTTCGATTTTGTTTTCCACAAAGATGGAAAGGACCTATACAGTTCTATGAACTCCGTTAGGAATTTGCGGGAGAGATTTCTCAGGTCCGACATCGTCCTTGGTGCCTTTCGAGCCGAAACAGTTCGAAGACTGAAGCTGCAGCTGCTCGATTTGATTTGCTGTATACCTATTGCCTACTGCACTGGTGTGTGTACAAGTCCGTTCGTGCATAAAATCGGCCACACACGGACGTTAATGCTACGCGCAACATGCAAGTTTTCAGGATGGTTCGGAAGAGATGAATGACGGACAACATGCAACATTCATGCCCACACACGAGCGTTGATGGTTGTCATTCTTTGCATGTTGCATGTTGCACGCCGTCTTCTCTCTGTGTCTGTGGCCGGCTATAGGAGCAAATCCCATTCGCTTTGCATTTTCTTCTTCCGATAGTGTAGGTCTTGGCAATTTACCATCCAGAAGGAATTCGTAACCAAATGATTTAAATTCATTTTCGACAACTGTCTTCCACACATTGAATGGTGTATCTTTATCCAATATGAATGGTGGATTTCCAGCTACTTTAGGGGTAAACTTCATATTGACGAATTCTTTCAATTCTTTTATTTGTAATTGCAACTTTTCCACTTCTTGCTGAATGCTATTTGATTTATCAGGGTACATTTTCTGAAAGATAATACTACTTAGTTCAACTTCAACAAAATGATTTTCGTTAAATTGTTTTTTTTTTATTAATTTTTTATTTTAACCAAACTTAATACTTTCTGCTTAGAACTACTTTATTCACATACTGCTTAATTCATTTTAGGATATCTACTTGTTTTTCTCATTAGTACATGTACATTTAATTTTCCAACTTACTACCATTGAGTTGATACTTTCTCCTTAGAACTACTTTATTTATTACATTTTCAACTACGCTTTCACCCTTTCACCTTTACCCAACATTCTACTTATAGTATCTAAATATCTATTTTTATATATTTTATACCTTATTTTAGCAGCAGGTTTGCTCTGTGCTTTATTCTGTTCCTTTATTCAGCTACTTTTATCTCCTTTATCTACTTTAACGCCTTTCTTACTTAATTAATACACTCAATGGTTTTACTGAACATTAAAACGTCTAGCATGCAATATTATAGGCCTTGATTAATTGCTTTCGACATATATTCTACTTACTTTTCACACCGGTTTTATTTTAATTTTCTCTTGCCCAAGGCACCTCCACCACGTTAGAAATTTAAGCTTATTATTTATTGTATTAATGAACTATATTAGATCTAATAATGAAACACTGGATAACACTACTTAATACTTTACTTATGGTATTATTACAATCTCAACGTCTACATGAAATTATATCAGCGAAGTAACTAAAATTGGAGGGGAATCTGCATCTGTCTTCTTGGCGTCGTGCTGCATCGGAACTACTGCATACTCTTCAACGGTCACTCCATTTTCTTTGTTTTGGGATAATGAAACTATGAAGTCTATAAAGAGTTTATTGAATAACACTACACAGTGAAATAAAACGTAAATGAATTAATGAATGAAACGACAATACGACGTAGAGGTCTTGAACGGAGATGTTCACGGCTCGATGGCTTGGGACGAACTGGTTGGTACTGCCAGGCGCTAGCTGACCGCGCCCTAGATTGCGTCACGGCTTCACGCTGTGGAGGGAGCGAACCTTCGCGCCAGAATAGAACCATAGAACATTTGTTGCACTCCCCGTCCTCAACAAATGACGTTACTGTGGATGTTCTTTAAGACCACATTCCTGAGCCATTCTTCTCAACTTGATTCATTCCAGGGGTTTTGTCAGCATATCAGCCAAATTCTGGTCGGTGGGACAGTACTTTAACTCAATCAATTTCTTCTCGTTTAAATCCTTTATGTAGTGGAATTTTGTGTCTATGTGTTTTGTCCTGTTGCTGAATTTGTTGTTTTCCACAATTTTCAAACAGCTCTGATTGTCTTCGTAGATGCGGAAATTGCCTTGTGTATTCAGCTCAAAATCATTCAACAGTCGGTTAATCCACGTACCTTCCTGCACTGCATCTGCCAGGGCATGGTATTCTGCCTCAGTTGAAGATAGGGAAACTGAAGTTTGTTTGCGACAACCCCAGCTGATTGTAGAGTTCCATAATTTGAACACATATCCGCTGTTGGATTTTCTGTCCACCTTCGTACTAGCCCAGTCTGCATCCGAGTAAACTACCAAGTTCTTCTCTTCAGCATTGTGACCATCAAGTACAAGTTCATGATTGATAGTTCCTTTTAGATATCTGCATGTTCTCTTTACCTCGGTCCAGTCCATTTCTGTAGGACATTTGTTAAATTGGCTCATAATTGAAACGCTTGCAGTGATATCTGGTCTGGTGTTGACAGATAGATACAACAATGCTCCAATTAATTGTTGATATTTCTCATTGTTCTGCATCAACGGAGTTTCTTTTCTGTGTTTTTGATATCCTGTATCCAGGGGAATGTTTGATGGTTTGGCCTCTTGCAACCCAAACCTCGTCAAAATATTCTTGATGTAATCAGATTGGTTCATACAGAAATATCCTTCAGAATTTTTCCTTATGTTTATCCCCAAGTATTTCCTTATATTTCCAAGATTGATCAGTTCAAAATTTGTCTTCAAATAGGCCGCAACTTCATCGACGTTTTTTTCTTTTCCTGCTGCGATCAAAAAATCGTCAACGTGTACAATTAGGTATACTATATCATCTTTCATCTTTTTAGTGAACAAACATTGGTCCTCCTTACTCTGGTTGAAATCATAATTTTCCAAAACATTCCTTAACTTTCCATACCATATGTTTGCAGCTTGCTTCAGACCATATATCCCCCTCTCAAGCTTGCAAACATATTTTTCTTTTCCTGCCACTGCATATCCTTCGGGTTGCTGCATATAGATCTCTTCCTGCAGGTTCCCATTCAGGAATGCTTGATTTTGCATCAAAGTGTTTTACAATTAAATTCTTCTTTCCTGCCACAGTAAGTAAAACTTTTAATGTCGTCTGGCGAACAACTGGTGCAAATACTTCATCATAGTCAGTGCCATACTTTTGGGAGAAGCCACGAGCTACAAGTCTTGCTTTGTAGCGCTCGACTTCGCCTCTCGAATTCCTTTTTGTTTTATAAACCCACTTGCAGCTTACTATGTTTGCACCAATCGGGGCCTCAACAATGGTCCATGTTTTATTATGTTTCAGAGAACATATCTCTTCATCCATGGCCTTTATCCATTCTTCTTTATCAGGTCCTTTGAGCGCCTCTTTCCTTGTTCTTGGGTCCTCTTCTATTTCCGCAGCTAGACTTGTTGTTTCAAGATAACGACCTGGAGGTACACCCCGATTCTTTCTTGTTGATCTTCTGCACTCTGGTTCCGCCTGAGGTTGCTCCTGCGCAGGTTCATCACTGCTCTCCGTTGTCAATTGCTTGACATTAGCTTCTTCCTGTGAAAAATCAATCTCAACCAGACTATTATCAACCTCCTCACTGGTGTTATCATATTTATCAAGAAATACTACATCTCGACTTATTTTAATCTTTTGTGTTTTCTTATCCAAAAGCTTGTAGGCTTTCGACTGTTCTGAATACCCCAAAAAAATGTATTTTTCAGCTTTTACGTCTAGTTTTCGGCGTAATTCGTCTGGAACATGAGCATAAACCTCGCAGCCAAAAATGTGAAAATAACTTACGTCTGGTTTTCTTGAATTCCACATTTCATACGGCGTTTTTTCACGAGTTCTAGTGGGCAATCTATTTTGCAAAAAGTTTGCTGTATTAACGGCCTCTGCCCAAAATTTTCTTTCCAACTTTGAGTCTAATAACATGCATCTTGCCATTTCGATCAAATACCTGTTTTTTCTTTCAGCAACTCCGTTTTGCTGAGGTGAATAAGAAGCTGTGTATTGAATTTTTATTCCTTGACTCTTTAGGTAATTAATTAGATCTGAATTTACGTATTCCCGTCCTCGATCTGACCTGATGCATTTTGGAACTTTTTTATGCTGTGTTTTCATTTCTTTTATGAAGTCTTTTATATACTTTCCAGCCTCGCTTTTTTGTTTCAAAAAGTATAAAAATGCGAATCTCGAATAGTCATCAATAATAGTCATTACATACCTTTTCCCAGCAGGTGATTCTGTCTGCATGGGCCCACAAACATCTGTATGTATGAGCTCGAGTATAGCTTGAGTCTTCTTTTCGCTTTCTTTGGGAAATGGTTTTCTTGCCATCTTTCCTTCCAGGCAGTGTTCACAAATGCTTTCTAGTCCACAGTCCCGAATTTTCAATCCCGAAACAAGATCCTTCTTAACTAAATCTTTTATTGCCTTGGTGTCCCTGTGACCGAAACGCCTGTGCCAGATGTGGTAGCAGTTTTCACCGTGCTTCACCGAGTCCATGGCTGCTTTCGCTCGTTCGGTTACTGTATCCACCCTGTACAGATCCTCCTGTCTGTTACCTGTATATGCCTTTGCTATGATACTTCCATCTTTCACGATACATTTTCCTTAAAATCAACCTTATAGCCATTTATAGCAAGCTTCTTAACTGACAGTAAACTGGATTTGAGAGATGGTGCATACAAAACGTCTTTTAGGAGTATTTCACTCACCTGATCGTCGACGTAACATTTCATGAGTATCGATCCTTTACCTTCCATCCTACAAATTTTATTTTCTTCTGCCAACTGTATGCATCCTTTCTGAGTTTCATCCAGGAAGTGGAACAATTCCTTTGAACCAGTCATGTGACTTGTGGCACCTGAGTCTACATACCATCCATTAGCAGAATTAGACTTTACAGAATCCTTACAATACTTGCTCAAAAATAATTCTTCTGTTGCTACACTGGCTTGTTCTTTCTCTTTATTTTTCTGATTATTTTTCCATTTCTTGTAGGCGAAACATTCCTTTTTCTGGTGTCCTGGCTTCTTGCAGAAAAAACATGATGTATCTTTTGTTTTCTGATTATTCTTTTCTTTTGACTGCACTGTTTTTAAAACTGCTTCACTGTTCCTTGATGTGTTTTCTTTTCTTCGACTGTATTCATCAATAACTCGGCTTTTTACAGCATCAAGTGTAAAATTTTCATTTTTCTGATCTCCTAGAGAAGTAATGAGCGAGTTATAGGATTCCGGCAAACTGGTGAGAAGTAACGTAGCTTTAAACTTGTCTTTTAATTCTTCTCCTAATGCATTCAGTTTGTTGAAAAGGGTAAGTACCTGTATGATGTGATCCTCAACGTTATCCCCTTCTTGCAGACGAAGATTGAACAGTTTTCTGTATAAATATATTATACTTGCATATGTTGATTTCTGGTGGTATTCCTTGAGTTTGTCCCAATATTCCCTTGCAGTTTTACAATCCTGTATGTGTAAAAACTGACTGTCTTCGATGAGAAGACATATTGATGATCTTGCTAAATCATCCTTATCTTGCCATGCCTGCTCCTTATCCTGTTCAGTAGTTTTAAATATGGGTTTCTCCTTACTTACAACTTCCCAGACTTTTTCCCTTATGGGAAGTAGTTCCATTTTCTTACTCCATATTCCGTAGTTATCCGTATTTAGCTTCTGTATGGAAGAACGATACATGTCACCCATATTTTCTGCTTTACTTGAACCGGTAGATACACTTTGAAAAAAAAGAAATGTTTCTTTCACTGCTTGGTAACTGTTGTTCACTCTAAACTGTTCATTCACTCACGAAAATAGTCACAGAGAGCCCATAACCTTTTGGGATAATGAAACTATGAAGTCTATAAAGAGTTTATTGAATAACACTACACAGTGAAATAAAACGTAAATGAATTAATGAATGAAACGACAATACGACGTAGAGGTCTTGAACGGAGATGTTCACGGCTCGATGGCTTGGGACGAACTCAGCGTTGCCAACCCAAAAAGTTGAAATTACCGTATCAGGGAGCAGAAACTACCGTATTCGGTCAACTTTTACCGTACATGGCGTACGTAACCTGCAAATTGAAATTTTCGTACGAACACAGATTAATGAAAAAGAAATTTTTATTCTGTGATATATATAGAAGCATAGAGAAAGGGTCTGTGGATAGAAGAAAAACAAAGAGTTAGATTTTATAATATATTAGGAAAATTAAACAATATTTCTATCCATCGATAATGACAAAATCATCTTCATTGTCCAAACTTGATTGGCTCGAGTCAGACGAATACATATCAGCTTTCATCCTAGAGTACATATCCTCTGTTGGCGTAAAATTTAAGCAACTTCCGGCTTTTTTCACACACTGACTGGTCAATAGAACACCATTTACAGTATTAGTTATCAGTTTGTTCCTAGTTTTGGTTTTGACCATGTTAATCTTACTGAAAACCCTTTCGCATTCAGCATTTGAATGAGGAAGAGATAAAATACTCAAAACAAATTTGGCCAAATTGAGGAATTCCAATGAACCATTTTCATTCTTATAGTTTAAAAGTTTTCCCCAGAATATATCAATATCCTCGTTGATATCAATTTTTGTTTCATCACTAGAGGTGAAATGATAATCGGGCAGCAACCTCCATTGCTCGTCAATAAGTTGGGCTTCACCACTATCGAAGAAACGTGTCATATGTTGGAGTAAATGTGCCAATGATGGAAAATTGTCATGCACATTATGTGACAATGAATTCTTAGCAGTGAATATGTGAATATTGGACAATATGAAATTGTCAAAATCGTACCGCTTTTTAATTTCAGAACAGAGGGTTGAATAAAAAAGCTGGCATCTGTCATAAAAGATCTCCAATAGGTCTGTTTGAGCTATTCCTGGATTATTAGGCTTGGCAATTTCATTCAGCACATCTACCCCAACATAAACATTTTTTTTTGGCAAGAACCACGTTCTATTCATTGGATCTATATCCGACATTGGTGTGGTCGATATATATTTCCTCTCCATATAACACAGCAGAAAATTTCTGTATGATTCCTCCATCATCCTATGCAGATTTGGCAATAAAACCTTATCAGACTGAAAATTCTGATTCACATTTGAAACCTTAGGCAGCACATAATTAAGGAAGAGATAATACAACTTGCAGAAAGGGTCATTCAATGCCTGGTGAATATTCTCGACAGATAACAGCCTTTCTTCTAAATATTTCGAATTGAAATAAAGTTGCAATGCTGGCCATTGCTCAATAATTCGTTTCACGACTGTAGATAGTGAAAGCCAACGCGTTTGTGATGGATGTAGCATCTTATGCGCATCCAACTCCACAAAGTGTTGAAATTGCTTAAAGTCGCATTGCCTTTTACTACTACTAACCTGAAAAAATTAACTATTATTAACATCAAGTTTGACAAAATAGTTTCAGAGTTACCTTAACGTGCGAGTATATATTCCTTGCAAGATCTTCAAGGGCTCTTGGTAATGTTTTACATGCATGGCTGCTGCATAAATGGAGAGAGTGGCACACGCATTTCATTATGAAAATTCCAGGAAAATCATTTTTGAACCTAGAAGCCACTGAATTGAATTCGCCCATCATGAGGTTGCACCCATCAGAACCAAATCCAATTATATTATCTTTGGGAATTTGGTTATTGTGAAAACTATCCACTATTTTTCTATAATAATGTTCTGCTGTTCCTTGTTTGTCGATATCTTCCTTTTCCTCAAACATAGGAATGAGTTCCCACAATGAGGACTCTACTTGTGTGCCATTAAAATATCTTACAACAATACAAGCCGATTTATTCACCCCTATATCCGTTGACTCATCAGTGAGAATGCTGAATTTGGTTTTCTTCAATATAGTTCCTAGATCTGCTTTGTGTGCAGTACTTATTACGTTGGTGATAATTGCTTTAGATTTTGTTCTACGAACTGCCAAATCCTTGGCAATTTTTGAATCATGAAAGATTCCTGATAATAGGGGTGATAAATGGTCCATCGTTTTGAAGGAAATGTTGTGTTCAGCTAAAAATCCACATAATTTCATTTCAGCTTCTTTAACATTTCTTTCGTGAACATTTGATGCCGATGTACTCGTACTGGCAGGTTGAAAATACTTATTCAAGCCTTGGGACCCTGTAGATTGCTTAGTTCTACATTTTGTTTCGTGTTTTGCTGAATTCTTATGTTTCTTAATTGTGGATAACTCACTCACAAATTCAGTATTGCATACCATACATCTGGCCTTGTATTTATTTGTTTCCACAGGTCGAAGCCATGCCTTGTATTCTGGCAGTTCCATCCAAGAATTTTTGAATTTCTGGAAAATTGAGAATAGCAGTACATTCCAAACAATCTTTTTAAAATTTAAATGAACAATAATCCTTACCTGCATTCTGTGAGAAGCTTTCTTCGTACTTGCATTAGAAGATTTGGATGCATTGTCACTATCACTATCAGACATTATTAGGCTGTTGCTGTTGTGATGATCGATGTGATAACTGAAAAATCTGAAAATTGAAAATCGAAGGCGTACTATTAACTAGGAATACAACTAAAAAACAAAGTAGAACTTACACAAGTCGACGAGTTTAAGAATTTGAACTTGAATCTCAAATAAGATTACTATTATCCGCAAATAACACAGTGTAACATATAACGATATAACCAAAAACTCAAAAACTAGAGAGGAGAAGGAGAATTAAGAGAATTTAAATTTGAATTTTTCTGGGGAGTGTGGACCTCTGTCACAAATTATGACATGACAAATCTTTTTCTTCTTTTTCTTCTTCTTCCGAATACACTTCACGGTTACTATGGCCATAATCTTTATATCATTATGAAAAAACTTTAGAATTTCCAAATAGGAAAAAGTAATAGATGGTTTTAAAAAACTCGTAACAATCGTATTGAAATTACCGTATTTTGGGTGTACGGTAGCTCATAAGGACCGTATACCGTATTTGGAGTCAAATTACCGTACATGTACGGTAATTACCGTACGGCTGGCAACGCTGGACGAACTGGTTGGTACTGCCAGGCGCTAGATTGCCTAGATTGCGTCACGGCTTCACGCTGTGGAGGGAGCGAACCTTCGCGCCAGAATAGAACCATAGAACATTTGTTGCACTCCAACACTTTGCATAAATTAAGTGTCTCTAATGACAAATGGCTTTCGTGATTATCGCATAAAAGTAGTGTTAAAACCCACCGAAGACCAACACACCGTTTGGTTCAGGCTAGGTCGGTTCGTAAAACAAACTCGAATACTTTTTCAGTTTTTATTTTTCACGAATGCACCAAAAAGAACAGCGGCTTCTTGTTCAGACTCAACAACTCTAACAACTCGCTTTCTTACGCAGTTGAACTACTACCTCTGATTGGCGGCCAAATTGGGCACACACTTTAAACTACTCGACATTTTAAAAGACATAGGAGTATATCTCACTTTCAGAGGTAGGTTTGTTACAGAGCTACAGTGGTCAGACCCAAGAGTTTGACTACCAGCCGCTAGATGGAGCAGGGAGTCACAACATTCTCCCACTCGAGAAATGAATTTGACACGAAGAATTTCTCGCATTCAATTAATACATAATGAGCAAACAACATTTTCATCACAATACATTATTTTAAAAGTTTTTGTGGAACTTTGATCTTCCGCCCACTTGGCGACATTCTTGAAACATTAAGATCGATTTCGGGTGCTCTGCTTTCAGACACTTCCGCACTACCCGAATCGCACTGCCCTTCAGGTTCGTCGTCTTGCTGCGAAGAGAGTTCATGATCCTCTGTTGCGCCAACGACCTCCTTTTCTCGAGCAACTTCCCTTTCACATTCTAACGCATATAACCGTCGCACTGGTCGAAGAAGTTCACCACAACGCGTCTTTACACGACCGAGTCTTATCAGTCCGTCTCTTCCGCGGATCACCTCGATTACTCGACCGAGAGGACAATCTACCCGTCTGCTGTGGTCGTTCCCGACGAGCACTACTTGACCCAGCTTAACCGACGCATTAGGTTTTTGGTCACACAGTAGCTTCAACTGTCCTAGATACTCTGTTCGGAATCTTTGACGCAGATCATCCCTCAGTTTTTGCCTATTGCGAAGGCTTCGCGATAAACAAACTCTTTCAATGACGTCACAATCAGGCAAGAGAGTCTCTACTTGCTCCCGTAAAAACATAGCGGGTGTCAACGCCGATATATCTTCGGAATCGCTAGACACGTATGTAAGAGGTCTAACGTTAACCGTCGCCTCGCAGTGGCAAATTATAGTCAATAGTTCTTTATAATTGAGACATGCAGACCCCAAGAACTTTTTCAGCAGCCCCTTCACTACACCAATAAGTCTCTCGAAAAATCCTCCCCACCAAGAAGCCGTAGGAGGATTGAAGCGTCACTCTATTCGCCGTATTGCCGCTTCGCGTGTTATTTTCTGCCAATCAAAACTCTCGAACAAATTATCTGTACCTCGGAAGTTGGTTCCGTTATCACTGTAGATGATCCTTGGTCTTCCTCTTCTCGCGACAAAGCGCCGAAAAACTTGCAAAAATCCCTTAGTGGAAAGAGTCGATGCCAGTTCTAAATGTACAGCTCGATAGACTGCGCATGTTAAAAGACACACCCACGCCTTCTCACCTGTTTTTAAATACAATGGTCCCGCGAAGTCGACCCCTGTCACTTCGAAACACATCGCGTCTCGATGAACTGAATCTTTTACAAACCACGCAGCTCTTCACAATGGACCTGATGGCCCGGCGACCTCCAATGACCCAGTAATTTTCTCGGAGTAAAGACATAAGTCTTTGAACGCCTACATGACATGACTTCTTATGTGTGTGAAGTATAAGGCTACTGACGACAGGATGTTTCGCAGGTAAGATGACCGGAAATCTGAAGCCCTCGGTATCGGGTCTATTTGCTACACTCGTCTTCAATCTGAGTAGACCATCCTCATCATAGAACGGTTTCAAAGATCTAATCTCCTCTGGACTATGATAACTAGTTTTCTGTATTAATTTGAAAATGAATTTTTCAGCCATGTTCATCTCCTGGACTGAAATATCTACAGTTCTTCTCTGTTTTGAGCAATTGGTATTATTACCAAATCGGAATATCCATGCCACCATCCTTACTGTTTTTGGGTAATCACTGAAATGATCAAGGTGAAAATCAGCAGTGCTTGCATCTTTATCCAATAACGTCTTCACCGTCTTTTTCTTTTCTCTCAGAATTTCTCCCTCATCTGTGGTCAACTGTTTCGTCATAGGCCAGCCACTTTTTTGTTGATATAACCAGTCAGGGCCCTCCCACCATTTTGACTCTAGTAAATGGGTAGGTGAACATCCACGTGAAGGTAGATCGGCTGGGTTTCTACTTCCTGGTATATGATGCCAGTTTTCCAAGGGCGTCAATCTTCTAATTTCCTCAACTCTGTTATGGACGAATGTACTCCACTCTTCATTTCTTTGAATCCACGATATGACAGTTGTGGAGTCGCTCCAAAAGTAGGTTTCATAACGTTGCGACAAATTCTGTACTACCTGTGAATACCTATCCTGGATCCTATCGTTGCAGCAAGCAATTCTGAACGAGGAATTGTTAACGTCTTACTGGTCTTCTCTATTTGTGCTACCTTGGATTTGGCTGCCATCAAGTAAACTAACACTTTATCGACCTTCTGGATTCTACAGAAGATTGCGGTAGCATAAGCATCTTTCGAGGTATCAACAAAGGTGTGAAGGCTGACATCTTCTGGATTTGTTTCACCAATGTTTGTCCATCGAGGTAATTCGATTTGCAGCAAGTTCGGAATTCCTTGGACCCACTCCTTGAATGAAATAGCTATATCATCTTCTACCGCAGTGTCCCAACTAATATTCCTCGACCACAATTCTTGCAACCACAATTTCGGTCGAAGCGTCGCAGGGCAGGTGAATCCAATGGGATCGAAGATTTTTTGAGCCACTGACAATAATTTCCTTTTCGTGACAAGCATATCCCCGATTTCCACATTGATCAAATCCCTATTAAGTGTCAAAACATCCCTGGCTGGATACTATCGAAGTCCAAGCACGGGTATTCCATTTTTCTGAGAAGCTCCATTTCCCGAGAACTTCCACCCTCGGAGCTCGAAACCTGCTTCTTGCATTATTTGTACCTACTGCGTGATAAAATGGTTCAACACCTCTTCATCTGGAACGCTGGTTACGCAGTTGTCTACGTAGAAACTTCTGTCAAGTCTCTATGTTTTCCTTAGAAAAGAAATTTCCTCCATCAGAGGCTATGTTAAAATATTTCGACAGATGATATTTTATTGTCGCTCCGAGTAGAAAAGGGCTACAGTTCACTCCAAACACAACTCTGTTATGTTTGTAAACGATTTCTTGTCCCTTCTCATCAACCCACAGAAATTTTAAAAAATGACGGTCTTTAGTGTTGACACTAATCTGTAAAAACGCCTTTTTAATGTGTGCTATAACGGCAATCTTATTCTCACGAAATCTGGTTAAAAGTGCAGGTATCAATTCAATTAGGTTAGGCCCCTTTTCCAGACACTGATTAAGTGAAGGGCTGTTTTTTCCACGTGCTGATGCGTCGAAAACTGGTCGAACAGCAGTTGTTGATCCCTCTTTGATAACTGGTCTATGAGGAAGGTAATGCCCTTTTTCATCATCTGCATTAACTTTTTTGATAATACCTGCAGATTTCTATTTTTTGAACACCTCATCATATCTGGAAATAAGCTGGTCCTTCGCTAACTTCTTTAAAGTACCTGCCAGTCGTTTTCTGGCAGTTTCTAGGTTGTTAGGAAGAACAGGATGATCCTCCAGCCAGGGAAGCCTCACCTCATATCGTCCCTCTTCGTTCATCTGGACAGTCTCTTCAAACATCCTCCTGGCTGCCATCGCAAGCTCTTCTTTGGACTTTCTCCCCTCTGGGTCAGATATACCCAAGACATCCAACTGCCAAAGTTCAGTTATGGTAGGGTTTGACAGCATGGAAACCGTCGTCAGCATACTTAAAGAACTCTGCGTCGGTACCTTGCCTTCCATTGTCCAGCCAAAATGTGTTTCGTATGCCACCAGTACACTCTTCAACTTGTGCCTCCTGCCAGTGTAGAATAACCCAGCAACATCTGCTCCAATTAACACTTCTATCAGGCCTGACTCACCCACATCGGAGACATCGATATCAGCGATCCTCAATTCCTGTATCCAAGGACCATAGAATACCGTCGCCACATCGTTACAAATACAGAATTGATCTAGAACTTCGAATGTGATGCTATAGTTGCCCCTGAAAACGGTAATATCATAGCAGTAGTGAGTGTTGTCAACCTGTGTACCACCAAAAAGGCAATGGGTTATTTTCTCTGTCCTCTTTGGTTTCAAATTGAGTGTAGCAGCTGTGGATCTCAAAATGTAGCTTCTTTGAGACCCTGAGTCGACCAACCCCTTCACGGATCTGATACCTTTGTTCCCCCTTAACGACAGCCGCAAAGTCTGAAGAAAGACATGAGTAGTAAGAGTTTGGTTTGTCATTGTGTGGTCGTTTTTTCGCTCAACTCTCTTGTCAGGTGGTTTTTCTTCTCGATGCTTATTTGGTATCTCTTGGCATATAAGCGGCACATGCGAGTATCCACAAACAATACACTTCAAGCGCATCCTGCATTTACGTGATACGTGACCGATCTTCAAACATTTGAAGAACGCTTTTTTCTCTGAAAGAAAACGTTTTCGTTCGTCGATATTCATTTTCTGCGTCTTGAAACAAGAATGATTCTCATGACTTCCAGAACAAAATATACATTTTTGAACATCCGCATGCAAAAGTCCAGGTGCAGTCCTTTTGTCTCTAAATTTCGTGCATTTTTCTTCTCAGAATTTGGTTGTTTCCTCACATTCTCCGATAAACCGAAACCCTCACTCGCCAGGTCAACTCTTAGTTCATTCTCAACTTCTGAACGCAAGAAACGCATTAAATTTTTCAAGCGAATCTCTAGAGAAAACTCGTCACTCTGTGAATTGGTTAAATTCGAACTGGATCCTGAAACTTGGGTGTCTTGGCTTGTATTAAATGTAGAACGTTGCCAAATTCTCATAAGGTCTTGAGGTAAACACGACTCAATCAAAGGAAACAATAGAGCAGCATATTTATCACTCGTGATACCGAGAGTATCTAAGGCCCGCAATTGTGTCTCTATACGATCGTATAACTGAGCAAGGTCGTATTTACCCTGTAATAGCGCGTTGTTGAGGACTAACGTGAGCAATTCTCGCACATACACCTCGATCTGTAAGTCTTCCCGGCCGAATCTAGATTTCAAGCAATCAATTATTTTTTCACAGTTCTCGCCGACGGACGGAAAACTCTCTACAACTTTTCGCGCACGACTGCCGTCAACAGTAGCCTGAATTAAGTACTCGATTTTATCACATGCGTCAATGTCTGCATCCTCGTGGATTTTACCGAATTGTGACCAAAACCCGAGCCACTCGCGAATATTTCCATCTTATAACTTGAACTGGATGGTAGGTAGTAGAAACTTGTGCTTACCTTTAGATGGGCAATTGTCTACCTCAACCCTAGTTCCATCCCTGGATCGAACGTCCAACGAATCAAGCGGTTGTTCCAATAGCTTCTCGACTTGAAACTTCAATTCGAAGAATCTTCTGTTGTAAGCATCATTCTAGTCCATCTCGTCAAGAAGTTCCTCTTCTGTAGCGTCTGATTCCAGCAAATGATTGTAGACGGAGCATTCCCCTGCATACAACTCTTCATACTTCGGTTTAAGACACTCCCATAGAACAGCCACTTGGTTGTGTTGCACCGGCACTGCTCTCAACAAATTTTCTAATTGGCCTGCCAACTTTGTAAAACTACAACGAAGCACCTTGCGTCTTTTCCTTTTTGCTTCGATCGTATCAGCCATTTCAAAGGATTCACTCACACTCAGTACTCCAAAGCCCGTACGTTTGCAAACGTGAAAAACGAACGTCCTGTCACGGTCGCCAGAAAATGTTAAAACCCACCGAAGACCAACATACCGTTTGGTTCAGGCTAGGTCGGTTCGTAAAACAAACTCGAATACTTTTTCAGTTTTTTTTTCACGAATGCACCAAAAAGAACAGCGGCTTCTTGTTCAGACTCAACAACTCTAACAACTCGCTTTCTTACGCAGTTGAACTACTACCTCTGATTGGCGGCCAAATTGGGCACACACTTTAAACTACTCGACATTTTAAAAGACATAGGAGTATATCTCCCTTTCAGAGGTAGGTTTGTTACAAGGAGATATAGGAAAGGAGGCGCAAGTGCAGATCGTCACAATAGCGCGCATTGGCGTATATAGAATAGAAATTTCGATTTAGATGTAAACAGACGAAATTGGAGGTTATATGTACATTTTTAAGCAGAATGATGTAACTTATGTTTCAGAATGAATAACTTTGATTTTTAAAAAGCTTTATTGACTATTGTTGAAGTGGACAATGTTAAAGTCTCGACATTCAATACAATAATGCCTTAACTATCGTAATTAATATTACATGTAACCTACTATTCCCCTACTCATAGGATAATTCCTAGTATCAGTGTAAAACAATATCCCAAGATGAACCATGGGTCTTTTATATGAAGATAGGAGGATTCTAATATGTAACTCTTCCGCGCTTAAGTGAGAAAATTGGGGATTTTGAAAATTCTAATTTTTGAGCTCAATATCCTCCAATGGATTATTTTTATTTTTCCTAGTGTAAGGGGTTTCCTCTTTTCTTATATTAAACTTACTAACTATAGACCATAAAATTATAAAACCTATGATTACATATATTATCAATATGTGAAGACTCAAATTATCATAGTGGATGATTGGACTTTTCATTGAAAGAATTTGTTTCTTTGAATGTTCTATTTGTAGTCCAATATCTCTTATGTTATCAAGTTCGATATCGTCCAATTCTAAAGGAACTTGATCAATTCTTTCAAGAGTCTTTGATTCAGATATTTCTTGAATTTTTATGTTCGGTAAGTGAACAATGTTCATTCTGGAAGGGCTATGCTTCCAGTTTTTTAGAATTTATTTGTCCACATTCACTTCACAGTCGTGAGGAACGAAAATAATGTATGTTTCGCACAACACTATTTTTTCGGCACTGTCTGCGCACTTCACTCTGGCAATCTTCTCCTCAGTTGTAATGACCATCCAATAATCAACGGCTAGTTGATGGACATTTGATCCCCTTAGATTGGTAACTTTTGGGCTGCAGCTCGTGTAGTTTTTGGTGACACTCAGTAGTTCGACTTCACAGGGGTTGCTTGATGATATGGGTTTTGTATTTTCCTCGCATATGAAATTGGCGGGAAAAACTTCTTTGCATGGTCGGTTGAATAGAGCGTATTTTGTTTCACTTATGTGAAAGGAATTTTGTGTGGGGGATGATAATTTGATAAGAGTTATTTTTCAGAATTGGCAATGGAAATACCTCAAAATAATTGTAATTATTAATTTCCATAAGGGGAATTTCAAGAATGAATCTTACTTGATTTTTACTTATGAATCCTTTGACTTCAATACAAACATAATACTGAATGATATTTTCGTCTTCAATGGCAAAGGGTAATTTATTATTTTGAATTTTTGCTTGAATATTGAACAGTTCCTTTTTTAATTCTTCATGTGAGATTATAGATGAATGAAGAGTTCCTGTTTGGGCAAAAGAAATAGCTATTTCTATATCGTTCAATATTTGGTTTATGATGTCTATTGCTAGAGTAATGTGTGTGAAAACTGAGTTTAGAACAATAAAATTGAAATCATCCCATAAATCCATGGCTGATGAGTTCATCCAGAAATTTATTTGGCTGATTTTATTCTCCAAGAGTGCTTGATTGTTGCAACTTGCTCATAGAATTATTGAAGATATTTATTGAATTTTCTGTTAAACTGATTTGAGAATTTGCCACTTCAATCAAGTTCTGCTGTGAGTCTTTCAAATTTTTAATTGCTTTATCATATTTTCTGTTAAACTGATTTGAGAATTTGCCACTTCAATCAAGTTCTGCTGTGAGTCTTTCAAATTTTTAATTGCCTTATCATATTTGTCAGCGTCACTTTGATCTAGATTTCCTGTTATTGATTTCCATGCGGAACCTAATCCATTTATAATATTAAACCTCTCCTTTCTCTAATATCTGGGGTTGTTATTAATTGCCTGAGCTTCTTACGAGTTTCACTGATTTTATAATCTAAGATATATTTGTGATTAGAGATTTCATGTAAATAGCTTTTGCCGTGTGTTGAACTGTGAAATGATGTGTTCATATTTCGATAGCTAGATATTAATTTATTGAATTCCACCGTAATGTTGGATAAATCGAAGATTTGAATAAGTGTCCAATAGTTTGCAATATTTTGAGACGATCTCTTTTTCAGGGGTAAGATGCCGGGATTATCTGTTATTTGGGTTATCTTTACTTCCGTACATTCTACGATGATGGAGCCGCAGATTGTTGCGAGGGTAATGAGCCTGTAACAATAGGTTGTCTTAGATTTTTCAAATGAACTGTCCGGCCAATGTTTTGTTTCGATTTGTTACCTTCAATTTTTTGAATAAGCGCTTTATTACCTGGTAATATTTTTGTAATGGTAAAAGGTCCGCTGAATTTAGGTCCGCTCTTGTTTCGTGCATATTTATAGCTTTTTTCGTAGACTGTTTCACCAACTTTGAAAGGGTTTTTTGTATTTTCGTTATTTTTTTTGACAATCCTATTTTTATGAGTAATTATATTTTCGTTGATTTTATCATAAACTAAAGCTAGATTTTCCTTATGCTTTTGTAAATAGTCGCTATACATTTGTTTATCATACAAGATATCTAGGGGGTCTTTCAGTTTTGTATGGCCGAATGTGAGATCGATTGGGGTTAGTTTGGTTGTGGAATGAATCGAGTTGTTATAACCTATTATAGCATATTTCATAATGATTCCTATGGCGTCTTTGGATTGTGACCTTAGAATTCTGCAGTGTTCTGCTATTGTTGAGTGGAATCTCTCAATTATTCCGTCAGAATCTGGATGACGTGCTGTTGTGAAATGAGTGTTTATTTTATGTGTTTCTAGAAGTTCTTTTATAATATGTCCGAAAAATTCCATTCCTTGATCTGAGCTTATAAGTTGCGGTGTTCCGTAAAAAGAAAAGTAATTTAATAGGGCATGAAATATATCTACAGCATTTTTGGATTTCAGTTCTATAGCTTGGCCTAATTTCGTGAATGCGTCAACAATAGTTGGAAATTTCGTACCTTCCAAGGTATAAATATCTAGATGTATTTTTTCAAAAGGTGTTCGAAATTCGAACATTATTCTAAAAAATAATCAAGTTCAATAATATGGAAAATTCCATCAGAATTATTCACAAAACTGGGTCACGCCGAGCGAGCCGTCGATCTACCGAAATCTGCTGACTGGCTAGAAACAATTGATGCAACCGGGGACTCCGTCAGTGCAATATTACCAAATATGGCAATGTTATTTCTATCGTCATTATTCAATTTAGTATATAAGCTTAGACTGTAATTAATAAAATCATCATTCATCTTCAGTTTGATCAATATACCTCTTCGGCAACTGTGGAGTTAAGACATTCCCTTGAACGTTCTGAGTCTGGTCGTTCAGTTGCCCTAAACTTCAAGCAAGTGTTGTTTCAACCAAAGAAACAACATTTTTTGGTCCTTCGAGCCGGATCGAGAGAAACGATTTACGACCCTAATCTCGATCAAATCATCAACGCCTGTGGGGAAGCCCTCCAGAGCCAAATGCAGCGCCAGCAGAAGCCCTCCAGAGCCAACAACAGCATCCGTGAAGAAGCCATCCAGCGCCAAATCCGAGCCCGTGAACAAGCCTTCCGGATCAAAATTTCAAAAAAGCCAGGGAACACACCGAGTCCACTGGAAAAAATAAGAGCTAAGGATTTACGACCCTAATCTCAATTAAATCATCAACGCCTGCGGGGAAGCCTTCCAGAGCCAAATCCAGGGCCAGCAGAAGCCCTCCAGAGCCAACACCCGCATCCGCGAAGAAGCCTTCCAGCGCCAACTACGAGCCAGTGAACGAGCCTTCCGGAAAATCAACAAAAAAAAAAAATCTTCAAAGCAGAGATTTCATGAAACCTTCAACCAACATGGAAGAAAAATTGGGAGAACAAATGACTATTGGCCAAGACCTGAGCAAAATATTATCTTTGAAGTGCCAACTACATCCCAAAATATACAACTTCCTCGAAGAAAACATAACCAAAATCTGCATACCCCCGATCGAGCAAGAAGAAAGAAGAAACGACAAGACTAACAAAGTCGGATCTTCCTCAAAAAATCGACTGATACAAACATTAATGATGATCACGTTACTATGTGTAACCAATACTTAAAACGCAATAGCGCACCACACAATTCAGAAACTGCCGCCTGGATTCTACGTGGAGCATTTAGGAAAAGCATACATAAGTGGAGGAGAGTTGAAATTATTAACACCGTTTTCTCTTGATAAACTACACTTGGACCGAAGCAATCTTAACAGATCCACCACGGAAATAAATGAAGCAGAAGCCGAAATTCCATTGACCGAAATCACACCGAGTTCAAAACCACGCCAGCAATGTTTCGACCTTGACCAGCTATACGCCGAGGCGAAAACAGAATTCCAGACGAGAGACCAACTCCGGACGTCAGCACCCATTCATGACCATGCCCAATAAAGCACTCGATCGAGTGTCACACAAGTTAGAAATAGGAAATAGGACAATAGAAGTAACAGATTGCCAACACTGGAGCTCCAACATCATAGGCATTTCGGCCTTGGGAGTAATGTTCGAAATTCGAACATTATTCTAAAAAATAATCAAGTTCAATAATATGGAAAATTCCATCTGAATTATTCACAAAACTGGGTCACGCCGAGCGAGCCGTCGATCTACCGAATTCTGCTGACTGGCTAGAAACAATTGATGCAACCGGGGACTCCGTCAGTGCAGTAATACCAAATATGGCAATGTTATTTCTATCGTCATTATTCAATTTAGTATATAAGCTTAAACTGTAATTAATAAAATCATCATTCATCTACAGTTTGATCAATATACCTCTTCGGCAACTGTGGAGTTAAGACATTCCCTTGAACGTTCTGAGTCTGGTCGTTCAGTTGCCCTAAAACTTCAAGCAAGTGTTGTCTCTTTGTCCTCTTTTATTACTGCTTGATGCGGAATGTAGTATCTTGTGCTGGTCGTCTGATTTGCTGGAGTCATGTGTTTTAGTTCGATATATTCCCACATGAATTCTTTGTACATTGCTTCCAATTTCTCGTCCTTTTCGAACTTCTTCTCTATCTGCAAAAGTCGAGCGATCGCGGTTTTTCTTGATTGTCCTAGCAATTGTTCCTTCTCCTTGAATGGCAGTCGTACAGTATATGTGCCATCCTGATTCCTTGTGTAAGTTTTCTTGAAGAATTCTTGGTAGGGGCTTTCCTGGCTGTTGTTGTTTGTGAGGGTATCTGCTTCTTCTATTTCCCAGAATTTTGTTATCTGTATTTCCGGTGCAGTGGTGGCGATCATACTGGTTATTTGGAGTTGCGGACCAGCTGATGTGCTACCGGAGAGAATCCATCCTAACTCAGTGTTTTGTGCAAGCAGACCATTTTTAGATTTTTTAACACCATCCTGTACGATTTCCGTATATAAGTGGATTCCTAGGAGAATGTCGATTTTTCCGGGTTTGTAGTACGTGGGGTCGGCAAGGATTACGTTGTTCCAATTTTCGTCAGCAGTTATCGGTTGTTGAGGCATGGAGCTGGTCAATTTTGGTAGGATGTATACATCCGAGCTATAGCTCGGTTTGTAATTTGAAGTCGCTTGAAAATCTTGGTTTCATCACGGTGTGGATTTTCCATTTTGAAGTCCCTGCGTCGCAAGATCCTAACCCTGTTATGTTCGCATGATGCCTTTGCTTGGGCATTCCTAAAGTATTTGCGGCTCCTTCAGTTATAAATGATACTTGGGAGCCTGGATCAATAAGAACTCGCATAAGTTCATGGTACCCTTTGTTGTTTTCAACATTAACGAATGCTGTGGCCAGGATGGGGATGGTTGGTCCATCATTGTTATTTGAAGCTTTTCCTAGATGGGACCCGAATCCATTTTCATGCTCTCTTGTGCGTTGACTTTTGGAGGTATCGTGCTTCTGTCCTTGCTGATTTAAATTTGTTTTGAAGTTCCGATAATTTTCCCAATGCAATGATGAGTGATGAAAACTGTTACATTTGAAGCAGAGATTCTTGCTCGGGCATTTCGTATTGCTCGGATGCTTCAAACAATTCTTGCAGAGGTGTTGTTTTCGTACAAAATCGTTTCGTTCTTTTACTGACATATCCTTGAATTTTTGGCAACGGAAGATTTCATGGTTACTGTCACATAAACTGCATGATTGTAAGTCAATACCCTGAATGGGGTATCTGTTAACATCATATCGATTTTTGGAGGGTTTCTCTCGTATTTATTTTTTTTTGCAAATTTCGCAGTTCGCTATATAGTTCGAAACGTATTCTTTCATGGATGGAAAATAATATTTTCGCTGAAGTTGTCTCAGGGTCTCGTTTACACCTCTATGATTTGTTTTTCCCTCGTGTTGGAATTTAATCGCTTGGTTGATAAGTTCATCATCTTGGATTACTTCTCTCCTTTCAGTGCAGTATATTATCTCTGGTCCGTTTCTGTTGAATAGCTTGTTTACAACGTTGCTGAATGTTTCGAACATGTTCTCGGATTCGAAGTGGAAATAATATATCTTCTTATCTGCAGTGTATTTGTTACGTCGCGTCGTCAAGATACTTCTTTTTCAAATAATTTGAGTTGCTAGGGGGTTTTTCTAGGAGAGCGGGCTATGATAGTTATTTTAGACAGATTGTAAAAATAAAAATAAAGAGACATACGTCGATTAGAAATTAAAACATTCCTTGTATTTAACATTGATTCAGATTTGTTTCTTGTATTTAACATTGGTCCTTCGAGCTTTAAGAATAGTCCTATGGAAGACAGTAAACAGGACAAGATTGAGACGAAATTGAACCATGGAAGGAAACGACGGGAAAACGCCGGCACGCGTTCTCTTGATCCCAATTATGAGTGGCCAACGAGTTTTGGAAGAATGAATGCGCTTGCGAAGGATAATGATGTTAGAGAAACCCTTGAGAAAGACATCATGACATCCCACCAGACAGCAAGTTCCGTTCATACAACGAAATCGAAACACTCAAATTCCAGAAGTGATATCCAAAGGAAGAAACTTGCCTTTGAAACGGAAAAACAAAAGATGGAAATAGAAAATAGAATGATGGAAATGGAAATGCAAATGAAGAAAGAAAAAATGAAGTTGAAGTTAATCGAGATGGAGAGTGCAGTGAAAGAAGCTGAAATCATAGAAATGGAAGATACAAGTTCAGAATTAACTTCAGCAGCGACAAAATCGACGAATCGAGGCAGGTTGAATGCAAATTTTTATTCTGAAAATATAATTCGTAATCCTGTTGAAGAACGTCACTCTTCAAAATACCCTCCAGTGTCTACAACTATACACAATCAGGAGTTAGACAAAAATCAGATTGTTTCGGACTGGGTCAATGCTATAAATCCCAGTCAAATTGATGATTACCCGAACCCTGTTATTCAAAATAAGGTTGAATCAGATGTTGATAAACTTTGCAAAGCCTTGAGTGAAGTTTTGAGAACTGTTAATCCAGCGCCCACAAAAGTGAAACCTGATGCCTTTTTTGCACGACAATCTATAGAAAGAGAATGTCCAATATTTGATGGAAAATCAGAAGACTGGCCGATATTCATCTCTCATTTCAGGAAGATATCCACAATGTGCGACTATACAAAGGAAGAGTCAATGATGAAATTACAGAAATGTCTGAGGGGAGAAGCAAAACAAGCCGTTGCTGGTATGATGATCAGTCCTGAAAACATTGAACAAGTAATTAAGACTCTTGAAATGAGATTTGGTATACCGGACCAAATTATTGATACAATTCTGGATAAATTGAAAACCTTCTATCCAATTCGCGAAAATGATATGGAAAAAATCATACAATTCGCAAGTCATGTGAACTCATTAGTCAGCACGATAAAATCATTAAATTATGATGCCCATCTGCAGAATCCCAGTGTTTTGAAAATGATGTTACGGAAATTACCTGATATGTTGAAACTTCGTTGGGGCGAGGAAATTTTGAAGAAAAATGGTGACGTTAATCTTGAAGATTTTGCCTTATGGTTAATGCAAATAGCCAATGCCGCATGTTTTGTTACAACGCCCAGAACGTCATATGACACAAAAAATACATCGAGAACACAAAATTTTTATAATAAGAAGATCGAGAAGATTTTGATGATATCTACATCACGAAACTCAATGAATTGTGGGTACTGCAGCAGTAACGGACACACAACAAATAAATGTGAAAACATTGTAGCTGACGATATTGAAACCAGGTGGAAAACTGTAACGAAGAATAAATTATGCTTTTCCTGTCTCAGAAACAATCATCAGGCAGTAAAATGTCGGCTGAAGAAAATTTGTGGCGTCAATGGTTGTAAACGTTTCCATCATCGATACTTACATAAAGATGAAACCACTAAGATTCCAAACGAAGAAACTCAAGAAAATGCAAGTCCTGTGAACTCTTATGAACCACTCTTTACTACCAGAGATGGTGGGAGTGTTCTGCTTAGAATGATAAATGTCAAAATTTTTGGTAATGGCAGAATAATACATACAGTCGCCTTGTGTGATGAAGCATCTTCTGTTAGCCTAATAGACCATTCACTTCTTGAAGATCTCAATATTCACGGGGAAGTCCAACCGTTATGTGTTCAATGGACCAACCAGATGACAGCACGACACGAAGATTCGATATGTGTTAATTTGAAAATTTCAGGAAACTATGAAGAAGCCAAAACATTCACAATGAAAAACGTCCGCTCAGTAAAAAATTTGTCGCTACCAAAACAACATGTCTCAGCTTCAGAATGGCAAAAATTGTCATTCTTGAATGGAATACCGCTAGAGGACATATGTGAACAGCCAATGATTCTTATAGGGCAGGATAACATAAGACTTACTCTTCCTAGACGGATCATCCAAGGTCCTGAACATCTACCAATAGCAACCAAGACTCACCTCGGCTGGATCCTTCATGGGAATACTTCCGGCAGGACAGAAGAAAAATATATTTTTCATATATGCGACAATAATCTTTCCGATGAAAAATTTCATGTATGCGACAATCCGTATTCAGACGAAATGCTTCATAAGTTAGTGAAAGAATCATTCACGTTGGATGCCTTCGGTGTTTCGGCTTCAGCACAAACAAAAAGAGATAAAGAAAATGATAGAGCTGTTGATGTAATGAAACGCACCATAAATCGAATCGGGCAAAGATTCGAAATAGGACTACTTTGGAAAGAAGATGATATGAAATTACCAGGAAGTAAATCAGTCGCCTATCGAAGACTATTATGCGTCGAAAAACAGATGCTGAAAGATGATATCTTCAAAAAGAAATATTGCGATAACATCCAGAAATACATAGATAAAGGATATGCACGCAAACTGACCGGAGAAGAAGCGAAGAAAGAAGGAGCAAGAACTTGGTACCTTCCTCATTTTGGTGTAATCAACCCACATAAACCCCAGAAACTCCGACTTGTATTTGACGCTGCAGCTAAATCTCATGGAATATCTTTGAACAGTAATCTTCTTGCTGGTCCCGATTACCTTCAATCTCTAGTGGCAGTTTTGATAAGATTCAGGGAAAGAAAAGTTGCATTTTCCAGTGACATTCGAGAAATGTTTCATCAAGTCAGAATAACAGAAATAGACCAAGATTCTCAACGGTTTTTGTGGAGAAACGGTGAAACAAATCGACATTGTGATGTATATCAGATGCAGGTCATGACATTTGGTGCTACGTGCTCCCCCACTTGTGCCCAATATGTAAAAAATTGCAATGCTCGTCAAGTTGGAACATCGGAGAGAGTAATAGAAGCAATAACCAGACGTCATTATGTTGATGATTATTTGGACTGTGTTGATTCTCCTCTAGAAGCATACAATCTTATAACAGAAGTAAGCAGAACACAATCTGAAGCGGGTTTCGAATTGGTGAATTGGACTACCAATTCAAAAGAACTGATGAAAATGATGTCCTTCGATGAAAATCTAAATAAAGATCTGAACCTTGATATGGAGATGTCTCTGCAAAGAGTTCTAGGACTGTCATGGAGCTCAGCTGAAGATAAACTCGTTTTCAAGTTGAATTTCCATCCTGAACAGAATCGAGAGAGACCTACGAAACGACATGTGCTGAGAATAATAATGTCTGTTTTTGATCCACTCGGTTTTCTTGTGAACTTCATAATTCGAGGCAGGATTTTGGTCCAAGATATTTGGCGAAGTGGCATTGGATGGGATGACTTCATAGATGACGACATATATAAAACATGGTTATTATGGCTAGCAGATCTACAAAAAGTGATCAGTTTAAAAATTCCGCGGTGTTATTCCCTTAAAATTCCTGTAGCTGAAAGTATCGAATTGCATGTCTTTTGTGATAGCAGCAAAAAAGCGTTTGCAGCTGTTGCATATTTGCGAATAATACATGCTTGCGGCATAGACATTTCATTTGTATTTGCCAAAGCCAGGGTTTCTCCAACCAAACCCATATCTATTCCTAGGCTAGAATTACAAGCAGCAGTAATGGGAACCAGAATAGCGAAGACACTCAAGAACGAACTTGATATTAAAATTAATCAAACATATTTTTGGACAGACTCGTCTACAGTGCTCTATTGGATTTGTAGCGATGGAAGACAGTTGGGACAATTTGAATCGCATAGAGTTGGAGAAATTCAGGAATCGTCCGAGACAAAAGAATGGAATTGGATACCAACGAAACTCAACATTGCCGATCTAGCTACAAGGACATACAATGAAGATGGTAGTAACTCTATAAATTTCGAAAATTGGTTCCTAGGGCCGACGTTCTTACTCCAAAAAGACAAGACAAAATGGCCAACAAAAAATTTTTCTCGGAATCCTTCCAGTGGAAACAAGGAAGAATTTGAAAATTGCGTTTTGACCATCTTTCAAGATCAATCTGCACTACCAGATATAAAAAGATTCTCTAAATGGATCAAATTAATAAGAGCCACTGCTAGAGTTTTAAAGTTCATTAAAATACTAAGGAACTCAATATCTTTGGATAGCAGAATCGAAAAAGCGCTGAAACTTGATGACATTCAAGAAGCTGAGGTTTTCTGGATTAGACAGTGCCAAAAAGAAAGTTTCTCCGGTGAAATCATGGAAATACAACGAAGACAAAAAATTAAAAGACAAAGTAGACTTCGCAATCTTATGCCCATGATCGATAGTAGAGGTATTCTAGAGATTCAGGGAAGAACTAATTTGGCACCTTTCATGAGAGAATCTGCAAAGCATCCAATAATATTACCAAATAAGCACCCCTTCACACGTCTCCTGATACAGCATTATCATGAAAAGTACGGACACCAAGGAATTGAATTAGTTCTCAATGAATTAAGGCAAAATTATTGGATCATAGACGGTCGCTCAGCTGTTAAATCAGTCTTTGCCAGCTGTCAATTTTGTAGAATAAGGAGAGCTAAACCGCAAGTACCGTTGATGGGACAGCTGCCAGTAGAAAGATTAACACCCAGAGTGAAACCCTTTACATTTACTGGAATTGACTACTTCGGACCTCTAACTGTAACAGTTGGTAGAAGACACGAAAAGAGATGGGGAGTTTTATTCACTTGTTTGACGATCCGAGCAGTCCATCTCGAAGTAGCCCATTCCCTTTCTACAGACTCAACAATAATGGCGTTGAGAAGGTTCATAGCACGACGAGGACGACCAAAAACAATTTTTTCGGACAATGGCACAAATCTACGTGGAGCTATGGATGAATTAAAAAGAGCTATTAGAAACATTGACCAGAATAAAGTTGAAAACGATATGCAGCTAAAAGAAATCGAATGGAAGAACATTCCACCTGCAGCTCCTCACATGGGGGGAGTATGGGAACGACTTATTCGTTCCGTTAAAAAAACCTTTCATGTCATTTTAGCGACACAAAGGTTAAAAGACGAACTATTGTTGACACTCTTTGCTGAAATTGAGAACATGATCAACACTAGACCAATTACAAAAGTCTCTACAGATCCAGATGACTGGGAAGCTTTGACGCCAAATCATTTCCTCCTTGGAACCTCCAATGGTGATTGTTTTGGAGAAATGGGAAATATAGAATTGAAACGAGAATGGAGGAAAGTACAAAGAATTACAAATGAGTACTGGAAAAGATGGATGAAGGAGTACTTACCAAGACTGACCAAGAGAAATGTATGGTGTAATGATAGTAAACCAATCACGAAGGGAGATATTGTTATAATAATTGAAGATAATGTCTTGAGAAGCTCTTGGAAATTAGGCAGAGTTGAAGAAGTTTTTCCTGGTCCAGACGGTCGAATAAGAGTAGCCAACGTCAAAACCAAAAATGGAATTTTAAAACGACCCGTAACAAAATTAGCGAGAGTGATAGAACAGACCTAACTACTGAACTGCGAGGGGAAGAATGTTACGTCGCGTCGTCAAGATACTTCTTTTTCAAATAATTTGAGTTGCTAGGGGGTTTTTCTAGGAGAGCGGGCTATGATAGTTATTTTAGACAGATTGTAAAAATAAAAATAAAGAGACATACGTCGATTAGAAATTAAAACATTCCTTGTATTTAACATTGATTCAGATTTGTTTCTTGTATTTAACAGTATTCTTTTAAGAATTTAATGATGTCGTCTTCGTTGTTCGAAGTGCTGATTTGCACGTAAAATTTTTTTTCCCATGGATTCTTTTCTCACGGCTTTCAAGTTATTATACACTTCCTGAATAAAATATTGATTTGGTTTTCCGTGTCTGTATTTGTAGAGTGCATTGTGTCTTCATAACTTTCTGAATTTTCTTCATGTCCCTCTTCCACCGTATCTAGGTTTTTCAGGATTTCATCCAATTCTGATTCTGACATCTCGACTGATGAAGCGTCTTCCAATAGCCTTACGATTTCGTGTTCGTCTACGTTATTTATTAGAGATTCAGTGTCTGTAGTATTCAATTGTATTCTTGATAATGCGTCAGCATTCTTGTTTATAGATCCTTTTTTGTATGCAAGTTGGTAGTCATACTCTTCCAGTCGAATTTTCCATCTTTGTAATTTTGAATTTGGTTCCTTGAGTTTGTCTAACCAAATTAGAGGTCGATGATCAGTACAAATTGTAAATTTCCTTCCATATAGGTATGGCCTAAAGTACTTCACTGCCCAAACTACTGCTAAAAGTTCTTTTTCGATGGTGCTGTAGCGTTCTTCAGATTGATTGGGTTCTTGATGCGTAGCATATTGGTCTATCAGAACCAATGGGTCCTTGCGATAAAATAGCTCCAATGGCGACATTTGATGCATCTGTAGTGACAATGAAATTTTTACTGAAATCAGGATATTGCAAAACTGGGGGGTTAGTTAATATTTCTTTACATTTGTTGAATGATTGTATGAAATCTTCCGAGTGAGTGATTTTTTTTCCCTTTTTTAGACAAACAGTCATCGGTTTTGTTATCTTGGCGTAGTCTTTTATGAACTTACGGTAATATCCCGTGAGTCCGAGAAATCCTTTTAGTTCTGTTGGTGTTTTGGGAATATTACGCAGAGTAGAGGAAAAATGAAACACCGTCTTCGTCTACTGCTATGGCTCGACTAACTTTATTCTAGAAACTACCACAGTACTACAGCAATTATATATGCAACCGGTAATACACATGTAGTTCACAGGACTATTCATAGATGGAGCTACTTATACATTTTGGGCACACACTCACACTCCCACTTGCACAAAAGTAGTGAATTAACATTGTTTTGTAACTCCTAGTTTTTCCAAAAATACATAATGCTTTTTACAATTAACACCTTTTGTCAATATGTCAGCAGGCATATCAGCTGTCTTCAAATATCTTAAATCAATAGATCCATTCAACAAAGTGTCTCTAATGAAGTGATGTCTAACATCAATATGTTTGGAACTCTTATGATGTAATGGATTAATAGCCAATTTCTGAGCGCTTTGATTGTCATTATATAATACAATTGCGATCTTACTATCCTTGGTTAAATGACAAATCAGATTCCGAAGGTATATTGCTTCCTTCGAAGCCTCAGATATTGCCATGTAATCGGCCTCTGAACTACTTAAAGCAACAGTCTTTTGTTTTCGACTTTCCCATGAAATACTGAACCTGATAATTTAAAAACAAAACCTGTATAAGATTTACGATCCAATTTGTCACTTGCCCAATCAGAGTCAACAAATCCCAATAAAGCATTGTTTTCTTCAGTAAATTTCAGTCCATAAGATTTGGTACACTTCAAATATCTTAAGATACGTTTCAAATATTCCCAATGAGTTCTACCAAAACATGTATTAAATTGAGACATATAACTGACTGAATAAGCAATGTCTGACCTGGTCAACATGGCCAGATACATTAAACCTCCAAGCAACTGTTGGTAAGGATAATTTCCATTACATGAATTATCCCTATCTAATTTAATGTTACATTCAATAGGAGTTGTAATTTCTTTACAATCTTGCATGTGAAATTTCTTTAACACATGTTCAATATATTGTTCCTGATCAATAAAAATTTCATTCTTCTTATGATCTATAGAAATTCTCATTCCTAAACAATTTCTTATCTGTCCTAAATCCTTTATCTTAAATTTTTGGCTTAATTCATCTTTAATATTTTCAGTTTCTTTCTCATCATTAGAAAATATAAAGAAATCGTCTACGTACAAAGCGACAATGGTTCTCAAACTTCATACAGTCTTGGCAAATAAACAAGGTTCATATGGACATTTTTCATAATTTAACTCATTTAAAACTACTTCAACCTTTGTATACCACACTCTCGAGGATTGTTTTAGACCATATATAGCTTTGTTCAATCTTAAAACTTTAGTCTTAGACACTAAATCATAAAGACCTTCAGGAATTTGCATAAAGACTCGTTCTTGCAGCTCACCATTCAAGAATGCTGTTGTGACATCTAAGTGATAAATTCTTAACTTCAACTTAACTGATAAAGCAAAAAGCATTCTCAATGTTGAATGGCGCACCACTGGAGAAAACGTTTCTTCAAAATCTACTCCATATCACTGTCTAAAGCCTTTCGCAACTAACCTTGCTCTATATGTTACATTGTTATCACAATTAATTTTCTTCTTGAAAACCCATTTACATTGAACTATACTTCCTGTGTTCGGGATATCTGTCAATGTCCAAGCGTCATTTTCTTCAAATGACTGTAACTCTATCTGGATAGCCTTCATCCACAGCTTCCCATCAGGTCCTGATATGGCCTCTTGATAGCTCACTGGGTCTTCAGACATATCTGGCATATCAGTTGTACCTGAAAAATAAGTTACAAAATCTTTCATTAATTTAGGTTTAGGTCTTCTTTGAGATCTTCTTAATTCTGCTTCACCATCTTCCGGTTGGAGCATTCCTTCTTCTAGCATGTAGTCGCTTCCATCATTGTTGTTCGGATATTCTTCTTCTTCATAACTGCAGCTAGTTGTTGATGAAGTAGTTTCGTCCGTCTCATCTTTTTCTTCTCCCACTGAAACGACCAGCTCTTTCTCCTTGGGTTTTTCAAAGATTACAACATCTCTGCTTGTAGTTACTTCTCTGTTCTTTGGATTGAAAACTCTGTAACCTTTTACGTTTTCGCTGTATCCAACTAGTAAATACTCTACGGCCTTTTTGTCCCACTTTAGCCTTCTTTGTTTTGGAATGTGGACCATCACAGTACTACCAAAACATCTCAAGTTGTTTACATCTGGTTTTCTTCCATACCACCTTTCATATGGTGTTGAATTAATTCCTGCAGCTACACTTCGATTCCTGAGATAGACTGCAGTATTAACTGCTTCAGCCCAAAATTCTTTGCTTAGGTCAGCATCAAAGATCAAGCATTTTGCTTTTTCAACAATAGTTCTATTTAGCCTTTCACACATTCCATTTTGTTCTGGCGTGTAACTATTTGTCTTCTGGTGATGAATGCCACAATTTTTTAGATATTTCTCAAATTCTGTTCCACAAAATTCACCTCCTTGGTCAGATCGAACTATCTTTATTTTCCTTTCTGTGAAATTCTCAACAAGAACTTTGAACTGCTTGAAGTTTTCATAAACCTCATCCTTAGTTTTTAAGAAATATGCAAATGCCATTCTGCTATAGTCATCTTCAAATAACAGGAAATATTTCGACCCACCTATGGACTTTGTTTCCATTGGTCCACAAACGTCCATATGGATAACTTCCAATAAACCATTTGCTCGAGTACCTTCATTTTTAAATGGCAGTCTATGTTGCTTGGCTTCGCAGCACACTTTGCAATCAGCTTTCGTTAAATTTAGTTTATCTGTATATGATAAGCCATCAACTAAATTTTTATCTCTCATTTCATTGAGATACTTAGTATTTAGGTGACCGAAACGACGATGCCATAACTTTCCATCATGGACTGTCAATCCGACTAACTTTAAGTTACTCTTTGTGTTTAAACGGTATACTCCATGTATCTTGTTCGCTGTTGCTATCAGTTCACGATCTGCATTGAATATCTTGCATATATTCTCTTCAAACTTCACAGTATTTCCTCTTTCAATTATCTGGCTAACTGACAACAAGTTTGTGGTTAATTCAGGGATATAGTGAACCTCATTTATATCAATACAATAAACTTTGTCATTAACTTTTGTCTCTATATTTACTTTACCTGCACATCTTGCTTTAACAATTGTCTTGTTGGCTACCATAATCTCCTGTGATTTGGGTGTGTATTCATCATTTATCCAATCCCTATTAGCAGTTAAATGAATACTTGCACCACTATCGATAAACCATTCATCTTTCTGGAATTTTTCACTGAAGAATACCGCACTGAATGCGTTGTTATTCACAAGTTTCTTCTCTTTTATTTCCTTTTCTTTCTGCCATTCAGGACATTTGTTTTGAAAGTGTCCTTGCTTCTGACATTTGAAACATTTCACGTCATTCCTGACGTTTTGTGCACTTTTCCTCTTTTTCTGTGACTGTTTTTTAACCAAGAATGCACACGAACTACTTGAACCATCGACATCCATTTCAAGTAACTTCTGTTTTATGCTGTCACTTGTCACTTTCAAACCCGAATGTTCTATGGCCATGATCATTGGCGCGTATCTGTCACTTAAGCCCGCCAATAAAAGTGACCCAATCCATTCCTCATCTATGTTAAATCCGGTTCCTCTAAGCTTGTATGAAATACCGACGACCTGATCTACATATGCCTGCATGGATTCACAATTTTCCAGTCTTGTATTTATGAGACTACGCAACAAACCGATTTTACGTGTATAACCCGAATCATCGTAAAGAGTTTTCAATGCGTTCCATAGTTCAACCGTCGTTTTTGAATCACGCACGTGTACATATAACGAACTGTCTATAGTCAAAATGATTTTTGCTCTCGCTTTAGTATTCATGTTTTCTTTCAAGAGATTATCAGTTTTTGCGTCATTTTGGGCTGTTGTGATCGGTGTAATATCGGATTCATTAATTTCGATGATTTCGAGTGGATTTATCGTAATTTGTTCTTCCGTCTCATTACTATTAGTTATTGTCAGGTAAGCTTCGTTATTTTCTATTTTAATTAAACATTGTGGAATTTCGATACCTTCCTTCAATTTCACATACTCTACAATACCTTGATTGACTTCGATTGAATTTATGGATACTTTTATAAGTTTTTGAGATCTAGGTGGTAGGGCGTATGAGTAAGAATTATTTTTGAAATATATAGGAATAGGTCCATTTTTTGTGTGAAACACATTTTTTTTTAGATCGATATTAGCACCTAAATGGGTCAGTAAATCCATTCCAATTTATCCGTCATACTCTTCATTAAACTCAAAAATGTGGAAATCGAAGTATTCTTTAGTTTTGAAAATTTTTGGGAGTGGTATATGCGCAATGTATTCATGATATGTAATTTTGTGAGCTGTTTTTATTTTGAAGGAAGAATATCTGATGAATTTTTGATAGAATTTTTCAACAGTTCGGGGGCTGATTAGGGTTTTTGAGCTTCCAGTATCAATCATAAATTTCAAACCGACTTTTGGGATTTTTATGAAGGGTAGAGCAGAGTTATTAATATTTGTAATGTTGATTAGGTTTGATCCTGGTGGGTTGATAGAGACTGAAAATTTTCATCAGGAAAATCAGAGTATTGATTATCGTTACAGAACAGCGGCGTAACTTCATACTGATCGCTTGAACCGTAATTGGACATGTTAGAATAATCATCGTAGTATGAATCGTTGGCATCGTACTGATTAATACTTTCATCGATATCATGCTGAAAGAGTTCTTCAGAAATGAAATTTCTTTGATTTATCCGATTGGGTTGAATTCGACTTTGCGGTCTTTCCGTGCGTCTTGTATTTACTGACGAAGTGTCCATAGGGACCGGTTGTGATCGGGTTGGTGTCACATTCCTAAACTGAATGCTCCTTGGATTATTTTGACTTGAATTAATTAAATTTTGGCGAACTTGTGGTAATGGTGTTTGATGAATAGGACTTAAATTCTGATAAAGGGGGCGTGCAATATTTTATTTAATCGGAAAAGAAGGTTTTAATTGAGGACTTTGAGAGTAAGTGTTCGTTGAATTCCGCCTAGCATACGCAAAATTCTGTTCTTCAATTGTAAATGAAATAGCCTGTTCCAAGGTTTGTGGATTTCTCAATCTTATAGGCAAATTAGAATGAAGACCCCTAAGAAAAGCATTAAGTGCCTGATTTTCAAACAAAGTTTTCTTCAATTCGATAATATTCGGATCTACTTCCGTTAATTGAATTTTGTTGAGAAGTAAACTTAAAAGATCTTGACATCTGTGACCAAAGTTGACCGGATTTTCGAATTCTCCCTGTCTCAAATGCATCAAATCTCCAACTAAACAATTTTCATCTCGCTGATCTGAGAAAAATTGCAACAGTAAGTTCTTAATTGATAACCAGTTTCTCAGATTTCCTCTACTACCTACTAAATTAAGTGCTCTTCCGGTTAACTTGCCAATGATGGCTCGAAGCAGAAATTCATTTTGTGGGTTAGCAATGTTATTTTAATCGAAAAACTTATTAATCAAATACTCGCTGGATTGAATAAAAATAGCCAAAGTTGCTGGATTTCCGTCATATTCTGGAATGCAATCGATGTGATGTTTTTGAATTTGAGGAACTGCCATTATTTGTTCTCTGTTTTCCCTTCTTAAAGGACTACGATCCCTAATATTGTTCATATGAATATCAACTATATCACAATAGAATCACGAGAAAAAATCAAGTATTCAAAACATGAGAAAAAAAATTAAAATGAGCATAAAACTATGAAGTGATTGGATTGTGGAAAAAGGATGTGAAACTTGCGCTATTGGCTTCATAAAGATTTCTTCTTTCTTCTTTTTCTTCTGCTTCAGGGGATACAGCGATTATAGCAGGCAGTTTCGTTCTAGAAACTCCGTACCTAACTATAATTTCTCCGCCTGAATGCTGATGATTGGTTGTCCTAACTATGAGCTTCCGCGATGTTGACTTCTGCTCGCTGGTGTTGTACCACTGGGTTGAACTTGGTCGATTTTGGAGCCAAGGTTCGATGAAAATTTCAGAATACCCAACTAATCGTTGAAACGAACACAATTTTCTTTGCGATGTTAATCAAAAAAAATGTTTTGGGTATCCTACCGTCTGCGCCACTTATTTTTCAGAATGAATAACTTTGATTTTTAAAAAGCTTTAGTGACTATTGTTGAAGTGGACAATGTTAAAGTCTCGACATTCAATACAATAATGCCTTAACTATCGTAATTAATATTACATGTAACCTACTATTCCCCTACTCATAGGATAATTCCTAGTATCAGTGTAATACAATATCCCAAGATGAACCATGGGTCTTTTATATGAAGATAGGAGGATTCTAATATGTAACTTGTAATCCGTAGAGAAAACGTTGGTTTTTACCCTATTGCATCAGAAGCTTCTACATCCGGAGTTATTAAATCGAATTTATCACAATAATATCTAATACAGTTACGAGAACAGTTAGTGCAGACTTTTAAGATTTGAAGTACACCAACAGCAATATACCTAGTTTTGAAGTTCAGTACTGAAGGCATATGAGTTAAATGAAAAGAAGAAAAATGTCGCTATATGATTATCTGACCTATATATACCTGTGGAAAAAATGCAGTAGGACAACGAAAACTGCTTGATAATATAAGAGTTTACTTGAGTAAGTATCATGATTTAGGAGAGACAGATGAGTAAAGATGAACTTTCAGGAAATATGTGAGAAAACCGTATAGGTATAAACTATGTCTAATTGATGAAAAAGTACGATAGTGGAAAGCAATTCAGTTTTTCGTGATACATTTAGTAAGTATGATATTTCAAACAGTACCATCAAACTTGTCAGAAATGTGCTGAAAACCAATCTATTATTTCAATTGTCAACTCAGAAAGGCTGGGTATATAAAATAATTTTGCATTATTACATGTGCTCCTTAATAAATTTTCTCATTTAGATCCCATTGAAATGTTAAACACATACCCTAGAAAATTTAGCAAAAGGAAATAAGTAATTGGTGTATATGTCAACAGTTAACTTGAGCCACATCAAATACCTGCATGTACTTTGTACAAAAAGTAGACTATAGAAAAGGAAACAATCCTAGTATGCAAGGTTCATCAATTTAAGTCCACCCTGTTCTCTTGTTAAAGTTTTTCAAGGATGTTTTCTCATTGTTAAGATAACGCCAGAGACAAACTCTGTTTTGTTGTGTTTGTCTCTGATAACGCAGTCAAATTGGTCCTTGTTTTGCCCAACAGATTAGTAGGAAATTTCTTCCAATTAATTTTTGTTTTTAGGTATATTGTTTCCGGATAAGAGGTTTAATTCCAGGTACTGCAGGAAAACATTATCCTTAGGGCTAACTGTTATTGGAACTTCTAAAAGAAGTGTCTCGACTAGAAGTTTACTAGGAAAGTACCATAAATGAGCTGTGCGAAAGAAATAAAATGATGCAGTCATTGTTTAAATCAATATGGATATGTTGAGTAGGAAAAAATTATCATATGGCTCAGGGACGAACTTTTACAGTTCTGTAAGTTGGTTTGATAGAGTGAAACCAATGTTGTAATGAATAAAAAGAAAAAAACTGTAGTAGCTTAGATAATGATTCACACAGAAGCTTATCATTAAATGGGTTAGTTAAGAGATAATTGAAATGAATGTGAACCAATGCATCCTTACCATCTCGATAGTAGCTTCTCATTAATGTTCTATAACTGTATCTTTTCATACATGTTCTATAAGTAATTAGCTGTCTTGTGTTTCACTATTGCCTTACAATGTGCTGTCATAATAATATAGGTCAAAATATTTAAAATGTAGTATTATTTTCTGGTATATACCTCAAACTAACATATAAAATATTCTCTCTATACTGATATATCTTGAAACGTGGTGAATGAGAAATACTCAACAATCATCTTATATCATTCAAATAGGACTTATTAGCTCACTAATAAAAAATGTATAGCCTAAGTGTCCAAAAGCAGATAGGACAAACTTCAATATGTGAGAATAGATCATCGTTATAAATCAAAATGAAAAATTGCTGAAAAAGGCGGAGAAGGGAGCATTGAAGTCAAAAAGGGCCAAATAATATGCATATGTGGGATCCATAGAAAAAATTTATTTCATGATGAAAGCAAAAAACAGGAATTAATTATTTTGTGCATATTGTTGCCAATTTGTCAGTACAAAGAGAGATCCCTTGTCCCTTCGGCTTTTTAACTAGCATATTGAAATATTTGACATGAATAACCTATCTCAGACTCAGAAAACAACTCAGCAAACCTTTCCGACAATCAATTTTATTGTTAATTTTTGTCACGAGGCCTTTTTTTGATATTTTTCAGCTTGTCGATATCACTGTCAATAGGGATTTTTCGTTCAAAATATCTAAATCAACCTTTGAATCCTAGCATCTTCTTGTATTGTAGACCTGAAAAATATTGCACATCATTTTGAATTCCATCGAGCGAATTTCGAATAAGGATCTGCAAAATGAATTGAATAAATATTAATTTATAGACTGAACATTCAAATTTCAGTTTTCGAAATAATGCACTCGCATTTCCATTATGCAACTTTTTCTACATTGACAAACTTATTTTTAAAGTACCAATAACTTTTAAAAGTCTTCTCAGCACTCACTAATGGCGAAGTTAATCTTTGTTGTCTCTGATCTTTGCTAACGATTATTCTAAGTAATTTACGTCCAGTTAAGCTACGCCACTGCTAACGACACCAGTTTTTTCCATTTAGCTTGACATAAGCGTCCAATGACGTCATAATTTTCCCGACGAACTGGTGACCTGCGCCTCCTTTCCTAAATTTCCTTAGGTCTGTTACAGTGGTCAGACCCAAGAGTTTGACTACCGGCCGCTAGATGGCGCATGGAGTCACAACAAGTAGAGTGGGCGATTCACTACTGCTTTTTGTATGATGTATAAAATGTTTGACAACTTTAATAAATAGAACTGAAGTCATCCGGCCTGATGGATTTGCTAAACCAAGGGTACCAGTAGGGGCCTCCTGCACCATGTGGGTTTTGAAGTGAACGCGGGGAAATATCATAACTGGAGGGACAAAGTTGCCGCTCGCCGAGATGAAACAACAAGTTGTCACGTTAGTGCCCTTCTCACCACTAGTACATTTGCTAACAGGTTGGACACCTTTTTCGGCAATTATTTTTTGAGGCTGAACTGTGCATGTACCTGTTTCGTCCAGATTAATTACTCGTGTTCCGTCTGCGAAGTGCGGATTTTTGTATAGCTCTTGTAGATTGTCAAAAATCACATCTACATTTGTTTTTGAGGAAGAAGTAGCTCGGGACAAACTACACCCCTCAGGTGTTCTTTGACGGAGCGACGGGTTCCTTTTCAAAAACCCATAGAACCGATCTTGTCCTGCTGATTTGTTAGTATCCCAAGACTTAGGATATTTGATCTTATTTATTACTGCTATTTCATAGGCAACCTTCTTGCATTCAGCCAATGGGAGACCATAAAACATTTTGGAACACAATCAAATATTCCCTCGGTCTATCTGCTTGTGCTGAAGTGAACACTTGTCGAACATTATATCGCGGAACATATCTTGAATTTGTATCGCAGCCACTAATTCTTCTCTTCTTCACATACCTAGATAATGTTACGAAGTTAACACCTTTTAGTTCTGCTGCTTGCCTGATGGAGTGGCCTTGAATAACGAGGTCTACTGCGTCTCTCATATCATTCTCGAGGAACAAACCTTTATTGAATTTTCTTTTACGATTTAGAACCATACTGTAACAAAAACGAAAGTAATTATTCGAATTAGACGATTCGTAAGCTGTAATGGGGCATTTTGAAACGTTTCAGAGTGCCCCGTCGAGTCATGTTTCATGGTACCCCAAATGAAGTTTTCTTCAAACAATACCAAATTCACATGACAAAAAAAATAGAGTATAGAAAATGCATGGGAACAAATCGAACATTTAGAATTATGATACTCAACAATAGAAAATATTGCATATGCTCACCTTAAAATCGAACGATGTCCGCGCGTAATAATTTAGTTGTCACTGAGAAACACACTTCTTCCTGCAGAGTCCGAACAGCAACTGCGATTCAAATCAAAATGGGATGGCTAGTTAAGGCGTCGATTGAAGCACCAATGAAAGTGATAGATTTTGATCCCCTCCCCTTCCCGGAGTTTCAAATAAGAACCATTTTTCAAGGTGCTCCATGTTTCAACGTGCCCCGTGTTCCCCTTGTGGATATGTTTTGATATTAGCAGGAGGAGCTGTGAGCTGGACCAGTCGAAAGCGGCTTTGTGTAGCATTAAGCACCGTAGAGTCAGACTCATTCCGAGTCATTCGCTTGACAAGAGAAGACGTGCTGTAGTGCTCCTAGTGCTATAAAAGAGAAAGCTGACGAGAAAGTGCCCACTAACAAAGCTACGGAATATTTGATTCCGTCTGTGAAGTTTGTGTAGGTTCTATATTTGTTATCGGAATTTTAATTCGTTAAAATTTTCAAAGTTGGTGTTCATCCTAAGTGTCCAGAGATTTTTTTTCTCGTTGGTACTGCAGAAAACATCAGGTGAGCTTATTTTTCGTATCTCTTTTCTGATTTTTCTCATAGCGTATAAAACATTCGGCTTTATACCATAGTTTTATATTAGACTATTTCAGTGAAGATTTCTGAATATTTTATTATTTTCAAATTGTTTGATATTTTGAGATTTTTGAGTATAAAACCATGTCGGAAACCTCAGATAATGAGGGTTCCTACATGGAGGCGACTGATGCTGAAGAGTTCAGCGAAGGCGAACACGATGAGCTTGTAAAGCTCAGAGAAGAAAATGGGCAGTTGAAAGCTCAAATAGTCAAACTGACTGAAACTGTGTCACAGTTGGTCGGTGAGATGCGCCTCTTGAGGGAGGAAATGACCCGCAATAATATGCCGAAATCTCCCACTTACGCCACAATCACAAAACCGGTAGCGGGTTCCAAGAATAATTCCCTTATGGGAATTGTTCCACAACCCGAAACAAGGAAAAATGATTCAACGCAGGTCGCGAAGGCCCCAAACGCGCCCCCAACTAAACGCGCGCGAAAAGAAAGCTCCTCTTCTGATGAGGAGACGGTCAAGAAGGCAACGGAAGTGCCTAAAAAAGATAAAATTCCACCCATCACGATGATGGGCACCTCAGATTGGGTAGAGATATCTAAAGCTCTCTACACAAAAAGGATAAACTACAACCGTGCAACTACAGTTAAAGACGGTATAAAAGTCATCGCGTCAACCGTAGATGATTTTAGAGAAATCACAACATTCTTCGAGCAGCATGGTAAAGAATTTTTTACCTACCAAATGGAGGAGGAGAAGAAGATATATGCCGTTATTAGGCATTTACCAATCGACGCTGATCTTGCGTTGATTAAGGACGACCTGATATTTCAGGGAATATCAGACGCTGAGGTGTCCAGAATGACATCGAACAAGACAAAGAAGCCAATACCTCTCTACTTGGTTAAAACCCAGAAAAAGGAAATCTTCGAAGTGAAGCGACTCTACAACCTCTGTATTGTGGTTGAACATAAAAAGAGGCCTGAAAGTCCAAGCCAGTGCTTTAGGTGCCAAAGGTACGGACAAGCACAAAACAAATGCTCCTTCCCGTGGAGATGCGTGAAGTGCTCAGGAAGTCATAGCAGCAATGACTGCACACTCACCAGAAAAGGTGAAGAGAGAAATGCCACATGCGTCTTATGTGGAGAAGAGGGCCATCCAGCTAGCTACAAAGGATGTAGCGAGTTCAAGTTGGTGACCAGAAAGAAAAATTCCCGAAAATCAGTTGAACAGAAAAGAAGGTAACAAAAACAACAACTTCTGAACAAAAAATTCAGGAAGTAGCGAAGACTCAACCTACAGAGCAGGAAAAGAAGAGGGAGACTCCAAAACCCGTCCAGAAAAAAGAAGGACAGAAAAAGCTTACAATGAAACAGGCTGTGAACAGTCAACAGGAGAAGAAAAAGATATCTGAATCAGCCGATGATTTAGATATCTTCACGGAAAAAATTTTCAACAAGATAATGTTGAAAATTGAGAGGGAAATGAAGGAAAAACTCCAAGCATTATTTAGTAAACTGAATTAATGGACCTTACGGATATTAGGAAGAAATCCCTCAAGAAAATCTCGTGGAACATAAACGGGATCAACACTCGGAAAGCCGAGCTAGAACAAATAATATCAGAAAGACAACCTGATATTATAGCCCTACAGGAAACAAGAATAAACCGGAACAGAAGACTGAATTTCATGAATGAAACATATAGATGTGACAGAATTACAAACACCGGAGGAGGAGTAGCAATATTGGTGAGAACAGATCTGAAACACTTCTTTAAAAGTAGATCCGACGAAACACAAGGAAAAACAGAATAAGTGACGATTTTTGCCGAATTAAATCGGCAAAGAGTCGAAATAACCTCGGCGTATAAGCCACCACAAAACAATCTATTGGAAGAAGAGATAAACAACATGTTGGAAGGATCAAACCCGAAAATCTCCATCGGAGATTTCAACTGTAAATCCCCATTATGGAATAGCATAACAGAGAATAGAAATGGCGAAAAACTCAAGGATTTCGCCGAAAAACAAAATGCCATAGTTATTGGACCAGAGCTACCGACATATCTTGCTTTTGGAAGAGGAATACCAGATGTAATAGATATCGCGATATTGATAAATATAACTCAAGAATTCTCGATTGAAACTTTGGAAGATTGAACCTCAAACCACAATCCCGTGGAATTGACAATTGGAGAAGAACCAAGAGACAAACTGCTGGAAATAAGAGAATATACCAATTGGACTAAATACAGCCATTTAATACAATCGGAAATAACAGAAATTCCAACAATAAGCACTCCAGACGATCTGGAATGTGCGGTTGATAAACTGGAAGAGATTATATTGAAAGCTTACGAAAAAAGCACGAGGAGAGTGAAGAGACCAGCACCAAGTCATCCGCATGGCGATACGCCTAAAGAAGTAAAAGATCTTATACAAGAAAATCGAAGACTCAGAAGAATCTATAGGATGAACAAAAATGATCTAAATAGAAGGAACCTCAACCGACATAGCCAAGTTCTGAAAAATGCCCTGAAAGATCTAAGAACAAGCAGATGGAACAAAAGGGTTCAAGAACTGAATACAATCGATCATTCTGCATGGAGAATGCTAAAAAGCCTACGAGGAGAAAAAACTAGAATTCCACCCCTACACGGAGAAAAGGGAATGGCTTATACCAATACTGATAAGGCAGATGCATTGGCGGACTCGATCGAACGAGAATCGAGAATAAATTACAGGATAGACGACGATAATGAAGATTTGGGAGAACTGGTTGAAGAAAATGATGAAGAAATGGATGAATTACCAGCGACTGCTGAAATAGACAAGCCAACATCGCCAAATGAAATCAGGGAAATAATTAGAAGTTAGAAGAAGAGAAAGCTCCCGGAAGCGATAAAATAACGAAAGTTATGTTAAAGAAATTACCTAGAAAAGGTATAGCCGCTCTAACAAATATCGCGAATGGAATTATGAGGACAGAACACTACCCAGAAAAATGGAAAACAGCAGAAGTCATAGTATTCAATAAACCATTCAAAGAGAAGAAGTTTCCACAAAACTACAGACCGATAAGTCTACTGTCGGCGTTAGGAAAAGTAGTAGAAAGAATTATCGCCACGAGGCTAAATGAGAAAACCGAAAATCTGGAACTAATACCACCAGAACAGTTCTGATTCAGAAGAGAGCATTCAACAGAACAACAATTATTAAGGCTTACAGAGTACATAACAGAGGGATTCCAAAATAAACAAGCTACAGGTCTTATTTTCCTAGACGTCGCCAGAGCATTCGACAGAGTATGGCATGAAGGATTAATATATAAGATGAGATGTGCTGGATATTCGATCAAAATATGCAAGTTGATCAGGAACTATCTCAATGATATAAGATTTTACGTAAAAGTGGGAGGAGAATGCTCCTCAACAAGAGATATAGAGGCTGGAGTACCCCAAGGATCAGTACTTGGGCCACTTCTGTACAACATATACATCCACGATATTCCGAAAAATCCAAGAACCATGCTAACGTTATATGCTGACGACACAGGCATAGCAACTCGACACCGAAACCCTGAAATAATAGAACGAGTTCTACAAGAGTCGATTGACGAAACAAATGACTGGTGCATAAAGTGGAAAATCAAGCTCAATGGACAAAAGAGCCAAGCAATATTACTACAGAAGAGAAGACTGCGACCCACAACAAAACTGGATGTTGACGGCGAAGAAATCGACTGGAAAAATGAAGCCAAATATTTAGGAATAACGCTTGACAAAGGACTTACCTGGAAAAGTCATATAAAACAAGCAATCGACAAAACGAAAGCAGCGATGAATAGACTCTATCCTCTGATAGGAAGAAGAAGCCACGTGTCGGAAGAGACAAAATTGAAGATAATCAAAGCCGTTGCTAGGCCTCAACTGACTTATAGATCAGTTGCCTGGGGTTTCGCGGCAAAGAGCTATATCAAAAGAATTCAGGCCACTGAAAACAAGCTGCTACGATGTGCAATAGGTGCACCTTGGTTTGTCAGGAATAGACAGATTTATAAGGACCTGAAATGGGAAACCATAACGGAATTCATGAACAGAAAAGCAGAGAAATTATTCGAAACAGCGAAAAACCATCCGAATCAAGAACTCAGGAGACTAGTGGACTACGACCCAGAGGAAGACAAAAGGAGAATGCGAATTTACCAAAGGAGACCAAGAGATCAATTAAAAAGAGATAAAAAAAAACAACAGAAACTTATTGAAAAATTCAATAAAGTGTTAATCCAATAGAGGATAAACACACAAATCCCAGCACGATAGTGTGCGAGAAGAAAACCGACCAAGAGATGAACGGTTTATAGGCAAATGCCCGGAACCAAAATTCAAGAAGCAGTAGGGTTTTTAGTGGGTCTCGAGCTCAGGAGAGTGAGAAACCCCACACTGTTCCCCCTCAGGAGATGAGGGTGGTTCGTCTGTCTTGCAGATTTTCCCCCTGCTACACCAAAAAAAAAAAAAAAAGAGTCAAACACATTGTTGTGTGAGAATTCGACAAGAGCGGACGTGTTGTAAAAGAGAAAGTGGAAGAGAAAGTCGAAGTGAAAGTGTACACTAGCGAAACTAGTATTTGATTCCGTCTGTGAAGTTTGTGTAGGTTCTATATTTGTTATCGGAATTTTAATTCGTTAAAATTAAAATATCAGTGTCCAGATCTTGAATCGTTGGTACTGCAGAAAACATCAGGTGAGCACATTTTTCGTATCTTTTTTCTGATTTTCTCATAGCGTAGAAAATTTTTGGCTTTATACTATAGTTTTATATAAGACTATTTCAGTGAAGATTCCTGAATATTTTATTATTTTCAAATTGTTTGATATTTTGAGAAATCTGAGTATAAAACCATGTCGGAAACCTCAGATAATGAGGGTTCCTATATGAAAGCGACTGATGCTGAAGAATTCAGCGACGGCGAACACGAGGAGCTCGTAAAGCTCAGGGAAGAGAATGGTTAGTTGAAAGCTCAAATTGTCAAACTGACCGAAACTGTGTCACAGTTGGTCGGTGAGATGCGCCTCTTGTGAGAGGAAATGACCCGAAATAATATGCCAAAATCCCCCACTTACGCCACAATTACAAAACCGGTAGCGGGTTCCAAAAATAATTCCCTCGAAGGAATTGTTTCTCAACCCGAAACAAGGAAAAATGATACAACGTTGGTTGCGAAGGCCCCAAACGCGCCCCCAACTAAACACGCGCTAAAAGAAAGCTCATCTTCTGATGAGGAGACAGTCAAGAAGACAACGGGAGTTCCTAAAAGGGATAAAATCCCACCCATCACGATGATGGGTACATCAGATTGGGTAGAGATCTCAAAAGCTATCAATACAAAAAAATTCAGCTATAACCGGGCTACTGTAGTGGAAGACGGAATCAAGATTTTGGCCACAATTGTACACGACTGCAGAAAAATAATTAAATTCTTCGACCAACTTGGAAAGGAGTATTTCAAATACCAGATGGAAAAGGAAAAAAAATTTACGCCGTTATTAGGCATCTTCCAATAGACACAGATCTGGAATTGATTAAAAATGACCTGAGATTCCAGGGAATCGATGATGCTGAGGTGTCTAAAATGACATCAAACAAAACGAAAAAGCCGATACCATTATATCTGTTTAAAACGCTAAAGAAGGAGATATTCGACATCCAACGACTCTACAACCTTTGTATCACAGTCGGACCAAAAAAGAAGGCAGAAAGTCCAATGCTTCAGCTGCCAAAGGTACGCACAAAATAAATGCTCCTTCCGTGGAGATGTGTGAAGTGTTCGGGTAACCATAGCAGCAAGGATTGTGAACTCACCAGGAAAGGTGAAGAAAGAAACGCTACATGCGTTTTGAAGAAGGCCATCCAGCAAGCTTCAAGGGATGTAGCAAATTTAAGCTGGTGACCAGAAAGAAGAGAGCCGGCCAAAAACAGACAGAACAGAAAAAGCCGTCGAAAAAAGCAACACCTGCACGAAAAAATCAGGAAACTGTAATAACCAAACCTGCGGAACAGGAAAAGAAGAAGGAAACTTCTAAGCCTATGGAGAAGAAAGAAGAACAAAAGAAGACTCAATTGAAACCGACTGTAAATAGTCAACCAGAAAAAAGAAAAATATCTGAACCAGCCGATGATCTAGATATCTTCACGGAAAAAATGTTCAACAAGATAATGTTGAAATTTGAGAGAGAAATGGAGAAAAAACTGAAAGCATTATTCAGTAAACTGAATCAATGGACTTTACGGATATTAGGAAGAAATCCCTCAAGATAATCTCGTGGAACATAAACGGGATCAACACTCGGAAAGCCGAGATAGAAGAAATAATATCAGACAACCTGATATTATAGCCCTACAGGAAACAAGAATAAACCGGAAGAGACGACTGAATTTCATGAATTATGAAACATATAGATGTGACAGAACTACAAACACCGGAGGAGTAGCAATATTGGTGAAAACAGATTTGAAACACTACTTCAAAAGTAGATCTACGAAACACAAGGAGAAACAGAAACAGTGACGATTGTTGCCGAATTGAATCGTCAAAGAGTCGAAATTACCTCGGCATATAAGCGACCACCAAACAATTCATTGGAAGAGGAGATAAACAACATGTTGGAAGGGACAAACCCGAAAATCTGCATCGGAAATTTCAACTGTAAATCCCCATTATGGAACAGCAGAGCAGAGAATAGAAATGGCAAAAAACTCAAGTATTTCGCCGAAAAACAAAATGCCATAGTGATTGGACCAGAGTTACCGACATATCTTGCTTTTGGTATAGGAATACTAGATGTAATAGATATCGCGATATTGAAAAATATAACTCAAGAATTCTCGATTGAAACTTTGGAAGATGGAACCTCAAACCACAATCCCGTGGAATTGACAATTGGAGAAGAACAAAGCCAAAAACTGATGGAAATAAGAGAATATGCCAATTGGGCTAAATACAGCCATTTGATACAATCGGAAATAACAGAAATTCCAACAATAAGCACTCCAGAAGATCTGGAATGTGCGGTTGATAAACTGGAAGAAATTATATTGAAAGCTTACGAAAAAAGCACGAGAAGAGTGAAGAGACCAGCACCAAGTCATCCGCATGGCTATACGCCTAAAGAAGTAAAAGATCTTATACGAGAAAATCGAAGACTCAGAAGAATATATCGGATGAATAAAAATGATCTGAATAGAAGGAACCTCAACCGCCATAGCCAAGTTCTGAAAAATGCCCTGAAAGATCTAAGAACAAGCAGATGGAACAAAAGGGTTCAAGAACTGAATACAATCGATCATTCTGCATGGAGAATGTAAAAAAGCCTACGAGGAGAAAATACTAAAATTCCACCCCTACACGGAGAAAGGGGAATGGTGTATATTAATACTGACAAGGCAGATGCATTGGCGGACTCGATCGAACGAGAATCGAGAATAAATTACAGGATAGACGACGATAATGAAGATTTGGAAGAACTGGTTGAAGGAAGTGATGAAGAAATGGATGAATTACCAGCGGCTGCTGAAATAGGCAAACCAACATCGACAAATGAAATCAGGGAAATAATTAGAAGTTTGAAGAAGAGGAAAGCTCCCGGAAGCGATAAAATAACGAATGTTATGTTAAAGAAATTACCTAGAAAAAGTATAGCCGCTCTAACAAATATCGCGAATGGAATCATGAGGACAGAACACTACCCAGAACAATGGAAAACAGCGGAAGTCAAAGTATTCAATAAACCATTCAAAGAGAAGAAGTTCCCACAAAACTACAGACCGATAAGTCTACTGTCGGCGTTAGGAAGAGTAGTAGAAAAGATTATCGCCACGAGGCTAAATGAGGAAACCGAAAATCTGAAACTGATACCACCAGAACAGTTCGGATTCAGAAGAGAGCATTCAACAGAGCAACAATTATTAAGGCTCACAGAGTACATTACAGAGGGATTCCAAAATAAACTAGCCACAGGTCTTGTTTTACTAGACGTCGCCAGAGTATGGCATGAAGGATTATTATATAAGATGAGAATTGCTGGATATTCGATCAAAATATGCAAGTTGATCCGGAATTATCTCAAAAATAAAAGATTTTACGTGAAAGTGGAAGGAGAATGCTCCACAACAAGAGATTTAGAGGCTGAAGTACCCCAAGGGTCAGTGCTTTGGCCACTTCTGTACAACATATACATTCACGATATTCCGAAGAACCCAAGAACCATGCTAACGTTATATGCTGACGACACAGGCATAGCAACTCGACACCGCAACCCAGAAGTAATAGAACGAGTTCTACAAGAAACGATTGACGAAACAAATGACTGGTGCATAAAGTGGAAAATCAAGCTCAATGGACAAAAGAGCCAAGCAATATTACTACAGAAGAGAAGACTGCGACCCACAAGGAAACTGGAAGTTGACGGCGAAGAAATCGACTGGAAAAATGAAGCCAAATATTTAGGAATAACCGTTGAGGTTGTCTGGATCGATTAAGAAGCGGTTCTATTGCAAAAATGTATAATGAAAAGTAAAATGGTACAATAGATTCTTGATAACAGTAACGGCTGTTGTCTATCGAACTGAGAAGAGAGAGAGACTAAACTAAATATCTTTTCTACTACTAACTGCTCTGTCAACTGTCAGAGAAAACATACTGCCAACTTAAAACTAGTTACCAATAAAATAACCAAATATAACTAAGAGAATCTTTTTCTTAAACACTCCCATGAAAGATTTCCTTAATACTAAATTTTCTGATTCATCAATTTCAAGTTCATTGATTCAATTAAATTTTTGAAAGAACAGAAGGCAAAGCTTTTGTACAAATATCGGCTAGTTGCATTTTGCTATGAACATAATCAATTGCAAGCATTCCACTCTCATATTTTTCACGTATGAAATGGTAACGTAAGTCTACGTGTTTTGTACGATGATGAAACACTGGGTTTTTAATTAGTTTTATAGCACTCTGATTGTCCACGCACAACTTGATTTCACCGACACTTTCTTTTAGTTCACCTAATAACTGTTTCAACCACACAGCCTCTTTGCAGGCTTCTGAGGCAGCTACATACTCTGCTTCTGTGGTAGATGTTGTCACGTTCTTTTGTCGTTGAGACTTCCATGTGATAACACTTCCGTTTAGGGTAAATATATATCCAGTTGTGGATCTTCGACTCTGTAGATCACTGGCAAAATCAGAGTCTGAATATCCTGTAATAATTGTCATTTCGGAAGAGTTGTATAAGATACCTAGGTTGGCTGTCTCCTTGAGGTATCTGACCACCCTTTTAGCTGCGTTCCAATGAATTTTTCCATACTGATTCATATATCTACTAAGTACATTGGTAATATACGAAATATCTGGTCGGCAAGTTGTGGAGATGAAGATAAGAGATCCAATTAATTCTCTGTAAGGAACTATTTCTTCACTCGGTTCGTGTTGGGGATCTGTTAAGCATACATTCGGGTCTGCTGGGATCTTCAGTCCATTTGCATCTGCAAGCCCGAAACGTTTAATAATATGACGAATAAAAGTACTCACGTTTATTGAGATAGAAGAGTTGTTGTCTCTCTCAATTTCTAGTCCAACGAAAATGTCTGGCTTGTTATATGTTATCTTGAATCTGCACTCCAGTATTTTCAGTACTTTCATCAGTACAGACTCGCTCTTGGAAAGAATAAGTCCATCGTCGACATAAAGGACAAGAATGATTCTCTCATTGTCTATCTCTCCCACGTATATGCATCTGTCAGATTCGCATTGTTCAAGGCCAATTCTTTTAAGGTAATCATTGAACTTTGAGTTTCAGCACCGAGGAGATTGCTTCAGTCCATAGAGTGATCGGTTTAGTTTACACACTAGTCCTTTAGCGTTTACACCTGTTGGAGGATCCATGTATATTTCCTCTTCTAAGTCACCATATAGAAAAGCAGTCTTTACGTCAAATTGTGATATTTCTATTTTGTGTCTTGCTGCGAAGGCCAATAACAATCTTATGCTGTCATACCTTGTTGTCGGAGAGAAACTCTCTTTATAGTCAATTCCTTTCAATTGTGCAAAACCTTTAGCACATAGTCTTGCCTTGAATACCATTGGTTTTTCCTTTGATGGAGGCTTGATCTTGAAAACCAATTTGGAGCCAATAGTTTTCCTGTTATTCGGCAAGTGCACATACTCCCATGTTTTGTTTTATTCCAAACTTTCCAATTCTTCTTGAATTGCAGCTTTCCACTTTTCTTTCTCGTTGCTCTCCATCGCTTCTTCATACGAGTTGGGTATGTTGACTTCTGTGTAATTCACTTCATTTACGACGAATTCACCTAGCTTCGCAGGCTTCTTGATTGTTTCTCTTCTTCGTAGGTTATACCTTACTTCATCATGTGTTTCCTCATCTTCAGGATTGTATTCGTCTGCAACTTCCACGTTTGTGTTATTGTTGAGATGTTCTTGTTCTGTTTTCTGGTCTGGAACATCTACAATTGAATCATTATCACCGTTTATGTTATGCAGAACAAAATTCTTTCTGAGCTGTATATTAGCATTTTCATTGAAGATGACATGACGTGAAACTTTCACTTTATTCGTATCTGGATTGTAAAGTCTGTAGTTTGTCGAGTTTCCTTCATAACCGATGAGAACCAGTTTCTCACTTTTTTTGTCTAATTTTCTTCTAGAGTTACCATCGATCAAAAGTAAGCTTCAGAACCAAAGACTCTTAGATGTTTGAGTGTTGGTTTCTTACCAGTCCACAGTTCAAATGGAGATGTACCTTCATTGTTTGGTGTCCTATTTTTCAAATAAACTGCTGTGTTCACAGCTTCTGCCCACAATTGTTTTGGTAGATCTCTTGTGAACAAAAGAGCCCTAGCGCTTTCAACTATGGTTCTGTTTTCCCTTTCACACTTCCCATTCTGCTCGGGTGTATAAATACCTGTGTGTTCAGTGACGATTCCTTTTGAGTGAAAGTATTCTATCAGCCTTTTATTAATGAATTCGTTTCCATTATCCGTTCGAACTGTCTTTATTTTATGATTAAACTTCTTCTCACACATGTTGACGTATTCACGAAAACGATCGTAAACATCTGATTTATTAGAGTAAGATGCCAGAGCGACCAGACATAACTTATTTTCACACAGATGAAACTTAAGGATCTCAGTAGAGTCTCCTGTGCTTTGAATACCTGCGAACTTGTGGAGCTTGCCTAGTGACACCTGGGCAGATACCAGGTGGCAAAGGTGACTAAAAATAAGTGTTACTTAACTTATTTTCACATGGCTGATTTTTATATATGTTTTAAAGAATACCATTCTGAAGTTATATTATAAGTGCCAGACACTTCCCATGGGCCAAAACTCTTGCCAGACGCTTTGAAGATGCACAAAAAATAAATGAACTTAACTTATTTTCACATGGATGATTTTTATATATGTTTCAAAGAATATTATTTTGAAGTTATATTATAAGTGCCAGACACTTCCCATGGGCCGAAACTTCTGCCAGACGCTTTGAAGATGCACAAAAAATAAATGAACTTTACTTATTTTCACATGCCTGATATTGAAATATGCCATTGAAGTAACTATAAAAAAGTTATATTTCATCAGTCAGACAAATAGTAGTGACCAAACATCCCCTAAACATGAAAATTATTCAGCCGGGAGCGTGAGCGCCATAGTATGAAATATGTAAAAAATACTTACCTCTTTCGATTCAATATTTTCAAATCTCTATTCGAATAAGATGAACTTCAACAATATGCTAGCAATGTAATTAGCTCTAAGAAATTGTTGAAATAACTCAGTTTTTACATTTTTCCGATTGAATTATTCGTTAATATCAGATACGCTGTAATTATTTAAAAATAACTGGAGCCGGGCAGCATTAACATCAAGTATACCAGGAACACTATAAATTTCGCAGATTAATTTTTGTATATTGTTGAAAATATCTATTTGTATTGTCCTATTGGTAAACAATTCTGGATCTCCAAACTGCATAAAAGCTTGCTGATACTCATATTTTTTCATCAATATATTAAATGGTCTTTGTTAACCTTTTTTAAAAAATGCGGGATTAAAGTCGCATCCAGTGAATGCATGGAATCCTGGCAAACTTCTACACAAAGATGGTCCCAAGTGCTCGTAAACCTTTGTTAAATTTATACATCTTTGATTATTCCCGGTGCCTGCGTACAACCCTATATTCGAATCTTCATTTTTCCAATTATGCATATGTCCTAACATAATTATCGCAATATCGGTATCAGAACATCTCATAACAAAATTTGCTTGAGCGTCTATATTACAAATATGAATAACAATTTTAGTGTCAGCTTCTTGAAGTGGATGGAGTGGAGGGATTCACCTATACTTCAATGGCGTATTTTATAATATCAGACATGTGAAAATATGTAAAGTTGATTTATTTTTTGTGCATATTCAAAGCGTCTGGCAAGAGTTTTGGCCCATGGGAAGTGTCTGGCACTCATAATATAATTTCAGAATGATATTCTTTAAAACATATATAAAAATCAGCCATGTGAAAATAAGTTAAGTAACACTTATTTTTAGACACCTTTGCCACCTGGTATCTGCCCAGGTGTCACTAGGCAAGCTCCACAAGTTCGCAGGTATTCGAAGCACATGAGAATCTACTGAGATCCTACTGAAGTTTCATCTGTGTGAAAATAAGTTATGTCTGGTCGCTCTGGGATCTTGGACTATATGCTTCATGAATCTAACCTCGCAATAACCGGTTCTGTTGTCCTTGAACAGAACAAAGAACAATGAACCGCTGATCGATTCTGTGCTCATAGGTCCACATACGTCACTGTATATCAGTTCGCTCGGTTCCACGTCACGAGGGGTTATTGGCGCGAATTTCAACTTGTGTTGTTTGGCATACACGCATGCTTCACAGAAAAAGTCTTCATTTCTCGTTAATTTTACGTCGTCGAAAGAATTTTTCAAAAGTAACTCCCTTAATGATTTAATGTTTAAATGTCCAAGTCTCTCGAGCCACTCTTTTAATGTACCGGTTGTCACTGAGTTCAATTCTTGGTCAACTGATTTCACACGGATCAGTAACTTATACAGATTATTGTCGTCACGGATGGCAAGTCCCACTATTTCATTGTTTCTTGTGATTTTTGCTTTGGTGTCACTTTTGTAGATAGAAAATCCTCTCTTTGTTACAGCACCTTGGGAGAACAAATTTCTTCTTAAACCTGGGATGTACCATACATCTTCTAAGGAACTGCTGTACCATTTTCAGTTGATCCACTTGTCAATATGTATAGTTCCAACTCCTTCAACTTGCAGTGTCTCGTTGTTTCCAAGCTTTACCGTTGCACCATTTGTTTCCTTGAATGTTGCGAAGAACTCTCTGTTGGGTGTCATGTGTCGTGATGCACCGCTGTCTAATATCCATGTAGTGTCACTGTTCATTATTAATGCTTCTACTTCTTCATTATTCTCTGTAATGAAGGCACTTCCATGGGGATCAGACTTGTGCTCTGACTTGGGTTTTGTTTTCTTCGGAGCACGACATTCTCTAGCGAAATGTCCATTTTTATTACAGTTGAAGCATCGGACTGCAGGATTTTTCTTGGATGAATTCTTGCTTCTGGCTAAGAATGCTTTTTCTTCTGTTTCTTTGCTCGTCAGACAGGCTTTTCTTTCGATGCTTCCATCGATAGCCAAGCTTGTCGAAATGTGATGAATTTCGATGGCAATGGGGAGAGTATTTTAGTAACGATGGCTGTCTCGCTTACTGTATCCCCTGAGTTTTTAATTTGTTGAGCTAGACTCTCTACTTTCGAGATGAACTGAGCTACTGAGTCAGTGGGTTCCATTTTATAAACGTAGAACTTCTCATGGACTAATATTTTATTGGTTTCTGATTTTTGTTCATAAATAGCGTCTAATTTGTCGAATACCTCCTTTGCAGTTTGACAATTTTCAATAAGGCATATTTGTTTTAGATCCAAAGCGGACGTTATCAGGCACATGGCTGTGGCGTCGTCCCTGTTCCATTTTTCGATTTTTTCTGTGTCAGTATTTGGTTCAGGTGTCCCTACCGTAGCTATGCTGAGCAAACCTTTTGCGCGAAGTGCACATTTTATCTGAAATTTCCACTGGCTGTAGTTTTCACCAGTAAATTTATTTATTTGTACACCGCTTCCCATGCTGACGTCGGTCATTTTATTACTTTTCACTTCTGTACAATCACAATTTTCTGAGAACTCTTCGAAATTTTAACGTCGATCTGGGCCCATAACCTGTTGAGGTTTTCTGGATCGATTAAGAAGCGGTTCTATTGCAAAAATGTATAATGAAAAGTAAAATGGTACAATAGATTCTTGATAACAGTAACGGCTGTTGTCTATCGAACTGAGAAGAGAGAGAGACTAAACTAAATATCTTTTTTACTACTAACTGCTCTGTCAACTGTCAGAGAAAACATACTGCCAACTTAAAACTAGTTACCAATAAAATAACCAAATATAATTAAGGGAATTTTTTTCATTAACAATAACGCTTGACAAAAGACTTATTTGGAAAAGCCATATAAAAAGACGAGACAAAATTGAAGATAATCAAAGACGTTGTTAGGCCTCAACTGACTTATGGATCAGCTGCCTGGGGTTTCGCGGCAAAGAGCCATATCAAAAGAATTTAGGCCACTGAAAACAAGCTGCTACGATGTGCAATAGATGCACCTTGGTTTGTCAGGAATAGACAGATTTATAGGGACCTGAGATGGGAAACCATAACGGAATTCATGAACAGAAAAGGAGAGAAATTATTCGAAACAGCGAAAAACCATCCGAATCAAGAACTCAGGAGACTAGTGGACTACGACCCAGAGGAAGACAAAAGGAGAATGCGAATTTACCGAAGGAGACCAAGAGATCAATTAAAAAGAGATTAAAATAAGAACAGAAATTTATTGAAAAATCCAATAAAGTGCTATCCAATAGAGGATAAACACATAAATCCCAGCACGACAGTGTGCGAGAAGAAAACCGACTAAGAGATGAACGTTTTATAGGCAAATGCCCGGAACCAAAATTCAAGAAGCAGTTGAGTTTTTAGTGGGTCTCGAGCTCAGGAGAGTGAGAAACCCCACACTTGTTCCCCCTCAGGAGAGGGTGGTTCGTCTGACTTGCAGATTTTTCCTCTGCTACAACAAAAAAAAAAAAATAGAGTCAGCATTTGGAGATATCCAATCATATAGATCTGAGAATGTTCTACATAAGAGACCTGATAAAATATTTCATCTGAAGTATACCGAATCTAAGTCAAACGTCGCTGTTCTATTGACAAAGACTATGCCTTTGATTTTGATAATGAACCATTCAAAAAATTTGGGGATCAAAGATCCAGGGGGAGTGTTAGAATGTGGTATTTAGATCGCTATGTATTTGAGTTTGAGGTTGAAGTGACATTAATTGTCAATAAAAATTTATAACTTAAAAAGACGTGGAAGTTATTTCATCTGCATTTTTACTACATTACATTTTCTGTTCACTGCGAAATCAGTAAGAAACTGACACACCCTTATCTAAAAACAATTTCCTTCTTTTAATCCTCGCCTCTAATTCTCCTTCATCCTGAAAAACAAGAAAGCAAAGAAAACTATAGCAGTCATGTCCAATATTTAAGCATAATGATATTCAAGTATAATGAAGTTTAGATATGCACCTTGACCACAAAAAATGCTATCCTGCACCTCAGTTCTTGATGGCCTTCAGTGGAAATTTTTTACCTCAATATTAGACGGGGAAAACAAATAGGCCCGATGATTATAAGCTTGTGTCTGTGGGGTCTGTGAATATTGAAACACAAGTTGAGTGTTTCATGAAATAGAATGATAAAATACACTTCAAAATCAATATCTGTATAAAAAAAAGTGAAACAAACCTAGTTCATGTGAGTTGAATTCTTTAGCTACCGCTATTCTTCTTATTTCCAAATCCCTCAAAATAGCTGGAAAAACTTTAGGCCTTTGAGAATAAATGATATCCACTCTTCAGTAATCACGAAATGAATGTAAAATTTCATTGGTAATAAAATAAAATGCTCACCAAATATAGAAAATAATCCTTATCTGAACACTTGATGTCATTGAACAGGGTTTGAATTTCACACTCAGAATAAATTGATTTCCTTATGTCGAATGTGGCTTCCCAATTTATTAACAAGTCATGGTGGGGTTCAGAATGAGTTTTCAGGAGTACCAAGCACTATTGTGTATGACATTCGTTATTTCTGCAGGAGCAAACATATAGTCGGGATATATGTTTGGGTTAAATGGGCTAATTCCAGTTTTAGCAAAACCATGCTGAGCATTTTGAACGCTCGCACTGAACTGAATATTTCGGCCACTTGAAAGTGAGTTACGGTGAGCCCTGGGTGGTTACGCAACCAGTTGTTCAATTCTTGATAAAAATAAGCTGTCAGAGGGCCATAAAAATTAACATCCAAAGGTTGCACTCTATGAGTGCAATGTGAAGGAAAACAGAATAATATTATGCCGGATTCTTTCGCATAAGTCAAAACTTCCAAACTTTTATGACTGCTGTGGCCATCTAGAAGGAGTAAGACCAGTTTTTCTGGAGATGGTCCTACGAATTTGACAAAATGCTTTAGCCACTTCACGAACACTTCAGCATTCATCCATCCATTTTCCTGAGCAAAACCTACAGCGGCTCTCGGTCCATTGTCCATTGATTCATTTTTCATATTTTTCCTTGGGGAAAATGATAGCAGGTGGAATGTAAGTCCCAACTACATTCATACTGCAGACTACAGTGAAATGCTGTCCTCTTTCAGCACAAGTTAGGAATCCCACCTTAGTTTCCAATTATGCTTTTTCAGTACAACACAATTTGAATTTGTGGCTTGTTGTAAGCACTTGCTCTAGCAAATGAAGTTGATTCTGGAGTTCGCAGGCTTATACTAGTATTTCGATCCCGGAACCCTTTGAGCCAGTCCCATCCTGCCATTTTTTTGACATGGGAAAATCAGTGGGGAAAATTCTTTGCTTCCGCCACTTCATACGCCAACTTTCTGACGTTGATTGTTGTTAAACCAAAAAATCGTACTTCCAAATTCTTTAAATGCTCAACAATTTCCCTTTCTAAGGTTTCATTGAATGTTACTTCATGACCCCCATGTTATTTTTCCTCCATCCTTCAATTTGTTGTGCACGTCGTCTAAATGCAGTGCTAGGCACTACTTTCCTGGAGTGCCTCTATTTTCTCTTCGCTCCAGGAATGTCTTGTTGATATTCGTTGATGACGCTTAATTCTTTGGAAACCAATAATTGAAATTCATACCCATAAAGAAAACTAAAGGAACTAAAGGTGCTCGGTTGAGATGGCATACCTACGCCATCTCATCAGCATATCACGTATGCCAACTCACCCAGCGAAGCATACACCAGCATATTTTTCTTTCTGTATACTGAGAACAATAACAAATTATTCTGAAACTTGCATACTGAAAAACTAGTAAGTATTTACACTTACCGATCTACCCGTTTTTTCCAACTATTCACAGAAAACGATATGTTGATTTTCAGCCAACTCGATAACCTTAACTCGCATGCGCTGATCAAATACTAATGTATACTTCATTCAAATTTATTTTAGCAGTCGGTTGGCCATGAAATAATTTTCTCAAGTTTTTGTAACTAGAACGAAGTTAGGTTGGCACTCATGAAATGTCGTTAACGTCATAACGCCGTTGCCACAACTAATATCAATTTTTATTACGAAAATGCCGAAAGTGATTGAAAAAGAGACAGAGTTTCAGGAAGTGCTATTTAGAATTCAGATCCGCTCATTCAAATAGTTATACCCTGATATTCTAAAATCCACAATACGTCAGACGGTAGCGAATTTAATGTAAGAGAATCTTCAAATCTTCAAAGTGTCTGGCAAGAGTTTTGGCCCATGGGAAGTGTCTGGCACTTATAATATAACTTCAGAATGATATTCTTTAAAACATATATAAAAATCAGCCATGTGAAAATAAGTAAAGTAACACTTATTTTTAGTCACTTTTGCCACCTGGTATCTGCCCAGGTGTCACTAGGCAAGCTACTTAAGTTCGCAGGTATTCAAAGCACATGAAAATCTACTGAGATCCTAAAGTTTCATCTGTGTGAAAATAAGTTATGTCTGGTCGCTCTGGGATCTTGGACTATTATATCTATTATACCAATATTGAAAACACGCGTTCTAGACTACGACGAAAAGTGAAGCCAAATCGTTGGGAGGAATCCACTTGAACGCAAACGCGAACTAGAAGAAAATGACAATCAAGACATTGGTTAGTTTGTTTTCATATTTGACGTTGAATGATTGAATTAATTTGAATGATGATTTATTTCAAATTCTTGTACAAATTTTGAGAAGAATTTTATATGAGGCGAAAGTTAATGAATATTAAATTCATCGAGAATGTATCCGTTTTTTTTAACTTTCAGATGAATCAATGAAAAGGGATCAAACCAAATAAGTTCATAAAAAGTATTCACTCGATATTATTATGTGTTTCCGCCCTTAAGGCACATTTTTACAAGTGATTAACTTTATTTCGATTTTTACATCGAACATGACTTACATCCTAGAGAAGTAAAGAAAAATTTCAAAAATTAATTAGGTATTGTTCGGTAGGATACGAAGGAATGAAACTGTGATTGAGCTTCTAACAATTGTCCATACTCTGGTAGAAAGTGGCAGTGATGATGCTGAAAGCTGGTCACTAAAGGTGCCAACAGATTATTCTGATATGACGTGGGCCATAATGCGCATGATTCAAAAATCTAACATAGGATTTTGTGCGGAAGCGTTAAATTAGTCAGAAGTGACGTTGACACGTGTATTCCCACGTTCCCACATTGAACGCTTCCGCGCAAAATCCTATGTTAGATTTTTAATCATGCGCATTATGACATGGGCCCACGTAACATTAGAGTAATCTGTGGGCACCTTTATAGTCGGTTGCTTACGCTGCTATTCATAGTGGAAAACACGTGTTCATAACAATATGCAGCTGTTCCCTAGAGATTATGATTTAGAATTGAGAGAACTAGAACACTACACCTATGCTTAGTTGCTCGCGAACTTTGCTAAATAAAATGAATGGAAATCTAATAATTAGTTCTTAAAGCTCAAAAATTTTACTTAGGCCCGGTACTTTCACGTGCGAATAAATAAATTTATTCGCATTTATTAAGTCTTATTCGTAAGATTAGTAAAAATGCAGTCTTTTCTCTTTCAGATAGTGTTATTCATCGAATAAATCTGTCATTGAAACTTAATTAGAAGAGTTTATTTGTCATAGATCGAATGTCGGTACGTCATTATTGGTTGAATAAAATTTATTCGAAGGTGAAAGTACCGGGCCTTAATCGAATAGTTGAATAAATTTTCGTGTATTAATCACACTTGACTACTGCCGTCAGCAACAAGCCGTTCGTTGCAACTTTTGGATTCCATGCATCATTATTTGAGTTCTGTGATGCAGTCGTTGGAACATCGAAGGAGATTTGGCGACTTTTACTTTTTCTGTGGATATTATCAAAGTCGATTATCTGAGCAGTTACAAGAAATAATGCCAGCCGCTGACAGATGCACACGCAGTACTAAGGCTGAGCCTCGAGCACAACTCTATGCAATTTGAATAACAAATTGGTGGACTTTTTTTTATCAGTCCTTCTTCCACCTAATATGCTTCCAGCTAATTTGTCGTCTTCGATGTATAATCTCCAACATTTTAAGATGATAATAAACAGGACGCAACTCACGCTTTGAGATAACTAGGTATTAGGTGACATTGGTTTCCCTCATCTCAGGCGGTCAAACTTAGAAAACAAAAATATTGGTGATTATTTCAAAATCTTGACGCGGGCCGGATTAGACTTTCACGTGGGTCGGACCTAGCCCGCGGGCCGTACTTTGCCCATGCTTAGTCTATATTTAGTAAACTCAAGAGTGGCATAATAACAAGTTTGTTTTATATGACTGTTTCATACCAGTTTCAATATTGTGTGTACGTGTAAACATCATACTTTTCTCACCTCCTGAATTTCCCCAATTGTAAATCTACTCAATACTCAATAATAGTTATTTTCCTATCAAGTGCGGAAAGTGATACTTGCCCGCACGAAACTGCCGTTGCCCGAACGATGCGAAGCAGAGTTCGGGTAAGCAGTTGCTAAGCTCCTGCTAATCCATTCCCGCACGCATTTGCGTGCAGGCGTTTTTCCCGCACCTTTTGGGAAAGTGACTCTTTGCAACTTGAAATGCGCGCGGGAAAAAGATTGAACGAGCACGCTTTTAGAAAAAAAAAATTTTTGGGTCAACATTTGATGTAATATGTAGTTATATTATATATATAAAAGTACATAGTGCTCATTAAAAGAGCCATGCTTCAATAGAAGCAATACAATAATCAATATGGCAATAAGAATATTTAGAAGATAAGAAACTGGTAGATGTTAGTAACTACAGTTGAACTTTATAGATATAGATGTCGATTTAGATGTTTAACTACTTCAGTGCTGAAAAAAACAAACATAAATTGAACTAGAATTTACCTCAACAGCCAACTGAATTTCAAGACAATAACAGACTTATCTAGATACAATGCAGATAATATACGATAGTGAACAACCTTGAAAAATGTATTCACAATTTTGTTGATTTCAACATCACTTTTGTTAATCTCCGCACTCCGCAGGATTTCTGTGGAATGAGTAGATAACTGCTCCAATTCGGACTCGTTATGCTAAATATTTGTGAAAGAGTAGCCTGATGTTTCCTCAATCTAGTAGAAGAAAGTGCATAGTGTCTTCCAGCTCTACAGGCTTTTTCATATTTCGCGAGAACCTTATATCCCACAATGCAAGAATAGCTTCCCGGAGGAGCAAATAGGTATCCATTTCCAGATTTGACATACTTATGCTTATTTCATTCATTTTTGATATATCTTTCTGTTGTTATGATAAGAGGTTTTGGTGGATCCTTTTTAATTAAACAAAAGTGTATACTACTTTCTTTATTATCTCATCAACCACAATACTACAGGGTGCGCCAGAGAAACTTACTTATTTGAAAGGTCAATAAAAACAAAAGTACTTCAATTATTGTTTCAAAATTTTTTTATTTGAGAATACAATATCCCAATTTTTTTTTCATACAGTCTTGAAAATGACATCGGGTAAATGGCGGCCCCCATTGCATATACACTGATGAAGTCGATTTTTGAAATTCGTATCCACTCTTTGCAGCATATCAATCGGTATGTTGGCAATGGCGTCGCGAATGTTGTTCTTGAGGTGTGCTATGGTCCGTGGTCGATCGACATAAACCAGAGATTTCAAATAACCCCATAAAAAGAAATCGCATGGAGTCAATTCTGGAGAGCGTGGCGGCCATTGGAGATCGCCTCTGAGAGAGATGAGGCGGTCGGGGAAATGTTGTCGCAACAAATTCATTTAGTCTCGTGCTGTGTGTGCTGTGGCTCCATCTTGCTGAAACCACACGTTCCTAACGTTCATTTCTTCGAGTCTTGGAAGAAAAAATTCCTCGATCATGTTCCTGTAACGCCTCACTCTTTCGACATTTTCCGGAGTTCTGATGGTCCGTTGAAGTCCATTTCTGGGGAGCAACAAATGTGGGAACTTCCCACTCCAGATGCGCCCCCTCTCGCCCCTCTACCCGCCCAACTCATCGCGCGGGAATTTTTTCAAATAAGTAAGTTTCTCTGACGCACCCTGTACATCAGCTTCAGCTTCACAATCGTTATTAACCTTTATGTCAGTATACTTTCATAGAAAACGACTTGATTGACATTACAGTGGCTTTCGCTTATGCAACAAATAATACACATTCTTGTATTTGAAATAGCTCAACACTAAATAAACATAATATTCAACACTTCTCCTTGTTGAGGTAATTTTTTAACAAAAAATAAAAAAAATGTTTCCACTACAAAATTACAAATATAAACTCAATCAAAACATTTCAATCCTAAAATGCATCTGATCTCCTTGGTTTTATGAGCAGGTAGAATTTTAGTAAAAATATCTGCCAAGTTATCACCAGAAAAAACATAATTAAAAATAATTTCATTCTTTTCTACCATGTCTCTCAAGAAATGTTTAACTTGATTCCAGTGGCAATTCATAGGAGCGTTGTTGAACTGACTCAAATATGAAACAGGAAAGGATAGATCAGGTCTAGTTCATTTAGATATATACAGAAGACTTCCAATAGCTCTCCTGTATGTATTCTCATCAAATTTATCTGTACCTTCAGTATTTGTTGGATCTACACCTTTTCCAATTGTAATTCAGAAAACGTAAAATGTAATTCAGAAAAGACAATTGAATTTCAGAAAATGAAAATTGTAATTCAGAATAGTAAGTTTATATTCAGAAAAGGGAATTTGAATTTCAGAATAAGAACTTTAAATTCAGAAACGGTAATTTGAATTTCAGAATAGTAATATGCATTTCAGAAAGTGTAAATTGGAATTCAGATTTCGTGATTTGAAATTCAGAAAATGGAAATTGTAATTCAGAAATAGGAAATTGTAATTCAGAATGTACTCTACATAGAAATAATAACAATGAGTACAGGTGAGGTATTTCTTGATCGTGAATGAATAATTGATGGAAGCTTATATTGGGATATCCTGGTCTTCAGGAAGAGTATTAATAGTAATATCAAAAGTAACACAATTAACAAAATTAACATAAGATTATAAAGCTAACATAACAAAACTAACAACCAACTGGTAAATCTTCTAAATCTAGCACTGCGTCGTGAAATGTTGTTGTGTGCTGAGCGGCACGAGCACAGTCGCCTCCCATAATTGTGTCTTTACTTCTATCTATAATTTGCTCCAAATATTGAAACCTTTGCTCTTGAACCCCTGGGGCCGTCACCTCAGGGACTCTAAGTCTTGTTTGCACCCCCATTTTCAATTTAGCCCAAATTGATTCGATCGGGTTTAGCATCGGGGAATACGGAGCTAATCTCAATAAATTAGCTTCCGTTGCATTGACAACTTCTTCTAGCCTAGAGTGACAGGGAGCGTTATCACACACAATAACCAAATCTGACAATCGATTGCCCAAGTCTTCCCATGTATTCATAAGTCTTTGAATCCACTCGTTAGCTAGAAGCGCCGTGTAAGATCCTCTTCTATTTTCCATTGCAATCACACCAGCGGCAGAAATAGCACCAATCACATGTATATTCGGACCTCTTGCTGCCGGGAGCTGTTGAATTGCACGAGTACCGGCTTTGGAACGCCCTCGAGATCTTCGGCAAAATAAATTGAAATTTGTCTCGTCTATCCAAACGATTTGTTTTCCTTGACGGATGAAATTGTTAAGGGACCTTACATAATCGGCACGTTTCAATTTATTTTCTTCGGTGTTCATAGTAGCTGGTGCTGTATGAACCTTTTTTAATGTGAATATTCTTCCTTCCAAATAGTTTGTTATCGTTGTGCTCGATATTGATTTTCCAAACTCTGCTAACACCTTGGCTTTTAACTGTTTAATAGTTAGGTCGCAAGTTTCCTCAACCCATGAGATCATTATATCTATTTGTTCACTGTTCAAAATTTTTGGTTTTTTCCCACCCTTTCCAAACATACTGTCCCTTCCTGATCTTACCCACTGATAGGCAGTTTTGTATTTCACACCCAAAGTTTCTGATAAAGACACCCAATCGTCCCCTTTATTTGCGCATGCTGTTATACGCTGCCTGTCTTGACTTGTGTTTTTTTTATATATGGTCCTGGTAACTTCTATTTTTTCCACAAATACAGTTCTGCAAATAGGACAAGTCTGATCCCTCAAAGGCTCCGCACATTTGTCATGTAAAAGATGGCTGCATGGCAATAATTTAACTACTTTGTTTCTACTCATGGATATTCTGCATATTGCACAATTATCTTTCAATTCCATTTTTGATTTTTTTCTCGATAATGATTTAAGTTTCATGAGAAGTTTGATGACATATTGTCATACATATCACTTGAGACGAATTTTGGCGCTAGTGGTTAACTATGGTTAGGTTGTAGTTACTTGGGTAACCACATTTTGGCGATGATAACCATGTAACTATGACGTTTCAATGACGTCACAGGAAGTTAACCACGTAACTACACGTAACCTTCCTCTTGAGTAGGGTTAAAGAGTATGGTATGTAGTTTAGTGCCATAGATTCTTAACAGAGACGCACAGAACACAAATAGTAGACGTTGGGAGCGGCATTCACGATGCACAGAACGCACCTATATAGAAGGGAAACTCTCCTTCTATGAAGTGGGACCTGTTTTCATCGACGGTGGTTTTTGGAAATAATACTTCAAATTCTATTGACAACTGTGTTTTCTATTTGTGTTGATATAAAATTCGAAATAATAATGGATGATTTGGAAGATGAGATATTACTTGATGATGATCTTGATACACTTGGCAATATTGAATTTGGATTTCCCAGATGTTTTCCCAGTAGAAGAAATCATTTCGACAGAATGGACCTCACTTTTTTCGTTTTCGTTTGACGAAAGAAAACGTGCTATTTTTTTTGCCATATATGGAGAATTATTTGGAATTTAATAATTAGTTATATTATACCAAAATAGATATTTCAGGATTAATAGTGTTGCCCCAATAAATCAATTGCTAACTACATTGAGGTTTTATGCTAGTGCTGATGGTCAGTTGGCTTTTGTTGATAATTTCATAAATGTAGATGTATCGACAGGATCAAGAATTATTGCTGCAGTTTTATTAGCAATTGGTAAATTATATTCCGAATTCATTAAAATGACCAAAGATGAGGATATAGTGAAATTCAACAGTCCTTTCACAAGAAGGCTTCTTTTCCTATTCTTAGAGTAATAGGATGTGTTGATGCTACTCATATTCGCACTTCAAATTCAAAACACAATACCGAAACTCCAAAAGAAATGTTCAAATTTCCCACCTTGACAACAGAAGTTTAGTCACGAAACCTTGACTTCTTTTTCTTTTTAATTTATCTTCTATGATGTGCTTTGTTGAAAATTTGAATTTTCTATGCTGTGAGTGGTGTTGCCAAACCTATCGATGATTAAAGTAAACAACGATTATGATTCCACGGTGCAAACCGTCAACCGATTAGTTTAACCATGTTTACCAGCGAAACGGTGCAAACGGGCATTATTTTTATCGAAAACTAACCAAACAAAACGTACAGCTGACACCTAACAGCTGATGACATAAATGTCATCAGTAACTATGACGTCAGAGATAACCATAACCATAGTTAGATGTGGTTACAGCGCCAAAATTCGCCTTTGATACTTTTCTGAATTACATATTACATTTTCTGAAATTGAATTGATGTTTTCTGAAATACAATTTTCGTTTTCTGAATTACAATATGCTATTTCTGAATTTCAATTCACTATTCTGAATTACAACTTTGTTTTTCTGAATTTCAACTTCCTAATCTGAAATTCAATTTCTATATTCTGAAATTAAATTAACTATTCTGAAATTCAATTTCTCTTTTCTGAATTAAATGTTGCTAATCTGAAATACATGTTTGCTTTTCTGAAATTGAACTTTGATTTTCTGAATTACAACTGGAAAAGGTGTAGAGGTGTCGATATCCCTTTACATTCACTCATGTTGAATTCCCTCAAGACCTTTTCGATATAATTTTGCTGATCTAAAATCAATTCATTAAAGGCTGGTCTCTGAATTTTTATCGACAATATATTAAATAAATAAAAATATTATATAAATATTAAATAAATAAAATAATATTAAATACAGGACCCAATTCTAGTTCTTTCGAAAGCTTTGCTTTGATTTCTGTGATTTCTTCTGGTTCTCCTAATAAAAGAAAATCGTCAACATAATACCTATAATAAACTTCTTGTTTTTAGTGAAATATACACAAGCATCGCTCTTTGATCGTATAAGATTAAGGTTAGAAAATATCGAATTTATATGTCTATTACAGTCACGTCCTGATTGATGTAAACCATAGATGCTTTTCTTCAGCTTACATACATATTCTTCTCTATTTTACTCTTCGAAGTACTCTGGTTGCTCCATATATACTTCTTCCTCAATTTTGCTATTTAAGTAGGCAGCATTTATACCTATATGCTCACAATGCCATTCCTTTTCAACTGCAATTGCTAAGAGTATTTTTAGAGTATTTTTATAAATGACTGGACTGTAGGTTTCTTCAAAATCGACTTCACGAATCTGTTTAAATCCTTGTGCCACAAGACGAGCTTTTAATTTTAATTTCTCATATTCCTTTTTGATCTTAAAAACCCATGATGTTGACATTTGGAGGTCTTTTAACAAGTTCTCATGCTTCATTTTTCTTCATATTACTTATCTCAATAGCCATTGCTTCATACCATTTTTCAGCATTTCTTCCATTTAATGCTTGAGTTGTTGATTTTGGTTCTTCTTCCATTATATTTGTGACCTTGTTACAAATATAATGGCAATTTTTAATTTTAATTCTTCTTGAAGATCTTCTAATCTCTGCTTCCCCTGGATCAGAAGTCTCTAAATTCATTGGATTTTCAATATCATCTGCAACGTGTTCATTCTCTACAATAATTCGTTCGTTTGACGTATTGGGAGTGTCAACTTCATTTGAATCTTCACAATCTAGATTTCCCAAAGTTATAAATTCTGGTGGTCGACCAATGTTGTTATTTTCCTTGAATGGAAATATGTTTTTTTGGAAAATAATGTCTCTACTGACTATTAGTTTCTTCCCGCTTATGTTCCATACTCTGTATCCATATATTCCTATAATTTTTCCAAATTAATTTGGCAATTCGGCTTTAGTTAGAGTCGATCAAGTCAGAGACTTGGGTATAATTCTTGATCAGAAACTCACCTTTATTCCACATATTGATGGTATTGTTAACAACGCCAACAGGATGCTCGGATTTCTATTTAGACAATGCAGAATTCTCAATAGCTATAAGTCAATCCTCAGTGTTTACTACGCCTATGTGTTCAGTAGGGTCAGTTTTGCTTCGGTAATCTGGAGCCCCCACTATAATATTCATATTAATAGAATTGAACGTATCCAAAACAAAATGCTAAGATTTTTAAGTTTAAAATGTAATTTTACTGTTTGTGAAAATGAAAACTTTTATTGTCTGGCACGTAAACATTTCAATGTTTTATCCCTTCAGGACAGGCGTAGATTGAACGATTTTCTCTGTATGAAAAAAATTGTGAGCGGTGAGTTGCAGGTACCGAGTTTGTTGCAAGTTGCTAGCTTAAATGTACCAGCAGTTAATCTCAGAACTTTCGAGACTTTTTTCATTCCTTTAAGAAGAACCAATGCATCGAAAAATCAACCTCTACTTCGAATGCTCCGTGCCTGCAATGAACTTCAAGAGGTCGTTGACATTTTTCACGGTAATGTTCTGAATTCAAGATTGCTCCTCAAAAGATACTACCTCTCAATGTAAAATCCATTTTTTTTCTTCTCTTGTTTTTGTATGTTGAATTGAATCTAAATTTTGTTAATTAGTTTATCACTGGTTATTTCGTTTTATTATGTTAAAATGTGAATACTGTTCATGGGTATATCCTGTTTGTATTCCTTGTTCAATAAATAAATAAATAAATAAATAAAATAAATCCTTTTACTCCTTCAGGGTATCCTAAAAATACACACTTTGTGGCTCTGGGATCTAATTTGGTTTTGAACTGGTTGTTTTGTACCCAAGCACAACATCCAAATACTCGCATTGGTTCTATATCACCTTCTGTTAATTGCTTCGAGTTCCATATTTCATGGGGAATTTTATTGTTTATTGCGGTAGATGGACACTTGTTCCTTATGTAACAAGCTGTACTAAGGGCTTCAGCCCAAAATTCATGTGGCAATCCAGATTCTGCCAACATACATCTCACCATATCCAACAGAGTAAGGTTGAGCCTTTCTGCCTTACCGTTCTGTTGGGGGTTGTAAGGAACTGTTTTTCTATGATTAATACCATTTTTTTCTAAATAGTTCTTCATATCATTACTTGTATACAGAGCCGGAACTAGAATTCTGGCGCCTGTGGCGAATTCTCATAATGCGCCCCTAAGAAATTCTCTTTCTTATGTTGATTTTCACAATCGAATACCTAGCTTTTTTTGCTCGGAAAAATCTTTTCCATTTTAAAGAAATTAATACAAATAAAATCAAAACAAAAGGAATACAAAATAACAATAACATGCATTCAAAATGAACTATAATTTGACTTTTCTTGCTTTGGTTTTTGCAAGAATATCAATGATGTCGTGATTCTTTTCTATGGATGGGACTGCTATGCTTAATAAGTCAGCCTTTCTGTCCAGTTGAAGACCTTAAATAGGTTTTCACTAATTTCAATTTGTTGAAAGAACGTTAATATGTAGCTGTGGCAACTGTAGTTACTGATACATTCAAGAATATTTTGAGTGGCCACAAATTTGTATGGATCTGAATCGGAACTATACTTCAATGCTTTCCCTCGAGAAAGCTGTCTGCAGCAACTTCTGGCAAAACACTGAATCTTTCTTCAAGTTGCACTGAAATAGAGTTCAATACTTGAATGAGGTCCTTTTTCAGCTTATTCTTCTAGTCAAAATTAAATGTTTCATCATCAGCTTCTCCTTCAGGCTTTTTTTTTCCTTCTCTTTTCCTATTCTGTAATCTTAATCTGTGATAATTTATCAGCTCTCCAGTTCGAATGATTTCCAGGCTCATATTATAACTTCACTCAATAACCAAGTATATATTATAATAAGAAGAAGTAAAACCCCTAGAAACACAAATGCACGAGCGTTGTTTGCGATTAAAGGAGCTATTGTTGTCTATGTTCTGAACGAAATACCCCCAATCGGCTTAGGTTTTGGGCTCCAATCGGTCTCCGATAGTTTTTTTGTGAGGAGATCTCGATATGGCCTTTGTTATCGCGTTGGTTGTTATGCGACGCCACAGCCATCTATAGAGACGTTCTTTAGAAGGCTGTGCCGACGCATTCTGTTTTCAGACTGATGGTGTGGACTATATACAAAGAGTAACAACAAGAGGTTTCACTCATGAATTTTGGTTGATCGCCTGCCTATGACCTTGAGTGCTGTCTGTGTTGTGGTAGGGGAAAATAAAGAAGGACTTCCGATGTATTTTGTTCTCTCTCTGTCAAATTTGAATTTCAGAATGTAAACATCAACAATAACACCTCTATTTACAGTTGACTAAGGATTAGGTTCTCGATTCAGATTTATCTGTATTTCAGAGTTATTAATTATTATTATTATAAGATATTATTTGTGTTCTGTAGTTATTACCTAAGTTGTACTCACATAATCGCAAATTACTTGAGAGCTTTTCTAATTGCTTACTAGAAATTTGCATCCTGCAGTATTAATTTTCAAATTGCTTCTGAATTTTATTTTAGATTGCACGTTTTTTGTTTTATTTTTAGGAAACTTTGTTAATTCGAAATGCATGCCAGCATGGATAGTCGCAATAGGAGCAAAAAGTGCTCTATTAATAATTGTTCTAGTTCCACAGGTTCTAGATTTTTCAGATTCCCTAAGCCAGATGACGTGCGAGTACTACAGTGGAAATTGGCATGTAGCAGTGAGAACATTTTCATGAAAGATCCTGCTATATTATATGCCAATAATAGAATTTGTAGTGATCATTTTGAATCACATTTCATGACAGGTCACCAATTGGACAAGCGTGCTGTTCCTACCTTAAATTTGTTTCAGAAACAGAAAACAAACGATGTTGGAACGCAAACTGAGAGTTCCAAAAAGACCTCAGAAATTGCCACGCAGACCATGAATTCAAGACAGAATATCTTACATACAGAGACCCAAACATCACAAGCACTATCGTCACAAACACCTAGAAAGGAAAGATTGAGGAATTTAGTAAAGGTATGTTATTTATTGAAGGTTTTTCTTCATGATTTCATTTTTGTTATTGTAGCTGAAGTCAAAAGTTATTCGAAGGTTGAATATGGAGAACGAAACTTTGGGGAAATGTTGTGAAAACCTACGCTCCGAAGTGGGTTTCATAACAAAGGACATTTTCAAAAATGCTTGTGCAGTGCACCTTCCAAAAGTTTTGGGCAATTTAGCACAAATTGTCTGTGACTTAAAGGATAGGAAAGCACAGGGCCGAAGATATACAAGTGAACTGAAGCAACACGCTTTATCCTTGTATTATTCCAGCCCAAAGGCATATAAGAAAATGGTTAAAAATTATTACTTTCCCTCTGTCTCCACACTACGAAGAATGACTGAAAACATTCAGAGAAGACCAGGACTGAATGATTTTGTGTTTCGAAGCCTGAAATGGAGACTACAAGAAAAGAATAGAGAAGACAGGATTTGTGTTCTTTCAATGGACGAGGTCTCTCTAAAAGCCAATCTGGAATATGACCCTAAAAATGATGAAATAATTGGATTTCACGACTTGGGTTTGAACTTTTCCATATATAAAAAAAAAGTTCAGAACATAATTATCTCATATTTTTTAGGAAATGGAAAAGAATTCATACCAGCTAAAAATGCATTGGTACTCATGGCAAGAGGAGTTAAAGACAATTGGAAGCAGCCGCTGGGATACTATTTTCTTAATACAGTTTGCAGTGCAACAGACTTGAAAGTGATAGTGTTCGGTTGTGTTGAAAAAATGTTTGATGCAGGACTTGATGTTAGAGCTCTCATATCTGATATGGGCTCTAACTTCGTTTCATTTTCAAAACAGTTGGGTATAAACACAAATAATTGCAAATTTCAGGTTAATGGCAAAATCTTAATCTATATTTTTGATGCTCCCCACTTGATGAAATGTATGAGGAACCTATTGTTGAATCATGAAGTTCACTTTGAAGATCAAATAGCGAACTGGGATCCTATTGAGGCACTTTATAATATGGAGAAGGATAAAGATTTAAAAATGGCAACAAAGTTAACAGATGCCCATATATACCCAACTTCATTCCAGAAAATGAAAGTCAAGTATGCCACTCAAGTTTTCAGCTCAACAGTAGTTTCTGGTGAGAGATATTTTCCAAAATGAATTGTTATTAATGAATTTGTTTATTGAAGCTTTATCAACCTATATCGCGAATGGCAAAATGTCTGCTTCAGCTGCAGGCACAGCACATTTTCTGGAGCAGTTTGACCATTTGTTTGATATTTTGAATTCGTCAACTACTAAAACTACAAACCGATATAGACGACCATACACAGGATCTGAAGACCAGGAAGACTTTTTAATAAGAATGTTGGATGCTCTGAAGAAAATCAAAGTCTTTTCTACAACTAATGATGGTAAGAAAGATGTAACCGGAACATTCAAATGTATAAGTTGCTTTCAGATCACCATTAGTAGTATAATGAATTTGTGGCAAAATCTCAAAAATGAGGGACTTCAAGATATGAGGACTAGACGTTTAAATCAGGACTGTATTGAGAATTTTTTTGGTAAGATAAGACAACAGGGAGGTAATTCATTGAATCCAACACCATCACAATTCATGCATGCTTTCAAAAAATTGTCTTGTATGGATTTGTTGGATTGCGTGGATACCTTCAACTGTGCTGCTGATGTAGACAAGCTTTTAATGGCCACCGTAGACTTACCCTCAATATTAGAACCTAATATTAGACAGCCAGAAAGGACCCCTTTCAAGGTATAGTGTTGGTGGAATGGTTTTTTTGGGCTATGGAGTGTTCTTATATTTTGTTTGGCTTTCAGAATTACGTTTATTTTCAGCTTTTATTTTTTTTCACAACAATAATTTGAGTTCGATCAAAGAATAAGGGGTACTCAATCTATCCTGCAATGAAATTGCATTCATTCATGTCGATATATACCCCTAATTCGATTGAATTTTTGTTTTTGTTGATTTATTTTGAGCATGTTGAAAACGTGCCTGGTGAGTAATTTGTCTGATAGGGATTCAGATGGTAATAAGTCTTCTCAATTATTTTTTAGATAACTAACACAGATTTCAGAAGAAATGATTTGCCCACAAAAAATGTGGAACAATATATCAGCGGATATCTTCTCAGAAAATGTTTAAAGAAACATAGATGCACCGAGTGCCAAAATTATGCGACTCAAATGGAAGATATCAAGTTGGATAATATTTTCTGCCATTTCAAGGGTATATTTCACATTCTATAAATATATAAATTTGTTTTAAGCATGTGTATTTGCAGCTAGTGCAAGTAAATATGGTGAAACGACAGGAAATTTCGGGAAATTGTTGGCTCCAGCCGAATCTTTCGTGAAGTTTGTTTCATCAATGGAGGAGATATTGATGGCCAATGTAAAATTAGTCGCAACTAGGACGCCTCGTCAACTTCTTTTTGAAAAATTGAGAGCTATTCCTTTCCATCACCCTTGCTCACAATTTCCTTATGAATATTTGATTCATTTATATATTAGAATGAGGATATTTTACATTGTTAAATATGCTAATCAAAATTTCAAATCCGATGAGTGCTTCAAAAGAAAAACCAATAAAATGAGAAAATTACTGATATTGCAACACCAATAGTGATTTCAATAGTCAAAATTTCAATAGTCATAATTTCAATAGATCTGTTCCATAACTCTCAATTTTTCAAAAATCAAGATGGATATTTTGTTTAGGGATTTGCATCCCATTGTGAGTGATATTTTTAATGAACAGAATTTTGTTCCACTCAATTTCAACTTTTCCTAAGCCGTAAGCAGTAAGTAATGTGATCATCAAGGACAACATTGGAAAAAAAATCCTCATGGTGCAAATGGACTTCGCTCGAAGATGCTTTATATCTGGATTGAAATGCATATTACTTTTCTTTATAATGTAATTACATTATAATAAATAAATAAATAATGATTCCATTTAGAATTCCTTTCTGAAACCTAACAAATATGTATATAAACTTATTACCAAAGTTATTTGTGAGCAAATGGGTTTTTATAAGAACAAAAAAGCAAATTTCAGCCATGTTTTCTTATGAAGGTGAAGCACAAATACAATTTTTCAGAATGTTTAAAGAAATATTCGGAAAAATCATCCAAAAATGCTGGAAACAGCCCAATTAATCGCCATCAATAATAATAATAAATATCAAGTAATCTATCTACAAATATACCCCGTAATTTCTCTACCATAGCATTTATTTTATATAACGAGTTCCAGCCACATCAATTCAGTACAAACGATTTCAGAGTCTGAACGATTTATTTCTCATTTTCCATTTAGAAAATTATTCATAAAAATAGAATTTCTTTGGCAATTGACATTAGAAATTGACCGCCGACAAAAAGAATTTCGTAACCATGGTAACTTCGGTTCGAAATTGATCTTCGACCTGATTGGTCCACAGCTATCACAAGTCTCTATAGACGGCTGTGATTGGTCACCCAGGTCAGTAAGAGCTCAGATGGTCGAATGGGTGAGATTCGGTTCTTCTGTATTCAAGGTTAAATTTCTGTGGACGAGGTCTTGCCTTGTAAATTGACAGAGTGAAACCTCTTGTTGTTACTCTTTGCTATATACTTTATTATTATTAAGTCTTTGGTTATTATTCTCCAGTCTATGGTGTGGACTACGGACGTTGTTTACAATCCCACACGTATAGTGTTCGTTTACGTTCACATTTATTTAATTCACACACATATATAATAATAATAATAATTTATTTGCAGAAATCATAAGTACATGCTCCACAAAGGCTTACAGCGGGTTTCATAAAACTTTGATTGTGCGATCAACGATTTGACAGTCACTTGATTTCTAAAACGAACTCACTGACACCTTGTTGAGAATAATTTAATGGACGTATAAACATCATAATTTGATGCGAGAATGATATTCTGAATGATCATGACTGAATTATCGATTGAAAACAAATTGACTTCTGTTGGTCCATCAAGCATTGATTCCCTGATCAAGCTTTATGAAACCCGAGGTTAGCCTGTCTGTGGAGTGAACCGTCAAACTAAATTCCCTTTCACAAGCAATACAAAGAGAAACACACAAAAAAAACAAGGCATCATAGGTATCACACAAAAAAAAAATCATTATTTCAAGCATACTGGGGGGCCAAATCCAAAATGCAGTAATTGTTCATTCAATTAAATTTGAATAGGCTAGATATTATAATATGTGCCTAGCTTGGTCCATCAAAAATAGCTTCACCTTTCTTTTGAATATCGGTGCAGAAACCGAATGCCTAATATCTACCGGAAGAAAATTATACAGTCTACAGGCCAAGTACTCAAATGACCTCTGGGATATTGTTTTCGAGGCATATTGGGTGTGAAGTATTTCATTTACCTTAGATCGTGTATTGTGGTGGTGATCAATATATCTGAGTTCCGTTTTTTTACCATAAGTATCAATTACCGATTTGAGGAAATATAGTTGCCTTATGTCTAAGATCTTTGATTCATTGTACAATTCATTAGATGGATACAAATTCTGTCTTCCCATCATAATTTTCAAAATTCTTTTCTGCATTTTTTCTAATTTTTGTAAATAGCAATAAGCTGCCGCGCCCCAGGCCAGGTTTCCATAGGTTAGTTTAGATTCTACAAGTGCGTGATATATAATTTTTAGAGATGGTACTTCCAAAATTTGTTTGAGATATCTGAAACGATACAATAAACTTCTCAACGTAAAAACTATTTTATCTACAGGGTGTTTCATCATAAACTGGACAAACTCATATGACGTGTAGAGAACATCGGGAGAATCATTTTTTTCTTATGAAATATTTCCCGTTTTCGAAGCATAAGGGAGATACACGGTGTTTAATGTCATTTTCGAGCTTTATTATATTGAGTGTGGTCGGTTATGTATAAGACTGGAAGTAATGGTTTCTTGTCATATCGTAGTATTTTTGGATGCTTCATTCAGAAATGGTGTAGAGCACCGAAAAAAAAATTACAAAATGGCGGAAAACCTGCAATGTTCGTGATTTTTTTTTTCGGTTGCCAAATTGATTTTCATTTCCTAAATTAACACAATTTTTAAAGGATATCTGTGAAAAAATTTCTTCAGTAATCGAACACAACTTTTTTTTTACATGTCTACAGCGAAAAAAAATTTCACTCGAAATTGATGAAATTTTTCACGATTGTACTTACTTTCATACCTAACACGAATATCAAAACAGAATCGAAAAATATCAAACGGTTTCGTTTTTACAGCCATTCAAATGTCCCGTTCGAATATCTGAAATAATAAAAAAACATGACACAGCTTGCGTTCTTAGGCCCATAATTTTTGAATTTGTATGTCGAAACATTTCAGATTGCAAAATGAATTTAAAAAAAATCAGTGAAACTTCATTGAGAGTCGAACTCCCTGCTCTGAGTTAAGTACCTATTAAAATAAATGTGGAATCTGAATTGAGACTGTTCAAAGGTTTTTAATTTTCGTTGCCAAGCAATGGCAGCTCATAGAATTTGACAGAGTATTTGAATTTAACTGAATATAATATTGCAACTATCTTGAAACCAATTTATGCAGTTTGAGTAGAAATTGGCGGTTAATACTTCCCAGATATTAATGGCAAGGCATTATTGCGGAAATTTCTACGAATAATTCCACAATTTCACAAACGCAACAAAAAAAACCTATTAGTATAAAATTTATTCATAATTCGTTCTCAAAAATATTGCCATTTTTCAGGATACACTTTGTCGCCCTTTTCGCCACACTATCCACCGCTGAACGAACCATTTCCGGGTTTCGGCGAATCTCTTCGGCGGCTGATTCGATTCTTTGAATCAGTTCTTCTCTCGAAGTCACTGGAGCTCGCTTATCATAAACAAGACTCTTCATATGATCCCAGAAATAAAAATCCATAGGTGTAAGATCTGGAGAACGAGGAGGCCATGCGACAGGTCCCAATCGGCCGATCCATCGGCGAGAGTATTGAGAGTCTAAAAATTCTCGTACACTCCTCACTGTGTGAGCAGGGCAACCATCATGCTGGTACCATATTCCTTGAAAGTGACTCAAAAGAATATCTTCCAATAGATCGGGCAGAGTTTCCTTCAAAAATTGATTATAGCCATTTCCAGTCAATGTTTCAGGAAGAATGTACGGTCCTATAATGAATCCATCCTTCATTCCCGCCCAAACATTGACAGAAAATCTCTTCTGGCTATTTTTTGCTACTGTTGCATGTGGATTTTCCCTTTGCCATATTATATTATTTTTTTTGTTGAAGAAACCATCTCTGTGGAATGTTGCTTCATCCGTAAACAGTATGAGACGTAGGAAATTCCTATTCTCACGTGTCCTTCTTAAAATAAATTCACAGAATTCTTTCCTCTTCTCAAAATCACCTTCTTCTAAGGTTTGACATGAATGGAAATGGTACGGATGGTAGCGATTTCTTTTCAAAACTCTCCATACAGTGGATTTACTCTTATTCACACTTGGATGATTTGTTAGAGTTCTCGTTGATACCATCGGATTTTCACTCACTAAATCCAGGATACGTTCTTCGTTATTTCGGATTGTTTCCTTCTTCTTGCGGTGAAGAATACCTTCTTCACGTAATTTACGCACTGTTTCTATGAAAGTTTTAAAATTAGGAACGTTTCGGCTTGGAAATCTGCGAGCGTAAATTTCCCTTGCTTTTCTCCCTGAGGAATTCGCTTCATAATAAGCCTGAACCATATCATTTTTTTCTAAAAGTGAATATTTCATTTTCGTTTGCATACAAATCGTTTCAATATACTCGAATTATTCAGTAAAATTCAAATACCCTGTCAAATTCTATCAGCTACTGTTGCTCGGCAACGAAAATTAATATGTATACTCAGAACCTTAGAACAGACTCATATTTCACATTAATACTTAACTCAGAGTAGGGAGTTCGACTCTCAGTGAAGTTTCACTGATTTTTTTAAATTCATTTTGCAATCTGGAATGTTTCGACATACAAATTCAAAAATTATGGGCCTAAGAACACAAGCTGTGTCATGTTTTTTTATTATTTCAGATATTCGAACGGGACATTTGAATGGCTGTAAAAACGAAACCGTTTGATATTTTTCGATTCTGTTTTGATATTCGTGTTAGGTATGAAAGTAAGTACAATCGTGAAAAATTTCATCAATTTCGAGTGAAAATTTTTTTCCGCTGTAGACATGTAAAAAAAAAGTTGTGTTCGATTTCTGAAAAAATTTTTTCACAGATATCCTTTAAAAATTGTGTTAATTTAGGAAATGAAAATCAATTTGGCAACCGAAAAAAAAAATCACGAACATTGCAGGTTTTCCGCCATTTTGTAATTTTTTTTTCGGTACTCTACACCATTTCTGAATGAAGCATCCAAAAATACTACGATATGACAAGAAACCATTACTTCCAGTCTTATACATAACCGACCACACTCAATATAATAACGCTCGAAAATGACATTAAACACCGTGTATCTCCCTTATGCTTCGAAAACGGGAAATATTTCATAAGAAAAAAATGATTCTCCCGATGTTCTCTACACGTCATATGAGTTTGTCCAGTTTATGATGAAACACCCTGTATATGAATATTCCATTTTAACCCTTTCAGTCCCAAATTAGAATATTTCATTCAAAATTAACTTTATTCATATTTTCAGGTCAAAAACACATGAAATTCAATATAGTTCACTGATTTCACTGAATATCTATTTTAATTTGTTTTTTTAAATGGTGGTTTCTATATGTAACCACCAGGACTCAACGAATGATACAATTTATATAATTATTTTTTGTGGAAGGCAATAAAACAGTTTTTTTTGTCATTCAAGCAGAGGCCAACTTTACACGCTGTACAGCGCCATTTTGTGCGATGAGGTTCGGTTGGTGCTACAAAATCCACATCTCACTGAGGTACCATACATAGGCATGTGTTTCGACTCGGTTTGTCTTGTTTCATTGGGCACCTGTCGTTTGAATTTTTTATGAGATAAATCGTAGTCGTCGTTTCTTCGTCTACGTTTTTCGCACCTATGCATTCCAATTAGCCCTCTAGCTACAGCTACTCTGAATTCTTTCAGTTCCAGAGATTGACAATCGCATCTTTTCCGAAACAAAACGAAAGCATTTACAATGGTTACATCGATGAAATGCCAAAAAATCCTCAGCCACCATCTCTTGCTTTTGCGATCTATTTCATAGAGCGACTTAAGCATATCGGCCTTATCCACGTGGCCCATATTTTCATTATAATCTCTCACTAAATCTGGACATGACACTTCAATGATGGTACCATCTTTCATTTTCCTCTGAACAGAATTTGCTTTCTCGGGATCGTGAAAATTGGATAAAAAATAAATTCCCCTTTTGTCCATAGTTTTCATAGAAACAATACCAGTTTTAGTTATTCTCCAATCAGCGTCTCCTCTATTCATTTCCTTGTCGCGTTTCAGATCCTTGGGGAGTCCTTTACGGTCTTTGCGAACTATACCGCACCCATGAATTTTTGAATTTTTTAGGTCATTCATCAAGTTCATAGATGTAAAATAATTATCGAAATAAACTTTGTGATATTCCCCTGCAATATTTTTTGTTAGATCTTTCACAACACGTGTACCTAAATGTTTTTCTGCGCTATCCACCTTCCCTGTATAAATTTGAAATTCTGCAATGTAGCCTGATTTGTTAGCACGAACCCAGATTTTGTAACCTCGTTTTATTGGTTTCTGGGGCATGTATTGACGAAGAGATGAGCGACCTTTGAACTTGATCATTGATTCGTCCACTGACTGGTGCTCATCAGCATCATAATAAAAATTATATGTATATTGTAATTTGTCCAGAAGAGGTCTCAACTTGTAGAGTTTGTCATAACCTGGTTCGCCTTTCTTAGGTTGTTTATAGTTATCATTCAAGTGAATATTTCCTAGCATCCACATAAATCGGTTTCGTGGCATTATACTTGATATGTAATTATCACGAATCTCTTCATTAGAAGACCAGTAATCCTTGATTGAAGGTAAACGCTTTATTCCCATAAATATATTTATTCCCAAAAATGCTTTCATTTCTTCTTCATTGGTTTTCTTGAATTTTTGTGGATCCCCAAATTTTTGCAGAGCGTATAAATTTGTTTGTTCTGTAATATTGGACACAAATTCTTGAGGAAATAAACATGAGAATACATCAAAAGGACTACAAGCATCAACAGGAATATTTCTTGGACCAGATTCCTTAGTAAAAGAATGCATCTCGTTATTCATATTTGCCGAGGTCCATCTAACGTTGTCAACATCGAATGGTAAATTTCCGCAAGAGGAAGTTCATCTTCACTAGTAAATTCATTCAAATCGTTTGTATTTTCGAAATTTTCATAGATTCCTAACCCATCTTCTTCAATAACATCGTTCAAGTTTTGTTTTTCTTGATTTTCATGAGAAATATCTTGAAAAATGACATTCAAACTTTCATTACCAGAAGGAATATCTCCAAGTACCACATGAATGTCGTCCGAACTAATATTCTCCAATTCTTGGAATGTCCAAACATTTTTTCCTGAAATTTTGAACAATCTGTAAGTACCAGTGGTTTCGCTGCGGAACCACCTATTGGTATTATCATTATTTGCCCTTATAAAAATGAATTCATGTTAGAAATCATTAGACATGACAACCAGACGATAAGTCAGTTTCTATGATATTTACTCACCAGCCATTGCAGTCCACTAATTTTTTTAAAATACTATTATACAATAACCTAATATTCACCACAATATTGACCTGTTTCTGGCATAGACTTAGAGTAATGAACGATTCAAATCAAAGTAAGACAATTTCTGAAGAACTATTGCAACCCGTTAAGTGAGACCGCCTTTGACGTATCACTGTTGAAACTGTTTTTAGATGTAACCATAGGGACGATTGTAATACATTTTATTAAAGGTGGTTTCATAGTGAAACCACAAGGGACGAAAGGGTTAAGTGGGAATCAATTGTTATTCCGAGATATTTGATGTGTTTCCTGCTTAGAATCTGAGTTGTATCATTGTTCGTACCTATAGTCAACCTGTCATAAGGAGGAGTATTATCTGCGCCACAGCTAACTGGCAGAAAGCAAGTTTTATCAAGGTTTAATGTTAAAATCTTCGAACTGAATGCATCCATCAGAATAGTAAAATCTTCCTCCACCATTTTCTTCAGATCTTCCCAGGTATGATTTTCATAAAAAATTACTGTATCGTCAGCAAAACTGGTAATCGATCCCTTCGTATTCAGAGTAAGAATAGTATTTATATATATAATAAAGAGGATTGGACCGATCACTGTCCCCTGAGGCACGCCATATTCTACCTTTCTTCTCCCACTGATAGACCCATTCACCCGGACACATTGCTCACGATCATCGAGATAACTTTTCATAAGATCCTCTGCTCTTCCCCTAACACCCACATCCCGCAGCGCATCCAACAGCAGTCCATGATGGACTGTGTCGAAAGCCTTCGCCAGATCAACGAATACAGCTAGACATTTTGTACCATTTTCTAATCTTTTATTTATTTTTGAAATCAATGAATTGATAGCATCCTGTGTGGAGATATTTTTCCTGAAGCCAAATTGATTTGCCGATATCAGTTTATACTTCTATAGATAGGCAACTAATCTGTTTTTAAACGCTTTCTCAAATACCTTGGCAACGTTACTTATTAATGTAATAGGTCGATAATTTGATGGCAGTTCTTGGTCTCCGCTCTTAAATAGGGGTGTTATAAAACCAATTTTGAAGCATTTTGGCACTATTCCCTGCATCATTATGTTATTTATAAGATGTGCCAGAGGTGAAGCTATGTGATCCACTATTTTTTTAAGCGTTTCCGATTTCAGTCCATCAATTCCCGATGACTTTTTATTTCTCAATGAATTTATTATCTCTCTTATTTCTATGTGTGTTGCAGGTAGGAGAAACAGAGAATGCTTGCAGGAAGATCGTTTAATTGGATTAAATTTTAGATTTGCGTATGGCTTTAGCCCATTTCGGACCGACCGAAGGGAAAAATTCATTAAAAAAATCTGCCATTTCAGACTCATTTTCGACCAAATTATTCTTTGAATCGCGAATACCAGTTAGATTTCTTCTCTTAGCATTATTTTCATTCACGGATTTCACAACCTGCCATACCGACTTGCTATCACCACCACCCTGTTCGAATTTATTGTTGAAATATGTTATCTTAGCTCTCTTAATAACAGACTGAAGTAAATTTCTATATTGAATGTACTCGCTTTTGCAATTTAAATTTTCCGGATTATTTTTATACTTTTTGAATAAATTATCCCTTTTTTTGATAGCTTTCATTAAACCTACGGTAATCCATTTTTTCCTCTTTTTCATGTGATGTTTCAGTTCAATTTTTTGTGCATTTTTCTCAATAACCTCAGTGAGATTGCTTATTAAATAATCAGCGCTCCTATTTATATCGCCCACCTTGTAAAAATCACTCCAGTCGAAATTCAAAAGATCAGCGTTAAGTTTTTGGTAATTAATAATGTATTTGCACGATGGCCTGTCTATTGGTTGGTCTATAATATTTTCAACAGGTAAGTCGATAACGGTTGAAAAGTGGTCAGTTATATCAATTTTTACTGTATATGAAGTACATTTTTCGAGATTTTTTTCGCCCTTCAAAAATATGTGATCTAAACAAGAACGGTTTTGCCACCTAGTGATACTGTTTATCATTGAAATGAAGTTATTTTCATACATTATGTCGAGGTACTCTATAACAGACCTATTGTTTGTATCTAAGATATTAAAATTGAAATCTCCCAGCATAACATGATATGTCGCTTTGAACAGTGAAACTCTCTTCAAATAAACCACCAAGTCATTTAAAAATATCTCATCTGGAATATCATGTGACTTGTAAATCCCTGTTATATAAAAAACATCCTTACCCTTCTTTACCCTAATCTCAAGTACTTTGCACCTCCCAATACTCACAGTTTCACAAGTGTAATTCAAATTCTGCCTCATATAAATAACAACACCATCAGATTTATTAACATCTCCACCATATATATATATATATATATATATATATATATATATATATATATATATATAATTACGAGATGCTCCTCGTACTGGAACGCTGACGCCAGCTTCGTCTTCGCGGAAAGTGTTAGTGCGAGAAGAAAGTGATGACTCGGATTCTTCCAGAATCCAAGGTTTCCATGTGAAAAGAGACACATTCTAGTTTAGTTCCATTTTAGAATTCATTCTGTTTGTAACTCCTTTCCGCTCTGTCCAATTATAAAGTCATTTAGTTTTTCGAAATTGTGATTTATAATTGAAAGAATAAAATTCTTTTTAAAAACAGAGTTTGCGGATCGAAAATCATAATTGGCGCTGCGAACAGGATTTCGCAACGGTTTTCGGTTTTTTCAAGAAACGAACTAACTGAAAATAGTTTCCACTAGTGAACACAAACTGTTCGAGGAACCCCGTTGAGTTTTAACTCTTAGTGCGAAATTCCAAACTTCACCAACCCACTTCGACCAGAAGGAAGGACGTTCCACCCTAGGATGCAAATCTTGGTGTAAGTCCTATTTTCCACCACATTTCCTATATCACCAGTATTCTTTATTTCGATGACAGACTCATCTCATCAATTAGAGATAATTGCTGAAGAGCCAGAAATTTTAGAATCTTTGAATTCTCATAATATTCAAGAACGCTTACTTAGGAATAATCGATTTCGGCCGTATCCTATTAGAAATTTCAATAACGAAATGAATCAAAACTCTTCTAACACCCCAACACTCCCAACAGTAGCCGACCCTATGTCTAGACAAGACATCCAATTATTACTTAATTCTATTCCAGAATTTTCACCGGGTAAAAATTTATCAATTTTCATAAACGAGGTAGATAATTTAGTCTTACATTTACGTGGCAGACTAACAACCGATCTCGAATTTTGCTTGAATTTTTCGATCCGTTCGAAAATCTTAAATAAAGCACGAGACTTCATCTCCTTCCAAAATGCGACGGATTGGCCTTCGATCAGACGTGCTCTCCTTCAGAGATACGGAGATCAAAGGAACGAAGAACTATTAATTGCTGCGGTTTCACAATGCGTCCAAAAAAGACACGAAAATTATTTAGATTATTATTGCCGAATTTCAAAAACTCTGAGTGATCTCTTACAACACCTCTCTTTGAATATACAAGACCAAAATCTACTAACTTATAAAAAATGCGAAGCAGAGAAATTGTCACTAAAAACATTCCAAGCAGGATTACTCGAACCTTATAGATCCTATATAAGCAATTTCGAGTTGAAGAGCTTAGAAGAATGCATCAATAAATGTAAATTTTATGACAACAGGAAACAAGAATGGGAATATTCCGAATTTCTTCGTGAATCCCAAGAAACCAAGAAGCCTTTGGCACAACCTCATTTCAAACAGAATCAAAATTATAATGATCATTTACCTAGATTTTCCAATAGCAACTCTAATCAAAACTTACCAAACATTGTTTTTCCAAATAATCAACCTTTGAGAAATAATCAGAAATTTTTCACAAATCAAGAAGTTTTTGGTACTAAACCAGGGTCAAGTATCTATAAATCGAATCCAGAACCGACACCAATGTCAATTTCGACCAGAAATACAAAACCGACGCCTATGTCGATTTCTACCAGAAATTCGAAATTCCCACAAAAACAATTATTCAACGTACAATTCAATCCCGATGATGTAATCGATCATGAAGCTGAATCTTACGAACCCGAACATTCTGAAGAAAATGTTATGAATTTTTCCGAAGAAGATGAGAATTATTATTACGAAATGGATCAAAATTTTCAAGAAGCTCCTCCAGAAATCCCAGGAACTTAAATCTCAATTCCTTGAAAATAAAATCAAAACTTCCTTACATTTATCTTCCAAAAATAAATTTGAAAATTTTAATAGACTCGGGTGCCACAAATTCAGTCATTAATAGAAAACCAGCATTTGAGAAATTTTTCCAATTTTTGTTCAAAGAAAAATTCAGTGTGTCCGGATTAGGAAATACAATTAACGCTGATGATAACATCAATATTCCACTGTTTTACGAATTAGGAATCCTCGACAATATTCATTTACATGTTGTCGACTGGCATAAAAATTTCGATGCTTTATTAGGAACATCCGATTTGCAAAAATTAGGTGCAAAGATTGACTATCAAAACCACATTTTGGAAATGAAAAATTTGAAAATACCTTTTAACCTCGAGTACTCCACGAATAAACTCAAACCAAATAAAACTATAGCAAGAACATTTGTAAAAATTCCAGTATCCCTAGAAAATGGTGACGTTTTACTACCCGAAATTAATTTTAAAAAATTCTCAACACCAGAATGTATAGCACGAGCAAAAAATGGTATTTGCCTAATTCCTATTTCAGAATCAATTAACGGGAATTTAGAGATGAACTTTTCGGAAAGAATACCCGTGAAATCAATATCTGAAACAGAAATATGTGCTCCTCAAATTGAAAATTCTAAATTAAAACTTTCAAAAAATATTCGTACGCAACACATGAATTCTGAAGAAAAACGAGAAATTTTGAAACTTTGTAGTAAATTCAAAAATATTTTCTATAACGAAAACTGCGATCTCTCTTTTAGCAATACTGTCAAGCATAAAATAAGAACGAAAGATGAAGAACCCGTTCACGTTAAATCTTTCAGACACCCTCACAGCATGAAAAAGATTATTCAAGAACAAATTCAAAAACTTTTAGATGATAATATCATTCGTCCATCTATTTCACCCTACAGTGCTCCAGTTTGGATTGTAGACGAAAAGAAAGATGCTTCCGGCCAAAAGAAATATCGTATGGTCATTGATTATCGCCGTTTAAATGAAAAAACCATTGAGGATAAATATCCGCTCCCGCGAATAGAAAAAATTTTGGATAATTTAGGAAAAAGTTGCTATTTTTCGACACTCGATATGGCAAAAGCCTTTCACCAAATCGAAATGGACGAGGAATCAATAGAAAAAACTGCATTTACCGTGAATAATGGTCACTACGAATATCTTCGTATGCCCTACGGATTGAAAAATGGACCCAGTACATTTCAACGCGTAATGGACAATGTACTTAAAGAATATCTTCATAAGTTTTGTTTCGTTTACATGGATGGCATTGTCGTATTTTCAAAATCGTTACAAGAACATATTTGCCATTTGAAATCAATTTTTGAAAAAATTAGAGAATTCAACCTCAAAATTGAACTTGACAAATGTGAATTTTTGAGTAAAAATGTCGAATTCTTAGGACACTTAATAACTCCTGACGGAATATCTCCGAATCCTTCTAAACTGAAAGCTGTTGAAAAGTACCCTATTCCACGCACAGTGAAGGAAATCAAATCATTTTTAGGATTAATAGGTTATTACAGACGATTCATTCAAAATTTTGCTCACATAGTTTCTCCCATGACCAAATGCCTTAAGAAAGGAGCGAAAATTAAAATTGATGATCCCGACTATGTAAATGCTTTTCAATTATGTAAAGAATTATTGACAAATGCTCCGATATTAGCTTATCCAGATTTTGAAAAAACATTTAAATTAACAACAGATGCTTCAAATGTTGCAATTGGAAGTGTATTATCACAAGACAACCGCCCAGTTGCCTATTATTCAAGAACCCTAAATTCAGCCGAAAAAAATTATTCAACCATAGAAAAAGAACTCCTCTCAATTTTAGATTCAACAAAACATTTTCGACCATACCTCTACGGACAAAATTTCATAATAGAAACTGATCATAATCCCCTTGTTTGGCTTTATAAAATAAAAGAACCTAATTCCAGGCTCATAAGATGGAAATTGAAACTTGATGAATTTGATTTCAACATAATTCATAAAAAAGGAAAAGAAAATAAAGTTGCGGATGCCCTATCGCGAATTGAAATCAATAACAGAGAAAATGAAGACTCTTTATTATCAGAAAATGACCTAAATATAGAAGTTTCCTCAATTTTACCTAATATTAATGATCTTCCGGTACTTAGTGATGAAGAACTTGAAAATATTTTGAACCCCCCAGACAATCGTCAAAATAACGATGATCCCAATCATCGACATGAAGCAAATAATAATGATTCTAATGCCACCATTCATTCAACTCAAGAAGACAATGGAAAAGTTATTCCAATCACGGAATCTTCTGTGAATATATATCCGAATAGAATTATTCTAAATATTGGCGAACAATACAATTTAAAATTCACAAAAAATTTTCAGAAAAATACTTACAACATAACAATAAGACAAAATTTCATGGAAAATGATTTTTCAACTTTTTTCAAAGAAATTTTTAGACCGAATGAATCTTACGGAATATTTTTCAGAGATAATAAATTACGACTCCCTTTCATCAGATTTTGCAAAGAATCCTTCAATTACTCCGTGAAACTTTATATAAGCAACACCCTTTTATTAGATGTACCTTGTGAAGAGAATCAAGTCGAAATCATTTCAGAATATCATGATAAAAACCATAATGGTATGGTATTTAATCAATTATCGAAAAAATACTATTGGCCAAAAATGAGGAATAAAATCACAGAAATCATAAATAAATGCGAATTATGCCTTAAATCAAAATACGAGAGAAACCCTTATAAATTGAAATTTTCAGGTCCCCTCCTAGCTAAGCGACCTTTCGAAGTAATCCACATTGATACATTTTCTTTTCAAAATTCGAAGTTTTTAACAATAATTGATTTATTTTCAAAATACGCGCAATCATACCTTTTAAAAGACGGCACTGCTTTAACAATTCTCAATAAATTACGTCATTATTTTTCACATCACAATATTCCACAAAAGATTGTTTGTGACTAAGGACGAGAATTTCAGAACAAGACTTTCACAGAGTATTGTAAATTGAACAAAATCAATCTACATTTTACAACAGTGAACAATCCGAGCTCAAATTCTCCAATTGAACGATTCCATTCAACAATTTTGGAAAAACTCAGAATTCTCAAATTGAAAAACCCAAATGAAAATCCAGCTAATCTCATGATTACAGCAACATTAATTTATAATCAATCGATACATTCAGCGACTGGTTATTCACCTTTTCATTTACTTTATGGTCCATACGACAAACTACCAGAATTTGATTTGAATATGACTATTTATGAGCAGTATAACGAAAAACGAAAACAGGAAATTTTGCCATTTTTTGACCATATTTACGAACGAAATAAAAACAAAGCTCAGAAAACATTAAACAAGCTGAACGAAAAGCGAAATGACCCTCCAAATTTAGAGCAAGCAGAAGTTTACGTCGAACGAAACAGACCGAGAAAAACGGATCCACCCTTCGAAAAAATTATTGTTGAACAGCAACAACAAAACAAAATAAGTGGTCTAACTACAAAATCAAGAGAAACAACAGCGCACATACAAAAAGTGAAAAAACTAAGAAAAAACGTTTGTTCTTTTCAGGATACTGCTGATCCTCCTGATTCAGACCCAAACAAACCAGGCCCTTCAGGTCCACGAAATAAAAAGTAATGGATACTTTGAAGAACCTTTGAGTCATGCCAGAATTCTTGATCATTACCATAATTTTCTTTTCTTCATAAATATTACCAATTTGCAAGACAATTTCGATCAGTTGAACGATAATTTTAATGACCTTCAGAAAGACCAAACATTCGATGAATTACCCCGTCGACTTTTTCACCAATTGAGTTTGAATTTGGATCAAATCGAACAAATCTTACGAAAATTTGTCAATAGAAAAGTTAGAAGAGGTTTGGCTAATTTCATCGGAAAAGGTATTAAATTCATTACAGGTAACCTAGACGATGATGATCTGAAAACTATTAACGAAAATTTAGAAATCCTTCACAACAGCAAATCTTCCGAAATCGAAAGGATAAATAAATTAACTTCTTTTGCTAATCATTTGTCAAAAAGATATTCAGAAGATTTGGCTCTGCTAAACGAAAATATTATTCATACTAAAGCATTATTCCAGAATATTGAATCTACCGAAGGATTTCGAATCATTGTAGAATACCAAATGCTTCAATCCCAAGCACTCTTGAACACTTTATTAATGCTAGAAAGGACTATAAGTTTTGCAATGAGAGAAATTCCAAATTTAGAAGTCATTAAAGTTGAAGAACTTTATTCCATCGGGACATATCTTGAAAAAATTTATAAGACACAGCAACTATCACCAATTGATCATGTTCATCTTTTCAAAATAATCGAATATGCAAAAATGTCTGTCATTGGAACGGAGGAAACTATCACATTCCTTCTCAAAATCCCAATTCTCAAACGAGTAATTGCTTCATATTCCCGAATCTACCCTGTACCCAATACCCAAGATATTGCTGTGATCCCGCCAAGGACGTATTCCATCAAAATCAACAACGAGGAATATTGGACCAATGAAATATGCAAATCAACATTGGGAAGTTCGATGGTGCTTTGCCTTCAACAGCCTACCAAGGAAGCATGCATTCTGTCAACCCCAGGTCGATGCCAAACAACACTAGTGAACAACGACTTCAACATCATCCACCCGCTGAAGAATCACCAGCTCCTGACCCTCTTCAAAAAGAACAAAACAGTACTAGAAGACTGCCATGGAATTCTATTCAGGAAATCAATCCAGGGAATCAACCTTCTAAGTTCCACCTGCCGAATTATTATTGAGGAATCCATCTACGATGACACAGTTCCGATTTTCGAAATAACTGCCAAAAACATTTCGAAAATTTCATTGAACTCCACCCACAAAATTGAATTTCACCTGAGGCATCTGAAAGAACCAACTTCAATCCTTCAAGAAGCAGAAAAACTTTCAGACCACCCCATGTACCTACATCCAATAACTCAGGTCATTCACCAGTCTACAAGTGTGATATTGTGCTGTTTCACAATTCTTGGAATCATCTTCGTTATAAAGAACAAAACAAGGATCTCCGAGTTAATCTACAGTCCAAGGAAAATCATACACGTAGAAATGGAAGACATCACCCAAGGCCACCCAGCAGATAACAGAGACGTTATCTCTTAAGGGGGAAAGTATTACGAGATGCTCCTCGTACTGGAACGCTGACGCCAGCTTCGTCTTCGCGGAAAGTGTTAGTGCGAGAAGAAAGTGATGACTCGGATTCTTCCAGAATCCAAGGTTTCCATGTGAAAAGAGACACATTCTAGTTTAGTTCCATTTTAGAATTCATTCTGTTTGTAACTCCTTTCCGCTCTGTCCAATTATAAAGGCATTTAGTTTTTCGAAATTGTGATTTATAATTGAAAGAATAAAATTCTTTTTAAAAACAGAGTTTGCGGATCGAAAATCATAATTATATATATAATCGATTCCCTTCTACCATGAAATGGTGTAGGGTATAATAACAAAAACAAATATTAAATTCTTCCCTCGTAAACGAACTTCGACCATTCCTTCTTGTTGGCTGTCATCTTCCTTGCTCTTTCCCAAGTTTGTCCCCTTTCTCCAATTATCTTCCCCATTTGCTTGTCCCAGGTAGTAACCGGTCTTCCGCGCCTTCTTTTTCCCGTAGCCTTTGCTTCCCATACTTTTCTAGCAGGTCTTTCGTGATTCATTATCCACCATTATAATGCATATTAAATCCTTCAATCTGTATCAGTTCCAAGTCTTTAACATCCCAAGTTTCCGTTAACACTATGCAATTAAATGAATTTTCAAGTTGAGACAAATTTAATTTCAATAAATCTAAATTTTTGTGAATACTTCTGATATTTTGATGTAAAATTCCAAAAACTGCCCCATTTCCCTTAGTATATTCAGTCATATCATTAAGTTGTTGGTTTTTAATAGCCTCAGGATTATAGTCTCTTAAGTATTGGTTCATAACTCAGTATCTAGTTGGGAATTGTCACACTGGAGGCACCATTTTGCCACTAACACTTAACACAGATTGCTGAGATCTTCCTCGTTTCTGATGAGAATAGGTGGACTCTTTTCATTCTTTTTGAGAAGATGTTTCCATTTTTAACCCATACATATTCATAATTGAAGTCTTTCTTAAGTTTACGAGCTCGATTAAAAATTGCCTGTTTGTATTTGCTAATGTCTTCATTGAAGTAAACAATGTTTTCCTTGATGTATCTACATGAGTTCAATTTCACTATACCTATTTCTTTCTTCCTATGAATTATTTGGTTCTTCAAGGTGAGACTTTTGAACTTTACTATTATAGGGGAGTTTTCCTCAATTGATACACGTTTTGACTCATACTCTTCTGGATTAATATCCGGTTTTATGAACTTGAAAATGTTAGTGACCAAATCATCAGTTTTTTCTTGCTTTTGGACTGGTACATTCATCAGGACGATGTGTTTTTCCCTCTTTTCTTGTTCAATGATTTCCGCCTGTGTTTCCAGAGCTCTTATACGAATATTCGCATTTTTTAGCTCTTTTGCTTGATCTTCAAAATTTTTTCTGAGCTTTGCATTTTCCTCCTTCAAAGAATCAAAGGAATCAGACAGGAACTGTAATGATCGCCGAATCTCTTCTTGAAAATGATCCATTTTCTGACTAATTTCACCCTGTTGTTTCTTCATCTCTCGCATCAAGATCCCCATAGTGATTTCCTCCCGTTCTTCTTCCTCGCTCTCAGATTCCTCCTCTTCGTTTTCGACAAGCAAAATCGATTTTCTTCCGTTCTTAGAACATTCTGGGCAATTACATTTGGAGTTGTTTTTCGCTAGTTCTTTAATTTGCTCCTTTTTCAGGGTAGTACACCTTTCACAAATCCATCTGTTGCAGGGGCCGGAGCACAGTATTTTGTACTCCGCTCTTGCGAATTTCTTATTACATTTTCCACAATTCAACGACTCGGTTATTGCACTCGTCTCGCCGAGTTTCTTCAAGTGTGATTGTTTACCCATATTTGTTGACATTCCAGATTGTATGCTTATAAGAATGGAAATCAATTCAATTTCTCACTTCAAGAAATAGACGATTTGATGTCTTCAATCTGAAAGATTTATTATCTTTAGTTGGAAATATAACAAATAAACTCTGATAACTCTTAAGAATAACTTACTAACCTGAAAGAAATCAAAAACAATGCTATTCCTTTAGGTTTTCAATGAACAATATTTGAAATATGAATTGACATGAATTAATAATTGACAAATCAAGGCATTCTCTAAGTTGAAATTAAATAAAACATAGAAAGGAAAATAGAAAGTTGTCTTTTAAAGAAAATGACACTGTTCATTTTTACATCCCCCCACACAAAGTATGCAACAACCACTATATGTTGGCGTTGTCATATGGGAGCAACTTTGTTACATGAAAATAATTATTGTCCTTTTTTCTATTTCCAATGTCTATCTCGTAGATAGTGCCGGAAATTTTCTTCACTATTGGAAAAGGTCCTATTCTTATTTCCTCAAGTTTTTTTCTATTCAATTTAGATTTATTTTCAACATAAACATAATCTCCAATTTTAAAATCATAATCTTTCCTGTTCTTGTCGACAAGTTTTTTATTGTATTCATGATAACGTAAAGAATTTTTAAATGCTATTTCCTTATCTTTTGGTAAATTACTCTTTTCTATAAGTTCTTCAGGAGCAATGGGATCAGTTTTTCCATAAAGTAAATATTCTGGGCTATATCCAGTTACAGAATGGTCCGTCCTATTGTATTCTTCAATACATTCATCTGCTATTTTCGTCCAAGCTCTAGTTTTCTTCTCATTTTGTTTGCATCTTATTCTGTTCACTAATGTCTGATTTAGCCGTTCATTCAAACCATTTGAAAAAGGACAATCTACTGCTGTAAAAATCAACTGTATATTCAAATTTTTCATGTGCTGTCTGAATTTTTCCGAATTTATTCCTGGGTATTGATCTGTTAATAATGTTTTGATTGGTCGTTTATCTTGAATTTTATTAATTAATGTGATGAAGTCTTCGGTTGTTTGGTGTTTGGAAGTACTCGCAAATGCATATCGAGTAAAATGGTCAACTAGGAGATGAAGGTATCTTTTTGAAGAGCGATTACCAGCAAAGCCTCCAATTGTGTCCAGTGACATTATCTCAAAGGGTTCTTTTGCTGGGCCCAGCTGTGAAAGAAGTCCATACTTTTGACCTACTCTCGTTTTATTTTTACAACAGATGTCACATGATCCACAAATTTCTCTCGCCAGCGAATCCATATTTTGAATGTAATAAAACTTTCTAATTTTTATATTAATCTTACTAGCACAAATGTGGCCATAATGATTGTGCAATTTTCTGATTAAATCTTTTCCAAAATCATTCGATAAAATTATTTTTTTGCTATTTTTCTGCAATTTGTAAAATATTTCTTTCTGTACAATAGTTCTTTTCATATTATTTATCATTGAGAGATTATTCTGTTGATCGTTTTTTATTTCATTTAATGCCACGAAATTAACTGTTATTAAACATTCGTCCATATTCTCCGTTTCCTCCAGAACTGGGTTTCTAGAAAGACAATCTGCTTCTACATTTTGTTTTCCTGGTTCATATCTAATTTCAAAATCAAATTGTGATAAATAATTCATCATGTCACCCAACTCTTCATCTGGTCTTGTGCGAAATTCTTTTCCTTCTAATGGCTTATGATCAGTAATAACAACGAATTTTTTTCCCATTAGCCAATATTTCCAAAATTTTATTGCCTCCTTAATTGCCAGACATTCTAGAAATATTGCTTTTTTATTCTTCTGATATTTATTCAATTTTTTGGAAAAATAGGCTACGGGTTTCATTTCACCATTAATCTGTTTTTGTTTAAGAACAGCTCCTACTCCTTGAATACTTTCATCAGTATATATAGTCGTATAGGCATTTGGGTCGAAAATTGCAAGAACTGGTTCAGAACAAAGGATGTCCTTAACCTTAATGAAAGCTTTCTGACAATCCAATGACCAATTGAATTTTACATCTTTCCTCAGTAAATTATGCAACGGTTCTAATAATCTAGCGGAATCTTTTATATATTTGTGATAAAAATTAACTTTGCCCAAGAATTGCCTTATCTTCTTCCGATTATCTGGTGGAGAAAAATTTCTTATGGAAATCAAATTGTCATTTATGGGTCGTACTGTGTTATTTCCAACAATATGTCCTAAATATTTGACTTCTTCTTTAGCAAAATTGCATTTGATAAATTTAAGTCTGAATCCTTCTTCACATATTGCTTTCAAGAGTTCCTCCAAATGTTCTATATGTTGTTCAAATGTTGAAGAAAATATCAGAATATCATCTATATAATTTTGGCAGAATGAATTCAAGTTATATTTCCTGATAATATTATTCAAAATACGTTGAAATATCGCTGGGGATGTTTTAAGTCCAAAAGGTAAACATTTCCATTGCCAGTGACCATTTTGCGTCACAAAAGCAGTCTTATATCTATCTTTGATACGAACAGGAATCGACCAAAAGGCAGAATTTACATCTAATGTAGTAAAAAACTTTGCATTACGGGTTTTCGCTAAAATTTCATCGATCAATGGGAAAGGCTGTGGTTCGGGAACAATCAATTTATTGAGTTCACGGAAATCGACACACAATCTTGTCTTAGATCCCTCATCTCTTTTATATGCCAACGTGACTGGTGCTGCAAAAGGTGAGGAAGATTCTTCAATCAGATTCGCCTTCAACAATTTTCCTATTTGAAATTCTATCTCTTTTTGATCCTCCATTGAACATCTGTATGGCTTTTTAGCTACAAATTTGTGTTCTAAAAGTTTTATATGTGCTTCATTATTCTGCACCAAACCAATATCAAATTTGTGTTTTGCAAAAATATTATCATATTTATTTATTAACATTTCAATTTTATTCCTCTGATTTGTTGTCAAATGTTCTAATTTCGCTTCGAAAAGTTCTGTAGGTATACCTTCATTGAAGTTGATATTGTAATAATTGTTATTATTATTATTATTATAGAAAGAATCGATCTTTCTCTCTTCATTCATCTCTAATCTTTGATAAATTTTCAAATCAAAATCTTGTTTCAATTGAAAATTGAAAATAGAATCTAATCCGAGTAGAATATCATACTCGAAATTTTTATCATTAATTACAAAAAACTCAACTTCTTTTTCAATATCATTGATTCTCATTTTTGTAGTTATTTTTCCTGAAAAATTTGCCCTGCCATTGACTGTTTTGAATGTGTTCCTATCCTCTCGAATGTGTAGACATAACTCATCTGCCACTTTCGAATTCAGAAGAGTGACATTTGAGCCTGAATCATAAATTCCACATAATTCATTTTCATTTACGAACACTTTCAATTTGATCAATGGCAACAAAACTAGTTTTTTTGATCGGAAATGGCCTCATTTAATTCATCCTGTACCCCAACATTGTTCACCGTTCTTATGCTACCGGATACGTTCTCTTGTTTAAAATTAAATCTCCTATTCTTTAGCCGACATAGAGCTTCTGGATGGAATCTCCCTGGGAAACCATTTTTATCACAAATTGAACATGGTTCCTTCTTATCTGCTTTTGTTAGTGAAGGAAGTTGTTCGGCCGATTTGTTCATTTTGCCATTTTTGGTATTTCGAGCATTTTCATATTTTGTTGAACCTTCTAACTTTCGTAACTCACCTAATAATTTCTCAAAAGTTGTTACATTTGATCGATCAATTCTATCTTGTAAAAAATTTGGCAAACTTGTCACAATTAAGTCAATTAATATGTCAGTTGGAAAATTATTTCGGAGATTCAACAACAAATTTTCTTTCCTGAAAGCGTAGTCAACTAAACTTCCTCCTATGTACCTAAATGAATATGCCTCTCTATGCTTATGCCAACTTGTTTCACAAAAACTATCTAAGCAGTTATTTTTCCATATTTGAAAATCAGTTTCCAAACCTAATATAATTAATTTAGAATCAAACCATTCTTTCGCTATCCCATCCAGAAACAAACGTAAAATCAAAATTTTGTCCATATCTTCTTCCACTCCACAACGCATGCATTCCGACTCAAATTTCTTCAACCATAAAGTTACGGAAACATTCTTCCCATCAAAATTATTCAGCACAAAATTGTCCTTTATCTTCTTGAAATCCTTTTTATTCTCCTTGGTCTTGCCTGAGGACAGTTCTGTTGTATTTCGTGATTCTGCTAGTTCTCCTCCAAATTCTGTTTCACGTATGCAGGTGAATAAGTCATTTGTAAATACTCATCCCTAAACATCACATCTTCTTCGGCATCAAAATATATTCCTTTCAATTCCGGAGTCAATGAAATAACACACGTACGAAATGAACCTCTTGTTTTCATTGATTTCAAGATATTTTTCACCTTCGGTAGAGCAAAAAGTTCATGATGGTCATGTGGATTCTGTTTGTCTTCTGGAATCTCGTAATATGTTTCCGTTTCTGTAGTCTGAATCCATTTGAACTTGAATATATTTTTCTTCGCTTTAGTATTTGATGTTTCAAAAGCTATGCAAATTTTCATGGATGTGGTCATTATAGCTCGAAATCCCAGTGCAGTCCTTCGAATATCAACCAGATAGCTTAAGTTTTTGATTTATAAGAATGGAAATCAATTCAATTTCTCACTTCAAGAAATAGACGATTTGATGTCTTCAATCTGAAAGATTTATTATCTTTAGTTGGAAATATAACAAATAAACTCTGATAACTCTTAAGAATAACTTACTAACCTGAAAGAAATCAAAAACAATGCTATTCCTTTAGGTTTTCAATGAACAATATTTGAAATATGAATTGACATGAATTAATAATTGACAAATCAAGGCATTCTCTAAGTTGAAATTAAATAAAACATAGAAAGGAAAATAGAAAGTTGTCTTTTAAAGAAAATGACACTGTTCATTTTTACATGCTTATCTTAAAATTCTCTTTGAAAATGAACTCCACAATCCAAATGTTTGCGTAATCACCAAATTACTGAAATATTTTCAGATAATTGGACAGTTCACACTCTTATAAATCTTCTGATATAGCCTCATTTATATATCTTCACTTTTACTAGACTTTCATACGTAAAACGCAGCGGAAAATGTATGATGTGTTATGACATATTTTTATAATATTGTGTTTTGTGTTGAATATTGAATGAAAAATATTCAATTGGAGAGAATATTGTTATTTTTATTTGCGCCACCAGATCGCTAGCGACCGTGGCGACCGCCTCTCTCGCCACGCCCTCGTTCCGGCTCTGCTTGTATATTCTCCACCGTTGTCACTTTGTGGGTTTCTAATTTTTCTATTATGGAAATTTTCACATTTTAATTTATATTTCTTAAATTCAGAAAATACTTGACTTTTCTTCTTCATTACAGCAACTTCTATGTAATTAAAATAGTCGTCTAGGAAGGTGACAAAATAATTTGTCCCACCGAGAGATGGTGCTGATATCGTTCCAACATCTGTATGAATAAGATCTAATACTGCTTTAGTCTTTGTTAAGCTTACCTTCGGAAAGCGGTTTTTCTTCATTTTTCCTTGAATGCAAATGTCACACCTTTGTTCTTCGTCCAGCTTGTCATTTGTGCATTTTATGACTGGTATTTTGCTTAAAGATGTCATATTCAGGTGTCCAAATCTTCTATGCCATGTGATACTTGTACTTGTCGCTTTTCCTGCCTTTATTACATTTTTCGTCTCAAAAAATAAATTGTTTCTTCTTTTGGCCCTTAAAACGATTCCATTATTTTTAATAATTTCTGCCATACCTTTTTCGATGACAATCCTTGAATTCTTCTCTTCTATTCGACTTATTGACAACAAATGGTCTTCAAGTTGTGGTACATATAAAACATTTGATATTTCAAGTTTATGTCCTCCATATTCTTCTTGGACATCTAAGAAAATCTTTCCTCTTCCCTTGATTTTCATATTTCTTCCTTCTGCTGTTACTACATTTCCTATATCTGTTTCTTCGAATTTATGTAGGAGTTCTTTGTATGGTGTCATGTGATCAGATGCTCCAGAATCCAAAGTCCATTTATATGGTTCACCTACTTTACTTCCACGAACACAAAGAGCTCTATATTCTGTTGTGACTGTGGCAGCTAGTCATTTTTCTTCATTCTCATTATCTGGTTTGTCTTCATTTTGTTTAGCTTTTCTACAAAATTTGGATATGTGTCCTTTACCACCACAAGTGAAACAAATAATAACTCTTGTTTGAACTTCCTTCTTGTTTTTACTCATGTTTCCATTTTCAGATTTCTTTCAGTGTTTATTCTTTTATAACAGTGCTTTAACTTCATTTTCTTCTTCGGCGTCTCTTCTGAGTCGTTTTTCTTCTATAATTTAATAATTATTTCGCTTTTACAGTTTTAAATCTTCCCTCTCTAGATTACGTACTAATCCTTCATACTTGTTCATCGGTAACCCCATTAGGTAAATACAGGCTTAAAGATTATCAGGAAAGTGGATTTCTGTCTTCATTACTTTTCTATCCTGTATTTTACTCAAATATTCTTGCATTGAGATGCCTTCACTTTTACTCACTGTAACCATTTCCTTCAGTAGCATTACAGTGTGTAATAGGTCAAATTTGTTGTGTAATTCTTCTAGTATTTGCCAAGCATCCTTCGCATTTTGACAATCACCAATGTCTTCAATGTAATTGTCATTAACTGATAAGAGTAGAAAAGAAAGGGTCTTCTGATTGGACCTTTTCTGTTCATGCGATAATTCCCCCATGAATCCAGGATCTATTGCTTCCCAACAACCTTTTTGTATGAGAGCTGCCTTCACTCGGATAGACCATGGGTAGTAATTGTTATCTTCAAGTTTTGGAATACGAAATTCGTCACTGCCGGCCATCTTGTATTAATCTTCGCTGTGGTTTTTCTTCGGGTGGACAATAAAGAGTAATCTTCTAATCTCCAATCATACTAGCAATTCTGGGCCCATAACCTGTTGTTATGATAAGAGGTTTTGGTGGATCCTTTTTAATTAAACAAAAGTGTAAACTACTTTCTTTATTATCTCATCAACCACAATACTACATCAGCTTCAGCTTCACAATCGTTATTAACCTTTATGTCAGTATACTTTCATAGAAAACGACTTGATTGACATTACAGTGGCTTTCGCTTATGCAACAAATAATACACATTCTTGTATTTAAAATAGCTCAACACTAAATAAACATAATATTCAACACTTTCTGCACTTCAGTGCTGAATAGCACAGGAACTCCTAGATTTCTTTTTCCTCCAATAACAATTCGTTATTAAAAATTTTTATGTTGGAGAATTTTCTGATGAGAGCCCAGGTCTCTTCCTATTAAAGTAAAAGTACCCTACAATATACAGTTTCTAATGAAACTTTGTAAGCTGAACTGGTTTCGTTTTCACTACTCAATATTTGTTTGGCATTTTCCTCCTGAGCAGTAAGATATTCTTTTGGCAGTTTCAAGTCTTTTGCTAAGGGAAGTATGGTTAATTTGTTCCATTCATATTCCATTATATTTCCATTCATATGCGTATTATTAGATGTGATAGTCGAGATATCATACCGCCAGTTGGCTTCAATAACCTGTGATAACGTCTTAATTGCACATTCAGCTTTCGCTGCAGTCACGGTGGAGTAAATATCTTTTTTTTTCCAGAGCAAAAATAATCGCCAAGTCACAACATTGTTTCAACGATGTTGCTATGTTCATTGCAAACGTCGGTGACATGAAACATCCTCTCGTTTGATCATATTGGGCAATTATAAGCTTTGTTGCTGTTACAGTTGTGTTATAATATTTAGGTTGAAGCATATCCATCATCGTGTTTACAGTGTTATCGAATTTTCTCATCTGAATCAGTAATCGGGAAAGTCCTCTCATTTTTCTTGAGGTAACATTTATAAAATGTTTCTTCTGATGGACCCTCAAATAACGTGCACCAAAAGCGCAAATTAGTATGTCTTGTTCAGCAATGATAGACACTTTATCTGCCGTCATTCTTGGAAAGACTTTTTCTTTTTTTTTTCTATATTCGTTTTGAACGAATACTTTCATTTTGAGCCAAGTTTTGTTACTTGAATAATCCGGATTTACTTCTGTAAGTTCCTCGCATTCATGTCTCGTTGGTGGTGTTGAATTCCGTATTTGTTTCACAAAAAAGCCCTCGTCAGTTTCTTCGTCTCCCCTGGTGGCTGCATTTTCGTCAAAAGAATACTTTCTAAAGGATAAATAATTTTTTGAAACTCTTCATATTGTCCTTGCCTTTTTTTTTTTTTTTGGTGTAGCAGGGGGAAAATCTGCAAACAGACGAACACACCCTCTCCTGAGGGGGAACAGTGTGGGGATTCTCACTCTCTGAGCTCGAGACCCACTAAAAACCCTTAACTGCTTCTTCATAGGTTCCGGGCATTTTGCCTATTAACCAGTTGACAGTTATGGTTTCTGGACTCTCACACGATCATAGTCGTTTTGATATTTGTATGCTGCCTATAGCTTTTATAGGTTAAGCTCTTCTTTGGTTACATTTAAATACTTAACTGATCTCTGGGTCTTCGATGGTAGGTTCTTGACCTTCTAGCTTCTTCCGTTGGATCGTAGTCGACTAATCTTCGTAGTTCCTCATTTGTATGTTGTTTGGCTTTGTCGAATATCCTTTCCGCCTTTCTCTTCATAAATTCTGTAACTGGTTCCCATTCCAAGTCCTTGTAGATTTGTTTGTTCCTAACAAACCAGGGTACGTCCATCGCCATTCTAAGGAGTTTATTCTCAGTGGCCTGTATTTTCTTGATGTGGGTCTTGGCTGCGAAACCCCATGCCGCCGATCCATATGTGAGTTGTGGTCGCGCAATTGTTTTAATCATCGTCAACTTGATGTTCTTATTCATATGACTTCTTCTGCCTATGAGTGGATAAAGTTTACTCATTGCGGCTTTTGTTTTATCAACTGCACATTTAATGTGGTTTTTCCATGTAAGTCCTCTGTCAAGCGTCACTCCTAGGTATGTTGCTTCATTTTTCCATTCAACCTCTTCTCCATCAACTTCAAGGTTTTCTTCCATCCTCAATCTTCTCTTTTGCAGTAATATTGCTTGAGTCTTTCTTCCATTGATTTGTATTTTCCATTTGATACACCATTTGAGTAATTCATCTATGGCTTCCTGCAGTCTCCGGTGTATGATCTCTGGGCGTCGATGTCTGAACGCTATTCCTGTGTCATCTGCGTACAAGGTGAGCATATTTCTAGCATTCTTCGGGATATCATAGACGTATATTACGTAAAGCAGAGGTCCAAGTACCGATCCTTGAGGCACTCCCGCTTCCAATTGTCTGGTTTGAGAGGTTGCTCCATCTATTTTCACATAAAAGTTTCTATTCCTCAGATAGTTCCTTATAATCTTGCATAGCTTGGTCGAATATCCTGCTTTTTTCATCTTGTAGATTAGGCCTTCGTGCCATACTCTATCAAAAGCTCTCTCGATATCCATCAGAACCAATCCTGTGGCCTGTTTGGTCTGCATTCCTTCGGTGACGTATTCTATGAGCCGTAGTAATTGGAGTTCAGTCGAATGTTCTCGTCGAAATCCAAATTGTTCGGGTGGAATTATCTTCAACATTTCTGTTTCCTCATTCAGCCTTTTAGCGATAACCCTCTCGACGATTTTTCCTAGTGCTGATAGTAGGCTGATTGGTCTATAATTTTGAGGAAATTTCCGTTCCTTTCCAGGCTTGTTGAAAACTATCATTTCTGCAGTTTTCCATCTCTTTGGGTAGTATTCGGTCCTCATCACTCCGTTTGTTATATTCGTCAAGGCTGCTATTCCTTTTCTAGGCAATTTCTTCAACATATAATTCGTTATCCTATCTTCTCCCGGTGCTTTCCGGTTTTTCAGTTTCATTATGATCTCTTTGATTTCTGTTGGTGAAGCCGGTTTTGGAATGATTTCGGTTTCCGGTGGTTCCATCATCAGTTCTTCGTTTGCCTCCACTTCTTCTTCTAGATCTTCATTGTCATCATCATTTCTGTAATTTATTCTGGCTTCTCTCTCAATTGAGTCGGCCAGTGCTTCGGCTTTCTCAAGTCTCGTATATACCATTCCGTTTGCTCCATGCAGTGGAGGTATAACTGTCCGTTCTCGTCGTAAGCGTTTTTGCATTTTCCAAGCCGAGTTATCTATTGTATTCAGTTCCCTTAATCTCTGGTGCCATCTGTTATTACGCAGTTCTGTTAAAGCATTTTTCAATATCTGGCTATGCTTATTCAGTTTCTTCTTGTCTTCTTCTCTTTTTGTTGTTCTGTAGATTTTTCTGAGTCTTCTGTTTTGTTTTATAAGTTCCTTTATATCCCTTGGCGTATCTCCGTGTGAATGTTTCGGAATTGGTTTCCTTATTCTCTTGGTGCTTTCTCCATAGGCTTCTTTTATTTGATTTTCCAATTTTTCAACTGCTTCATCTAATTCATCCCGGGTGTTTATTTGGGGAATTTCCGTGATTTTCTCTTGAAGTAAATTCTTATATTTCTCCCAGTCTGTGCGATCCTTGGTTTGTGTCTCTTCTTCGTTTCTTGGGCCATGTCCCACTATGAATTCTATGGGATTGTGGTCTGAAGTTCCGTCTTCTATTGTATCAATGCTGATTTCTTCAGTGATGTCTTTCATCACGACAATGTCCAGTACATCGGGTAGTCCATTTACTCTTGGTATGAAGGTCGGTATATCAGGTCCTATTACAACTGCATTAAGTTTTTCAGCATAAATCTTCAGTCTTCTCCCGTTGGTATTTTCCACTCTACTATTCCATTCCTGCGATTTGCAGTTAAGATCACCAATTATGATTTTAGGGTGTCTTCCTTCTAGTAGCATTTTTAGATCCTCTTCCAGCATGTCCTTATCCGGTGATTTATAAGTTGAAATAATCTTCACTTGTCCTCGATTAGTATTCACAATAATCGATATTGCTTCTACTTCTTATCCATATTCCTTCTAGCCAGTATAGCAACGCCACATGTGTTAGGTCTATCATTTCTGTAGATATCGTAATTGGGAAATGCTATCCGAACGTTGGGGTTAAGTCTTGTTTCTTGGAGAGCTATGACATCCGGTCTCTTCTCTTCAATCAGTTCTTCGAATTCTGATCTGCGGGCTCTCAATCCTTCGACGTTCCAAGAGACGATTATGAGATTGTTCTTTATCGTCGTGTCAGCCATTAAATATTCTTAATAATTTGCTGCATCTTCTTCTCAATCTCTTTCTCCAGATTCTGCATCATCGTGCTGAGGAGGTTTTTCGTGAACTTATCCAGTTCCTCAGTGATTCCAGAAATTCCTATTCTGGTTTCGGCTTTTTTGACGGTTTTTGCCTTTTCCGCCTTTTTCTCTGGTTTCTTCGTCTCTTTGACTGCTTTGGTTGCAGTTTCCTGGGGTTTCTTCACTTCCGAAGAGTTTTGGGATGGCCTCGGTGTATTTTGTGTTGGCCTCGAGCTGGTCTGGTTCGATCTTGGCGATCTCTTGGTCTTTTTAGTGACCAATTTCCATTCGCTACATCCCTTGTAGCTGGCTGGATGTCCTTGCTCTCCACAGAGAACACAAGAGGCCTTTCGCTCCTCGTTCTCCCTGGTAAGCGTACACTCCTTGGAGCTGTGATTACCAGAGCATTTCACGCACCTCCATGGAAAAGTGCACTTACTTTGGGCATGTCCATATCGCTGACAGCGGTAACATTGTCCAGGCCCGGTCGTCCTTCTCTTAGGTTCAACAACACAGTTCATGTTGTAGAGCCTTCTCACCTCGAAGATACCCTTATTCTGGGTTTTAACCAGCAATAAGGGCATCGGCTTTTTTGTTTTATTTGAGGTCATCCTTATGACCTCAGCATCGACGATCCCTTGATCCTTGAGGTCGTCAAGGATCGTCGGGATATCTGCATCCAGCGGTAGGTATCTCACTACCGCGTAGATTTTCTTTTCTTCCTCCCGTTGAAGAGTGTAAAACTCCCTATTTATTTTATGAAGGAAGTCCGTCATCCTTCTATGATCATCGGCGGTTTGTGGGTCGATTCTTATACCGTCCTTTACTGTCGTCGCTCTTTGGTATTTAATACCGTTTCGCATTAACGCGTTGGAAATTGACGTCCATTCTGACGTACCTCTCAGGGTGACTGGGGGGATTTTTTCTTTCCTATCCTCCACTGGAGTGTTTTTCTGTTGAGCTGAGGCTGTACCCATCGTCGTGATGGGTGGAATTTTACCTTTTTTAGGTATCTCCGTTGCTTTTTTTGCGGTCTCTTCGTCTGAAGATGAACTTTCTTTACGCGCGCGTTTTGTGGGTGGCGCGTTCTGGGTTTTTGCAACTTGAGTTGCAAAATTTTTCTTCTTTTCCGGTTCTGGAGCTACTTCCTGTTTGGAGGAATTTTTGGGGACCGCTACCGGCTTTGCAATTTCTGCAAATGTGGGGGATTTCTGTGCCGAAATGTGTTTTGCAATTTCCGCAAAACTAGGGGATTGAGGCGCTTTATTCTTATTAACTTCCTCTCTCAAGAGGCGTATCTCCCCGACCAACTGAGCTACGGTTTCAGTTAATTTATTTATTTGAGCCTTCAATTGCTCATTCTCTTCTTTGAGCCTTACAAGCTCCTCTGCTTCTCTATAGCTGAATTCTTCGGTGTCCGTAGCTTCCATGTAGGAGCTCTCATTGTCTGAGACCTCCGACATGGCTTTTTGTCCGTATTGAACTATATAAGGTATTTCTGTGTAATAATGAATATTGGAAATACTCACTAATATGTTACTTCTAAGCTATGTGGCTAAGTTATATATTTTCTATACTATGAGAAAAATAAATCGACTCACCAGTGATATCCGTGGAACCAGCGATCTTGGGGGTGATCTGGACTCGACACTGAACACACTGAATTTGAACGAATTTCCGCTCTATAACACATACACTTATAGAACTTACAAAAAACTTCGGAAGTTTCGTAGACGGAATCAAAAATTCCGTAGCTTCGCTAGTGTACACTTTCACTTCGACTTTCTCTTTTACAACACGAGAGATGACGTATCGCACTGCTTCGCTAGTGTACACTTTCACTTCGACTTTCTCTTTTACAACACGAGGCACTGGTATCATTCAACACATCTACCTGCTTCAACGTCTCGAGGTGAACGTGTCCTTGCCTATGCGTATAAGCACAGTTTAAATATGTATGAAGCTGCATTCTTTGAAGTCCACCAGGGCGTTTGCGTAGTAGTAGAAGTACTTGGCAGTATGTTATTTCTACCAAGGAGATATAGGAAAGGAGGCGCAGGTCTGAAGTCATTGGACGCTTATGTCAAGCTAAATTGTCAGAACTGGTGTCGTTAGCAGTGGCGTAGATTATCCGCACGTAAATTGTTTTAGAATAAGCGAATCCAACTACCGAATCGATATATCTGTGAAGGTAGTGAATAATTATGGGATTATTGATTGTGCTCGAGTTCCTCCAAAACTTTCCTGAACATGTTGGTGGTGAATAATGTAATTTGTGGAAATAAATGAATGTAAATATTGGAGATAATTTATTTGGATGAAAACATATTATGCAGCTCAAAATGCCAACACAGAAAGTATTTTCCAGCAATGACAACCAACTCAACAAGACCGCCTGAAAATTGATTCTACAGTTGTAATTTCATTAACGCAATTTGAAATTCTTGTCGAACGGTTTAATTATTAATCACTTTCAACTGCTTCTAAAATTCCAAGTCAAATCACCACTTTTCATTTGAAATGTTCCCACCATATAATTTCTTGAAGATTGCAAGTCCAGTAATGCATGTACAACTTCAGTTATGTCAGAAATTTAATATCGTATACTTTCTTCTGCTCAGGTTTCTAGGCACTATCAAAATCATGGAAATGAATATTCGCATTGCCTTCCTTAATCGTCCAACACTAGAAAATTCATCTAGAACAAAGATATCTTCGAACCTAAAATTATAGTGAAAATTGGTAAACAGTTTCTCAACTGAATGACGCTGATATAAATACTCACTCAATTTTTTTAATGCCTATTTTCCTAGTCAGACATCTAAAAAATTTTCTGAATATAGTTCACTGGTAACCGAATATGTAATGAAAATATCTAACCCAAAGAAGTTGAACTCTAATTATTACTCACTTTCTAGGTTAGTGATTTGGCCGATAGGCGGCGTTTACATTTGTTGATTCGCCATTAAAACATTTTGAATTTTGAAACTTTTTCGTTAGCGAGTGTGAATATGTGAGTGTCGAGAAGACTTTTGAAAGTTATAAAGTTATTGGTACTGAATAAATAAGTTTGTTAGTTTAAGAAATATTGTATAATTGAAACGTGAGTGCTTTATTTCGAAAACTGAAGATGGAATTCAAAATGATGTGCAATATTTTTCAGGTGTACTATCCAGAAAATGCCAGGAGTGAAATATGTGTTTCTGGATTGCTCCAATACTTCGAGCTTAAATGAAAACCTAACATTTCACAGGTTTCCTGTGGATGAAAGGAAGAAGCGGAATTGGCTAGACAAATGTGAAACAAGGGCAGCATTTCTAAAAAACCCGCGTATATGTAGCGCACATTTTGATGAAGAGGATTATGAAAAAGACCTTTACCTCCAGTTACTTGGCGTCAAGAGGAGGCAATTCTTAAAATCTAATGCTGTTCCGAAAAATACTCCAATTGCGGAAAATATATGGGAAGGTGAAGAAAACACTGTATCTGAGGTTCAAGCAGAGAAGCAATCACACCAACACCGTGACTACGAAGTTTTGCTTCAAGAGAACATAAAATTAAAAGCTTCCAATAAGAATTGGAAAACGGAATGTGTTCGATTAAAGCAGCAGTTAAGAGACTGCCAAGAACTTCTAAAAAAACAAAAAAAAACTATTGTGTTCTCAAAAAATGGTGGAGGAGAACATGATGGACAAAATTTATTCAAATTTTGAGAGTGTCTTCAGCAATGAACAACTCCATTTGATTTAAAAAAAAGGCAAAAAGTGAATTGGAGCAACAAAGATATATCTAAAGCCCTTACACTGAAAATGTTGAGTAAGAGAGCTTATACTTATTTGAGAGATAAACTCAACTATCCATTGCCATCCATCAGAACCCTCCAGATATGGACTTCTAAACTCGATATTCATGCTGGTTTTTCCAGTTGTGTTTTCGATGTTATGACAATTTTAGGAGAAGGCTTATCCGAAGTGGAGAAAATAGGAGTTCTGGCATTTCATGAAATGAAAATTAAATCTGTGTTTGAATACGATAAAAGAATGGATCAAGTTATTGCTAATCACAGCCAGATGCAAGTTTTATTATTCCGTGGACTATTTTCAAACTGGAAACAACCCTTGTATATAGGATTCGATATAAAAATGACACCAGAAATTTTGAGCACTGCATGCGAGAAATTAAACTGTTCTGGTTTTTCAGTGGCGGCTTGTGTCAGTGATTGTGGAAGCTCCAACATTGGATTGCATGGTATGTTGAATGTAGACTACACTAACTGTTCTTTTGTCAATTCAAGTACTGGAACACCTATCTTTGTTTTTGCTGATGCTCCACATCTGTTAAAACTTGTCAGGAATTGGCTGTTGGATACTGGATTCCAATTACAAGATGGAACTGTCATCACTAAGCAGCCTCTTATCGATCTTTTGGATTCAACATTACACATTGAAGTGAGAACAACTTTTAAATTATCTCTGGAACATTTGACAGTTAGAGGAATTAAGAGACAAAATGTAAGATTAGCTCCAGAGTTATTGTCACGACATACTGCAACAGCACTTCGACATTACAAACCAGGAAATGCCAAACAAGCTATGGATCTTGCTGACTTTATAGAAATAGTAAACGATTGGTTTGATCTAATGAACTCTCACACAAAATTTGTTTTGTTATCTAAAAGAGGATATGGATTGGAATTGGAGAAACAGAATGAAATTCTTGATAAAATGTTCAATTTAATGAAGACCATGAAATGCAGGACAAAAAATTCCATGCAAACATTTCAGAAAGCTATAATGCTATCAATAAATAGCTTGAAAAAATTATTTTTATATCTCCAAGAGAATTATATCTCTATAAAATATATTATGACCAAAAGACTGAACCAAGATGTTCTAGAGAGTTTCTTTGGTCAGTTACGTCAGCGAGGTGGAGCAGATGATCACCCCACACCTGTGCAAGCTCTCAATTACATTAAAATCATTATATTAGGAAAAAATCCAGGAATATTACAGCGAAATGTAAATCAGTTAGTTGATTCGAATGTGGTAGAAGATTATTTGACTGCTCGCCTTTTGAAAAACTTACCTTCATTAGATGTGGGGAAAGACCATCATTCGTCCTTTTCAAGTCTATCTTCTGCATCAGAAACAACACCAGAAACCACTATTGATGCCATTGAATATATAGCAGGATGGATTGCCAAAAAATTTTATAAAAAATACCCGGACCTTCATTGCCCTCCTGGAGCTAATTTTGATGAACATAGTTACAGCTTGCCAACATGGGTACAACATTTATCTCAAGGAGGCCTTATTCAGCCAACTCCAGAATGAAAAGACAAAGTTTTGCTCATCAATAGATATTTCGAACGGAAAATTCCATTAGATAGAGATATAGACAAAATAAAGAATATAAAAAAAGGCCTGATAACTAAATTAAAGAATAAAATTGATTGTCCAACAGACTTACTCAATTGCTTCTTGAATTTGAGGATAGTTATTCGGGTTAAATACCTAAACATGCTTCTTAAAGAGACTAAGAACCAGAAGCATAAAAGAAACCGACAAGTGGACAACAAAATAAAAAAAATTATTAATTTATTTGTGTACATTTTTTAAGTTCAATTATAAAATACATTTTTTCTGTGAGTCCCACATATGTATATTATTTCACCCTGGTTGACTTTGATCCTCTCCTCTCCACCTTTTCCAGCAATTTTTCATTTAATGAGAAGTTACAATTGGGTTGGTATGGTTACTTTGGTTTACGTTCATTTCCGTTATCTCTCTTAATTAACCCATTTAATGATAAGCTTCTGTTTTGTCAGAAATCATCATCTAAGATACTAGTTTTTTTCTTTAGGTGTTCATTATGACGTTGGTCTTACTTTATCAAACCCACTTATAGAACTGTGAAACTTTGTCCCCGAGCCATATGATAATTTTTTCCTACTCAACATATCATCCATATTGATTTAAATTATAACTGCACCATTTTTTTTCTTTCACAAAGCTCATTAATGGTACTTTTCTACTAAACTTCTAGTCGAAACACTTCTTTTGGAAGTTCCAATAATAGTTAGCCATTACAGGATAGTGTTTTTCTACAGTATCTGGTATTGAACTCTTCCTCCAGAAACAATATACCTAAAAACAAAAATTAATTGAAAGAAATTTTCTACTAATCTGTTGGGCATAAGAAGATCAAGGACCTATATGACTGCGTTATTTTAACAATGAGAAAACATCCTTGAAACACTTTAATAAGAAAACGGGCTGGAATTATGTTGATGAACCTTTTGGATATTGTCCCCTTTTCTAGAGTGTCCTTATTTTAGAAAGTACATGCAGGTATTTGATGTGCTTCAAGTTAATTGTTGACAAATACACCAACTACGTATGTGAATTTTCTTTTGCTAAATCTTCTAGGGTATGTGTTAAACATTTCAATGGGAACTGATTATGTTACGAGATAAGTTAACAAGGAGCACATGTAATAATGGAAAATTATTTTATATACCCAGCCTTCCTGAGTTATTGAAATAATAGATTGATTGGTTTTTATCACATTTCTGACAAGTTCTTAATATCATACTTACGAAAAACTGAATTGCTTTACACTATCATACTTGTTCATCAATTAGACATCTTATGTTTATACTAATACAGTCCTCTCACATATTTCCTGAAAGTTCATCTTTACTCATCTGTCTTTCCTATATAAATCATGATATTCAATTAATCTTTTATATTGTCATGCAGTTTTCGTTATCCCACTGCATTCATTTCCACAGGTATATTTCGGTCGGATAATCATATAGCGAAATTTTTTCTTCCTATCATTTAGATCATATGCCTTCAGTACTGAACTTGCTGTTGGTTTAAATGCACGCACTAACTGTTCTCGTATACTGTATCAGATATTTTTGTAATAAATTCGATTTCATAACTGGATGTAAGAGTTTCTGATCCGATATATTAAAAACCAACGTTTTCTCTACAGATCACATCATTTTGCCTAAAAATGTACATCTAACATCTAACCTCCCATTTTGCACGCTTTCTACTAGTTTGTGCTATCAAATATCAAAGAGGAATATTTGATGCTATCTACGCCAATGCGCGCTAGTGTGACGTCATTGGACGCAGCCGATCCGCACTTGCGCCTCCTTTCCTATATCTCGTTGATTTCTACTACATCATTGTAAGTTGATATGTCAGTTACCATCAATTGAACTTTTGCGGAAGATTTTTGGGCACATTGAGCTAGGTAATCCTTCATTACCCACAAATCACTAGCCAATGACACAATACTTATTTTATTCCATTTATTTAGATTACAATTATTCGCAGCTTGGCTGGAAATCTCATATCTCCAGTTTGTTCGAATAAATGGATTATCGTCTTCAACTGAGCCTCCGCTTCAGCTGCTGGAACAGTTCCGATTATCGGGTTTCTTTTCAGTACGAAATTTATTACCATATCGCAGCATTGCTTCAATGAATTTACGATATTCATGGCAAGTGATGACGCACCATATTTTTCTGTTTTTGGATCGTATCTGGATATTAGTTGTGCCGAAGTGCTTGGTTCCTTCTTTTTTACTCCATGAGTATTTTAGATAACTCTCGCATTTTTCGTTACCACCGCAAAGTGTTGATCTCTATGGATCCTCAAATATCGAGCACCATATGGACAAACCAGCTTATCAGATGTCGCTTTCAAGGAAATTTTGTCTGCTCGCATACGTGGAAATACCCCCGTCCTCAATTCTAATTTATTCTGATATCAACTAATTCGCCTTAGGCATCACTCTGAGCTCTGGAACATACAGAGCTCCACTACATTTTTTTCTATGTCTATATAATAGTTTCCTAGAGAAAAACGCAAGACAATTATCACAAGGCAATACTCCAGCACTTGGGTTTATCGACTTGCGTACTCTTTTCGGACAATTGTTTGCTCCCTTGAGAAAGTTACCTTTATTTTTTAATTTGGCTAATAAACGTCTCCTTTCCGGCCCCTTGGTTGCTTATGTTCCTATAACTTCCAATTCCGTCGTACACATGTCTTGTAAAATTCGAAACATCCGTTTCATTCGAAAATAATAGCAAGGATTTTTCAATCTTTCCCCTCTTAGTTGAATTTCCTGAAGTTATAATATGATGCTGATGGGTAATGATAACGTTTAATTTATAAGAGTCACCCCCATTAGCATCATTCGAGGTTGATGATATATTCCTTTCTATTTCACAGGCAGGTGATGGACCACTTCAATCATTTTCAACATCACTATTTGATTCATTCAACCTACTACCTACATCTCCTAAAAGTAGATGATATGAGGAATTCATCCTTGCAGCCTTGTGTTGGCATTTCTTGTACTTTATTGATATTGCCTTGAGATGGCGGTGTGTATATGTTATGGTGTGAGCATAAACTTAAGATTAGCCGGCTAAACTTAGGTTTATATTCGAGGACCGGCTAAAGTTCGATAAAATGTTTATCTGCGTCTGGGAATTTCAACTTTAGGCGGCTAATGTGCACATTACTCAAAATGAAACGGCTAAAAATGTATTCGATGTATATGCGGAGGGGTGATGTCTTTTGATAGTCGGATGGTTGAAGAGAAACGCACGCGGCCACGTTTTTGTTTCAATTTTTAGAATTGAGATATGCAAAATAGCATCGATTGCTATTGTATTAAGGTTTTTTACATAACATATTACCATAATTGGTTTTCAATTTAACATTTAATGACTTATTTTGATCTCTTTAGGAGATTAGTTTTTTGAAATCAATTCAGATACAGGAATTAGATATACAGGACGATAGGAACGTGGAAAGTCAATTGTCCTGTGAAAAACCAGAATATGACCTCACAAACAAATGAAGTATTAGACATTAGATATAGAGTATTTTTTCTGTGAGCAAAAGTATAATTTCTCTACCATTCAATAATTGGGTTTATGGAAACATTCTCTACGAAATAGAAACGATAGTGCCTTCTTATGCAATTTCTTTCCAAACTTATTACTTCTGCAGAAAAAAACTATGAATATGAAAATACTTGAAAACACTTCTTTTAGCTGAGTTTGTTGAAAAAAATTCCCAGGTCATTGAACATATACGAATTCTAAAACACGGCCTGTCGCCATCCTTGATGAATCATCCCGGAGGATTCAAGTGCAGTCAGTGTAAAGCTCATCAGCCAAATAGTCCGGTTAGCTACAAACAAGATTGGGTACCGCTACTTATATTTCTCCAGAATTTGACCTTTGGTATGTTGATGTAGAATTTCGCGACATCATTCTTGTCTTCATTCTCTCCTTTTTCTCATTCAATTTCCTTGCAAATTATAAATAATAACAAGATGAGGTATCCATAACAGTTTTTCCTCACACTCAAAATAGCATGTTCGTCTCGAATTTTATCATCAGGCGTTTAGATTTTTAGATTCGCTAATAAGATAACGTTGAGTTGAGAGACAGTAGAAACAAATATATGTTCATTTTCAATTTACAACTGCTCAACAGAATGCTTTTCCGCTATTAAAAATATGTGAAATACGTACAAAAAATGCATTGCAATAATAGTTTTATTATATTCCTATTTCTTCACATTTTTTGAATTGCAAAAAATTGGCGCTCCTTGCCAATACTTTTCTTCTTTTCTATTAGCTTCTACATTTCTAGCCGATAGAGTGTGGTTACTCTTTAGTTTAGCCGGCTAAAGATAGAAGAAACTAACATTAGCAAATACCCGAAGCTTAACCTAAGTTTAGCCGGCTAATCTTAAGTTTATGTTCACACATTTTTTCCAGGCCTTATCAATTTTGTTGATAGCGGTCAAAACTGTAATGTTCGCTTTCTCACCCTTTCCAATGCATTCCAGAACAAGAGAATCAGAGAAAAAGTTTTAAAATTCTGAATAATGCTTTGATCTAATGGTTGTAATCTGGATGTAGTGTTTGGAGAGAAAAAAATTATTTGATGTGATCTAATGTTGGTGATTTGTTGTGTACAGTGCAGTTGTCTAAAAACAATAAAATTTTTCGTTTCATCTTTTTCATGTCACTGTTCAACGAGTTGAGCCACTCATTGAATAACTCTGTCGTCATCCTTGATTTTTTGTTCGAACGATAAAGTATTGGAAAGGACTTTATATCCTTGAAACAACGTGGTTTCGCTGATTTCTCTACGATGAGTGGTTTAAGTTTTTCCGATCCGTCCATATCACAAGTTAGAAGAATAGTTATTCTATCCTTGCTCAATTTACCACCATGACACTTCTCGTCCTAGAAAGTCAGGGTGCGATCAGGAAGGCATTTATAAAAGAGGCCGGTTTCGTCTATGTTGAATATCGTCGCCTAAGAGCAACAGTGAGACAAGTGCAAAATTCAAGTTCTGAGTATGTTATGTCCGGTAGCTCAGTTTGTTTGTTGAGTAAAGTGGACTGTATTCTTTAGCGATTTGAAGCTGGAGCGAAAGCGAAATATGCGTATGAAACAACAAAATTCATATGAGAAACAATGATGACCCACCAAAATATCGAACTGCGATAATGGGGGTACTGCTCCAAAAAACCCAGCTCTTCACAGGAACCCTTTGCTGCTGGATATTTTCTCCAACTTCTTATTCAAGATGCGGTGTTGAAAACACAATAAAAAAAAACGATGCGGGTGAAATCAATGCGTGGCAAATCCAAAACCAATCCAAAAAAGGCGTAATTTTCTAAAGAATTCCAATGGCACAGGTAACAGCGAGAAAATATCTCAATATTAATCAATGCGTCAAAATCTAGTCAACGTGTGAAAAGCGAATGGTTTTTCACAACATATACGAAGCCACCAATGTTGACATATTAACGCGAAATTTAAATATTTAGGGATCGCTTCAGCTTCAAATTTATGTTCTTATAAAAGGACCAAACATTCCCCGGGCCGCGAAAAATGGCAAAATGCTAGTTGAGCAACGGTGCATAAAATTGGTCTAAAAGTCTAAACGATGAGTAGGTACAAATAGCGTGAAATAGCATGAAACAAATAAGCGAAAGATGAAATACGAAAATTAATGAATGAGTATGTTCCCATTATTTAAAATGGTAAATATTCGTAGTTTTTTTTTTTAAAGAGAATAAAAATCAACAAAAACTAAGCGACTGGCAAAGGTCATAATTTGACAGTCGGCCTCTGCAGAATACCATTTTTAATTTTCAACGAGGCAATTCTAGAGCGTGTATCTATCGCGTGACTCAAAGAAGTTATTCTTCCCAGGAGCCAGTCCCAAGGAGGAATTCTATCATCCTTAATCAAAACAAGTTCTCCGATCGTTGGGACCTTTTCATCGTCAGTAAACCACTAGGAGCGCTGTTGTAGAGTATGGAGGTAGGTCAGATGTGAATTATCTGGATATGGTAATGCGGTGAGCGGTTCCAGCGTGAGAAAATGACCCGGAGATAAAGAAGCAATGTTCACAGTTTTAACTCCAGCCTCCCATAGGCCACCCATGTGAGGATGGGAAGGAGGGTTGAAGTGCCAAGTGATCGCCTCACTTTCTGCTACATTTTTCATACAATTTAATCACACGATTAGCACCTATAAAGTTTGTACCACAGTCACTATAAAGATGACTAACTCGTCCGCGCCGTGCAATGAACCGCTGAAGAGCTGACAAGAAGATTTCAGTTGACAAATCCGTAAAAAGTTCCAGGTGAACAGCTTTCGTCGCAAAGCATACGAACAAACATATATAGGCCTTTGTTGACTTGACCTCGCGATGTCGCCCCATGGTGATAGAGTAAGGTCCTGCAAAATCAACACCACTCTGACTGAACGGCTTCACAGAAATTCTTGTTGAAGGCAACTGCCCCATAGAAGGTTGGAAATTTTTGGGACGAGCTCTAAAGCACTGAACACATCGAGAAAGAACCGATGGAATGACGCGTCTACCTCCTACTATCCAAAACCGTTGGGCAAGGAGGGAACCGAAGAGTGCGTAAGCCTGCGTGGAGATATTTCCTGTGATAGAATTCGATAAGAAGCGTTGTTAGGCGACTTTGTCGAGGAAGAAGTATAGGATGTTTACCATCAAAGGGGAGACCGAAGGGGAGACAGGATGAGCCAATTCTTCCTTCTATTCTCAAGATACCAGAGTCGTCAAGAAACACATTCAACTTCTGAAAATGTTTGGGGTATACCTTTCGATGTAATTCTTCTGAAAAACGAATGTTTTGCGTGAGCTTTACCAGAAGAAGGAGAGATTCATCTAATTCTGACAAAGGGCCACAGCGTTTAGAACGCGGATACTTAAGATTAGTGTTGAAGCGAATAACAAATGCGAGAATTCTTCGAATCTTTGAAAAAGAAGAAAAGCGTTCAAGTAGAGAAAGCAATGAAATCGAGCACGGTTGCTCCGAACTCTGCAAGCATAAAGGATCTGCAACACGGTGCAGTACAGGTTTAGGGTGACCGGCCTCCGAATACGAAGTTGTGCGAAGCTGTGCGTTTTCAATGCTTATATAATTGAGAAGCTACGAATCGAGTGACGCAGCTCGTCATTTAGCATTGAAAACGCTCAGTTTCGCACAACTTCGCATTCGGTGGCCGGTCACCCTTAGGTTCACCGTCGGTAGCATACAAATCGAAACTCCTAAGATATTTTGGGGACCATTAAACAACAAAGCGCAATCAACAAATTCAGATGGTAGCAGGCCACGAGAACCAGCGTCTGCTGGATTATTCAAAGAGTCAATATGATGCCAAGAAGCAGAAGGAATTTTTTCTTGTATATGAGCGACTCGATTAGATATGAACACAGGCCAGCGTTGCGGTTGTCCCTTCATCCAGTCAAGTGCAATTTGAGAAACTGAAAATGCACAGACCCTTCGAAAGCATATGAGCCCTTTAAAGAGATCGAGACAAAAAGAGAAAAGATTAGCCAACAAAACGGCCCCACAAAGTTCCAATCTTGGAATGGTTATCCTTTTAAGAGGGGCAACTTTAGTTTTTGCGCAAATAAATTTAAATGACATATCATCATTCTCATTTTTTAACTGAAAGTAAACAACTGCAAAATAACCTTTTTCTGATGCGTCACAAAAGCCCAACAAATCATACGATATAGCATCCAATACAGTTCTACGAGGAAAACCAATGGAAGATAAAGTAGCTAATTCTGAACGATAGTTTTCCCACACTCTTACAATATCTGCATATGGTTCCTCATTCCATTTTATTCCCGAGGACCACATTTTCTGAAGTAGGTGCTTCAGAAAAAAGGTGATAGGAGATAAAAATCCAAGAGGATCATAGATACGAGCTAGTTGCGACAAGAGGTTGCGTTTAGTACAAGGGCGGTCTGAAGGTTGCACGCTAAAGCAAAATATATCTTTTGGCGGGTCCCACATTAAACCTAATACCTTAAAGGAGGTGAATTCATCTTCACGATCAAATGAAACTGGATCAATCGAAAGATGGGTAGATGGTAAATCTGTCAAAATGAGAGGATCATGAGACGCAAATTTTTTGAGTTCAAACTGACCCCTTTTGAGGAGATCAACTAGCTCCTGTCGCAAGCGTCCTGCACCTTCGAGCGTAGAACTCCCAGTAAGGATGTCATCGACATAAGTGTCTTCCTTTAATGCCTTCGAAGCCAAGGGAAAAGCCTTCCATTCGTCAGTAGCCAATTGAGTTAATGTTCTGATAGCCAAATATGGAGCGCTACTAACGCCGTATGTAACAGTTACTAGTCTATAATCTTGGAGGTCTTCTTCAGAAGAAAATCTCCAAATAATTCGTTTGTAATCCACATGATCATCTCTAACCCTTGTCATGCGATACATTTGCCGAATATCCGCACACACGGTATATTGATTTAACCGAAAACGAAGCAATATAGAGATAATGTCTTGTTGCAATTTTTTCCCAGTGAGATAGTCATTAAGTGAACTCTCCTTTAACACCGGAGACTTGGCAGAGGCATTGAAGACAACGCGTAACTTCACCTGATCGTTTTGTGTTTTAGGCCCGGTACTTTTACGTGCGAATAAATAAATTTATTCGATAGATAAGTCTTATTCTTAGGATAAGTAAAAATGCTGTCTTTTCACTTTCAGATAGTGTTATTCATCGAATAAATCTGTCATAGAAACTTAATAATAAGAGTTTATTTGACATACATCGAATGTCGATACGTCATTATTGGTAGACTTTTTTAGATTCTGGATGTATGGTTATTCTTTGTGTGATTTTCACGAAATGTTTGCTTTCTAGTTGGAATTATGGCAATTTCTACAATGCGGTGTCTTATTTTACATTAATCACTGAAAAGTAGTATACCGTGCTTTCATAGAATTGTTATTCGTCAAATAATTTCATCTGAAAGCACCGAAATAAGGTATTCTTCAGATAGGAAATTATTTAACAGATACTTATTCACACTCAATAAAATTTATTCGAATGTGAAAGTACCGGGCCTTAACGACACAATGATGTGGAAAATAAAAAATTTTCACTAATACGTTCCATATGACAAGAATCTAAATAGTCGCGCATAAACTCTGAGTACAACTGATACAGCCTAGGGTTCCGTAGAAGCCGTCGCTCCAGAGATAGAAACCGATTTATTGCCAATTCACGAATGCCAGTAAATTTTGGTAATTCACCGCGGAAAGGAAGAGGAACAACGTACCTTCCCTCATTATCTCGAAAGTGCGTATCAGCAAACATTTGGTCAACCTGTTTATCTTCTAGAGATAATGTTTCGCATAGAGGAACTGAGTCTAGTTCCCAGAACTTTTGAAGAGAAAGGTCTAAGTTCAACTCTGTGGGGGAAGCAAATAGAGCAGAAACAGAAGAATTAGAAAGGGATTAAAATCTTCCAATCAAAACATAACCAAGAACTGTACTGATTGCATTTAACTGTCCAGGGTTTCCTACAATTTTTTCGGGTAAGATAATTTTGGAAAACACGTCTGCGCCAAGCAAAATATCAATCGTTCCTGGAGTGTGAAAATGCCAATCTCAAGGTCGATAAATGAGAGCTGGAAGTTTTAGGAACTTTAGACGAAGGTACCCTTTCACATACTCGATCTGAAATTATAGCGTCAGTAACAATTACAGGTTATTGTAAATCACCCGGACGAAAAGAAACAGTTACGCAACCATGATGAGCGATACTGTTCATTGAATTCATACCCTTCACGTTTATTTCCAATATTGCGCCGCCGGGGCAAACCTAACAAATTAGCGGCCTTCTCACTAAAGAAGGATGATATAGAACCACTGTCCAATAAGCAGCGTAAAGTATGAAACGTACCAAATATATCGCGTACGTCGATCAGTGCGGTGGATAACAGTACAAAAGAAGATTTTTTTGCGATATCAATTCTAATAAAGTGTGATGTCTTTGATGACATTTGCGACAAGTGTTGATCGATTTACAATTCCGTGAACAGCACTAAGGCAATTGAAACATAGATGTTTCTGTTTAGCGAAAGCGTGGCGTTCCTGTGGAGTTTTTCCTGCGAAGTTTGGACAAGACATCACTGAGTGGGTCTGGTTACAAAGCGAGCACTTTAGCGAAGCGTTTTTAGTGAGCTGATTTTTATTATTTTCAGTATACTCTATTCACTTTGTGTGTTGTTGGGTTATGACGCTTGTCAAAACATTTTTGGGTTTTAAATCAACGTTATGTTGCCCGTTCTACGTAAAAGTTTCCGTTATTACGTATTTTATCACAATGTCGAATCTCTTCGGAAAATATGTGACGAACATAATTGAAGTTTATACAAACTGATTTAAGGCATACCAAATCCAGTTATTTGCATGGAAAATACAAGAGATTAGTATAATATCGTAATATGCACTAGCTTGAGGAGAGTTAATGTTCGTTATCTTCTTTGGCGAAAGTTTGAATACGTTACATCAGTTGTAGATTTCAAAAATATTAACCCGAAGATGAAATGCATATGTTGCAGTGGTTGAGGTTGGGTATCTCCCGAAGGAATTAACAGATAATTACAAGAATGTTGAATTCTTCAACAAAAAATCATCTTGCATCAATATAAGTAAAAGGAATTAAAGGAAGTTTCAATCAAGATGAACTTCACCTTTGAACAAAAGTTTCACATGAATAAACAATTAGCAGGACAACTGGCGCGTATTTGTGGATGTTCATCTTAATGCATCGATATAATAATAATAATAAGGTATTTATTGGTACCTTAAGACATTTACAATGTATAGGACAAGTCAAATAAAAAATAGAAAAATCCGTTTTCGGAAACTTATTCTACGATGACATTCATCGAAAATCCTGTAGTAAACTTTTCGCATTAATTCTCTCAAACATAAAATTCTCAAATGCCACCACTTTTTTGGGTCTCCCAATAGAAAGAAATTCTTTGTCATCCTCTTCATTCACAATCTTTCTGATTGTGGAAATATTCAGCTGAAATATAAGTCGTTTAGATTCAGATGAAACATTATATAAATTCTCTTACATTGAATATGTTCGCTACCGTCTGACGATAAAGGCATTTATAAAAGAGGCCGGTTTCAAGTGCAAAATTCAAGTTCTGAGAATGTTATGTCCGGTAGCTCAGTTTATTTGTTGAGTAAAGTGGACTGTATTCTTTAGCGATTTGAAGCTGGAGCGAAAGCGAAATATGCGTATGAAACAACAAAATTCATATGAGAAACAATGATGATGACTTACCAAAATATCGAACTGCGATAATGAGGGTACTGGTCCAAAAAACCCAGCTCTTCACAGGGACCCTTTTCTGCTGGATATTTTCTCCAACTTCTTATTCAAGATACGGTGTTGAAAACACAATAAAAAAAAAACGATGTGAAACTTCCAGGCAAATATGCTGGTGAAATCAATGCGTGGCAAATCCAAAACCAATCCAAAAAAGGCGTAATTTTCTAAAGAATTCCAATGGCATAGGTAACAGCGAGAAAATATCTCAATATCAATCAATGCGTCAAAATCAATCAAATCTAGTTAACGTGTGAAAAGCGAATGGTTTTTCACAACATATGCGAAGCCACCAATGTTGACATATTAGCGCGAAATTTAATTGTAGCGATCGCTTCAGCTTCAAATGATTTATGTTCTTATAAAGGGATCAATCAGAGAAAATCGAGTTTAAAAATATTCTAACATTTCAACTATTGATATGTTTTTTATTAGTTTGTTAATGTTAACCAAATTTTGGCTGATATTTCATCTATGACTATATTTCTGTATGTAAGTCATTGCTAATAAATACATGTTATAATTTGTTTAGAAAAGACTAACTTGTCTCAGTGTTGTACTGTCAAACATAAAATACTCTATGGGACATCAGTAAACACGTATGTTTTAATTAACACTTAGGGCCGTGTGCACCGACTTATTTAAGACGAGATTAAGGTTAATACTTGATTATTTCTCTGATTTCTATAGCAGTTACCGTAGCAATCAACGAATTAACGTTAATCCTGTCTTAAATAAGTCGGTGCAATCGGCAATCGGTTATTTTTATAACTTGAAGTCATTTTAAATACATGTTTTTTCTGTAAGAAAACATAATATAGCAACTAAAAATGTTAACATATAACTAATGAAAAATAAATCATTTATAATTAGGATACTGCCGAATCTGGATCAGCTGTTGTGGGACCTCCATTTAACGACATGAAGAATTGATGGTGCCTTTTTGGTTTCAAATTGTCATTACACAAGCTAACTAGATCTTCTTTTTTATTATTTGGTATATTCGTTGGTTTAGTATACGCTGGTACAAGGGATATATTATTTGCCATTCGCCTTTTTCGGGCTTTTTCTCTAATATTTATAACCTTGAAACATTCCTGTATAAAAGATGTCTTGTGAAATATCTTATTTGCTTCACTTTTTTACTCTAATAATTTGTATATCGTTCCATGTCACTTTCTCTCCTTCTTCATTTTTATTAAAGTTACTACCCATTAAAGAGCTTATTTTCTTCCAGTCAATGAAATTCTCAGTTGCCATTTCATTCACAAGATTCTCTTTTTTTTTTGGCAGACTTTACTCAAGTCACAAATATACTAGGAATATAAATGGGGCCCGATTTCAGAATTCGACTCCGTTCCTTTTCAATGCAGGATAGTGCATGGAATCGCCCTCATTTTTAGTATGACCTATAATTAAATACTTGTGGGTGATTTGAGGCACATTCAAATACTCTACAGCATACAAGTACATTGATATCAAGAATCTGATTTTGTTTTGTGAAGAGCAATGAAAAAAATTATGTCTTTTCCAATGCCAAATGACTTGTTGTAATCGAACACGCAGGTACTAATTTCATTTGCTCCCCCTTTGGCTTCTCCCTCATGCCAAATATAACAAAATCCTTTTTTCTCTGGGATATTGAATATAGTGAAATTAAAAATGGCACAACATACCTGTTACCTAAAGACCAAAGGAATACAGAAGACCCATCAAAGTACCAACCAATCACATGTCTTTCAACGATGTACAAATTAATCACATCGTGCATTTCAAACCGAATTCACAACCATTGCGAAAAGAAAAACATCATCGCCATGCAACAGAAAGGATGCACCAAAGACAGCCGAGGGTGCAAAGAACAACTAATAATAGATTCAGTTATCTGCAATCAAGCGTTCTCCAAGCGGAGGAATCTTTACGCTGCGTACATAGACTACAAAAAAGCATTCGATTCTATACCCCACGAATGGCTTTTGACGATCTTGAAGATTAACAAGGTGAATCCCGATATTGTTAAGTTCCTGAAAAACGTCATGTCAACCTGGCGTACTAGTCTTCAAATGAAAGGCAGGAAATGGCTCCATTACAACAGGACCTATTCCAATAAGACGCGGAATTTTCCAAGGGGATTCGCTGAGCCCTCTGTGGTTCTGCATGGCCCGAATCCCTTGTCTCATAGATTGAACTCTACGGACTACGGATTTGCCATCAAAAGCGGCAGTAGAACTATGATGAAACTGAATAATCTCCTTTACATGGACGATTTGAAACTCTTCGCATCTACCAAGAGGCAAATGCAACTGATGCTGAAAATGGTGGAAGGATTCTCGGAAGACATCAAAATGAAGTTTGGACTAGAAAAATGTCGACTGCTGAACATAACGAGAGGGAAAATAGAAGATGGTACGTTCGAACTCAAGGAAGGTGCAGAAATTGCAGCATTAAAGGAAGGAGACACATACAAGTATCTGGGCATAAAACAGGCAAGAAAAATCAATCAGGGCCAGATGAAGAAAGAACTAACGCAGGAGTTCACCCGAAGATTGAGAAGGATAATGAGAACTGGCCTTAACAGCAAGAATCTGATAAAAGCTATCAATGCCTATGCTTGCTCGGCGCTGAGCTACTCATTCGGTATAATCTCTTGGACCACCACCGATTTAGCAGCCTTACAGAGAAAAATAAGGACGATGCTGACCTTTCGCATGTGTGGCTTAGCTTCTCGCTCTTATCGCCCTCTAACTAGAAGACGGTGAAGAGTAGGCAAAATTACTTCAGTCGAAAGTTGTATAGAATTTTATTATCTACAACTTTCATAAAGAATACGAAAACGATTAGAGGTACTGACAGGGATATATTCGAAAAAACTGCATTTTTATCATCTTCAAAGTGTCAGATTAAGAAAACCCCCCTTGATTAGTGTCAAATTAATGTGTCAACACGTCTACAACAACGGGAGTAACCATCTGTATGAAAATCTTACATGCTCGAGTATGTACAAGTAACGATTTTTTTGACATTTTCAAAGGACCACGGTGACCTTGCGTCACGTCCAAATGGTCAGTCCCTTGAACAGTAGCTTCCTTCGGGTCCAATCAACATATCCTCCAAAAGTCTGACACCCTCAAAAAAAATTTTTTTTCAACTCTTCCGTACGCCCAGCCCCACAGCGCAAACCAGATAAGCTTGAATTCATCACCAGAGACATGTAGGGCATATACAGTATCTTAACCTGACACGCTCGAGCATGTACATCTGACGATTTTTTGTACATCTTTGAGAACTTGCATACGCTCGCCCCACCGCTGAAAGTGCATACTTCATAGAACCTTTTTTTTCTTTCTACTATCTAATCTTCAAAATCCACTAGGTCTCCACTAGGCTCGAGTAAATCCCGATTCAGCATCGTCGGCTCCCCAACTATTAGTGATTCAATGAATGAATTAGTGAGTGTGCTATTGAGTGAGTGAATTGATTGCCATTATGGGTATTAAATTTTTTTATAACAGAAAATTTCATGGTCAATAAATATCGTGGTTATGAAAATTTGTGAAAAAAAAAGGAGTTCACTTATTTATGCGTCCATGAAGAAGTTTGATAATGAATAATGATAATAATGAATACATTTGAATTGAATTTCAGTGCACCTCAATGCCTAGCTACTATATTCATAACGCATCGAATATTTCTATCGCACACGAAGAAATCTCTGAAACTATAGAGTTAAGAAATATCGGCTGAGCTGAGTGGAAATCGATTAATGTACAAGGTGAAGCTGAAACTGATTTATTGCGCAAAATAAAAATATTTCCTGAAAATATAATGAAATGAAACTTTTAGCGGCATACAGACCGGTAATCGGGGGGTAGTAGGTTCGAATCCTGCTCTGGGTGGTACTTTTTTCAGAATTCAATTCCTGTCTGTATGCCGCTGAAACTTTCATTTCATTTTAAAAATATTTTCTTTCATGGCAAAAGTATGTAACATTCGAGATAACAAAATCATATTTTGAAACTAAAAACATAAAGACATCAATTCTGGAAAGAAATCATGAAAACTTGTCAGTAATATTGATTTCATCACTTCCTTTTATACTGATTCTGAACGAACACCTTAATTTTAAGCCAGTTTCTATTTTTAATATCTCCTTATTTTTTGAAATGAGGTGCTCACACTGCCCTCTCTTTGAAGGTCTCCCATTCCTGATGTGGTTCTTAAAGTAATCAAGAACAACTTTTTTTCAGCTGTGATCCAAGGAATGAGAACTCTTTTTTTCTTTTTTCTTTTTTTGTGGTCCCTCCACTGTAATTTCAGATATATCTTCGTGCATGTCATCGTTTTCATTTTGCTCCGATAATGAATGTTATTTTCTGATTCTACTAAATCTTCTTCTAAATTCAGGTCAATATCATCTGATGACTTGCCTTTGAATTGGCCAGCTTCACTTTTTTCCATTAGGATGAGAAGTTTCGATATTCTTACCGTTTGATATACGATACACGTCATCAGGGAGTGATGACTGATGAATTACTAATGTATGACCCATAAATGAAGCTAGTTGTTACATATCATTTTCATTCATATGTTGAACAACTGTGTCAATGTGGCCAAATGCTTTCTTAATATGGTACATGTTAAGGCATCAGGATTTTTGGCCTTACTCAGAATTGCATACTTTCTCAGTACCTTCTAACCAATAAAATAGGTGTATCACTGAATGAATTGCCGAAAAGATGGTCATTCGAGCTTTTGAAAAATTTATCCCTATATGATGAAATTATATCGAAGTGCTCTTGAACATCCAGACTTATGAGGACTGGTACACCCTTTCCTCTCATGAAAATTCTCTTAGATTTGTTCATCAATAATTTTTCGCTTTCTGATATTGCCTCAGAAAACTTTTCATAATGTTGACTGTTATTACTTTGCATCGCAGTTCTACAAGTTTCTGAAGAAAGTCGTTAAAGTTCTCCAGGTCTTGGTCTATTCAATAAAACTAATCGACAGTAAATTGTTTCCAACAAATTGAGGTATGAATTCGCATCCTTATTCGTTATCAAATTCAAAATTGCTTCTTCGGCCTTTTTGAGAAGACAATTTTTAAAAAGTTTCAGGTCTCCAGCCAGTGGTACTAAACTAACCTTGTTCCACTTTTGAATGTTCAAATCGTTTGCAGCTTGGCTTGAGATGTCAAATTTCCAATTGCCTTCAATTAGCTGAATTAATGTTCTCAGATCGGATTCGAAGTTAGCCGTTTGTACTGAAAGAAATGACTTTTTTATTGTGAGTACCCATGCTATATTGCAACACTGTTTCAGTGTGGTGCCCATATTTAGTGCAAGAGTGGGAGATGCAAAACGTTGGCTGTTTCATCATACCTCGAGATATTCTCAGTGGCTTCTACTAGGACATAATAGTTTTCCGGTTTGAGTGCACTCAAAAGATCTTTGATAGATGTTTTAATTTTTCTCATTTCAATGAGCAGTCGAGCTATTTCCCTAATCTTTCTCGATGTGACCAGAGCGAATTGTTTCTCTTTGTGTATTTTTAGGTATCCGGCTCCAAACGCAAAAGAGGATCTTTTTTTGCCGTGAGTGATACCTCATCAGCTCGCATACGTGGAAAAAGTTTTCTTATGTCTACAAATTCCGTGAAGAATAAAAGCCCGAGCAGTATTCAGATGGCAAATAATTGGTGTTCATTTCACCTTTTGTCCTAGGTTTTGTATTTTGTGAGCTGATCAGGTAATGACCTATTTTTCTGAGGGTCACCAATTTTTCCTTCCTCTTCTTGATTTCAGGGATTGATGTAGTATATCCCTAAAACTTATACTGTCCTCCTGGTTCCGGGCTCCCTCTGTGAATTCGCCATACAGAGCTATTTTGGGGAGTCTTGTGTCTTGCATCCTCAGAATGTGGCCGCTCCATCTGAGTCGGGCCCTCGTTACTTGAGTGTCAATTGTTGTACAACTCGCGCGTTGCAAGACTTCTGTAAGAATTGGAAGTGTCTAACTCGAAAGCGTAGAACTATATTTTGTTTTGGGGTCAACTTGATATTCACAAAAGAAATTCACCAGCTTGTATTTTAACACCTATTTAATATGAATCTTCAAAACGACATTTTGTTTTCCTTTTTACATCTTTTTGACATGTACCATAGAGTACCAAATATGACATATTTCAACATAACATTGGATGAAGACAGGTTCGTCAATAACAACATATAATATTTTAACACCGTCCCTCAAACCTGACTGCAAAGATTTAGCATATCAACAAAATTATTAAACTTAACACAACCAAGAGCAAGACTCTCAGTCAATATATCTGCTATTTGTTCGTTAGTGTTAACATAATATGTAACATCTATAAGTTTCTTAACAATTAAATCTATTACAAAATGATATTTCACCTCGATATGCTTGTATCTTCTGTTGTTTTCGAAATTTTGAAGTAATTTGATTTTGATGGTACTCTGATTATCTTCATATAGACTTACCGATGTATCATATTCAATCTCAAACTCATTAAGAATATTTCTAATATACAAAAGTTCACAACCTGTCATTCATTATGCCACAAATTCAGATTCAGTGCTTGGAAGGGTAACAATTGATTGTTTTTCGAAGTCCAAGACAGTAAATTATCAAAAAGTTTAAAACAGTAACTCCTTTTGAACTTTCTGTCTTCATTATCGTATGCCCAATCAGCATCTGTATACCCTTCCAATTTATAAGAAGATGAATGAAATTTTAATTTATAGGTAATCCACAGTAAATCTCAAATATTTTAAGAGTCTCAATAAATAATTGAAATATTCATCTGTTGCATTATCTTGAAGTTTAGAAAAATATCCAGCACAAAAACATATATCAGGCCTCCTACCCATCATTATGTATGTACATAAATAAACCTAATAGTTCTTTATAAGGCGAGTTAGTTTGAGTTTACTATTACTATTCCTTTTTACATTAAGGTTTTTCTCAATAGGTGTTTTATAAGGCTTACAATTTTCAACATTGAATCTTTTCAACACATTTCTGATTGCGGAACTTTGATCAACAGTAATGAACTTTCTATGAAAATCTCTCTCTACATGAATGCCTAAGAAATCCCCAACATCACCTAAATCTTTCATTCTAAAGCTACTACATAGATTAGTTTTTACATAAGTGAGAAAATTTTCATCATTGCTCGCAAATAAAATATCATCTACATAGTTCTGGTTAATATATGTAAACAAGCAAAAGTCTGATTTAGAACACCTAAAACCCAACTTAGCCATAAACGATCATTTCATATCTTCGGTGCCTGCTTTAACCCATAAATTGACTTTTTTAAAAGGCAAATTTTCTTTTCATTAGTTTTGTCGAGTTTTACCCCTTCTTTTTTATCATAAATATTTCTAAAAATATAGATAGATAATAATATATAGATAATATAGATAAAAAGATCCTAAAGGTTGAAAACTTAGCCACTGGAGCATGGGTATACAAACCGTCAATTTCTTGTTCAAAACCGCGAGCTACTAGTCTAGCTTAGTTTAGCTTTCTGAAATACCTTATCTTCATTATTCGTTCTTGTTTTAAAAACCCATTTGTTGCTAATGATTTTCTTACCCTCAGACCTATCAACTAATTGCCATGTATTATTCTGTTCCAAAGCCTTCAATTCGGGCGCGTGAAGTTAGCGAAAAGTTGAAAGCACTAATTCTGAAACTATGTTAAATATTTAGTGCTTAATTAGTGCCTATTAGTGCCGTATAAATCTTTGACAGCACCATTGTAGTTTTTGAGAAATTGATAATTTAATCCCTTTTAATCACATAATTTAATTCCTCTTTCAGAAATGCTTCCAGTTCCTGTTTCTGAGACTCCATCAATTCCAAAAGGTGTTCTTCGGCGGTGTGAACTTCTGAGGGGGTTTCGACGGAAGTCATCGGTTTCGAGATCAGTCGGCCTTCCAGAAAGCACTCGGTGGTACTGAGATTTACGGAAAACTTGAAAGTCGACAGAACCTCAGAATAATATCAACCGGTAAGTTCGGTACCAGTAAGAATTGCAAATCAGGCAGTGTGTAATCGGAAATTTGCACGGTGGTGGTGTACAGTTTCGGTGTGACGGTGGTTTGTCCGTTCGCTATTACTGCGAAACTGTTGTGCATTGTTTGTCCTGTGATTCCTTTACTTTCACACTGATCGGATACGGCCTGACTGCAGAAACTCCTGGTCGCTCCGGTATCTATCAGTGCTCGGAAGTGTTTGCCGGCTATTCTGACCTCTACTAACGGACGGTTATCATTACAGGTGGTCGGTGCCAGTGGAGTCAAGATTCCGGGAGATGTGGTCGACTCCGCCTCCAATCTCCCTTTCAGTTTCCCGAACACGGACAGTCTCGTGAGAGAATATTTTCGCTCTGACATCGAGAACAGAAGATTTTCGGTGGCCTGCGACATTCTCGACGCATGTGGCCATATCCACCACTTCGGAAACACTTTGTCTGGAAGGACACTCTCCTCCCTGATGGTGGCTCGGTCCGGTCAGCGTGGCTACCTTCGGCTTGACGGCGGGGTGGCGGTGTTGAAGGTCTGGATTGACCTTCGGACCTGTCTCCAGAAGTCGGACGGTGTGATTCCTGCTGCTGGACTATTGACTCTCTGGACCTGGGCGGCTTTCCCCCGGCGGATAGAGTCGTGTCTGGTTGGCTTGCGTCGGCGGGACTGATTCCCTGTGATCAGTTGTTTGGCGAACCTGTTCTCCGGTATCCATAGAAAAACTTGCTTGATATCAGTTCAGTTGACGGGGACTGTATGTCAGGTGAGGTTCCTCCACAAAACCTGGTTTGGAGGGTGGCCGGGTGTACTGGCTCATCTGCCACTGGACCAGTTCAAAAACTTTTCCCTTATGTAGAAGTTCATCATAAGTCTTGGTCTCCTGGAAGGCCGAGGCCTGCTGTAAGGGCGGGATCATTCTCTGTCGGATAAGCCGGATCTGCTCCACCTCGGATGGTTTTGCATAGGTGAGTTTCTGGAATAAGTTCTGCATCCGGGTAACATATAGAAGCAACTTTTCTTCAGGGCCCTGTGTTCGCCTTTTTATTTCCTCCAACAGATTCTCCTCGTAGTTAATTGGCAGAAATGCTTCTTTCAGTTGGTTGCTAAAATCCACCCAGTCCTCGAAAGTACCTCCCCTGGGAATGAACCAATCCCCCGCATCCTTTCGTAGTAACTCATAAACTGATTCAAAAACTTGTTCCAGGGACACTTTACGGAATTCGGCCAGCCTCTCCACTTCTTCAAGAAATCCGGTTACGCTACCCGTGGCATCAAAGGAAATGGTCCATTTGTGTACCAGGACAGTTGGTACTGTTGATCGGGGCTCCGGTTCTGATTTGGCAGGTGTGGTGGTAACTGGCCGGTCAGAACGTATCCACGGTGCAGTTAAGTGTGGGAAAGACTCCCTTCGTGTGGAATTAACCCATCTACTTTGTGTTGGACCCTCAGGTGTTGTTGTCCCACAGTCCTGTGACTGTGTGAGAGGTATCGCTGGTAATTGTCGCAGCAATGCTCTACATGTCTGCCTTGTCTCATTCATTACCTCTTCTAATGTTGGATTCCTTACAGGTGTACCGGTACGTGAGACATTGACTACTGTAGAAGGATCGACACCATCTCCTAAGTCGATAAGTGATGTCTCAACCCTTTATATCCTCTCCGGTTGGATCGGTGACATCCCAGGTGAACTGGGCACCTTCACATCCAAAAGAGACCTCTGATCTCGGCTGTTCACGATCACTCCTCTTACGCAGCTCCTCCAGTGCCTCCAACGCCTTCTCTGTAGTCGCCTTTATTTGTTCAATCAATTGTAACTGTGTTGTGTCTGCAGTGGCAATAAAGTTCAGCCTGCCTTGAATGTGTATTAATCTGGTGTAAATTCGCGAAAATTCGTTAGCCGCATTATTATGATTGAATTTCTGAAGGGATTCCACCAAATCGATGAGTTTATTTTGGCAAATCTCAATTTCCGAGGCGGGATTCAATGATGTTGGGGGTAGTAGAGGTTCCTTAGACTGAAGCACTTGTCGTAGCAGACTCCGTTTAGTCATCACAGTACCCGGTATCGATTGTCCCCTCAGTTGTAATTCGTATGTAAGTTCATCACTGAGTAACCGGTTCACATCGATGTTCGACATATTGTATTCAACTAAGTCCGATACAGAACGCATCAATATTTCACACTCTGTATGTCTTTCACAATCCGTTTAAGTCAGTCCCACTAAAGTCCGAAAATATTCGAGAAATGCCGCACACAATCGCAAGTCGCTTCGTATAGTCCGGAAAATTTCCTGAAATTCGAACACCACCAAAACGCACAGGTTAAATTCCAAACAGTTTTCAAAGTTCAATAGCCAGAAAATAAATCACAATAATTGACTTTCAGTTTTCAGAAAAATCAGAAATAATCGGTAAGTTTCAACAGTACAGGTCAAAAGAAAATAGAAAACAGGTAGATAAGTTATGAACAGGGTAATAGGTGATTCACTATCAAACCGATAGGTAAATCAAACCTATTAAATTTTACCAATTGCTGTACTAAATTTTGAATTTTTCAAAGTCCGGAAATTCACTCACTGTCCGGTTAATGTCTCTCACCTCAGTTGTTTCCTAGTAGATTCTGAACGGTCCCTGCTCGGGCGCCATTTTTGTAACGGGTTTTCTTCGGTGTACTCGAGCGCCAGCTATTCTTTAAGGGAGAATCGCAAACCTACCCTGTTGCTACTAGCCGAAGACAGGGTTCCGTGGTGTCTAGGGTGTTAGCGACGCCCAATGATAGTCAAAATCAACGTACACAACCTTTAATTGTCGACTCGTAAAAAGGAAACACAACTGGCACTATTATAAAATTCGTACAGTGAAGGACTCGAAATCAGTGAATTTACAGGGAAAAGAGGACGGAATGAAACGGGATCCGATCTCAAAAGTTGTACGGGGGTTTACGGATTTGTTCGCCAGCCAGAACCTGAGACGTACACTTAACGGACAGGTATCGGACCTCAGCCAGGTTAGGGGATGAAAGACGGCACAGATTTACGACAGCTCACCCCTAGGTGCGTTCTTCGCCCCCTGAGTATCCACGCCAGCGGGGTTCTTCGATAACAGCTGAGGTGGGCGTCGAAACAACGGGGGAGGTGAAGAGGGTTAGCCACTCCAAACTGCTTCCGCACCCCCTGAGTATCCACGCCAGCGGGGTGCTTCTGCAGTAGGAGTGGAGCTTAAATTAGGGGTAGGAAGGGATGAAGGAAGGCTGAAATTCCAATGGTAACACAAGAAAAGAACGGAGTGTCGTCTTACCTAAGTTTCTGTTTGGCCACTTGCACTTCGGACAATCACCCAATTGGTGAACAATAATATTGTAAATATTATTTATACAATAATTCGGTAAATTTGCGTCGATGAAGACGTCTTAATTTCGACTTATCTGTGCTAGCGAACAAAAAACACGGTTATCTTTCAATTCAGGATGTTTTATACGGTACGACATCGAAATACGAAATATTTTAGGTATTCTTTTGCTTCTTGTGCTCTGTGGTGCTCAGGTTTTTTTTTGTACAGAATTTTTTCTTCAATTTCTAATTCAGTCGTGAAGATTCAATTTGCTAATTTTTTATTAATTTTTTCGATTGAGTTTAACTGATTTGTCTATGGGAGATGATTTCTTTACTTCAGGGTCTGTAGCTGTCTTCGCACATCTGAAGCTCATAAACCCTGCCGGTCAATGGGCGATAAATGTTGTATTTTGGATTTGAATATATACATACTGAAATTTTGAGATGTGTCCTTGTCACTCCAAACAAATTCCCACCAACGCGACTGTTACAAAAGACACAAGAGATATATGAAATACGTTCCCGTGAATTTTAAATGGTACCAACTCAAAAGTGACACGTTTTGAGTTGAGCCCCTTTCATTCTGGATGTGCGATATATTGTAAGAAAGTTTGAAAGCTCTATGTTTTAAATTATTAATGATGAAAACCTCTAGTTTCCAAAATGGAGAATCAGCAGAAATTGAGTCGGTATCCGGGTAATATATTTATTGTTCAATTGTTACAACTTGCTACAGTTTCTAGGAATAATTCTGCTCTTCTTCAGGCTAAAAAAACAAAGAACATATAGAGCCCTTAATTATTTTTTAGATTAGAAAAAGGGAAAGAACAATCTTTTTTCGCACCTTGACGTCGGATAACGTTTTGAATCATTTTTCACAATAACGTTGGATAACATATTAAATCGTTTTTTCCAATCACGTCGTGGTCACCAGTTTATAGAGGCACTCAGTCAGACTCTTTTATTATTTCTCAGATTAGAAAAAGGGATGTTACGTGCTAAACTGAATTTCAATCAAATTCTCAGATAAAATGAAAAACAATTTTCAGGGGTACAGCTCGCGGCTTAGCTGCAGAGGTGAAGGGTGTAGGTTGAAAAAATTAAAGGAATTCATTTTGAGAGCGCCAGGTGGTTTTCAAGAATATAGAAGCCCCTGAAAATTTATGATTCAAACCACCAAAGTATCTGATCTAAACAGAATTTTACTGAAAACACGGGAAATTCAGTGATATATTGATTAAATGCACAAAACTCTTCTACTTGAATTACTACCAAATACCTTTTACAGTGCCTGAAGGGCTTGATTGTTATGAGTGCCGGCATTCATTTACAAATAGTGAACACAATAAAGTTCTAAGTTTTGTTAGGGAAAATAAATTATGGTACTCATCCAATGGTAGTTCGTTGGGTACTTTTCAATTTTGTGTTGGGGGTGGACTTGCAGTACAGGGAGGTTGCCTTTGGTCAGGAAGCAGAACTATTTTTATGTTCAACGAGATACCAATCCTTTAGTGATCTCTAATAACCCAGATGAAAATGGAGTCGAAAATGTAGATGGAAATATGAAGCCTTAGATGTTGGCGGCTTCAGACAGATGTACTGAACGAGCGTTCGAATCCCGTATATAACGGAAATTTTACGATTTCTCTTCGAATATTACAATTCCAAAAATGTTGTGAAAACTCTTTCACAAAAAGGAAACAGTAATCCGACCTATTGTCGTACAAAAATATAATTTCCAAAGTTTGTCTCTCTTTTTGTTAACTCGCCTACGTTCAATATTTGAATGAATCAAATTTCCACCTCATGTTAATTTTATCTGCGGCAAAAAAAACTCCCGTGTATTGTGGTAAGCCTAACTTAAAAACAATGTCATAATTACGCACCCGCCAAAATTTGTAACAGGAAAAGAACAATTTTTTTACAACTTTCGTATTCATCTATTTATTTCTGACATGCCGTTACTAAGGTAACGAAATACCAGCGTTCTTCTCCTACAAACATACAGACTTCATCGAGTAACAAGGGAGGAGGGAACCTACCAATATGTACTGAAATTGAAAATGAGTTCACACCTACAGGCTGGACAGTACATTTTTCGTTTTTATAATTCAGAAATAATCGCTTGTGATCAACTTTGTTTGGCCTCAAGTTCTTAGACTTGCGGAATATATCAAGTGCAGCAACCTTATTACTACCATTGACCACAGTGAAAACTATTTTCTTATAGGTTTTCGTATCAGGAATCTGAATAACCAATAAGCTGCCCCGATCTTCCACATCATCTACGGTCATATTCACCCGCTCGCCAATTCTACACCCTCCAGCAACACTCATAATAAAAACTACTTTTATCAATAAATATAGCTCATCAGGAGCGGCATCTAAAAAATATTCTTACTCTTCTCTTGTGAATACTTTCGACTTCTTTGCTACGTATCCTCTGGAATGTTGCTTCAAAAAGGCGGTGACTTGGTAAAATCTGCCGATGTCTATCTTTTCTTTCAGAGCCAACATTTTTTTGAGTTGCGAATAGTAGGACCATAAAGACGACGACTTAACTTTCTTGGACCTTTCGGGAATATAAGCCAAAATGATTTTTTCGTTGACACTTTTGGCTTTCTTTCTCTTATTTCTCCAGGTACAGAATGCCGTATATTCCTTTTCGTACAAAGTTTTTGATTTCAATAGAATAACTGCTTCTGCTGCCTCATTTGCTTCCTCTATAATGCTCTCGGGAACTACAATCTCGTCGTCATCGCTCAACATTTTTCGAAATACGTATCAAGAATTTATGACGGTTTCATAATTTTCATTGGCACTTGCAAACAATTAATTACATAAGCCATATTTTCGCGACTAAGACGCGTGAAGCGTCTTTAAGCGGTGCTATTCGAGCGAATAAGTCATGACGTCAGTCTTTAAGACGCTTAAAGGATGACTCATGCTAGACCGTGTCGGAGCCGGGCCGGGGTGTCAATTCTCGGGATCACTCGTTCGTTGAACGTATACGTTCGTGACGTGATGAGCGTAGATTTTTGGAAATTGCAAATCTCGGGGAACGAATCTATGAACTATTCGTTTGAAATCATCGTTCAAACATTAGTTCGACAACAAGTGATATGTATCATACGCTCGATGACTGAAGCACATATATTTTGACTTTCGTGCATTAGTTATTCATTGATATTTTTAAATTATTCAAAAATGAACTTAGAGGATCTTGTTTTAGAAAATATTCATAATATTATGAGTGAAGCCGATAGGTTTGTGCAAGAAAGTCGCGAGAGACATTATTATGACCAATTTAGAAAAAATCCATTCGATCATTTATCAGATAATATATTTATACGTTTATTCCGTTTGAACAAACAATTGGTTCGAGAGTTGTTAGAAGAGTTGAATCCTTTTCTTACTCCTCCTCATGATTTGTGTAAGGAAACGAAGGTGAGAGTTCTTTTTTCATGAGTGATATTATATAGGTTTTTTTATCGGAGTGGAGGGGGCGCCATGGCAAGAGTCAACCCTGAATTAGTAGAGGGGAGAAGAATTAGGAATATATAGTAATGAATTATTTTCAAAATGTGAATTAACAAGAACAAATACCTTATTATAATTTTGTTATTTTCATTTAAACGAAAACTAAGAGTAAGTAACATATATTAATAATGAAATATAGAACAACATTCAAGGACACAGATGAGAAACTATTCTGGGGTTATTTATTGGACATTTTTTCCAAAAGTATCCCTTTCATTTCACTTAGTTCCGCTGCTATTTTTTCTTTTGCTGCGACATCTCGTTCCATAATCAGAAGTTTTTTTTTGAAATATGCTTCTTTAATTCGAATTTTTTGTTTCAGTAGATCTATTGTTTGAGTATTCTGTTCCACAGCTTTATCCAAACGCTGCGTAGCAAAATTTCTTTTTTCCATTTTTTTTTCCAGCGTGAGCTTCAACATTTCCTAGATTATCACTAGAAAGAATGTCTTTCTTCAGAGGTGCATTATGAGGGTTGGTGTCCTTTTGTTTTTGTTCACTCTCCACTTTTTCATCATGTTCCAACACAATTTTCTGCGCCTGTGGTTCTGCTACTCCCAATAAGCCTCTTATGGCAGTATCCCCAATGATGCTTACAATTTTTTCATCTGCCTCTGAAAGATGCAGGTCCACCACCCGTTTTCGAGGAATGGGCATTAATCTGCGCCTTTTTAGTTTTCGCCCTTGACAGAATGTCGTGCCAACTCTAAAAGAATTGCATTAAGATTATATAAAAATAGTCAGCAAGGATGTATTTTATATACCTTCCTCCACTCTTTCCTGTCTTTTTTTGCACCTGGAGTTCCATTCAATATATTTGTAAGTTCTTTCCACAAAGCTATGGAGTCTTGTCTAGAGAAAGTGGATGAGAATTTCTGCTTCATTTCAGGATGGGAGCATATAAACTCTATTAATAAATCTTTTTGTTCGACCGACATTGGTTTGTTTCTCTTTTCCATATTCAAACAAGAAAAGAAAATTTTTATTCACTACAAAACTGATGTTTTAATCAAACAAAACCAACTCTGAAGAGTTTGATTGGACGTTTTTTCAAAATTCAAATTCTGTGAATTCGACCATAAATAAGCACAGAATTATCAAAAGTATAGACTTATTAATATGAGTTGATTAAACGCTGATTATTCGATGAATTTTGCTACGATGCCAAGTTTATTGTCCGTTCGAAATGAACGTACACTTTCGTCGGAACGAGTAGTTGGAGATATGCTCGAGAATTGACTCGGTTCGAACTATACGTTCGATTTCACTCGTTCATGGACGTATTCGTTCAACGAACGAGTGATCCCGAGAATTGACCCCCTCTGGGCCGTTGCAACAGGGTCGTGGCCGAGCGTCCATACATGCTATACCGTCAGTTCTGATCGTGCCTTAGCCGTGTGTGTATCGTTATTATTGTGATTCCAGAATGATTTTTTCCGAAGAAGATTTATTAGCAATTGCAATTGTACTTGATGAAGAGGAAAAGGAGAAACAAGTTGAAAAAATTAAAAATTCTACAAAAAGATGCGTGCATCCAACTTGGCGAAAACGAAAGTTAGAGAAGGAATTTGCAACACTCTATAAAGAACTATTGGACGATGAAAGTCAATTCTTCGGATATTTTCGTATGTCCAAAGAATGTTTCGATATTTTACTTTCAAAAGTTAAATATGGTCTCACAAGACAGAAGACAAAATTTCAGGAGCCCATTTCACCTGCTGAACGATTAGCAGTGTGTCTCAGGTAGTTCATTAATAACCAATACACAAATTTCATTAGGAAAATCAACATATATACGAATTTTAATGTAAACTAACATACAGCATATATTATTCAAAAATTAGAATTTTCGCAGAACTCTGGAAGGAAATTGCCTATCACATTTGATGTTTCTGGTTGGGCTGCTCGTCTTTGATCGGAGGGTTTTTTGGACGTTGGTGTGTATGCCGATAGTGAAGTCCATGGAGTCTGCCCTATTATTGATGTCGAACTCGTTGACGATTCATATGTAGGTGATGTGTATATCTCAGATGAAGGAACAGGCTGATTCAACTGAGCCAATTCTAACTCATGCAATACCGAAAATATTCTTCCTTAGGCAAGATGCTGATAATACGGGGAAAAACGTTTGACAGTAGGTATCAGGCCTTGAAAGAAAGCCTCAATGGGGTCAATGTCGACCTGAGACTTCTAGTTTTTCTCTATGATATATCTCATCAAAGTCGAGGATGCGGTTTCTTTTTGATCAGATGCTGCTTGAGCTATCGGGCGAGCAATGCGACGTTTTCGAATGACCTTGCTTTGCCGCGATGAAATTTGAAAGAAGTAATCAGGAGGCTGATGAGGCATGGCAGGTGTGGAAGGTGGTATTTCTGACGATTCCTCAATTGGATCCACAATTGGTGTAGAACTGGCAGAAAATTGCTCTATCGCTTCTATCCCATTGACATCTATTTCCTCATCGTTCTCTGGTCGTTTTATAGTATTTGCCGATTCGTTTTCCTCTACAATATTTGATAATGTGCACCTGTTCTGAATATAGGGCAGCAAAAATTGCAAAGTATCTGCATATTTGTATTTTCATATGACCTTAGCGCTTTAACCACTTTCAGTTTTGCACCTATTCAATTTTTTTTTAAACTGATCTCGTATATTTCCCCATCGTTTTTTGCAGTTCTCTTGTGTAACAATGAATTATATTGTGAAAATGTTACTGAGAGAATATGTTTATCGTTCCGTTGCAGATTTTTGGCAGATTCCTTCAAAACTATATCATATAGTTTCCGGTTGGACCATTCAACTGTATGTGAACTAGTTAACAGTACGTGCCGAACTGTGGTCACCGCACTTATGAAGGAAGTGATGCCACAACCGACAGAGGAAATGTGGAGGTCTATCGCAAGGGATTTTGAAGTATTATGGAAGTTTCCTAAGTGTATAGGCGCTTTGGATGGCAAACATTGTACCATTGAGTCTCCTCCAAATAGTGGATCGATATATTTTAACTACAAACATACTTTTTCCATCGTGTTATTAGCATTAGTTGATGCTCGATCCAAATTTATTATGGTCGATGTTGGTTCTTGCGGACGAAACAGTGCTGGTGGTATTTTTGCCTGTTCTTCCCTTGGAAAATGTTTGGAAAATGGTTCATTGAACATACCCAGTGGAAAGTATTTACCCAATACTACGACCCATGCACCGTACGTCATAGTATGTCATAGATGAAGCTTTCCCCTTAAAAACTTATTTGTTGCGACCCTACCCAGGACGTCAATCAGCTGAGGATGCTGATAAAAAGAATTTCAAACATAGATTGTCATTAGCGAGGCGATTGGTCGAAAATGCGTTTGGGATTCTAACCCAAAGATTTAGAATTTTTTGTAGGAGAATAAAAATGGCGCCATAAAATGTAGACTACGTTATTTTAGCATGTTGCGTACTGCATAATTTTTTACGTGAACGTAGTGACAATATGAAGAAGCAGCAAACTCTGAGCATTCTTCGATCACACCATTAAGGAACCGACCAGGGAGACCATCCAATGAAGCTTTTGCAGTAAGCGAAATCTTCAAAAACTATTTAGCGTCTACAGCTGCTCAGAATTTTTGAACTATTAAGTAATATACGTAATCTTTGTATTGTTCAAATTTTACTGTATCCAAATGCTGTATCCTTTTGAAACCAAATAAATAAATTTTATTTACCACTTTGATGTAATTTTTCAGCAATCCTCCTTCATATGGTGGATTTATGGAATATATCCATACACTTTGGATCCGCCATGTCGTAAAGGCAAGTATGCTCCCGCACGCATTATATCAGTATTTCGTCTTCCATTTCTGATGAAAGTTTGACGCGTTTGACTTTTTGTTATCTGTCTCAAACTGAGCTAACCATAGAGAACATTTTTCTATGAAGCTGACTGAAAGTCGGTCGGGGCCGGGAAAAGAATGTCCTGTTCTATTTCCTTCCGTGGCCCGACCGGGCCACTCTGAAAACACGGGCACTGCACGTGTCCCAACCGGTGTAGTGTGGATGGGTCAATTGAAATTGCTCATATAATTCATTCACCGTGCTTGTCCGGGTCCCCGCCCGGACCCGACACGGCCTAGCATGAATAAGTCTTTAAGCGGAACCTGGCGGTCTCTGGAGAGCGCCTGTGTCGTCTTAAGCGGAAAGAGGTGATAGGCTTTTTCTCTCACCCTGGACGCTCCTTACCTTTGCCCGGGCGCCAGTGGGGCAATCAGTGGAACCCCACGTCTCTCACAGAATCTCCAAAAATTAGTGAGCCCGGGTAGACTTGAATGATCAGTGGAGAAGGGTAGCAATTGTGGAAATAAAAAATAAAATAAAATCATATCAAACTAGGGTGATAGCGTCTTCTTGGTCTCTGCTTTCTGACGGTTTTTAATCGTTCAAAAAGAGTACCTACCTCTTCTGACGAAAATCTACCTCTAACTGATTTAGGGAACTGTCCCTCACTGGCAAAAATAACTGGCAACAAAATAAACGTTCAGTCCTTTATTCCTATTGGATTTAATTATATACAGAAAAGTACAAGTAATAACAAATGTTGATGTCAACCGGCGACCTGGTCGGTGTGGGGGCGGGTGATGAAGTACGGTCTCTCCAGGAAAATACGGTTGAAATAGACGGTAAATACGGTTAAATTTTGTACGATAACTCTAGAGGAGTACGGTAGAAATAGACGATCACTAGATCAAGTTTAAACGGTAGGTAAGTATTTTCAGCCAGTCCAACGGACTCAAGAAAGCGGAAAATAGCCCTCAGGTATGCACTACGTAAGGAATAATAATGCTACAAGTGACTTGCCTTAAACTTTCAAACTTCTTGACGTAATTTTCAACTCACGGCAGTAACACCTTACGCACTTTTCTCGGCAGCTCGATCTCCACTACCTCGCTCTTGACCTTCAGCGCCGGGCGTCGAAGAAGTACGTCCCCTCTCCTCGGAAAACTTGCCCCACTATGGGTAACTAGAAGATCAGAAAAATTTTTCATCCATTCCCATAACCCCTTATTCTAATTGTACGGTAACTAATTTCCCCATTGGATGCACTCAAATTGTTCGGTCAATCAGCCGGCTCGGAAAGAGACAGAAACAATTGAAGAGAAGGAAAAACTGAACAAGTTTAAAGACCTCTCTCGAGTCAGAAAAAGTTCTGTTGAACGGAAAGAATTCTAAAGTATATGAATTCTGAAAACAAAAGACATATACAGCTACTACTAGGATTACTGGGACTGGTCGGTGGAAAACAATAACATAATATCAATCGGTAAAGACCCCCTATGATAACATAACGGTTTTCTTCGAAAATATTTCGGTTGATAGGTCTTATTATGCAAGTATAGGTGAAGAAATTTCCTTTTCGTGGCGGGGCAAAATTTGCTACGTCACATCCCCCTCCCCCTCCCAAGAAAAATAAAACGAAGCCTTTATGTGGATGTGACAAACTTACCACTGCCATCCTTGATGTCATACACCACAGGAGAGACTACGTCTACAATGGTATACGGTCCGGAGTATTTCGGTGCCAATCTGGCGGCAACTCCCTCCACTGCAGCAGACAAAGGATGCTTTCTTCAGTACACTTGGTCTCCAATCCTATGACGCCAGTCTCTACGACGTAGGTTATAGTGACTTTGCTGGGCGAAGGCTTGTGTTAATCTAGTTCGAACAAATTTGAATATTTCGGTAAATTGGTTATGGTTATTTACATGGTAAGCAACTTGCGGTTCGGTATCCGGTTTGGTGTGATCCCTTCCATCCTTGTTAGCAATCTCGGCAGAAAATTTGGTGTTCGGTGAACGCATTTTCCTATCAAAGTTCAAGATTGCTCTGGGGTTTCCGGTTGACTCCTGCTTTGGGGAATTCACTCCATCTTCCTTGAAAGCCTGGTACACACCTCTTTGGACAGCTGTTCTCATGGGCCTAAATTCCATCCATTTGGAGAATCTGTCATTTTCACATGGTTCTTCCACCAGATGATTGCTTGCCGGTTTCTGCTGTGGAACCTTGTATCGGTGATACTTGCTACATTTTCGGACATATTGGGCAATTTCTCGGAACATTCCTGGCCAATAGTAGCTGCGGGCTATGCGAAATTTTGTTTCTGCTATTCCCAAGTGTCCAGCGGTCGGTCGGTCGTGGTTTTCGAGAAGGACTTCTCTTCGGTCATCTTTCGGAACACATAACTTCCAGGGATTTCCCAGTTCAGGCTCTGTAAAATCATCGGAATCGCAAAAATGGCGGTATAATTTTCCTGACACAATCCTGTAGTCGGGAAACGCTGCAGGATTCGATTTTATTTCTGCCAATTTCCTCCTGTACCATGAGCAACTTACATTGTCCTCGGTCAGGCATATGGTTCCTTCGGTCGGTAACGGTAACGGATTCTGCTTTTCCTGCGTCATGGGCTTGTCCCTAAGAGACCTGCCATTCAGAAAGCATTCGGCGGTTTGGAGATTGATGGAGAAGTCGTGTGTTCTCAGTACATCCATTCCCAGTACTACACTGATCGGTAAATCTGAAACTAACACCACGTAGCCTCAATATTTTCGGATCCAACCTGAACCTGTGCTGTGTACACTGCCTCAATCGGGATAGAACTTCCGTTAGCGACGGTAGTGGTAACGTCTCCAACATAATTCGGTTTTATTCCAGCGGCCTTGCAGTGAGCAGCCACTTCACTGCTGATGAAGGACCTGGTTGATCCGGTGTCCAAGAGTACCTGGAACTCCTTGTCTCCTATAAGAACAGTAATTATAGGACGCCTAGGACGGTTATTAGAAAAGGTTTCCTTCAGAATAACCGGGGATGGAGTTGATTGGAACTGACGGATCCTCGGCTTTGGGGAGTTCCTCTGTAACGGACACTGACAATCTCTAGACATTACACCCTTCTACAGCATCGAGAGCAGAAAAGTATCGGTTTAGATGTACACTATACTCGTAGATGGCCCTTACCACAACATCTCCAGCACTGGGTTTCGGTTGGCGGTCGGACGGTATTCTTCGGTTCATCTTGTCTCTGACGTGTTGTAGAGTTTTGGACAAGTTTCGGTTTATCCGACGGTTCGGACAGTGTGCTGAGGTGCATTCCGATCGGTTGGACGTTCGGTGGGGGATTTCGGAAGGTGAGATGCGGTTCGTTGATGAGACTCTTTTGGAACGGTGGCGAAGTATAGTTAGCGTTTTGCCATTTGACCAATTCGAATACTTTTCCTTTTCGAAGCAGTTCATCTATTGCGGAGGTTGGTTGGAAGGCCAGGGCGGTTTGTAATTCTGGCAGTGAACGTCGTCGGATGATATTCACCTGCTCTTCCGCGGTCGGTCGTTTTACGGTCAGTTTCTGAAACAGATTTTGCATTCGGGTTACGTACAACAAGAGTCGTTGGTCGGTTCCTTGAGTGCGTTTCTCGATCTCCTCTAGTACAATCTCCTCGTAATCAGGAGGAAGAAAGGCCTCTCGGAGTTGGTCCTTGAAATCTGTCCAGTCGCTGAATGTGCCTCTTCGGGGTATGTACCAGTCTCTTGCATCCTTACGTAACAACTCGTAGATAGACTCAAATAACTGTTCGTGGCTCACCTTTCTAGCCTCGGCGAGATACTCAGCCTCTTCCAGGAACGAGGTCACGCTGGTCGAACCAGCAAATGTCAGGCTCCACTTCCATACAGGAACAGTAGAAACGGTGGAATGGTCGGTGGTCTTCGGCGATTTCATCGGCGGATGTTCGGTCGTCAGGTCGGCTACCTTGGTCGTCGACACCTCGCAATCTCACTTCTCTCACGCCAGCGGTTTCGCTTGGAGATGACGCAAATGAAACTCTCCTTGTTGATTCGGCAAAATCCCTCGCTAATCGCCTTGACTCAGGGGATGTTATCAATGGTCTATGGTCCTCATTGGTTCGGTCCGTTGTAGCTTGGTCGACGGTAAATGGAAGGACATCGGTTGCCGGTCGGTTGTACGTAGGTCGATTCTGCAAAATAGTGCGTTCAATTTGTTCGGTTATTACCCTACAAATTTCTTGGCGGTCTTGCTGCAGCCTGTCATCCTGAGTGGTCGGTCAGGATATGTCACCATCTTCTCCCAAGTTCAACAAGTCTGACTCTCCAACGGTTGTTGAACACGGAATCAAACCTGAACCAAGTCTAGATGCGAAGTCTGGTAATTCCTGGTCAATCAGAGACGGTGCGCTGGTGGACAGATTACCTGGGACACCACCCAACCAATGAGTATTCTCCAGCAATCTCATAGCAACCCTCAGAGAGTGTTCCAGCTCGGTTTTCTTGTGAAGCAGACTGACAGCTTCCGGAGATAGACTTCTCAGTCGGCCTCGAACGTGCAGAAGCCGGCTCCTTATGCGCTGTAACTCATTGTCTCTATTAGCAAAGTCAAACTCACATATCTTTCCCATCAAGTCGAACAACTTGGCACCACAAAAACCATTCCTTTTCGGAATGGATAGCCCTTCTCAGTTGAGCTCTCTGCTCCTGAACGGTATGTCCTACCGTACAGCCTTGTGCCTCTAACTCCCACGTAAGTTCGTCGCTCTTCAGTCGGTTGACATCCATTTAAACGGCACCAGAAACTCAGGAGAAATATTTACAATATGCACTTTATGGATATATACAAGAAACAAAGAACGGTTTCCAATTTGCCAGTGTAAAATATCTTGGTTCGAAAAGAAAAAAAATACAGTACGGTAACAGGAACTACCTACAGAACAGCAGAATTCCCTGCTCGGGCGCCAGATGTGATGGGCTTTTTCTCTCACCCTGGACGCTCCTTACCATTGCTCGGGCGCCAGTGGGGCAATCAGTGAAACCCCACGTCTCTCACAGAATCTCCAAAAATTAGAGAGCTCGGGTAGACATAAATGATCAGTGGAGAAGGGTAGCAGTGAAAACTAGGGTGGTAGCGTCTTCTTGGTCTCTGCTTTCTGACGTGTTTTAATCGTTCAAAAAGAGTACCTACCTCTTCTGACGAAAATCTAGCTCTAACTGATTTAGGGAACTGTCTCTCACTGGCAAAAATAACTGGCAACAGGATAAACGTTCAGTCCTTTATTCCTCTATTGGTGCCTATCCTCTGTGGATGTTGGCAATCACATTGGTCCACATTATTTTATTGACAGCCGCCCTGAATACTTGAATGGTCGTCATCCCTGTCCACTGCCTTATATTCTTCAGCCATGATGTTCGTCGGCGCCCCGGAGACCGTCTTCCTTCTATCTTGCCTTGTAAAATCACCTGAATCAGTTGGTATTTTTCATTGCGCAATACATGTCCCAGATATGACACTTTCCTGATCTTAATACACTGCAATATCTCCAGGTCCTTTTGCATCCGGTGTATAACAACTTCATTCGTGATATGGTAGATGTACGAAATCCTGAGCATTCGGCGGTAGCACCACATTTCGAAGGCTTCCAATCTCTTGCATGTTGCTTCTGTTAGTGTCCAGGTGGAAAATACATAGCATCTTAAGACTCGTGCTCTCAAGTGTATATTAAGATGCATATTAGATAATATTTTTCTGAGGCGATTGAAAACTGCCCTCGCCTTCTCTATGCGGCATCTTATCTCTTGTGAGTGGTCCCATTCTCCGTTCAGACTGCATCCCAGGTATGTTACCTTGTTGACTACTTCCAAAGTATTATTATACGCTGTAAATTGATGTTGTACTTCCTCGCTTTTACTCACTATGAGGACTTTTGTCTTTCTGCAGTTCAGTTTCATGCCATACCTCTCACACACTTCGACAACACGGTTGATTAGTGCTTGCAAACCTTCCGCACTGTCAGCTAAAAGTACTGTGTCGTCTGCATATCGAAGGTTGTTGATTACTCGACCATTGATTTTTATGCCTTCTTCCATTCCGTTGACAGCCTCCCTGAACAGCATCTCCGAGTAGGCATTGAATAAAGCCGGTGAGAGAATACATCCCTGACGAACTCCTCGTTTAACATTGAATTTTTGGGTGTTGTGGTTGTCTACCCGTACAGTTGCCTTCTGTTGCAAGTACAGATTCCTGATAAGCCATAAATCTTTATCGTCGATGCCTGAGTCCTTCAATATCTGAAACAGTTTGTTATGCTGAACCCTGTCGAATGCCTTCTCAAAATCGATAAAACATGCGTACACCTTGCAGTTCACGTCTCTAGCTCTTTGTATTAAAAACCTGAATGGAGAAGAGAGCCTCTCGTGTTCCAAATCCACCTCTGAAGCCAAACTGGACGTCGCTTGTATTTTCTTCAAGCTTTCTATATACTCGAGAGTGTAAAATATTGAGTAGGATTTTGAGGGCATGGCTCATTAAGCTTATAATCCTGTAGTCAGAGCATCTGGTAGCATTTGCTTTCTTAGGAAGAGGTATGAAAGTGGAGTCTAACCAGTCTGCAGGAAGCTCTCCTGTTTCATAAATTCTGTTGAGTAGTCGGGTTAGAATCTTATGTTGATCGGTTTCGAATAGTTTCAATATTTCACTATGTATACTATCCGGACCAGGTGACTTGTTGTTTTTTAGACGTTTTATTGCGTGCTTTACTTCGCTAAGTGTTATCTCCGGCCCTGAGAATCCTGATACTTCGATGTCTGTTTGTTCTTTCCCCTCGAATAGCTCTTCCATATATTCTTTCCACCTTTCGAGTATGCTTTCAGTATCATAGAGTAAGTTGTTATTTTTGTCCAGATTGAAGCTATTATTTCGTGAGTTTTTTATTCCTGCTACTGCTTTAACTTTTTTGTGTAGATTGAAAGTATCATGTTTCCGTTCTAAAGATTCAATTTCCTCGCACTCACCTTGCAGCCATAATTCTTTGGCTTCTTTGATCTTCCTGTTAATTAATTTATTGATTTGTTTGTATGCTTTTTCGTTTTTATTTTTATGTTTTCTCCGTTCCTCCGTCAACTTCAGTATGTCTTCAGTCATCCATGCCCGTCTTTTGGCACTATTTTCTACCTTCAGATTATTGTCCACCACAGAACCACAGGCATCCTTTATCTTATTCCACACCTCTTCGACTTCTATGTTTTCCTGATCTATTTCCGTGGCAATTCTTTTCATTTTGTTCTTCAGCTCAATCTTGTTCTCTTGTGTTATCATCTTTCAGTTTCTGGATATCTGGTCGTTTTTTATGTTTTTTTTTTTGAACTTTTTTCAGCTTTAACTTTATCCTGCTCAACAACAGATTGTGATCTGACGCAACATCCACTCCTGGATAAGTTTTTGTGGTTTTCACAGAGTTTTGATACCTTTTATTTATGATAATATAGTCAATTTGATTTCTGATGACTTTTTGCGGACGATCAGCTGGAGATCTCCAGGTATAAAGTCTTCGAGGTGGTAATTGGTGTATTCATTACTGCACTGTCAACTTCCTGGCAGAACTGAATAAGGCGATCTCCTCTATCATTTCGAGTTCCCAGTCCAAACTGGCCCACTGTCGTGTCTACAGTCCCTTTGCCTATTTTGGCATTGAAATCCCCCATTATGATATTCAGTTCTTGTTTTTTGGTATGATTTAGGGCCATTTTGAGTTGTTCATAGAGTTCCTGTTCTGAACTTTCCGAGGTTGGAGCATAGGTTTGAATGATGTTCATGTTGAATGGTTTGGCATTAACTTTGAGTATTGCCACTCTATCTGAAATTCCTATAAAGCCGAGTACGCATCTCTCAACTTCTCTGTTTACTATTATAGCCACTCCGTTCTTATTTCCAGTCGATGTATCTCCGGAGTAGTACACTGTGTGGTCATTTATTCTACATTGTCCATAGTTGGGCCATCTTACTTCGCTGCACCCAAGGATATCGACAACTAGTCTTTGCATCTCGTTAATAACACTGTCCACTTTGCCGGCTTGGAATAAACTTCGGACATTCCATGTACCAACTTTCTTGCTATCCTTTAGTTTCAACGTGACTTCGTCTTTTCTTGTTAGCAAATCGCAGGGATTTCGCTGGATGACGACCTGGGAGGCCCTCCGTTCCTGTCGTGCTGTTCCTCCCCTGCCGGATCTTGGCTTCCGTGATCCATGATCAGTAATATTATTCTCTTTGTTTGATGCTGACATTGTGATTAAACTAGGGAAAAGTAATGGAGTAGTTTCCCCTTGCTTTCTCCATCGCTGTACAAACGCCTTTTCGTGGTTACCACTATGCCGTTTGTTGTCTGATTCACAACCTTTCTCTGAATATCAGTGATGCTTGTAATCAGTTCTGAGCTAACCAGCTGCCGCTACTCAGTGCTAGTTTTGGTCCGCCCCGGGTATTTCATTTCCCCGGTACCACCCATATCTGGGAGGCATTCCCCTATCCGCCACCTGGGGAGGCGCCCGATGGGGGACTAGCAACCCCACACGGGCCTTTATTCCTATTGGACTTAATTATATACAGAAATGTACAAGTAATAACAAATGTTGATGTCAACCGGCGGCCTGGTCGGTGTGGGGGCAGCTGATGAAATACGGTCTCTCCAGGAAAATACGGTTGAAATAGAGGGTAAATACGGTTAAATTTTGTACGGTCACTCCAGAGGAGTACGGTAGAAATATACGGTAATTTTGTTCTTTTGAGATCCTGGCAAGTCACTCCCTCTGTCGGCGGAAATCGGTACAGTGGCTGGTCTCAGTCGAATTTCAGTGCTGTCTCTGTCTCTCCTTCTCTCTCTCTGTGACCCTCAAAATGGCTGCCAGTCAGACAGCAGGTCGGCAGAAGCCACAGAACATAAACATCAAGAGAATGGTAACTCATGTGCTAATCTTCTTGACCGTGTTTTTTGTCTGCGACACTAGCGCTGCAACAGCGTATTGTGAAACTACGTTCTTTTTGCCCGTGCGGCTTCCGCTTCCTCCCGACCGGACCTTACTAGCAGCAGGCGGGAGATTCAAATCGACAAAGACGCATTGAAAGAGCGCCGAATCAGAGAAATAATGAAAAATTCGAGAAAAATTTTGAGTTTTATAGGGAAATAAAGGATGAAAAGAACCTTTTATGATTTCTTGTATTTCTTTTCCTGATGGTACTCAGAAAAAGTTATGGAATTATGAACAGGAAGGTTTTTCTTCTTTTATTCTCCCTATTCAACTTAAAATTTTTCTCGAATTTTTCATTATTTCTCTAATTCGGCCATCCTTCAATGCGTGCCCGTCAATTTGAAACAGCACCTCGAGTTATTTAGCAGGGGTGAAAAAATGGCTAATGCTAGTATTGCAAGTCAAAACAAGTTTTGTTTCTTATGTTTTCTCTTATCTCACGTTGTCCATAAAGTATTATAATTATTATTTGGAGAAGTTATATTGGGATTATTGTCTGGGTTTCTGAATAGAAATATTGATTCCGAAAAAATATTGGAAAAGGTATTTATACCAGTGCTTTCAACTGGCAGGAGTTAGGTTGAACGATTTTTCTTTGCGAGAGTTTTCTGCTAAGTTCAATTGACGATTTAGAAATACAATTTCATAATTTTCATACTTCCAAATGAATGCTTTTTCTCATCTGTAGAACTTGTTCCATGAGCTGAATCATATTTATGTCTCTTGAGATTTCAGTATGACGAATACCTACATCATATCATGGAATTGAAATATTTTAAATAGAAACTTTAAAACTTCCACATAAACGCTTCACTTATCAAGATGTTTAGCTTCTACCTCCTTCACAAAGTTTGTATATGCTACCTCAATATTATTACCCAGGTTTACTTCAAGTAAGAATCTGTGAAATATTAGGAATTTGCGTCTAGGTATAGTGGATCACCAATATCATCGCTCGATTTTATTCCACAATTCATCCCTTTTAAATGTAGTATTTCCAAAGAATGTTTATCTTTCTTTACGAAACTAAATCAGTCAATTCACGTCCGATAAATATCTTGATTTACTAGAAAAACTCTGTTAGGCCGTACAATCTCGAAAAGAGTACTGACTAACGTCAAAGTTTGTTTACATTTCGAGTTTTATGGTTCAGGATTTGACGATTGCGTGGTTGCCAATTGGGTATTTCCAGAGACAACCGGTATTTCTGTGTTGCGAAGGAAAGCGACACTAGCGCTCTAACAGCTTACGCTTGCAACTTATGGTCCAAAATTATCTGAATGAGTTGCCACCGCCTGGCAGAAGCTGTCAACCTGTAACCTGATCGGTCGGAAGTCGGCAATATTAACCAAATAATCACCAAAAATCGGTAGAAACACCAAGTCCTCCTGGGACCCAACGGCGGTCGAATAACGGACGCGGAAATCGGCACTCTACACGGTCTACGATCACTAGATCGAGTTCAAACGGTAGGTAAGTATTTTCAGCCAGTCCAACGGACTCAAGAAAGCGGAAAATAGCCCTCAGATATGCACTACGTAAGGAATAATAATGCTACAAGTGACTTGCCTTAAACTTTCAAACTTCTTGACGTAATTTCCAACTCACGGCAGTAACACCTTACTCACTTTTCTCGGCAGCTCGATCTCCACTCCCTCGCTCTTGACCTGCAGCGCCGGGCGTCGAAGAAGTACGTCCCCTCTCCTCTAAAAACTTGCCACACAATGGGTAACTAATTTCCCCATTGGATGCAAGGCCGTGCCCAGATTTTTGATTCGGGGGGGGTCTCAATAATAAAGACGTGCTAATTCAAATTTAATTTATTAACATCACATTGGCACGGGAAATTCCCCTCACTGAAAAAACTGTACTAACATACCTATATTTGTTTTCAAAACTAAAAACCTCAATTTATCAGTTCCGTGAATTCATAATACAAAACCAAGCCTTCTAGACTTCTTATGGGCAAATTCTGTTATAACATCTTTAGTTGGGATGATGATATCTCTGTGAATTGCCATTAGAGCCAACCCGGTTAGCCTCTCTTGCCCACAAGAATTCCGTAGATAGGTTTTTAGGCGCCTAAGTGTGGAAAATGACCTTTCCGGGGTGCACGTGGTTACTGGTAGAGTCGACAAGATGTTCAATAAAGCGGCCCACAGACGAGCAACTTAGTTGACAACTATGTTGTCAACGAGCTAGTAAACCATACGAGGTTGAAGGAATATCAACCACCAACCGGCCACCAGACGTTCAACTTGGTTGTCAACACGGCGTGTTGACAACCAAGTTGTCAACTAGGTTGCTCGTCTATAAGCCGCTTAACATAAAAATATTGGGATACAATTGCCTGTTGCACTCTCCGACAGCCTCAATGGCGCAAGAAGGCCGGTCCGAAGGGCTTTTGCCCTGCCAAAACAATTTCCATAGTTGAAATTCGCCTTGTGCCTCGTCTAGTTCCACCAGATCCTCGTACATCACTAGATCCTCTCTTGGGAATGGCGTTTTCTTCTCGGAACAGACTGTTGGTATAAGAGTATACAAAGCAGCAATCACTTTCTTGTGGTCAGTAAATCTTATTTTGAGTTAAGTCTTCTAATAGGGGTATTGCAACAGTTTTGCGGTAATACTGTTCGGGGTCATTAGTTTTTGGATTAGCGTGTACTGATGTCAACCGTGGAAGCCTGATCTCTTCATTGACATCTGCCAATAAATCCTTTGCTTCTGTAAATGAATTTGAAAATTCTTTTTCAATATTGGATCGAATATTTTGAAAGTGCGATATTATGTTCTCGATATGGTCGACAGCTGTTATTAAGTCACAAAGAGGTGACTGCAGGACTTTGCATACTGTTAATGTTGCTGCGAATATCCTCGCCAAAAAACAGAGTGATACCACGAATTCGCTGGCAAGAGCAGATCTCAGGAAAGAAGAAGCTTTGGTTGAGGTCTCCATATCCGGGTCTGTGCTGAATTGTTCTAAAGTCTCAATAATAGATTTAAAAATTTGTTTAAATTTTAACAAGCCGTTGTGATTTTCCACCCACCGCGTATCACACATTGGTGTTAATTTCTGCCATGTTGCATCAGGAAAGTTGGCCCTAATACTTGCCTGAAGGGTGCTTGTTCGCTTTGGAGATGCTTTCAAAAAATTTCCGATTGCTTTCACAGTTCCTATACAATTTCTTATAGCAGGTACACTACATGAATGACAAAGGGCCAAGTTTAACGAATGAGAGCTGCAATGGACAAACAGAGCTCGGGGATATGATTTCCGTATTATTGCTTGAACGCCATTAAAAGCACCTTTCATCACAGCTGCACCATCGTATCCCTGTCCCACCATATTGTTGCAGTCAATGTCAAGGTTTTTCAGGGACGCTACGATCGTGTCAGCCAATGGTTGTGCAGTTGTATTATCGACCTTCACAAATCCGAGAAAATCTTCTTTCACCACATAACAAGTTTCCACCTTTTTTGTGTATCTAACACATAGTGAAAGTTGTTCGTGTCCGGAAATATCAGCAGTTTCGTCTACTAAAACTGAAAACACCTTCGCTTCATTTAAATATTTCACAATTTCCTTCTGAATTATTTCCCCACAAATTGATATCAGATCATTTTGGACCTTAGCGCTCATATATGTCGCGTTCAGAGCAATGTTTCCGGTGTGTTTTCGCAATTTTGTATCACCACATTTCATCCTCATTCTTGAGATGGCTCTGAAATTGTCGTCATTTGTGACTGGCTCCTCTTCAGTCACAGAAACAGGGCCAGAATCATTTGTTCCTCTCAAAGCCAGTTCTTGACGTACTCACTAGGGAGCAGCAACAGCAACTGCCATAAAAATCCCATAAAATTTTTCGACGTTCATGTTGTACCAGTGAGAACGTCCCGTCCTCCTTTGAGAAGCACGGTTTTTCTTTCCTTTGAGCGCGGCAAAGACCAACAAGTTTCCGATCGCTTCTAAAGGCGCGTACTCACTGGGTGAGCAGCAACAGTACCGACCCTAAAAATCGCACAAAATTTTACGAGGTTCCTCGTGCGTCGCATACTTCAAAGTGATCCGAGACTTGTCGGTCTTTGCCAAGCTCAAAGGAAAGAACAACCATGCTTCACAACGAAGAACGAGACGTACACACTGGTGCAACATGCAACGTCGTTGAATTTTATGGGATTTTCATGGCCTCTTATGCTGTTGCTGCTCGCCAGTGAGTACGCGCCTTAAGCCTGCGACGAACGAGGAACATCGTAGGGGATTTTTATGTCCCGTGCTTTGATTTTTTGAATGTTTTTCGATTTTTTCTAGTGTTGATTCATTTTATTTCGGGGGGGGTCCGGACCCCCGGACCCCCCCCCTGGGCACGGCCTTGATTGGATGCACTCAAATTGTTCGGTCAATCAGCCGGCTCCGAAAGAGACAGAAAAAATTGAAGAGAAGGAAAAACTGAACAAGTTTAAAGACCTCTCTCGAGTCAGAAAAAGTTCTGTTGAACGCAAAGAATTCTAAAATATATGAATTCTGAAAACAAAAGACATATACGGTTTCGGCTACTACTAGGATTACTAGGACTGGTCGGTGAAAAACAATGGCATAATATAAATCGGTAAAGACCCCCTATGATAACATAACGGTTTTCTTCGAAAATATTTCGGTTGATAGGTCTTATTATGCAAGTATAGGTGAAGAAATTTCCTTTTCGTGGCGGGGCAGAATCTGCCACGTCACAGAGGTATTATAAAGAAGAAGGGAGAATATGTTGTTTATATCGAATTTGATTTGAATTCCTACTAGGGAAGAGTGCTTTTACTGCCAATAATGCACTTTCTGCATTATCATTTAGCATAAATAAATAGCCAAAGAGCAGAAATTGAAAAATTCACAATTCGATTCGCTGTCTAATGACAACGACAGATGACTCAACCATCAGCGAGATTCTATTTTTGCGACAACAAAATTGATGACGTCACGCTGAAAGACGCTTCAAGACATCGATTAAGACGCTTAATCGCCAAAATATGGCTTAAGTGCCATAGCAACCATCGATCAAAGGGATATCCTGATATGAATTTGAATTATTATACAGGTTGTTCCTAAATTGAACGTACAAACGAAAAGGGGAGATTCCTTAAGTGAGTTTAAGAAAAAAAAGTCCCATAAACATGGGGTCGCAAACGTTTCGTTTTCGAGATACAGAGTTTTTTTCTCATAGTATCTACACTGCACAAGATATTCAACTGAAATTTGGCATAGATATTACATTTTAGAGTTCTTACCACTTGACATGGCAATTTCGATAGAAGATCTACAGGGTGATATTTTTTCTGGAACACTGCCACCTGTTCTTCTGCAGATTTTTTTTTTTTGGTGAGCAACTGTTAATTTGAAAAAATGTAAAAAGAAGCTTTGTTCTTATTCTAAACTTTTCGGTCTCTTGTAGTTTTGTCGTATCTACCAACGATTTCGAGAGAAAAAATTTTGAACGATTCTCTCGAAATCCTCGTGAAAATCCAAATTATGATGGGCCTAAGGGCTCGTGGGTTAAACTTTCTTCTCATGAATAAACATTCATTCAACTCATGCAGACAGGAATTGAATGCCACCTTAAAAATGACTTCGTTTTCTCCGCAAGAGGACGAGATATTGATAGAATTAATTTCCAGAAACCCGCCCTTATATGATGTAAGATTAGATTCATATAAGGACGGCATTGTGAGAGAGAACATATGGGATAATATTGGAAAAAATATTGGAAACGTTTGTTATTAGAAATCTTCCTTTTTTTAGCATTATATCTTTCTTTATTAAACTAAGTACAAATTCAAATTGTTTATGATTCAATCGACAGTACTTCCTGAATTTATCCTCATTGTAATGTAAATGTTGTTTAATTAGAATTTGGAAGCAGCCTTCTTCTTCTCGAGAAGTGAAAATTGAGTCAATCTTCATCCTTTTTTCCGAGGGCACTGCTAACATCATGAGAATATCATTCTCCTCTTCCTCCTTCATTAATTGCTTGATAGCTTCCACTTAATTTGCAGATAAAACGTGCTCCATATTGCTTTATATTAGACAACCGTCTCACCACACTTCCGTCTTCAAATGGAATAAACAGAGACGCGGGCCTCAGCTGTTTACGTGTCGCAAGTCTCGGTCGCGAGGATCTGAATGCCAGTGGTCGCGGCCGCGACAGGCGACCATGCCAGCTTGGTCGCTAAGTCGCGGTCGCTAGGATCCGAATGCCACCTTGACTGACGCAGAATCCACCACTATAAACGTGACTGACGTCCATAATAGTCCATAATAATTATGGACTATTCCCTTTCGGCCAATCGGCTTGTAGAAGAAGCACAGAGCCACCCTGATATTCGGTTCGTAAATAATTCCAAGAATCTTTTCCGATTTATTATAGTGAGTTATAGTAGTGAGTTTTTATAACTCACGTTGTTTGACGTTTTGAATAAGTTAATTATTCTGAATATTTTGCTGGAAAGAATTAATTCAGATAATGAAGAATTCTGTACACCTCCAGAAATAAGACAAGCTGCTGATGTTGCCATATAAATTATTGCCCGAAAATTTAAACTAAAATTTTTATAGCATTGTTATGGGTAAGTATTGAGATTTGTCAATAAAGTTCTTTCTCTGTACTTGTATCTTAGTATTTATTGTTAAAGTCGTAGATAAAGTATAGTATTCAACTTGCAGCACTCGCATACGGCTCGCGCTGCAAACTTTATCTGCGTGAGTTATGACCTACATTACCGCTCGTTAAATAATATTATATTCTATTTCAAAATTTCAAGTGAAGATGGGTCACTTGTCAATTTTCAGATTTTTCCGACCACTTCAACCGCCTGACTGACGACTATGTAGTCCATTCAAGAATGAATGAAAGTCCAGATACAGCTTAATATCTGTTCACAAAAAATCTTCAACAATTTCTGTAGTTTCATTCACAGAACTGAAATATATAAATTCAACCCAGAAAGGTATATGAAAATATTCGAATTCAAAGTATATCAATCAGCATTCAAAATTGATTCAATTATATTTCCAATTTGTTCCATTTAAGTAAGGATATAAAATGCGGTAACAATTAAAATTATCTTCAGTCGGTGCATAGATTCACATACAGGCTGTTTCCTAATTATGTCAATATTTATGGGGGTGGTTCTTGAACCAACGGGCTTTAGCCCGTTTCAAGAAAAAAACTTCATATGAACATATGTCCTAAAATCTTACCTTTTGAGATACCGGCTGGTAAAGTTTTCAAAAATAAATCATTTGTTTCAATATACAAAAGTTGTCCAACTCTATGTCATCAGTCAATAAATACGAAATTTTCAATACATTTTGTTATGTGACAATATAATATGGAAGTCTTTAATCCTTTTGATGTATCCACTCGATTTAAATTACATGCCCTAACAACTAATTGGTGAAATAATATATAGTCCATCCAAGAATAATTGACATCCCAATAGCATTTGAAAGTCCAGACGTTGTTGTGTCCTGTTCCATCACACGGACCTCGGACGCTCTACTTTTTCTCTCTCACCTATCAAACAGCTAAAATTCTGAAACTTTGTAGCTTGGCAAGAATATTTTATGAACGATTTTTTGCGGGCAAGCCTATATGATTAGTTTAGTAATTAAAATATGCTACCTATGACATCAATTTCGGTTGGTTATCAGATCAATGTAGTTACCTATATTGACTCACCTGTTCACATCCACTTGCCAGGTAGCCATGAACAGAAATGAGTAGGCAAGCCTATCTAGGCATATTCTGTGTGTTAAAAACTATCAATTGAGAAAAACTCATTCGGTTATCAAAAGAGTGAAGGTGATGAAAAAAAATTGATTAAAATTAAAAATAGCTATGAACACTTTTAGATAGGCAAGTTATCATAGGCATATTTGTTTTTAAATTATATTTGATAGAAAATATGTCTCACCGAGTTATCAGATCGGTGAAAATCGATCTCCCACGGTCTCCTCTACTACTTGAGTTGACATCAAAACTTCTGTATCATAACATTTCACAAAATTATTTGACAGAATATATAGAAAGTTGTTTCTAAAACCTAAACGATGTATATAAAGAGATTTTCACTCGTATAGAATAGCAGGTACTGCTACTATATATTAATATGCTTATACTTGTACTTATAACTTTCTGCCTATAAAATATACAATATACAAAGGATGACGGAAATAAGTATGTTTCAATTTGAATATTATGTATAAGATATTAGCATAGCGGAGGTTTCGTCCCCCAGGCCTGATTTTATTGATATCCACGTAATTAAATACATCAGTTAAATGCAAAGTGGTTTAAAATATAAGTATACTTATGTATATCGTCGCTCAGATGTGACAGCCATGTATCTCAAAAAAGCACAATTTTCAGGAAATGAAGAAAACTTCTCATATTTAAATCAATTATCTGTTTTAGTTCAAATTTTGATATGTGGTTTTATATGTATTACCAAAGGTACCTTGAATAATTGGGTGTGCATATTGTGATAAAAACGGAAATATTTTGAAAAAAAGTTGAGATACGAGGTTTTCAAAATAAATCTTGATGGTTTTAATGAGATACGTGTTTATTGAATGAAAACTAGCGAAACTTCATTTGGAATTAATGTGTATTAACTCGTGAACAGTCTTGTAACAAACTAAAAAATAAAATTAAAATAAAATATACTTCTCTCTTTCAACTAAACATGGAAAAAAACATCATTCGTGTTTCAATGAATCATAAAAATGATAATGATAGTTTTAGTGTCTGGAAATATAATGCAAGGAAGGTTTTAGCGGCATGCAGACAGGAATTGAATTCTCTGGGTGGTACTTTTTTTTCAGAATTCAATTCCTGTCTGCATGCCGCTAAAACCTTCCTTCATAAAAATGATGATTGTCCCTATGAATGAGAGATTTGAGTGTTTGTAAGTTATTATACTTGTCACGAGATATAGGCAAGGCATTATCATAATATAATTTTTCTACAAGCGTGCGCGTTCAACCTTTTTCCCGCACGCATTCCAAGTTGCAAAGAGTCACTTTCCCAAAACGTGCGGGAAAAACGCCTGCTATTTCTTTCCCGCACGCATTTGCGTGCGGGAATGGATTAGCAGGGGTTTTTCCCGCACGCAAATATTATAGAGTAAATTAAATTCTATCATGTTTCTATGCACAGAACGTCAACGATGAGAAACCCGTAGTAACGACATGCAGAATAATTACGTCTGTCATTATAAATATATGAATTAATCAAATGAGATATGACCTGTTTCGTGAAATGGATATATTTATATATTTCAAGCGCTTGTAGAAAAAATAATGTTCCTAACTCTTGCGTAAAGTGTCTTGCCCGCACGAAACTGCCGTTGCCCGAACTCTGCTTCGCATCGTTCGGGCAACGGCAGTTTCGTGCGGGCAAGTATCACTTTCCGCACTTGATAGGAAAATAACTATTCTTGCTGGTTCCCATATTACTCAATAACAACTTTCGCGATGGATATGGAGTCCAGTTATCATCAAAGTCTAATTTATATTGAATACCATCAGTTCTCTGATAGCTGTAACGCAAGGGTCGCCTGTCCTTTTTCCAGGGCATATGGAGTTGAAGTACTTCAGACTAGAGAAATTTAGGAAAAATGTGTGATCGACGTATTTGACCTTGTATGGACCCTGTTCATAGAGCGCTGTTGGATAATCTTTGGTAATACAAGCTTGTGTCCCCTTTATTTGACCACTGATATTGGATGCTCCATCATATCCCTGTCCTCTCAAGTTTGAAACATCAATATTGCAGTTTTATACTGATCGAATGGAGACGATCAGTTAGCTTTTCAAAGCTTAAGGGGCCCTGAGTTTTTTGCTCTGAGCATTTGCGATTTGTCATGATCACCCTTCACAGCAATTTCTTTTTTCAATCATGAATATGGCCAATGGGATAGATAAATGAGGATACTGAAGATGCTGACATACAAAACCAAAAACATTCGTAATTTCACAAAAATTTTTTCTTCTTCCCGTGAAGTACCTTCCCATAAACATTTCCGGTCTTTCAGAAATATCTTCTTCTTCTTCATCTTTCAGTAGGTTAGTGTTGGTGTTCGTGGACTGTATTAACTTTATGAAAACAAAACAACTCTTTTCACTTAAAGGGTAACTTTATTGTTTTTCGAACTGAACGCTTTTTTACAATCTGGACTTGCTCTTTAACATCGAGAGAGTAAGTGAATGAATGTGTAGTAACTGTGAACACTGACTAGTGATTAAGTTCGTAAATGACTAAGACTAAAGTAAAGGGAAGATTCCTTCCGAGTGGATGTTCCATAGCTCTAAGAAAGCAAATGATGCGGTAGATGGCAGGTCCAGCTCATCACGGTAGCGCTGTGGCGTGAACAGTTAGGTTTACCTGTTTAAACACTCTAATTCCTCATTCTGGAACTTCCCGAGATATAGAGGTCCAGCTGTCTGACCATTGGGTTTATTGTCCCTTGCTATTTTCGAAAATCTGTTATCTTCCATACATGATGAATGTGCGTTCCATCCTTCTCCGTCTTCGTTGTCTTGTCCAGCTAACCACGTCCGGTGTGTCACAGATCTCTCGTATCAAACTATTCCTTTTCCTATCCACCAGTGCGTAGCCAGCTATCATTTTCAGGGTCTTCATTTCGGATGTTCTTAATAATCTCTTTGTGATGGACGTGTCAGCTCTGATTTCGACGGAGTATGTCATTACTGGGCGGACGCAGGTTTTATAGATTCGAGTTTCTGCCTCAGTAGACATGAATTTTTTCTTCCATACAATTTCTTCGAGAGCTCCTGATATTCAATTGCCCTTGGTTACTTGTGTTTTTACCTCCTTGGTTACATTTCTATCGCTCGTGATGTCTACTTTCATTTTGAGGTTGAGATTCACCTCCTATACTTCGTAACTTAGTTACAAAAACTACCATACTATGAGGACAAGATAAATAGATATGTCCTTAAACATTGACTCAACGTTCATTTCATCGTGGAAAATAATGAAAACTGACACCTTTACGAGAAAGTCGTATACGGACATTTGCTCAAATGATTCTAATTATAAACACTTCACTAACCTTTCCTTATTATCACGAGATACATGAAGATATTTTCAACAGATCTCATATTCGAACACCAAAATATTCTCCGTTCCTCGTTGTAAACAAACAAGAATACATAAATTTTTTATTTACAAAAATTTATACCAGGGGGCGTACCGCTTGATAGGAATTCCCAATATGCCTGTTATGGGAAACGATTATGGGTCAGCCAATAGGTGAAGGTGAAGTACAACCACTGTTAGTCCGAGAGCTGGCAGCAAAAAAAACTACCTCATAAGTTACCAAAGGTTTGGATTGGCATTTTGGTTCAACTTTATAATGCTAACTTGAAACCGTCCGTCTGCCGTGCGTGAGTGGTCGCCTTATTGGATAAAAAAAATTTTAAAGACGAGAAAACATCGATTAGAACCTTCTAATTGAATGATTGGATATTCGTGCGAATAATGGCGGGCGAAGATGACGCGTTGGAGAGTGACTCCGTCGGAGTTAGCAAAGAAAACTTATTTAAAGGCGCTCAGTGCAAAGGAAAGGTAGTGGAACCGGTGGAGTGTTATAGATGCTCGGATATTTTCCACCCAAAATGCATGGATCGGGCCGCAAACCAAAGATCTACAAGCTGCAAGCATGAAGAGGGCAACATAAAAAAACTCGTAAGAGAAATCAGCGAACTTCAAAAACAGAACAGCATTATGAATATTGAGGTAATATACCTCAGAGAACTACTTAAAGAATCCCAGGAAAAGAATAAAATTCTCATGGAAAATAACGCTCTTCTGAAAAACCAAAGTGAAGAAGTTAAAAAACACCATAAATCTGTCAATGTTGAAAATGTAAACAAAGACGAAAAAAACACTTATCAAAGACGAGGTAAAGAGGATGAACAGAAAGAGAACACAAAGAATGACAGAAACAACTAAATGTCATATGCCGATAAGACAGAACATAGAACAATATCTTGTAATGAACCCCAGTTTTCTGAGGAAAATTGGAGTTCATCTTAGTGCATTTTTTCGTTTTAAATTTCTGTCTTTGAAAATATTTCAATTCTCGAATATTCCGTACGTTCATTCCGACAGGCAGAGTAAATGTAAAAAACCGCTTATCTGTATTTCACGTTGTTTTTCTTACATGCCGCTGAAGATTTCGACGTTTTTCATCTGTTGATATGCGATAAACCGGAGCTGACGACGTTTTTCAGTCTTGTCGCATTCTGGAATTTTCAGATTTTTACCGTGAGAGGGGATATGCCTATAAAAGCAAATTTTCCCCCCGCGACGGTCACTTTTCAACTTTTCGACTGTTACTTCAGTTCTTCGGCTGACTTTTGAATTTTACTTCAGTGCTTTCCTTTCGCTTAAGTATTTTTTCGCTTTCTAACTTCGGTTATAAATTCAGTTGATTTTCCGTATTCTTTCGCCGTTGAAGAATAATCATTTTGTGTTATTTACATCAGTGCTTAGAGTTAATTTTTTTAGTTTTTTCTTTTAAATCCTTTGAGTTTCGAGTGCTTGAAACAAAGGAGGTAGGTCCCCGTCTGTACCGTTCAGTTTCTTTGTTAGACCTACGCCGTTACTTCTTTAACTTTGACACTGCTGTACTGTATCGTTTCCTGTTGTATTTTATCGTTCTTTACCCTGTCCGCGTTCCGCGTCATAAGTGTTAAATCCGAAATCTCTTCTTTTCTGTCAATCATGGTGTGCTATAACCCTTGGGGCAGAGAATAAGAGATACCGCACGTAGTCAGTGAGATCCCGTAGTTGCGTTAAAAATAGACATTTTCTTCGCTGTCAATCATGGTGTGCTACAACCCTTGGGGCAGCGAATAAAAGTCTCGAACAGGTCCGCCCTAGCCCTTGGGGTACTGAAGGGAAAGTTCCGTCAACCCCCTGTCCGCGTTCCGCGTCATAAGTGTTAAATCCGAAATCTCTTCTTTTCTGTCAATCATGGCGTGCTATAACCCTTGGGGCAGAGAATAAGAGATACCGCACGTAGTCAGTGAAATCCCGTAGTTGCGTTAAAAATAGACATTTTCTTCGCTGTCAATCATGGTGTGCTACAACCCTTGGGGCAGCGAATAAAAGTCTCGAACAGACCCGCCCTTATTGTGTTTCATTCCCGGAGAAATACAACTACACACCGATACCGTATAGCAAGTCCTTAGCATTCGTCAGTTCTGGTTGGCGCATTTTTATTGAACCGTTAATTTTTCACTACACCCGGTATAAATTTCATAAAGTGCTCGTGACCGGATAAGATTTCCCGAATGTATTTTCACTGATAGAATCACTCATATTTTATATCTCACGTATCTCCCTTGTACATATAACTAGTTTCCGAAGGTGTGAATAAACTTTTACATAATTCGATTTTGACTTCTTCGTTGTCGCTACTACCCTAGACAACACCGAGCTCTGTCTCCGGCTAGCAGCTACTCTGGTAGGTTTGCTATTCTTCCTATTGAAAAGAATAGCTGGCGCTCGAGATTAAGGCTTCTCCGAGAAACGCACGTTACAAAAATGGCGCCCGAGCAGGGACTGTGCAAAATCTAGAAGGAAACAACAGAGGTGAGAAACATTAACCGGACAGTGAGTGAATTCCCGAAACAGTGAGTAAAATCTAAGAACAGTGAGTAACTATTTCTTGAACCGAGAACTGTGAAAAATAAACTTGAACTGTGTTTTATTACCTGCCACTCTGTATTGAACTGTTATACTGTGAATTGAATTGGACTATATTCTGAAAATTTTCCTATTGTTGAAACCTATTGGAAATTGTTTAATTATTCTTTTTGCCGATAACTTTATTGAGTTATTGAAAACTGAACTGTTGTTGCGCCTTAATATCAGTGAAAATTATTTCCGATTTCTTATGATTTCTGATTTATTGAATTGAACTGTTTTAATTTCGTATTGAAGGTGAGTGAATTTCCGAACATTGGAAATTTATTGTCACAATTGGTAAAATTTAATAGGTTTTATTCACCTATCAGTTTAATAGTGAATCACCTATTACCCTGTTGATAACTTGTTTACCTGCAATTATTTTCTTTTGACTTGTACTGTTGAAACTTACCAATTATTTCTGATTTTTCTGAAAACTGAAATTCGATTATTGCGATTTATTTTCTGGATATTGAACTTGAAAAACTGTTTGGAAATTAACCTGTGCGTTCTGGTGCGGTTCGAATTTCGGGAAATTTTCCGGACTATACGAAACGACTTGCGAGTGTGTACGGTATTTCGCGAATATTTTCGGACTTTAGTGGGACTGATTGACATTTTTTTTTCGAGTAACATTGGACTTGTAAAATTTTTAGTGTGATACATCGGGACTTAAATTATTTTAGTGCGCCGGGACTTGAACTTAGATTTTTTTTTTCTGATACGCCGGGACTTAGACTTTAATTTTTTTTTTTTTTTTTGGGGTTACACCGATACCCACTTCGAACTTAAGTGAATAGGTTGGCTAACGATTAACTCACCGGGTTGGACTTAGAACTTAAACAGATTGTGAAAGACATACCGAGTGTGAAAGATTGGTGCGTTCTGAATCGGACTTAGTTGAAAATAATATGTCGAACATGGATGTAAACCGGTTACTCAGTGATGAACTTACATACGAATTACAACTGAGAGGACAATCGATACCGGGTACCGTGATGACTAAACGGAGTCTGTTACGACAAGTACTTCAATCTAATGAACCTCTATTACCCCCAACATCGTTGAATCCCGCCTCCGAAATTGAGATTTGCCAAAATAAACTCACCGATTTGGTGGAATCCCTTCAGAACTTCAATCATGAGAATGCAGCTAACGAATTTTCGCGAATTTACACCCGATTAATACACATACAAGGAAGGCTGGACTTTATTGTTACTGCAGACACAACACAGTTACAACTAGTTGGACAAATGAAGGCAACTACAGCTAAGGCGTTGGAAACACTAGAGGAGCTACGTCAGAAGAGTAATCGTGAACAGCCGCAGCCATCTAACCGACATCAGAGGTCTCTCTTAGATGTGGAGGTGCCCAGTTCACCTGGAGTGTCACCGATCCAACCGGAACGGATTTCAGGGCTCCGAGAGCCATCGCTTATCGACTTGGGAGATGGTGTCGATCCTCCTGTAGCGGTCGATGTCTCACATACTAGAACACCTGTAAGGAACCCAACATTAGAACAGGTCATGAATGAGACAAGACAGACATGTACAGCGTTACTGCGACAGTTACCAGCGATACCTCTCACGCAGTCACAGTACTGTAGAACAACAACACCTGAGGGTCTGACACAGGGTAGATGGATTAATTCTACCCGAAGGGTGTCTTTTCCACACTTACCTGCACCGTGGATAAGTCCTGACCGACCAATTGTCACTACACCTGCCAGATCAGAACCGGAGTCCCGATCAACAATACCAACTATCCCGGTACACAAATGGAACATTTCCTTTGATGGCACTGGAAGTGTGACCGGATTTCTTGAAGAGGTGGAGAGGCTGGCTGAATCCCGTAAAGTGTCCCTGGAACAAGTTTTCGAATCAGTTTATGAATTACTACGAAAAGATGCAAGGGATTGGTTTATTCCCAGGAGAGGTACTTTCGAGGACTGGGAGGATTTCAGCAACCAACTGAAAGAAGCGTTTCTGCCTGTTAACTATGAGGAGAATTTGTTGGAGGAAATAAAAAGACGAACACAAGGTCCTGAAGAAAAGCTGCTTCTGTATGTTACCCGGATGCAGAACTTATTCCAGAAACTCACCTATACAAAACCATCCGAGGTGGAGCAGATCCGACTCATCCGACAGAGGTTGATTCCGCCCTTACAGCAGGCCTTGGCCTTCCAGGAGACCAAGACGTATGATGAACTTCTCCGTAAAGGAAAAGTTTTTGAACTGGTCCAATGGCAGATGAGCCAGTACACCCGGCCACCCTCAAAACCAGGTTTCGTGGAGGAACCTCACTTAACGTACACTCCCCGCCAACTGAACCGATATCAGGCGAGTTTTTCTGTGGATACCGGAGAACAGGTACAAACAACTGATCATAGGAAATCAATCCCGCTTTCTCCGCAGGGGGAAAGCCGTCCAAAGTCACACCGATCCAGAGAGTCAATAGTCCGGCAACAGGAATCACACCGTCCAACTTCTGGAGACAGGTCCGAAGGTAGATCCGGAAATTCAACACCGCCACCCCGTCGTCGAGCCGAAAATAGCCACGCTGACCGGACCCAATCATCATCAGGGAGGAGAGTGTCCTTCCAGACACAGTGTTTCCGATGTGGTGGATATGGCCACATGCGTCGAGAATGTCGCAGGCCACCGAAGATATTCTGTTCTCGATGTCAGAGGGAGAACATTCTCTCACGAGACTGCCCGTGTTCGGAAAACTAAAGGGGAGATTGGAGACGGAGTCGACCACATCTCCCGGAATCTTGACTCCACTGACACCGACCACCTGTAATGATAACCGACCGTTAATAGAAGTCAAAATAGCCGGCGAACACTTCCGAGCACTGATAGATACAGGAGCGACCAGGAGTTTTTGCAGTCAGGCCGTATCCGATCAGTGTGAAAGTAAGGGAATCACAGGACAAACAATGCACAACAGTTTTGCAGTAATAGCGAACGGAAAAACCACCGTCACGCCGAAACTGTACACCACCACCGTGCAAATTTCCGATTATACACTGCCTGATTTGAAATTCTTACTGGTGCCAAGCTTACCGGTAGACATTATTCTGGGGATGGATGTTCTGTCGACTTTCAAGTTTTCCGTGAATCTCAGTACCGCCGAGTGCTTCCTGGAGGGCCGACTGATCTCGAAGCCGATGGCCCCCGTCGAAACCGCCGCAGAGGTTCACACCGCCGAAGAACACCTATTGGAACTGACAGAATCTCAGAAACAAGAACTGGAGGCATTTCTGACCGAGGAATTAAAGAAGTTCGAAGACCTGTATGGTACAACCGACCTGATTGAACACAAGATCAAACTGAAACCGGGCACCGAACCGATCAAACAACGGTACAGACCCCTAAATCCGAAAATGCAGGAGATCTTCAATCAGGAAGTGGACCGTATGTTGGCTGAGGGAGTGATTGAACCCTCCAAGTCACCGTGGAGTTCACCTGTTGTATTGGTCAAGAAGAAAGACGGAAAATACCGTTTCTGCATCGACTTCCGTGCTGTTAACCAAGTGTCTGTGAAAGATGCATACCCGTTGCCGTACATTTCTGGGATTCTGGACAAACTCCGAAAAGCGAAGTACATCTCCACACTGGACCTGAAACAAGGATACTGGCAGATACCATTAGCAAAGGAGAGCCGTCCGATTACTGCATTTACCGTCCCCGGAAGAGGTCTGTTCCAATTCACCGTGATGCCGTTCGGTTTACATGCAAGCCCAGCCACCTTCCAGAGGTTCCTAGACACCGTCATTGGCCCAGAAATGGAACCGGAAGCGTTCGCTTACCTGGACGATATAGTTGTCCTGGGGGAAACTTTCGAGGAGCACCTGGAGAACTTGAGAGAAGTATTCCGACGGTTGAGAGAAGCTAATCTTCGTCTCAACCCCGACAAGTGTGACTTTGTGCGAAAATCCCTAAAATACCTTGGACATGTCGTCACCTCCGATGGCATCTGTACCGATCCCGACAAAGTGTCTTCGATAGTGTCTTTACCAATACCGAAAACCGTCCGAGAACTTCGTCGATTCCTTGGAGTTGCCAGCTGGTACCGTCGTTTCATAGAGAACTTCTCCGATTTAGTTTCTCCGTTGACTCGATTACTGCAGAAGAAACACCGTTGGAAATGGGGAGAAGACCAGCAGAAGGCCTTCGAGCTTCTGAAACAAAAACTCACAGAATCTCCGATACTGGCTTGTCCAGACTTCACCCAACCGTTCGTTCTGCAAACCGACGCCAGTGACATGGGCCTTGGAGGTGCCCTAACACAAGTGATCGATGGAGAGGAGAGAGTAATCGCCTATGTGAGCCGAACACTAAACCCCGCAGAGAAAAATTACTCCGTGTCAGAAAAGGAATGTCTCGCCATAGTATTTTCCATAGAGAAACTGCGACCGTACCTAGAAGGATTCCATTTCACAGTAATTTCCGATCACATGAGCCTGAAATGGCTAAACTCCATCAAGTCACCGTCCGGAAGAATTGCTCGATGGGCCGTTTTCCTTCAGCAATTCGACTTCGAAGTCCAGTACCGTAAAGGATCGATGAACAATGTAGCCGACAGCCTGTCCCGAAACCCGTTGCCGTCCCTAGATTCCGTATGTTTGTCCGAGATGGAAACAACCCAGTGCAAATGGTACAACAAAAAGTTACAGGAGGTGGAAAAAGACCCAGCAAATTTTCCTGACTACGCCGTTGAAAATGGAAAACTGTTGCGACATTTCTGGGACTCATCCGACTTCACAGAAGATGGAACCGGCCAACCCTGGAAACTCTGTGTACCATCCGAACAGCGAACAGAAGTACTGCAGGAAAACCACGACTCAGAACTAGCAGGTCACATGGGGATTGCTAAAACGATTGCACGGATAGCCAGAAATTATTACTGGCCAGGGATGTTTAGAGACATTGCGAAATACGTGAGGAACTGCACATCGTGCCAAAAGTACAAAGTCTCGCAACAGAAAACCCCTGGTAAGATGCAACCACACCGAATGGCGGATGCGCCGTTCCAAGAAGTATCCACGGACATAGTTGGACCATTGCCACGGTCAAAAAAGGGAAACTCCTACATCGTGGTAATGCAAGACCGGTTCACAAAGTGGGTAGAGTGTCGTCCGTTGCGGAAAGCTACCGCCAAAACTGTTTATTCGGCCCTCTACGAACAAGTCATACTGAAATACGGTTGCCCAAAACTAGTAATATCCGACAATGGAGTACAATTCGACAGCAGACTATTCAAGAACAGTCCCCGAGAGCTGAATATCGCTCACCGTTTCACACCACCGTATACTCCTCAGTGCAACCCTGTAGAAAGAGCTAACCGTACCCTAAAGACCATGATAGCACAGTTTTGTGAAGCCGATCAACGAACCTGGGATGAAAAGATAGGAGAGTTAACGTTTGCCATCAATACCGCTAAACAGGAGTCTACTGGATTTACACCGGCATTTTTAAATTATGGGAGGGAACTAGAAGTCCCGAGGGCGATTTATTCGACAAACCCCCACAATGAAGGAATGAACGGAGAATCCAACCGTACAGAAGAAGAAAATAGAGACATGACTTACCGTACTCAACAGATCAAACATCTCCAGGAGGCTTATGAGTTCGTCCGTACCAAACTGTACCGTGCCTTCCAACAACAGGCTCACCACTACAATCTTCGACGAAGAGAAATCCGATACCATGTGGGAGATACAGTTCTACGCCGGGACCGTCCTTTATCCTCTGCCGTTGACAGTTTCGCCGCCAAGTTGGCTCCGAAGTTTTCCGGTCCGTTCACCGTTGTTAAAGTCGTTTCACCTGTCGTCTATGACCTGAAAGATACAGAGGGTAGAAAAATCACTAACATACACATTAAAGATTTAAAACCATTTCATGCATAATAATATTATTGACATAATCCGTTAACCGTTCTATAGAAATAACCTCTGAAAGGAGGAAATCCGTTATTTTTTTTTTTGTTACCGAATATATATTATTTTTCCGTTACCGAATATACATATGTATATAATTTTTCCGTTACCAATTATATTATTATTTTCCGTTTACCTGTTTATCTGAATAACTGCAGTTGCTCAACTAACCAGAACCAGTGCATCCAGACAATCTGTCTCCAAGAATCAACGGATAGAACCACCCCGGAAGAAGTTGAACAAGTTCCGCATGTCAACCAGTAGGGAGTTAGCCCTCCGTGCCTGTCCAAGAAGCCAAGGCCGCCTGCAAGGAGAAATCACGTAAATTTGAAGCACGTTATTCAGCATAATTATAACCGATTACACCGTAACAATTCCGTTCAAATTCCGTACATGCACCACCGTTGACCGAAATACTGTATCTACAGATTTTCATCCGTTCAGCATGCAATTACAAATCAAACCTGTTAAAACTGTCCGAAAAATCTGTTACTTATGTAAGAAATACCAATAAAGGATACTGTTTCACCTTGCAACTGAGTATATCCGTCTATTAATCCAATAGATCTAACCAATTTCTATTCTGAACCGAACCGAAATTATTGTACCGTCAATTTAACACTGTCTACCTGAAGAAAATACCGTCTACCTGAAAACAGAAAGCAGAGGAAAACCGCTCCAGGAAGAAAAGTGGACCACGAGGAACGATGAAGATCGGAGAATTATTGTTAGAAATTACCCACCTGCAAGTCTCCTGCCGGCTCCGAGAGTCCCAACGTCCGTATAGCCAGGTCGAAAGGGGTGAACCGGTCCATTCAGTCCATTGAGCCCCACGTACCGGAGGTTTTCCACCTGTTGCAGATCCCACGAATCCTGGGTAACCTACAAAACCACGATGGAATTCAAACACCCGCCAAACACAGTTAAATTAGGTACTCACCGGAGGGATGAAGCATGGCACGCTTCCGACCAGCGATGAAGATGAATTTCCACATAGAGAGGGAGGATTTTCCACGGTTATACACCATTTATCCACGGAACGCTGAACAAAGTTCTTTGACAAGATGGCGGAGACCTGCGCCGAAATGACTGACGCTGACGTTTCTGCGTGCGCATTGGAACTACCATTCCAACCATAGAGAAGATAAGTACTATCGAATACAGCTATTGTAAACTGGTCACGAGTATATAGGTGGCGCGCGCGAAAGTAAGGTACTAGGGGTAGATAGAGTCGTGAAATTAAGCTCACAATTTCATCGTAAGTTAATTTCTTCCGAGATGGAGGGGGTGTAATGAACCCCAGTTTTCTGAGGAAAATTGGAGTTCATCTTAGTGCATTTTTTCGTTTTAAATTTCTGTCTTTGAAAATATTTCAACTCTCGAATATTCCGTACGTTCATTCCGACAGGCAGAGTAAATGTAAAAAACCGCTTATCTGTATTTCACGTTGTTTTTCTTACATGCCGCTGAAGATTTCGACGTTTTTCATCTGTTGATATGCGATAAACCGGAGCTGACGACGTTTTTCAGTCTTGTCGCATTCTGGAATTTTCAGATTTTTACCGTGAGAGGGGATATGCCTATAAAAGCAAATTTTCCCCCCGCGACGGTCACTTTTCAACTTTTCGACTGTTACTTCAGTTCTTCGGCTGACTTTTGAATTTTACTTCAGTGCTTTCCTTTCGCTTGAGTATTTTTTCGCTTTCTAACTTCGGTTATAAATTCAGTTGATTTTCCGTATTCTTTCGCCGTTGAAGAATAATCATTTTGTGTTATTTACATCAGTGCTTAGAGTTAATTTTTTTAGTTTTTTCTTTTAAATCCTTTGAGTTTCGAGTGCTTGAAACAAAGGAGGTAGGTCCCCGTCTGTACCGTTCAGTTTCTTTGTTAGACCTACGCCGTTACTTCTTTAACTTTGACACTGCTGTACTGTATCGTTTCCTGTTGTATTTTATCGTTCTTTACCCTGTCCGCGTTCCGCGTCATAAGTGTTAAATCCGAAATCTCTTCTTTTCTGTCAATCATGGTGTGCTATAACCCTTGGGGCAGAGAATAAGAGATACCGCACGTAGTCAGTGAGATCCCGTAGTTGCGTTAAAAATAGACATTTTCTTCGCTGTCAATCATGGTGTGCTACAACCCTTGGGGCAGCGAATAAAAGTCTCGAACAGGTCCGCCCTAGCCCTTGGGGTACTGAAGGGAAAGTTCCGTCAACCCCCTGTCCGCGTTCCGCGTCATAAGTGTTAAATCCGAAATCTCTTCTTTTCTGTCAATCATGGCGTGCTATAACCCTTGGGGCAGAGAATAAGAGATACCGCACGTAGTCAGTGAAATCCCGTAGTTGCGTTAAAAATAGACATTTTCTTCGCTGTCAATCATGGTGTGCTACAACCCTTGGGGCAGCGAATAAAAGTCTCGAACAGACCCGCCCTTATTGTGTTTCATTCCCGGAGAAATACAACTACACACCGATACCGTATAGCAAGTCCTTAGCATTCGTCAGTTCTGGTTGGCGCATTTTTATTGAACCGTTAATTTTTCACTACACCCGGTATAAATTTCATAAAGTGCTCGTGACCGGATAAGATTTCCCGAATGTATTTTCACTGATAGAATCACTCATATTTTATATCTCACGTATCTCCCTTGTACATATAACTAGTTTCCGAAGGTGTGAATAAACTTTTACATAATTCGATTTTGACTTCTTCGTTGTCGCTACTACCCTAGACAACACCGAGCTCTGTCTCCGGCTAGCAGCTACTCTGGTAGGTTTGCTATTCTTCCTATTGAAAAGAATAGCTGGCGCTCGAGATTAAGGCTTCTCCGAGAAACGCACGTTACAAAAATGGCGCCCGAGCAGGGACTGTGCAAAATCTAGAAGGAAACAACAGAGGTGAGAAACATTAACCGGACAGTGAGTGAATTCCCGAAACAGTGAGTAAAATCTAAGAACAGTGAGTAACTATTTCTTGAACCGAGAACTGTGAAAAATAAACTTGAACTGTGTTTTATTACCTGCCACTCTGTATTGAACTGTTATACTGTGAATTGAATTGGACTATATTCTGAAAATTTTCCTATTGTTGAAACCTATTGGAAATTGTTTAATTATTCTTTTTGCCGATTACTTTATTGAGTTATTGAAAACTGAACTGTTGTTGCGCCTTAATATCAGTGAAAATTATTTCCGATTTCTTATGATTTCTGATTTATTGAATTGAACTGTTTTAATTTCGTATTGAAGGTGAGTGAATTTCCGAACATTGGAAATTTATTGTCACAATTGGTAAAATTTAATAGGTTTTATTCACCTATCAGTTTAATAGTGAATCACCTATTACCCTGTTGATAACTTGTTTACCTGCAATTATTTTCTTTTGACTTGTACTGTTGAAACTTACCAATTATTTCTGATTTTTCTGAAAACTGAAATTCGATTATTGCGATTTATTTTCTGGATATTGAACTTGAAAAACTGTTTGGAAATTAACCTGTGCGTTCTGGTGCGGTTCGAATTTCGGGAAATTTTCCGGACTATACGAAACGACTTGCGAGTGTGTACGGTATTTCGCGAATATTTTCGGACTTTAGTGGGACTGATTGACATTTTTTTTTCGAGTAACATTGGACTTGTAAAATTTTTAGTGTGATACATCGGGACTTAAATTATTTTAGTGCGCCGGGACTTGAACTTAGATTTTTTTTTCTGATACGCCGGGACTTAGACTTTAATTTTTTTTTTTTTTTTTTTGGGGTTACACCGATACCCACTTCGAACTTAAGTGAATAGGTTGGCTAACGATTAACTCACCGGGTTGGACTTAGAACTTAAACAGATTGTGAAAGACATACCGAGTGTGAAAGATTGGTGCGTTCTGAATCGGACTTAGTTGAAAATAATATGTCGAACATGGATGTAAACCGGTTACTCAGTGATGAACTTACATACGAATTACAACTGAGAGGACAATCGATACCGGGTACCGTGATGACTAAACGGAGTCTGTTACGACAAGTACTTCAATCTAATGAACCTCTATTACCCCCAACATCGTTGAATCCCGCCTCCGAAATTGAGATTTGCCAAAATAAACTCACCGATTTGGTGGAATCCCTTCAGAACTTCAATCATGAGAATGCAGCTAACGAATTTTCGCGAATTTACACCCGATTAATACACATACAAGGAAGGCTGGACTTTATTGTTACTGCAGACACAACACAGTTACAACTAGTTGGACAAATGAAGGCAACTACAGCTAAGGCGTTGGAAACACTAGAGGAGCTACGTCAGAAGAGTAATCGTGAACAGCCGCAGCCATCTAACCGACATCAGAGGTCTCTCTTAGATGTGGAGGTGCCCAGTTCACCTGGAGTGTCACCGATCCAACCGGAACGGATTTCAGGGCTCCGAGAGCCATCGCTTATCGACTTGGGAGATGGTGTCGATCCTCCTGTAGCGGTCGATGTCTCACATACTGGAACACCTGTAAGGAACCCAACATTAGAACAGGTCATGAATGAGACAAGACAGACATGTACAGCGTTACTGCGACAGTTACCAGCGATACCTCTCACGCAGTCACAGGACTGTAGAACAACAACACCTGAGGGTCTGACACAGGGTAGATGGATTAATTCTACCCGAAGGGTGTCTTTTCCACACTTACCTGCACCGTGGATAAGTCCTGACCGACCAATTGTCACTGCACCTGCCAGATCAGAACCGGAGTCCCGATCAACAATACCAACTATCCCGGTACACAAATGGAACATTTCCTTTGATGGCACTGGAAGTGTGACCGGATTTCTTGAAGAGGTGGAGAGGCTGGCTGAATCCCGTAAAGTGTCCCTGGAACAAGTTTTCGAATCAGTTTATGAATTACTACGAAAAGATGCAAGGGATTGGTTTATTCCCAGGAGAGGTACTTTCGAGGACTGGGAGGATTTCAGCAACCAACTGAAAGAAGCGTTTCTGCCTGTTAACTATGAGGAGAATTTGTTGGAGGAAATAAAAAGACGAACACAAGGTCCTGAAGAAAAGCTGCTTCTGTATGTTACCCGGATGCAGAACTTATTCCAGAAACTCACCTATACAAAACCATCCGAGGTGGAGCAGATCCGACTCATCCGACAGAGGTTGATTCCGCCCTTACAGCAGGCCTTGGCCTTCCAGGAGACCAAGACGTATGATGAACTTCTCCGTAAAGGAAAAGTTTTTGAACTGGTCCAATGGCAGATGAGCCAGTACACCCGGCCACCCTCAAAACCAGGTTTCGTGGAGGAACCTCACTTAACGTACACTCCCCGCCAACTGAACCGATATCAGGCGAGTTTTTCTGTGGATACCGGAGAACAGGTACAAACAACTGATCATAGGAAATCAATCCCGCCGACACCAGTCGACCAGACACGACTTTCTCCGCAGGGGGAAAGCCGTCCAAAGTCACACCGATCCAGAGAGTCAATAGTCCGGCAACAGGAATCACACCGTCCAACTTCTGGAGACAGGTCCGAAGGTAGATCCGGAAATTCAACACCGCCACCCCGTCGTCGAGCCGAAAATAGCCACGCTGACCGGACCCAATCATCATCAGGGAGGAGAGTGTCCTTCCAGACACAGTGTTTCCGATGTGGTGGATATGGCCACATGCGTCGAGAATGTCGCAGGCCACCGAAGATATTCTGTTCTCGATGTCAGAGGGAGAACATTCTCTCACGAGACTGCCCGTGTTCGGAAAACTAAAGGGGAGATTGGAGACGGAGTCGACCACATCTCCCGGAATCTTGACTCCACTGACACCGACCACCTGTAATGATAACCGACCGTTAATAGAAGTCAAAATAGCCGGCGAACACTTCCGAGCACTGATAGATACAGGAGCGACCAGGAGTTTTTGCAGTCAGGCCGTATCCGATCAGTGTGAAAGTAAGGGAATCACAGGACAAACAATGCACAACAGTTTTGCAGTAATAGCGAACGGAAAAACCACCGTCACGCCGAAACTGTACACCACCACCGTGCAAATTTCCGATTATACACTGCCTGATTTGAAATTCTTACTGGTGCCAAGCTTACCGGTAGACATTATTCTGGGGATGGATGTTCTGTCGACTTTCAAGTTTTCCGTGAATCTCAGTACCGCCGAGTGCTTCCTGGAGGGCCGACTGATCTCGAAGCCGATGGCCCCCGTCGAAACCGCCGCAGAGGTTCACACCGCCGAAGAACACCTATTGGAACTGACAGAATCTCAGAAACAAGAACTGGAGGCATTTCTGACCGAGGAATTAAAGAAGTTCGAAGACCTGTATGGTACAACCGACCTGATTGAACACAAGATCAAACTGAAACCGGGCACCGAACCGATCAAACAACGGTACAGACCCCTAAATCCGAAAATGCAGGAGATCTTCAATCAGGAAGTGGACCGTATGTTGGCTGAGGGAGTGATTGAACCCTCCAAGTCACCGTGGAGTTCACCTGTTGTATTGGTCAAGAAGAAAGACGGAAAATACCGTTTCTGCATCGACTTCCGTGCTGTTAACCAAGTGTCTGTGAAAGATGCATACCCGTTGCCGTACATTTCTGGGATTCTGGACAAACTCCGAAAAGCGAAGTACATCTCCACACTGGACCTGAAACAAGGATACTGGCAGATACCATTAGCAAAGGAGAGCCGTCCGATTACTGCATTTACCGTCCCCGGAAGAGGTCTGTTCCAATTCACCGTGATGCCGTTCGGTTTACATGCAAGCCCAGCCACCTTCCAGAGGTTCCTAGACACCGTCATTGGCCCAGAAATGGAACCGGAAGCGTTCGCTTACCTGGACGATATAGTTGTCCTGGGGGAAACTTTCGAGGAGCACCTGGAGAACTTGAGAGAAGTATTCCGACGGTTGAGAGAAGCTAATCTTCGTCTCAACCCCGACAAGTGTGACTTTGTGCGAAAATCCCTAAAATACCTTGGACATGTCGTCACCTCCGATGGCATCTGTACCGATCCCGACAAAGTGTCTTCGATAGTGTCTTTACCAATACCGAAAACCGTCCGAGAACTTCGTCGATTCCTTGGAGTTGCCAGCTGGTACCGTCGTTTCATAGAGAACTTCTCCGATTTAGTTTCTCCGTTGACTCGATTACTGCAGAAGAAACACCGTTGGAAATGGGGAGAAGACCAGCAGAAGGCCTTCGAGCTTCTGAAACAAAAACTCACAGAATCTCCGATACTGGCTTGTCCAGACTTCACCCAACCGTTCGTTCTGCAAACCGACGCCAGTGACATGGGCCTTGGAGGTGCCCTAACACAAGTGATCGATGGAGAGGAGAGAGTAATCGCCTATGTGAGCCGAACACTAAACCCCGCAGAGAAAAATTACTCCGTGTCAGAAAAGGAATGTCTCGCCATAGTATTTTCCATAGAGAAACTGCGACCGTACCTAGAAGGATTCCATTTCACAGTAATTTCCGATCACATGAGCCTGAAATGGCTAAACTCCATCAAGTCACCGTCCGGAAGAATTGCTCGATGGGCCGTTTTCCTTCAGCAATTCGACTTCGAAGTCCAGTACCGTAAAGGATCGATGAACAATGTAGCCGACAGCCTGTCCCGAAACCCGTTGCCGTCCCTAGATTCCGTATGTTTGTCCGAGATGGAAACAACCCAGTGCAAATGGTACAACAAAAAGTTACAGGAGGTGGAAAAAGACCCAGCAAATTTTCCTGACTACGCCGTTGAAAATGGAAAACTGTTGCGACATTTCTGGGACTCATCCGACTTCACAGAAGATGGAACCGGCCAACCCTGGAAACTCTGTGTACCATCCGAACAGCGAACAGAAGTACTGCAGGAAAACCACGACTCAGAACTAGCAGGTCACATGGGGATTGCTAAAACGATTGCACGGATAGCCAGAAATTATTACTGGCCAGGGATGTTTAGAGACATTGCGAAATACGTGAGGAACTGCACATCGTGCCAAAAGTACAAAGTTTCGCAACAGAAAACCCCTGGTAAGATGCAACCACACCGAATGGCGGATGCGCCGTTCCAAGAAGTATCCACGGACATAGTTGGACCATTGCCACGGTCAAAAAAGGGAAACTCCTACATCGTGGTAATGCAAGACCGGTTCACAAAGTGGGTAGAGTGTCGTCCGTTGCGGAAAGCTACCGCCAAAACTGTTTATTCGGCCCTCTACGAACAAGTCATACTGAAATACGGTTGCCCAAAACTAGTAATATCCGACAATGGAGTACAATTCGACAGCAGACTATTCAAGAACAGTCCCCGAGAGCTGAATATCGCTCACCGTTTCACACCACCGTATACTCCTCAGTGCAACCCTGTAGAAAGAGCTAACCGTACCCTAAAGACCATGATAGCACAGTTTTGTGAAGCCGATCAACGAACCTGGGATGAAAAGATAGGAGAGTTAACGTTTGCCATCAATACCGCTAAACAGGAGTCTACTGGATTTACACCGGCATTTTTAAATTATGGGAGGGAACTAGAAGTCCCGAGGGCGATTTATTCGACAAACCCCCACAATGAAGGAATGAACGGAGAATCCAACCGTACAGAAGAAGAAAATAGAGACATGACTTACCGTACTCAACAGATCAAACATCTCCAGGAGGCTTATGAGTTCGTCCGTACCAAACTGTACCGTGCCTTCCAACAACAGGCTCACCACTACAATCTTCGACGAAGAGAAATCCGATACCATGTGGGAGATACAGTTCTACGCCGGGACCGTCCTTTATCCTCTGCCGTTGACAGTTTCGCCGCCAAGTTGGCTCCGAAGTTTTCCGGTCCGTTCACCGTTGTTAAAGTCGTTTCACCTGTCGTCTATGACCTGAAAGATACAGAGGGTAGAAAAATCACTAACATACACATTAAAGATTTAAAACCATTTCATGCATAATAATATTATTGACATAATCCGTTAACCGTTCTATAGAAATAACCTCTGAAAGGAGGAAATCCGTTATTTTTTTTTTTGTTACCGAATATATATTATTTTTCCGTTACCGAATATACATATGTATATAATTTTTCCGTTACCAATTATATTATTATTTTCCGTTTACCTGTTTATCTGAATAACTGCAGTTGCTCAACTAACCAGAACCAGTGCATCCAGACAATCTGTCTCCAAGAATCAACGGATAGAACCACCCCGGAAGAAGTTGAACAAGTTCCGCATGTCAACCAGTAGGGAGTTAGCCCTCCGTGCCTGTCCAAGAAGCCAAGGCCGCCTGCAAGGAGAAATCACGTAAATTTGAAGCACGTTATTCAGCATAATTATAACCGATTACACCGTAACAATTCCGTTCAAATTCCGTACATGCACCACCGTTGACCGAAATACTGTATCTACAGATTTTCATCCGTTCAGCATGCAATTACAAATCAAACCTGTTAAAACTGTCCGAAAAATCTGTTACTTATGTAAGAAATACCAATAAAGGATACTGTTTCACCTTGCAACTGAGTATATCCGTCTATTAATCCAATAGATCTAACCAATTTCTATTCTGAACCGAACCGAAATTATTGTACCGTCAATTTAACACTGTCTACCTGAAGAAAATACCGTCTACCTGAAAACAGAAAGCAGAGGAAAACCGCTCCAGGAAGAAAAGTGGACCACGAGGAACGATGAAGATCGGAGAATTATTGTTAGAAATTACCCACCTGCAAGTCTCCTGCCGGCTCCGAGAGTCCCAACGTCCGTATAGCCAGGTCGAAAGGGGTGAACCGGTCCATTCAGTCCATTGAGCCCCACGTACCGGAGGTTTTCCACCTGTTGCAGATCCCACGAATCCTGGGTAACCTACAAAACCACGATGGAATTCAAACACCCGCCAAACACAGTTAAATTAGGTACTCACCGGAGGGATGAAGCATGGCACGCTTCCGACCAGCGATGAAGATGAATTTCCACATAGAGAGGGAGGATTTTCCACGGTTATACACCATTTATCCACGGAACGCTGAACAAAGTTCTTTGACAAGATGGCGGAGACCTGCGCCGAAATGACTGACGCTGACGTTTCTGCGTGCGCATTGGAACTACCATTCCAACCATAGAGAAGATAAGTACTATCGAATACAGCTATTGTAAACTGGTCACGAGTATATAGGTGGCGCGCGCGAAAGTAAGGTACTAGGGGTAGATAGAGTCGTGAAATTAAGCTCACAATTTCATCGTAAGTTAATTTCTTCCGAGATGGAGGGGGTGTAATGAACCCCAGTTTTCTGAGGAAAATTGGAGTTCATCTTAGTGCATTTTTTCGTTTTAAATTTCTGTCTTTGAAAATATTTCAACTCTCGAATATTCCGTACGTTCATTCCGACAGGCAGAGTAAATGTAAAAAACCGCTTATCTGTATTTCACGTTGTTTTTCTTACATGCCGCTGAAGATTTCGACGTTTTTCATCTGTTGATATGCGATAAACCGGAGCTGACGACGTTTTTCAGTCTTGTCGCATTCTGGAATTTTCAGATTTTTACCGTGAGAGGGGATATGCCTATAAAAGCAAATTTTCCCCCCGCGACGGTCACTTTTCAACTTTTCGACTGTTACTTCAGTTCTTCGGCTGACTTTTGAATTTTACTTCAGTGCTTTCCTTTCGCTTGAGTATTTTTTCGCTTTCTAACTTCGGTTATAAATTCAGTTGATTTTCCGTATTCTTTCGCCGTTGAAGAATAATCATTTTGTGTTATTTACATCAGTGCTTAGAGTTAATTTTTTTAGTTTTTTCTTTTAAATCCTTTGAGTTTCGAGTGCTTGAAACAAAGGAGGTAGGTCCCCGTCTGTACCGTTCAGTTTCTTTGTTAGACCTACGCCGTTACTTCTTTAACTTTGACACTGCTGTACTGTATCGTTTCCTGTTGTATTTTATCGTTCTTTACCCTGTCCGCGTTCCGCGTCATAAGTGTTAAATCCGAAATCTCTTCTTTTCTGTCAATCATGGTGTGCTATAACCCTTGGGGCAGAGAATAAGAGATACCGCACGTAGTCAGTGAGATCCCGTAGTTGCGTTAAAAATAGACATTTTCTTCGCTGTCAATCATGGTGTGCTACAACCCTTGGGGCAGCGAATAAAAGTCTCGAACAGGTCCGCCCTAGCCCTTGGGGTACTGAAGGGAAAGTTCCGTCAACCCCCTGTCCGCGTTCCGCGTCATAAGTGTTAAATCCGAAATCTCTTCTTTTCTGTCAATCATGGCGTGCTATAACCCTTGGGGCAGAGAATAAGAGATACCGCACGTAGTCAGTGAAATCCCGTAGTTGCGTTAAAAATAGACATTTTCTTCGCTGTCAATCATGGTGTGCTACAACCCTTGGGGCAGCGAATAAAAGTCTCGAACAGACCCGCCCTTATTGTGTTTCATTCCCGGAGAAATACAACTACACACCGATACCGTATAGCAAGTCCTTAGCATTCGTCAGTTCTGGTTGGCGCATTTTTATTGAACCGTTAATTTTTCACTACACCCGGTATAAATTTCATAAAGTGCTCGTGACCGGATAAGATTTCCCGAATGTATTTTCACTGATAGAATCACTCATATTTTATATCTCACGTATCTCCCTTGTACATATAACTAGTTTCCGAAGGTGTGAATAAACTTTTACATAATTCGATTTTGACTTCTTCGTTGTCGCTACTACCCTAGACAACACCGAGCTCTGTCTCCGGCTAGCAGCTACTCTGGTAGGTTTGCTATTCTTCCTATTGAAAAGAATCGCTGGCGCTCGAGATTAAGGCTTCTCCGAGAAACGCACGTTACAATCTATTCAGAAAACTGATACGTCAAATGGCGCTGAAATAGGTTATATTATATATAATATTATATTATATATAATATATATATAATATATATATATAATATATATATAATATTATATTATATATAATATAATTATATAAACATAAAACATCAACAAAACAATGAACACAAACAAGCTTCAAAGTCTCAGGACACTGAATGGAAGACAGTTGTCCGCAATAAAAATAAAATAAAATCTAAAAGCAATAAAGTTGAATCGCAGGAATGTGGACAGAATGAATGACTAATCAGTTATGGTTTTGCCAACGTTTCGGAACTATTTTGTTCCTTTCTCAAGGCTAGAAAAAGTATTTTATTAATCATACATAAAAGAAACAAAACAATGTGTATACCTCATCATACAACTAATAAAACTTGTGTTTAAAATTAATAATTAGGAATCAAGAACGAACAACGGTTCTAACATATGACAGTCAATTGAATAAAAACAAACAATGAAAACGAAGTTACATATTCTGTGGTACGATAAAAATATGTTGACACATCTCCACATATTCAGTCTCAGCCAAATTAATTTAATTTAAGGAATTATACAGTGTGGAATAAAAATATAAAGGTTAATACACATACCATGACAAACACGAAACAACATGTGGAGAAAAACAATTCAGAATTGTTATCTATTAGGTGTTTTCATCCTCGATATCAAGTAATCATAAACAGTACTCAAATTATTTGTATCCTCCCTGTAATTCACTGTATCATTTCTTCTTATATGTATCATTTCACTCAAAATTCGTCTGGAATAATGTTGTTCATAATCCAGAATAGATACATTTTCAAAATCAAATCTATGTCCCTCTCTGTGTGTGTTGTGTAAGGGCAGTTTTATTTTCGGCTTCTAATTGTCTGCCATCATTCTTGTGTTGTCGTATTCTGTCCTTCAAATATTGTTTTGTTTGGCCCACGTACACTTTGTTACACATGGAGAAATATAAGACAATTCACAGAACAGAAATTCGAGTTTTCTTTCCAAAGAATGAAAAACATCAACAAACAAAAACTAACTAGACTACAACACATGCAGAACCAACCCATTACAATTAAAGAATGTGAAAAGTTCCTCGTTAATTACACTGGAGTAGAAATCCCTGAAGAAGCTCGTATCATATTAGGCATGGGACCAAAACATGGCATAGTCCCAAAAAATGTTCCGATACCAGAACTAATCAAGGATGTTGAATGTTTTATACAGGCAATACCACTCGAAGAAAATGAGAAGAATGGAGCCAGATCAAGATGTGCCAGAATAATTCAAAATTTTATTGATAAACCAAAAGCTCCAGACCCCCTCAAAATGTATTATCATATAACATCAAAATTTATCAAAGACAACCCTGACATTTTGGTAAGTAAATCAGATAAAGGTAATACAACAGTAGTTATGTACAGGGAAGAATATACTCGAGAAGTGAACAATTTACTAAGTGACAACCATACATACAGTATCTTAAACAAGGATCCAACAAAGAAAACCCAAGACAACATCAACAAATTTCTGAAAACACTCAAAGATGAGAAAATGATAACAGAAACACAATATAAAGAACTAATCAGACACAACAGTACACCTCCAAAATTATACTGCTTGAGAAAAACTCACAAACCAGTTATCAGTTTCAGACCTATTGTAAGTTGCATAGGTTCGCCAGGTTATAATGTAGGCTCATTTTTACACGGAATTTTAAGTAACGTCTTCGAAATTTAAAGTAAAGAACTCGTTCTCCTTTGTTGAAGAACTGAAAAACATCCATGTCCCAGATAATTACAAGATGGTGTCTCTCGATGTTGTATCCTTATTTACAAACATCCCAAAGTCGTTGGTTGTCCAGAGCATTAAAAAAAGATGGCAATATATAAGTTGCTTCACTGAATTGGATAAAAACAGTTTCATCAAATTGGTTGATATTATATTCGATAGCAGCTACTTTATTTTCAACAATATTTTTTATAAATAGTTAGATGGAACAGCGATGGGATCCCCTGTCAGTCCTGATATTGCTGAGTTGGTTATGTTGGAGGCATTTGAGTATGTTGTCAGTAAGCTGAATTTTTATATCCCTATCGTTGACGACACATTTCTACTCTTACCGGAAGACCACATAGAGTCAACACTTACTCTGTTCAACTCATTTCACGAAAAACTAAAATTCACTATTGAAGTAGAAAATAATAACAGCCTACCTTTCCTAGATGTTATGGTGATGAGAGAAAATAACAAAATTATTACAGATTGGTACGCTAAACCATCTAATTCTGGCAGATGTCTTAACTTTCTTTCTAATCACAGCTTCCAACAAAAGAAAAATGTAGCTACCAATTTGACTCATAGAGTTCTTTCACTAAGTCACAAAAAGTTTGAGAAGAAGAATATTATAAAGATAACAAACATACTTTTAAGCAACAACTACCCCCCTTACTATATCAAAAAAGTGATTAACAACTACAAACAAAAACGAGATCAAGTTTGTCTTACCAATAATGATAGGAACGTGAATACAGTAGTTAATGCAACAAACAACATGCACATTGGTTCACAACCTGAGATGAATGTAAAACTAAAATATTTCAAGCTCGCGTTCGTCCCTGGATTATCTTAGGGTACGTTCATACCGAAGATGCCTGGATGAGCGCGGTAGAGGTCGCGGTCGCGATCTTTACATCGATTTCAAAACAAACCTTCATATTCTAATGAGACCGTACATACCAAGGAGGTTTCACCCGTTCACCCTCGCCGCTTATCATCGCGGTTTACAGCGATGTCGATCGCTCATCCATATATCTGGATGAGAGATGCCTGGATGAGCGCGGTGGAGGTCGCGGTCGCGATCTTTACATCGATGTCGAAACAAACCTTCATATTCTAATGGGACCGTACATACCAAGGATGTTTCACCCGTTCACCCTCGCCGCTTATCATCGCGGTTTACAGCGATGTCGATCGCAGAACAAAATAATTTGATTTTATATGGCGATCGAGCTATTGCCGCGAGGTACATTGCACGCTTATTGGCGCTCTTCAAATCACGTGACATTCACCAGGGTAACGTATTTATTTTTCAGTTCGTTTGTCAGCCGTTTGGTTCATTTCGGTTATTTCGATTTGTCTTCAGTTACGTTATTTGTCTTCAGTTACAATGAATAAGGATGAACTAATAGATTTGGTCTTTAGTATTCCTGCTATATGGGATAAGCGACATAAACAACATCACAACAGGCATGTTCTGGCAAGGGAGTGGAAGAAAATAGCAGCAACATTTAAAGTGACAGGTAAGTATATTGAATAACATAGAATATTTTATGTAACTATAACATTTTTTATAATATTCAAATCATTTTCAAACTCTGTACAGTGTTATGTATTATTATCATGCTTACATATTATTAATGTGAATTTAAAGGATTGACGTCAAAATACTCGGTAAATTTTTGCCGAATTATTTTTGCTCTGTTAGTTGAAGCATTATGCGATCTAGACCTTTGTAAATTACACCTTTCTGGGATTGGTGGATAGTCTGAAATATTCATAAGATATGACTCTTTATCAATAATGATGTTATGTAGTATACAGATTGCTTTAATAATACTATCCGCAGTATCTTCGTGTGTTTCAATTACACAACTCAAAATTCTCCATTTCGCAAATAATATTCCAAATGCACACTCAACACATTTTCGAGCGCGAGATAATCGCCTATTGAAATTTTCTTGTGAGGGGTTCAACATTTGTCCGGAATAGGGTTTCATTAAGTTTTCTTTTAGGGGATAAGCTTCATCGGCAATAAAAACATGAGGTAGTTTATGGTTAGAATGAGGTATTTTTTTTTCCTCTGGGATTCCTAATTTGTTTTTTTCTAACAATTTGGAAAGTTTTGAAGCCTGGAATGTTCCTCCGTCACTCTGCTTCCCGTAGCCACCGACGTCAATAGAAATAAATCTATAGTGGTCATCAACTAGCCCTTGTAAAACTATGGAGAAGTAATGTTTGTAGTTGAAAAACATGGAACCTGAGTGAGAAGGACACTTTATTCGAACGTGTTTGCCATCTAACGATCCAATGCAGTTTGGAAAATCCCAAAGTCTTTCATATTCTTCAGATATCCGTAAAAAGTCAGCCGTTGTGGGTTGTTTCATGTGAAGTGGCTGGAACACTTCCCATAGAGCTGCGCATACTTCCTTAATAATTTTTCCCACTGTCGAGATTCCCATCCTAAACGAGAAGGCCAATGATCTGAAACTGCATCCTGTTGCAAGATATCTGTAACAAAAAATAAGTTTAAACAATAAAAAACTTTACGAAGCGAGTATAATTAATATTTTTTGCACTCTCATAAATTAATGCTCCATCTAATTATGATATTTTTTGTTGTCGTGAAAACACGGACTTTCAATATTGTTTCTTGTTACAGAAGCAGAAGCACGAAAATATTGGAAAAATATAAGACAAGAATATGGGAAACAAATAAAGAAAATTCAGGGTCGGTCAGGAGATGGGGCGGAAAATGAAATTGTTTGCCAGTGGCCTTATTTTGAAAAATTACATTTTCTGCGCGATCAGTTCACGCCTCGTCACTCATCTACAAATTTAATGCACGAAACACAGGATTCAGAGTATTCAAATGTGGAGGAATCTAATAGTGACGCTGAACAGACAAATGTGATGAGTCCTAGTTCAGAATCACATCAAGATGTGGTTGCACCTGTAAATCAGGCTTCTTCAGGTTCAAAATACTCTATATCTCGAACAGGTTATAAACGGCGACTAACGCCACAAATAGAAATTGGGAGACAGCTAGTTGATATTGAAAAAGAAAAACTAGCCTTACGGACGAATAAAATATCCCGGGACCCCAATGATGAAGATATAGGCTTTTTCAATTCCCTTCTCCCTTACGTGAAAAAATTGGCTCCTCGAGATAAATTAAAATTCCGGATGGATATGCAGAACCATTTATTTGGAATACTCTATCCTTCGAATCAGGCCCATACTACAACTCAGATAGAACACGCCCCACATACCCAATCTGGTCTTTCTCGGTGTGAACCACACTGGAATACGCAGTCTTTCCTGCCGTATGAATTACCCTCCTCCATACCCACGGATCAGACCTGAGCAGATTTAGAATCTTCGAATAACTATACACGTTTAATTTAAACTAAATTGCAATAATTAATAATGTTAATCAAAAATGTTAATTAAAAATATATTTTCACTTACCTTATTGTCACTACTAGTTTTTCTTCAGCTAAAATCGGGTTCGTATGATAGTTATTATAATTGCAACGTTCAATTTTCATTTTTATGTTGTCATATATATACTGGAATGAATCTAGACTCATTCTCATATAGGCATGAAATCTGCCAGAATGATTTCGAAGCTCTTTAAACAAGTGATGGTATTCCCCCAGGTATTGTCTTCTTTGGTTTATAGGATGGGCACTAAACCTGCGATTTGAAGAATTACATATCATCCACCACTTTTCTCCTGCAGACATGCAATCACTATCATCACTACTGTTGCTTCTGTACATTATTAAATATTCAATGAAAAAACTTCCGGATTACGTCAGCCTCTTCTAAAACCTCAAATAATACTAAAAAGCTGAAAGCTTTGACTGAAAGGAAAGCATCTTTGACATGTACAGCCAGGCATCGATGTAAACCTCGACCGCGACCGCGACCTCCACCGCGCTCATCCAGGCATCTTCGGTATGAACGTACCCTTAGGGTACGTTCATACCGAAGATGCATGGATGAGCGCGGTGGAGGTCGCGATCGCGGTCGAGGTTTACACCGATGTCTGGCAGTACATGTCGAAGATGCTTTCCTTTCAGTCAAAGCTCACAAACGAACTGAAAAATAAATACGTTACCCTGGTGAATTTCACGTGATTTGAAGAGCGCCAATAAGCGTGCAAGGTACCTCGCGGCAACAGCTCGATCGCTTATAAAATCAAACTATTTTGTTCTGCGATTGACATCGCTGTAAACCGCGATGATAAGCGGTGAGGGTGAACGGGTGAAACATCCTTGGTATGTACGGTCTCATTAGAATATGAAGGTTTGTTTTGACATCGATGTAAAAATCGCGACCGCGACCTCCACCGCGCTCATCCAGGCATCTTCGGTATGAACGTACCCTTACAGATTACATAATATATTCAAAGATTTTGGTTGCATGACATCATTCTATAACATCCTTGATAATAATAAAAAATTCTTCACCAACATAAAAAATAAAACCCCTCCTAATATGCAGTCCAATCTGGTGTATAAGATCCCTTGCCAAGATTGTAACAAAGTGTACGTGGGCCAAACAAAACAATATTTGAAGGACAGAATACGACAACACAAGAATGATGGCAGACAATTAGAAGCCGAAAATAAAACTGCCCTTACACAACACACACACAGAGAGGGACATAGATTTGATTTTAAAAATGTATCTATTCTGGATTATGAACAACATTATTCCAGACGAATTTTGAGTGAAATGATACATATAAGAAGAAATGATACAGTGAATTACAGGGAGGATACAAATAATTTGAGTACTGTTTATGATTACTTGATATCGAGGATGAAAACACCTAATAGATAACAATTCTGAATTGTTTTTCTCCACATGTTGTTTCGTGTTTGTCATCGTATATGTATTAACCTTTATATTTTTATTCCACACTGTATAATTCCTTAAATTAAATTAATTTGGCTGAGACTGAATATGTGGAGATGTGTCAACATATTTTTATCGTACCACAGAATATGTAACTTCGTTTTCATTGTTTGTTTTTATTCAATTGACTGTCATATGTTAGAACCGTTGTTCGTTCTTGACTCCTAATTATTAATTTTAAACACAAGTTTTATTAGTTGTATGATGAGGTATACACCTTGTTTTGTTTCTTTTATGTATGATTAATAAAATACTTTTTCTAGCCTTGAGAAAGGAACAAAATAGTTCCGAAACGTTGGCAAAATCATAACTGATTAGTCATTCATTCTGTCCACATTCCTGCGATTCAACTTTATTTAAAACATGGACGTGAATATTACAGAATCTAAGAGCAATGTAATATGTACAGGCATTAAAAAAATAAGCAATTCTATAATAAAAGGAGCTGCAAAAAGAAAATGGATCTATGTGGGCAGGATTCAAGGAAAGGATGTTTCGGAAAAGCAAATAAAAGACTACCTTGAAGAGATAAATGACAAGGATGAAGAAATAGAAGTAAAAAAGCTAAATACACAAGGCAACAACTCGGCTTTCAGTGTTGGGGTGCAAACAGACGAATTATTTAAATTAATCTGCAGTCCTGAAAATTGGCCTGAAGGTATTGTGGTGAGGGAATTTTCGTTTCGGAACTTATTTCAAAGGCCCGGAATCAGAAAAGAAGAACTTGTCTCCTCCCAGTGCAACTAAACGTACAGGTCCTGTTTCGGTCCTCCACCAAAATGTCCAGTCTTTAACTAATGCCATCGATAACTTAGAAGATATGGCACAATTATATAACTTGACAGCAATATGTTTGACGGAACATTGGAAAGAATATGAACAGTTAAAGAACCACAATATAGAAGGTTTTTGTATAGCCAGTGCGTATTGTCGTAGTGTATACAAACATGGAGGAAGCGCCATTTATATAAAAGAAGGTATCCAATATCAGGAAAGAAGGGATCTTGTTAAACTGTCAATTGAAAAGATCCTGGAAATCTCTTCCATCGACGTGAAGATAGGTAATAAACATCTTACTATATTATCAGTGTATACTACTCCAGGAGAAACAAAAACATTTCTCAAAAAATTCGAAGAACTTCTCTCCAAATGATCTGTTTGGAAAACAAAACTGTGATCATAGCAGGTGATTTCAATATAAATTTACTCGACAAATGTAACAGAAACACAATCCATTTTATTGACCTATTGGATTCATATGGAATGAAAGCTAGCATTAACGAACCAACAAGAACTACCTTATTCAGTAAAACCTGCATAGATAACGATGAAAGTATTGTAGCGGGTTGCTAGGACAGGTGTAGCAGGTAAGTATATACTAGGAGTTCACCTAACGTTTCGCCAACTTTATTTTGGCTTCATCAGAGGCTGAAAATACGGAAATTACAAATTTGCAGAAATTCAACATGTACAACATTAAAATTTAAGTCATTAAAGCATACAATATTAAAATACACGACAACACAATTACACAATTATATCAAAATAACATCTTCACAGGCACAACGGTATTACAAGGTTTTATTGGGAAACACTTACAGTCTCTTATTTTTCACCTTTGTCAAAATTCTTAATCTCGGAATCATGAATCGAGTACACGGAGTAAGTTTTATATTAATTTAAATTAAGGATTAATTTTTCATCACTATGCAGTCAGACTACGTTCTACCTAATGAAATGTCATTATTAGGTCGTTATTTAAACAGTTGGCTGTTGTCATACGATCAGTACACCGTCGCTTCCACTTCCGCCCGCTGGATGCCGCCCACGTATGTTCGATCAACCCCTCACTATCTTTTTCTATTTAACACACTTTTCTCTTCTTTATATTTTACTATATGAAATGTCAACTCAGTAGGACTTTATACAATGTGTTCAACTTCGCTGTGTCTGTTTTGAAGTTGCAGCTGTTTTTGTCTTTGTGAATCTCCAATATTTCCAAGATTTCTCTCTTTTCTAGGACGTGTTCCGATGCCATTACCTTCACGTTCTCGAAATCAAACTCGTGTTGGAAGTCCTTAGCGTGCTTTGCGAGTGCTGTGGTTTCTTTATTGTTTTTAATGTCATTAGCGTGTTGTTTCGCTCGCATGTAGCAGTATTGGCTTGTGTTACCTGTGTATGTTATAGGGCATTGCTTACAGGATATTTTGTAAACTACATCTGATTTGTGCCTGTTATCTGTTTTAGATTTTAGCTTTGTGTATATTTGATTGTAGTTATTCTTCTGGTTATATAAGCCTAGTTTTATTTTATGTCCCTTCAAAGCTGTTTGTATTTTCTTGTCAACTGTGCCCACTGCAGGAAATTTATAATATTTGACATCATCATCTTTGTACTTTATCTGATTGCTGGAGTAAAAGATCTTGTTAATGAGCTGTTCTGGGTAATTATTCATTTTCAGTAATTTCTTGATTTTATTAAAATTATTATGGTGGAATTTTTTGTCACTGAGTTTAAGGATTCTGTATTTTGCGCTGGTAATGATAGAGACCTTGTGAGACATCGGGCAAGTGGAATGGAAATTCAGAACTCTGCCGGAACTGGTAGGTTTCATATATAGGTCAGTAACGACTTTATTATCCTCTCTTATCAGCAACAGGTCTAGAAAAGGTAAACTGTTGTTTTCTTCCAGCTCCATTGTGAATTGAATTTTGGCATGAATGGAGTTGAACAAGTCCACTGTCTTTTGGATGTCATCTTTGTGAACTATAAGGACTGTGTCATCTACATAGTATCTGATCCATTCAATTCTGATGTCCTCTTTGTTTTCCAAGGCTTTGTGCACTATGTAGTCCATTATGAGATTACCCAGGCTTGGACTACTTGGACTTCCCATACTGCATCCATCCAGTTGCTGGAAGTGTTCACCCTCATATTGAAAGAAGCTATTCTCAAAAATATGTTTTATAAGTTGTCGGAACATACTTTTTGAGGAAATGGTTGTATACGCTTTTAATGTACTCCATTTTATGTTAATTATTTCAATTATTAGATCTTTGCAAATTGATGGAAAGAGGCTCACAACATCTAGAGACATCAATATAAAGTTGTCAGGTATGTTGACTCGTGTTATTTGATCTCTGACATCACAGCTGTTCTTCAGATTATAGGGTAATGTGCTGCCTACTTGTACAAGGATGTCATGTATATATTTAGAGATGTTATATGTTGGAGATCCTATTGCTGACACGATCGGACGGAACCTTAAGGGACCTTTTTTGTGTGTCTTCGGCAGGGCGTAGATTTTAGCTGGAATGCTATTGTACCTTTTCAGTTTTTTGGACTTGTATTCACTTATGTGTCCTTGTATGTGCAACTGAGATATTAAGTTGTTAGTTAATCTTTGTGTTTTCAGAGTAGGATCGTTATTTAGTCTTCTATATGTTGCAGGGTCATTCAAGATGTCATGCATGTTGTTTTTGTACATAGTTGTTGTCAATATAACGCTGGTTTTATCCTTGTCCGAGTTGGTAATTATTATTTCTGGGTGTTGTTTCAAGAATTGTCTGGTTTTTTTCAATTCTCTATTGATTGGGATTATTTTATTTTTATTGTTATTATTTTAATGCTTCTGATTATTGATGGCCGTGATTAGTTTAGCTCGGATTTTGTTTTGTTCCGTGTACTCTATGTCTGACCTCAGCAGTATGTACTCAGTATCCTTGATTATAGTTGGGATCATCTGTTCAAACTCTGTTTTAGTCAGAGGATATGCAAATTTGGGACCGAAACTTATGATGTTCAATACATCTTTTGGTATTTTAATGTCGGTCATGTTTTTGACACAGTTATTCAGTTCTTGTTTTGTAAATGGTTTTTGCATTTCTATTAGGTTCTTGAGTTTTTTTTGATTACTAATTTTTATTCTTTTAAAGATCTTATCTGCATGGGTGTCTATGGTCAGGTGCCAACTTTGCAATAAGTTGGAAGGCAAGATGTTTTTCAATTCATGTGATAATTTGTTTATTTCCTTGTTAATTTGTGTGTGTTCTCAGTGTGATATTTTTATTTCAATGTTTAACAATGATTTTCTGAAACTATTGTAAGTTTTATCTATGATATGATGGAAATGTCTTGTAAACGAATTCAGGTTAAAAATACATTTAATGTTACTAACTATATGTTTCGGATAGACACCGTTCTGTCTGCACTTCATAAGCAATATTTTCTGATTAGTGATGTGTGCACCTTTGTTCTTAAGGTTAGTAAGGCTCTTCATCATTCCACAAACTTCCTCTCCATATAGTCTTCTAAGATCCGGATATGTCGCCATAGGGGTGTAAGGGGGAAGGATGCGTTTTATAGCCTCTCCTCTCAAATGCCAACCTCACCTACTCGCGGTGCACCCTGTTCTTACGAACGAGGCTCTGGCGACCGAACATGAGCGGTATAACTCTGTTTCCCACAATTACGTAGCCTAAACATTGGCTTGAGCAGGAAATGGCTCTCTGCGTTGCTCAAGTTACGTCTCAGACCTTGTCGTCTCAGGATACCTGTGCCACAAGATAATCTAGTCGTAGCCGCAACCAAAGTTGCACTGACAGCGTTACCAGTGCAGCTTTTGAACACCTTCTAACGCAGCTCCTACAAAAAGATGGATCAGTCGAACAGGACAAAATTCGTATCCGGAGGTAAAATACCCTCCCATTCGGGTCTCCGGGGGAGGGCGCCTGAGCGAGTGAATCATCGAATAAACACCAATGAAAAGCACATAGCTTTTGCAGCATGGAACGTCAGAACCTTGCTAGACAACCCCAAGGCCGACCGACCAGAGAGGCGTACTGCCCTAATCGATAAGGAACTGCAACGAACATCCATTGCAATAGTTGCTTTAAGCGAAACACGCTTTTCGGACGAAGGTAGCTTGGTAGAACAAGCGTATACTTTTTTCTGGAAAGGCTTGCCGGAAGGCGAAATCAGACAACATGGCGTAGGCTTTGCCATTAGAAACGACCTGGCCGCCAAACTTACCGAAAATCCAGTTGGTATCTCAGAACGTTTAATGACCCTACGTTTTCCTGCAGCGAATAACACGTTTGTGAACATCATTGCAGTATACGCACCCACTTTGAACTCCTCTGACAACTTAAAGGACACTTTTTACGAAACACTCGTTGATGCATTAAGTAAAATCCCAAAACGGGAACGAATTATTCTCCTTGGAGACTTCAACGCTAGAGTGGGCAGAGGTCAAGACTCAGAACTATGGCCGGGAATAATAGGGAAACACGGCACAGACAGCATCAATTCGAATGGAGAACGTCTGCTGGCTCTTTGTGCAGAACACAATCTGTGTATAACGAACACCTATTTTATTACGAGACCCAATTCAAGGGGGACCTGGCGCCACCCGCGCTCAGGGCATTGGCATACCCTCGACTATGTGATCGTGAGAAGGAAAGATCTGAAAGAGGTGTTGGTCACTAAACCCAGAGCAGATCTGGAGTGCTGGACTGATCATAGGCTGGTAATCTCGAGAATGAAAATCTCAATGCGCCCAAAATACCAACGCAAGCCGAAGTATCTAAGAGAGCGCCTTCAAATATCCAAACTACAAAACCCTTCTACAAAGGACAGATTCGCAGCTGCCGTCAAAGATAGCCTAACACCATCGGAGTATAACGACGACATTGAGACTCATTGGCTCCGTTTCAAGTCATCCCTTACAAATACAGCGAAAGAAATACTGGGCACAGAACGCTCCCGAAAATCCCCAGACTGGTTTGCCGACAGCGAAACTCATATCGCACCCCTTTTGGACGCAAAACACAAAGCGATGAAAACCGCAATTAACAAGCCTGGCGATGTTGCAGCCCAAATAGGTTTCATAAACATAAAACGCGAGGTCCGTCAAGAAATAAGAAAAATCAAGGACAGCTGGTGGAAAGAAAAAGCTAGGGAAATACAAGCTTACGCCGATAACCATGACTACAGGCGTTTTTTCGAAGCTATTAAAACTGTTTACGGTCCAAGCAGAAAAGCTAGCTTTCCTATAAGAGATGCTCATGGAGCTATTCTAACTGATGATAGAAAAATTCTCGAAAGATGGAAGGAGCATTACTCACAGGTCTTGAATCAAAATAACGACTCGGATTTATCCATTTTAGACCTGCGTCCCGCGTATAGTCCGATGACATCGCTTGATGACGAAATTTCAATGTCGGAAATCATAAGCGCGATTAAAAATATGAAAAATGATAAGTCACCTGGTCTAGACGGCATTCCGGCGGAGATATTCAAAGCCTTGGATGAGGACATTGTCAATAGTCTCCTAATACTATTCCGCAAGATCTGGGAACAGGGAGATGTGCCACAAGACTTCAGAGACGCTTTAGTTATCAACCTCTATAAGAACAAAGGCGATACGTCGAATTGCAACAATTACAGGGGCATATCGTTGCTTAATGTGGCCGGTGAAATTCTCTCGAAGATTATGGCTAATCGTCTGGTTCCACTCTTAGAGAGGCTTTTACCTGAATCCCAGTGCGGCTTTCGACCAAATCGAGGTACGGTGGACCTAATTTTTACACTGCGACAGCTACAAGAAAAGGCCCGTGAACAACAATCAAGGATTTATACAGCCTTCATCGATTTAAGCAAGGCATTCGACTCGGTGAATCGGAGAGCGCTCTGGAAAATCATCGCGCGTCTAGGAGTACCCGAAAAATTCCTAGCAGTGTGTAAAAGCCTTCATACCAACAACACCGCTAGAATACAGCATAATGGCTCTACAACCGACCATTTCTCAACCAACTCTGGAATAAAACAAGGCTGCGTATTAGCGCCTTTACTGTTCAATATTTTCGCCATAGCTGTGTCGATAATTGCTGACATGAGCATGCCCGTAAGAGGTGTTGGGATAAGATTCAGATTTGATGGAGGCCTGTTTAACCTGAAGCGCCTCAGAGCAAAAACCCGTACCAAGTTTATCACGGAACTTCAATATGCAGACGACTGTTCACTCATCGCTAGCAGCTCAGAGGATCTACAGATAATGATGGACACTTATAAACATATATACGAAGCTTTAGGCCTTAGACTCAATATTGACAAGACCAAAATCCTGGTTAGTCCGCCAGAAAGCCTTCAAACAGATATCAGCCTGGACAATGAAACTCTAGAACAGGTCGAGCAGTTCAAATACTTGGGAAGCTTCATAAATACTAGGGCTAACCTTGACACGGAAATACACAACCGTATCAATTCGGCATCACGGGTATTCTGGAAGCTGTAGGACAGAGTGTTCCAAAATCACGACCTCAATCTGAAGACCAAGACAGCTGTTTACAGAGCAGTGGTCCTCCCAACGCTTCTTTACGGAAGCGAAAGCTGGACTTCCTACAGGCGACATATTGAACAGCTTGAACAGACGCAGCAACGTCATCTAAGACAGATAATGCACATCAGATGGTTCCACAAAGTTTCGAATGCAGAAGTCTTGCAGCGCGCGAGTTGTACAACAATTGAGACTCAAGTAACGAGGGCCCGACTCAGATGGAGCGGCCACATTCTGAGGATGCAAGACACAAGACTCCCCAAAATAGCTCTATACGGCGAACTCACTGAGGGAGCCCGGAAACCAGGAGGCCAGTATAAGCGGTTTAAGGATACACTACATCAATCCCTAAAATCAGTTAATGCTAATCATAACTGGGAACAACTAGCGTTAGACAGGTCACAGTGGAGGTCTTTGGTCCACAGTTATAGTGGAGAATCGAGAAGGATACAGCGGCGGCCAGATCTGGTTGGAGACTATCCATGCCCTGAGTGTGGAAGGATCTGCAGGTCACGGTTGGGTTTCTTTAGTCACAGGAGGGCACACAGTCGCAACTAGCACTATTTTTTTTTTTTTTCTTTTTTTCCTTCTTCTTTTTGTAGATTTATTCCCGGTAACGGGATACAGCAATGACAATGACAATGATGTCGCCATATCCTAGAATTATATGTCTGTATGTTTCGCGTCCCCAATATTATGATGAAAGTATTGTAGCGGGTTGCTAGGACAGGTGTAGCAGGTAAGTATATACTAGGAGTTCACCTAACGTTTCGCCAACTTTATTTTGGCTTCATCAGAGGCTGAAAATACGGAAATTACAAATTTGCAGAAATTTAACATGTACAACATTAAAATTTAAGTCATTAAAGCATACAATATTAAAATACACGACAACACAATTACACAATTATATCAAAATAACATCTTCACAGGCACAACGGTATTACAAGGTTTTATTGGGAAACACTTACAGTCTCTTATTTTTCACCTTTGTCAAAATTCTTAATCTCGGAATCATGAATCGAGTACACGGAGTAAGTTTTATATTAATTTAAATTAAGGATTTATTTTTCATCACTATGCAGTCAGACTACGTTCTACCTAATGAAATGTCATTATTAGGTCGTTATTTAAACAGTTGGCTATTGTCATACGATCAGTACACCGTCGCTTCCACTTCCGCCCGCTGGATGCCGCCCACGTATGTTCGATCAACCCCTCACAATCTTTTTCTATTTAACACACTTTTCTCTTCTTTATATTTTACTATATGAAATGTCAACTCAGTAGGACTTTATACAATGTGTTCAACTTCGCTGTGTCTGTTTTTAAGTTGCAGCTGTTTTTGTCTTTGTGAATCTCCAATATTTCCAAGATTTCTCTCTTTTCTAGGACGTGTTCCGTTGCCATTACCTTCACGTTCTCGTGCCAACTTATTGCAAAGTTGGCACCTGACCATAGACACCCATGCAGATAAGATCTTTAAAAGAATAAAAATTAGTAATCAAAAAAAACTCAAGAACCTAATAGAAATGCAAAAACCATTTACAAAACAAGAACTGAATAACTGTGTCAAAAACATGACCGACATTAAAATACCAAAAGATGTATTGAACATCATAAGTTTCGGTCCCAAATTTGCATATCCTCTGACTAAAACAGAGTTTGAACAGATGATCCCAACTATAATCAAGGATACTGAGTACATACTGCTGAGGTCAGACATAGAGTACACGGAACAAAACAAAATCTGAGCTAAACTAATCACGGCCATCAATAATCAGAAGCATTAAAATAATAACAATAAAAATAAAATAATCCCAATCAATAGAGAATTGAAAAAAACCAGAAAATTCTTGAAACAACACCCAGAAATAATAATTACCAACTCGGACAAGGATAAAACCAGCGTTATATTGACAACAACTATGTACAAAAACAACATGCATGACATCTTGAATGACCCTGCAACATATAGAAGACTAAATAACGATCCTACTCTGAAAACACAAAGATTAACTAACAACTTAATATCTCAGTTGCACATACAAGGACACATAAGTGAATACAAGTCCAAAAAACTGAAAAGGTACAATAGCATTCCAGCTAAAATCTACGCCCTGCCGAAGACACACAAAAAAGGTCCCTTAAGGTTCCGTCCGATCGTGTCAGCAATAGGATCTCCAACATATAACATCTCTAAATATATACATGACATCCTTGTACAAGTAGGCAGCACATTACCCTATAATCTGAAGAACAGCTGTGATGTCAGAGATCAAATAACACGAGTCAACATACCTGACAACTTTATATTGATGTCTCTAGATGTTGTGAGCCTCTTTCCATCAATTTGCAAAGATCTAATAATTGAAATAATTAACATAAAATGGAGTACATTAAAAGCGTATACAACCATTTCCTCAAAAAGTATGTTCCGACAACTTATAAAACATATTTTTGAGAATAGCTTCTTTCAATATGAGGGTGAACACTTCCAGCAACTGGATGGATGCAGTATGGGAAGTCCAAGTAGTCCAAGCCTGGGTAATCTCATAATGGACTACATAGTGCACAAAGCCTTGGAAAACAAAAAGGACATCAGAATTGAATGGATCAGATACTATGTAGATGACACAGTCCTTATAGTTCACAAAGATGACATCCAAAAGACAGTGGACTTGTTCAACTCCATTCATGCCAAAATTCAATTCACAATGGAGCTGGAAGAAAACAACAGTTTACCTTTTCTAGACCTGTTGCTGATAAGAGAGGATAATAAAGTCGTTACTGACCTATATATGAAACCTACCAGTTCCGGCAGAGTTCTGAATTTCCATTCCACTTGCCCGATGTCTCACAAGGTCTCTATCATTACCAGCGCAAAATACAGAATCCTTAAACTCAGTGACAAAAAATTCCACCATAATAATTTTAATAAAATCAAGAAATTACTGAAAATGAATAATTACCCAGAACAGCTCATTAACAAGATCTTTTACTCCAGCAATCAGATAAAGTACAAAGATGATGATGTCAAATATTATAAATTTCCTGCAGTGGGCACAGTTGACAAGAAAATACAAACAGCTTTGAAGGGACATAAAATAAAACTAGGCTTATATAACCAGAAGAATAACTACAATCAAATATACACAAAGCTAAAATCTAAAACAGATAACAGGCACAAATCAGATGTAGTTTACAAAATATCCTGTAAGCAATGCCCTATAACATACACAGGTAACACAAGCCAATACTGCTACATGCGAGCGAAACAACACGCTAATGACATTAAAAACAATAAAGAAACCACAGCACTCGCAAAGCACGCTAAGGACTTCCAACACGAGTTTGATTTCGAGAACGTGAAGGTAATGGCAACGGAACACGTCCTAGAAAAGAGAGAAATCTTGGAAATATTGGAGATTCACAAAGACAAAAACAGCTGCAACTTCAAAACAGACACAGCGAAGTTGAACACATTGTATAAAGTCCTACTGAGTTGACATTTCATATAGTAAAATATAAAGAAGAGAAAAGTGTGTTAAATAGAAAAAGATTGTGAGGGGTTGATCGAACATACGTGGGCGGCATCCAGCGGGCGGAAGTGGAAGCGACGGTGTACTGATCGTATGACAACAGCCAACTGTTTAAATAACGACCTAATAATGACATTTCATTAGGAAGAACGTAGTCTGACTGCATAGTGATGAAATATAAATCCTTAATTTAAATTAATATAAAACTTACTCCGTGTACTCGATTCATGATTCCGAGATTAAAAATTTTGACAAAGGTGAAAAATAAGAGACTGTAAGTGTTTCCCAATAAAACCTTGTAATACCGTTGTGCCTGTGAAGATGTTATTTTGATATAATTGTGTAATTGTGTTGTCGTGTATTTTAATATTGTATGCTTTAATGACTTAAATTTTAATGTTGTACATGTTAAATTTCTGCAAATTTGTAATTTCCGTATTTTCAGCCTCTGATGAAGCCAAAATAAAGTTGGCGAAACGTTAAGGCGCGTATACATCTGAGCAAAATAGCCGAATGAGCACGCCGCACCGAATGAGCGTTTATGCGGACAATTTTTGGTTTCCGACGCACGAACAGCATGAGCATGTGTTCGGAGCCGCTCCAACGGATGTGTCAGTTCCGTGCTTACGAACGATGGAAAACTTGGGTTGTGCTAGTGCCTCTTTCATTATTCTATACGAGTTGCTGAAGAAAAAGAGACGACGGCGTTCTAGATTGTCTTCACAATTATATTTACAAAGAAGTCGAGACCGTAGCCTCAACAACACATTTTTATTGCGCGACATTCAAAGTGAGGGAGACGGCAGACGATTCAAAAATTTTACAAGAATGTCAGAAGCAGATTTTTCATTTCTCCTGGATGCGATTAAAGACAAGATATCCAGACGAGATACTGAGTTCCGAATGGCAATCCCTGCGGAAGAACGTTTAGCGCTAACACTGCGGTTCCTTGCAAGTGGCGATTCATTTACAAGTCTCCAGTATATGTGGAAAATATCCAAACAATTGATATCCAGAATTGTTCCAGAAGTATGCGAGGCTCTTGTTGACGTTTTAATGGAATATATTAAGGTAAGTTTATATCAAATATTTTATTAAAAAAGTAAAAAGCCTTACAGAACTTTTCTTTATTATAATTATATTAAATAAAAATAAACTCTTAGTTAAATAAAAATAAACTCTTAGGTGAATGAAAATAAATTCTCAAAAATAAACATAACTCTAGATAACAAAAGGATATAAAATGGGAAACGGAAACAAAATACAAAATCCTACAACGAAAATGTTACTTACTAGGACCAGTTTCACAATCATAGTTCTCAAAGTATGATGTTAGGTTGGAATCTGAATTATATCGGGAGCTCTGAGGAGTTGATGCTCTGGATAGAGTGGGATTATGCTGTGGGGATTGAGCTGCTTCAATTGGGGAACGAGCAGAAAATTTTTGGTATGACGAGAGTCTCGTGTGAGTAAGCTGGGATGGTTGTGTGTTTGTGTGTTGCGAGTGTTGAGCGGGTTCAGTTGGGAAATATGAAAAATGTGGGGGAAACTGTGGGGACGGGGTGAATTCAGTTGCAGCACTATGTGGAGACTGAGCGATTAGGGCGAAATTATCTCCAGGACCACGGTCATTGTAGCGCATCATTTCTATTTCGAATATCACAGAACTTATTCTATGTTTTGCAACTGCACGAAGTTGGTGATCCAATTCACGAATCTCAGTCGCAACATAATCTCCAAACGTAGTGCACTCATCCTTTGGTTTAGAAGATGCCGCTGCAGCTGTTTGCAGGTAATCGAAAGCGAGTGCAACCCTGGAATCTGTCTCATTTCTTTTCCGTTTGACGGGGTGGAGATGTTTCGGTGATTTGAATACTTTAGTTTGTCGTGGCCTGCGTATGACTTCAGGTTGGGCTTCGATGTCTTCTAGCAGTACGGACGAGTCTGTGTTTTGTATTGCTTCTACGTCTCCTTCGGGGCTGTTGCTGTCATCTTCATTGTTCTCCACCCGCAGACTCTAAATAACAAAACATACATATAATTAAATGATAATATTGGAACGAGTGGCTGAATAAATACGAAAAATAAAACGTTATGCAATGTATGACAACAATTTTCTTCTCTTTACAGCTGCCATCGTCACCTGCAGAGTGGGAAGAGATCGCCCAACAATTCGAAAATGTATGGAATTTTCCTAACTGTTTAGGCGCTATCGACGGTAAACATATCGTTATACAAGCGCCAATAAAAAGCGGCAGTGAATACATAAACTACAAATCGCAATTCAGTATTGTACTAATGGCACTGGTAGATGCTGAGTACAATTTCACCTTCGTGGATATTGGTTGTCAAGGACGAATCTCAGATGGAGGTGTTTTTAACAACTGCAAACTGTATCACAAAATTGAAGACGGTTCCTTGAATATTCCTGCACCTAAACCCCTTCCTGGAAGATCCCTGAAATTGCCATACGTGTTTGTCGCAGATGCAGCATTTCCATTAACAGAAAATATTATGAAACCATACAGCGGCTATCATCCTAAAGATACAGCAGAAAGAGCTTATAATTATCGGCTTAGCAGAGCACGCCGCATAGTGGAAAATGCGTTTGGAATCGCTTCCAGTGTGTTTCGCGTTTTGAGGAAACCTCTTCTTTTAAAACCAGAGAAAGCCACACTGATAGTTATGACGGTTGTGTGTCTTCATAATTTTTTGCGTAGAAGTAAAACTTCAAAACATTTATACTCTCCAGTTGGTTCTTTGGATACCGAAAAAGAAGGAGAACTAATTCCAGGAACGTGGCGAGCTGAAGAAAAGGAACTCGCATCTCTGCTACCACTCAAGAACATACCTCGCAGAAACAAAGAAAGTGTAGCCGCAATAAGGAACGAATTTGCCAAATACTTCAAAGAATCGGGAGCACTAACATGGCAAAATAAATATATGTAATCATGTATAGCATGTATGTACTCGTATTTGTTGAGTATCACACATTTAAATGAATTTAATAGCATACTTACATTCACTGTTCTTCGGGGTTCATCCCTTTCGCCCAGAAACCGGAAGCTGTCGTAAGCGAACCATTTTGAAATGTAAACTTCATCGGTACCTGCGAGTAAAAAAAAACACGCATTTTCTAAAAAGTTATTTTTCGAATAATTTCAGACTCACCTTTTCCCGTCCCAATATTTTTCTTTACTTTCGCTTTTTCGCGCCGGTACGATCCCTTCAGACTGTCTATTTTTTTTTGTATTTCACCTACGTCCTTTTGAAAAATTTGTGAGATTTCGCGCCAAGCGTCTTCTTTTTTAATTTTGTTGTAATAATTTTCGTGGGTTACTCTCCACAAAATTGGGCGGTTTTCATATTCTTTTATTAAATTTAAACACGTTTCTTGCGAGAAATCCATATTGGAGCGTGCGCGTTCGCTTCGAGGCAAAGAAGTCAACTAAACCCGTCCACACTGAGCACGAATTCTCTTTGATGGACCGACAAATTGCGGATCGGATCCGCGCCACATGAGCGCGTTCGGTGCGGTATGTTTGGTCCGTCCACATCTGCATGCTCATTCGGCGCGAAGTGCTCATTCGGCTGTTTTGCTCAGATGTGTACGCGGCTTTAGGTGAACTCCTAGTATATACTTACCTGCTACACCTGTCCTAGCAACCCGCTACAATACTTTCATCATAATATTGGGGACGCGAAACATACAGACTGCATAGATAACATTCTCATTAACCAACAAGACTTCAAATCAAAAGTAATTGAAACCCATATTTCAGATCACGATACAGCACAAATCATAACAATAAACGAGCAGATGCAGCAAGGCCAAAAATGTCAATATAGAAGAATTATAACACCAAATCACATGCAAATTTTAGCTGACAGTCTAAAACTTCAGGACTGGAGCATCTTATACCTGAGGATGAAATAAATGAACAATGGAATACCTTCACAAATACATTCAAAAGCCACTTGAGTCAAGCATGTCCTATAAAAAAAATTCAAGCTAGTAAAAAAAATCTCCCTAAACCAAACAATGAAAAAATAACAAATTGTAAAATCAGACTTGATTTATTGCACACATGTAAATCTTTTAATCCTGTCTTTATGGAGGCATATAAGGAGGTTAAAAAGGAGTATGATGAATTGCTCAGAAACAAGAAGGGCAATAAATTCAAGCAACATATACTAAATTCTGACAACAAAATGAAAACACTTTGGAGAACAGTAGGAAAAATAAAAGGTAATAAAAATTATAATACAGACATCCCTGGAAACCCCATAGAAACAGCTGACAAATTTAATGTCCACTTTGCAACGGCAGCAGAAGAAAAAATTAAACATCAGAAAAATGTGCCATTTCAACACGAAATTGAAAGAAATAATATTACCTTCAGATTCCATCCAATAACAGAGGAAGATACATTGAAATTAATAGGAAGGCTCAAAAATAAGAACAGTTCAGGAATAGATGACGTCCCAATAAAAACGGTAAAGTACTGTATGAAAGAAATAGCTGCTCCACTTACCTACCTTATTAATAATTCCATGAAGTATGGTATATTTCCAGAATCTTTGAAGCAAGCACTTATAAAGCCGATATACAAGAAAGGAGAAGAGACCAACCCCGAAAGATATAGACCAATTAGCCTGCTTCCTACCTTTTCAAAAATATTGGAGCTAGCCATTTGTGAACAACTAGTTACTTTCCTCACCCACGAGGAAATTTTGAAATCAGCACAACACGGATATGTTAAGGGAAAATCTACAACTACAGCAGCATTCGAATTCATCCAAGACGCATTGAATGCTTTAGAGGACTCTAAAATCGTAATGGCTCTGATGCTAGATCTATCTAAGGCCTTTGATACCTTAACACATGATTACATACTGGCAAAAATGGACTACTATGGAATAAGAGGAATAGAGAATGAATGGTTCAGATCCTACCTATCTGACCGTAAACAACGGGTAGTTATTGAGGCTGATGGTACAAAAACTATATCGGAAGAGGTATGCATACAACTTGGTGTACCACAGGGGAGTATTTTGGGTCCTATATTCTTTATCATCTTCATCAATGACCTATCCAACAGAATACAGCAACATATGATAAATTATGCTGATGATTTCAAGTTAACCTTGAGTGCAAATACCATCCCCGAAATTTTAGACCTAGTGAAAAACGCTCTAGAACAAACTATGCAATGGTTCCAATCCAACAGGCTATGTATGAATGTAGAAAAAACTTGTGCCATTCTTTTAAAGACTGCTCAGGCTTCACAGACACTATCTCACATCCAACTCGATAACAACAAAGTTACTCTTCAAAACACTGGACGCTTTCTAGGTCTCGTGATAGATGAAAATTTAAACTGGAGAGAACATATATCAAGTTTTTTGTTAATCTATGTCAAGTCGACCATGAATGTGAATGTTCAAGTGGTGCATCTCTCTCAGTCTAACTTTTTGCATTTGTCTTTCATGATGAACCATATGAAATATGGATTAACTGCATCATATAGGCCTCCTTCTACTGACGTAAGACTTTATATTGAGAAATTGAATGAATATTTGATAAACTTGAGTTCTGGGGATGTAGAAATTTTTTTGGGTGAAATTAATATTAATATTGGGGATACAAATAACTTGGATGTATTAACATGTGAAACTTGTATGGGACAAAATGGTTACATTTCTGAGATAAATTCTCCCACTCGGGTAACTGATAGTTCCGCCACTATAATAGACCATATATATTATTACGTGAAACGTAAAAATAGTTTTCGAAAGAATTTTTCAGTTAGTTCTGGTATTATTAGAACTTCGATTACGGATCACTGGGCGGTTTTTTTATCCATTAAATCTAGGATTATTGATAGTCATAATTCACAAGCTTTTAAAGCGGTGCAAACATTTCTAGACAAGGATAAATTGTTGTGTTGGATGATTCTGACCCCCAGACGGCTTGTTCTAACTTTGTGTGTTCTTTAAAAAAATATATAAAGGAATCATCTTATACAAAAAGTGAGACAGTAAAAAACAGCCTTGGATCACGTCTGGGCTAATAACATCTATAAAGCGACGAGATAAAATGAAATTATGGCTGAAAAAGAATTTTACTGTTGAAAATAAGCGCAGTTTTGCGATTTATAGGAATTCACTGAATAATTTGTTGAGGAAAGCTAAAGAATCTTTTTATGCAGAACAGTTCAGATTGGCAGGTAAAGATGTTAAGAAATTTTGGAAAACTCTGAATCATTTAAATAACACAAATACTGTTAAATCCGGTATCGCTAATGAAATATGTGATGAGGAAGGTCATATTATTACAGGATTGAAGGGAAAGGCTGAAAAATTTAATGATTTTTTCGTCAACATAGGTAAACGCTTGACACAAGATACAATTAGGTCCTCCAGTGCTGTTACTGCGCATGTTCCTCCAAGTCGGTCCTCTATGTTCATCAAACCTGTCGATGAAAATGAAATTGTGTGCATTATTGCTTCACTTAAAAACGGTTCTTGCCCTGGACCCGATGGTATTTCATCATTCCTTATTAAACATATACATTCATTTATTTTGAGACCTCTAGTTCATATTATAAATCTGTGTTTTTTTAATGGTATAGTACCGACAGAGTGGAAGGAGTCTCATGTTACTTGCGTTTACAAGTCGGGGGATAAAACTGAAATGACGAATTACCGTCCAATCTCAGTAATAAATAATTTCGCTAAGATCTTTGAAAAATGTCTAAAAAGAAGATTAATATCCTACTTTGAAGAGAATAAATTGCTGAGTGACAGATAATTTGGGTTCAGGGAAAATATGTCGACAACTGATGCGATTCAGGAATTTATTGAAGGTGTCATTCAACCTATGGATAGGGGTGATAAAGTACTGGCGGTGTTTTTAGATCTAGCCAAGGCCTTTGACACGGTGAATCATGGGAAGCTTCTTGATCGACTGGAAAATCTTGGTGTCAGGGGTGTTGGCTTGAATTTGTTTCGTAGCTACTTGGAAAATCGAACTCAGCGTGTCAAGATGGGGAGTGCATTGAGTTCTCCACTGGGTGTTGATGTTGGCGTCCCACAGGGAACCGTACTTGGCCCGATCCTCTTTCTGGTTTTCATTGACTGGGTCCTTCGTGCTGCCGGTCTTGACATGATTGCTTATGCTGACGATACTGTCGTAACTTTTAAAGGGAGCACATGGGATGAAGTTTATAACGGTGCTGTGATGGGCTTGAAAAGAATTTTTGCGTTGCTGTCAGTGTCTTCGTTAAGTTTGAACAACCATAAAACAAAATTTATCACTTTTTCCCTTAAAATAACTGAACAACCAGAATTTGAAACGATATTTCTGCATGAGGATAATTGTGACCAGGTGTGCTGTCAGTGCACTGGCATCAACAAAACCGAGTCAATAAAGTATTTGGGGATCTTAATAGACCAACATCTTAGATGGAGTGAACATATAGCTCACCTGGTGAAAAGGATAAAAAAACTATATTATGTTTTTTATAATGTTCGTAATGTCTTGTCACGTAAAGTATGTTTCCAGGTGTATGAAGCTTTGGTATTATCATTGTTGAGGTATGGTATTGTGGTGTGGGGTGGCTGGTGAAATTAACATGAGAGGTCTGGACATAGTACATAAGGCCATAATAAAAATAATTTTGAAAGTTGGGAGAAGATTTGGAACTGACAGACTGTACGTAGAATCTCAGCAATTAAGTATTAAACAACTATATATATATGAAGTGATTCTGAATCAGATGAAAAAGGGAAAAAATCTTGTTCTGCATGCAGTCCAAACGAGACAGGTTGTGCAAGGGAATCTTGTTATACCATTATTCCATAGAAAACATTTACAGAGTAGCCATTTGTACTATGGTCCCAAATTTTATAATCTTCTCCCTCATGAATTGAAGGCATCATCTAGACAAAGGAGTAGAGTTTATAAGAACCAACTCCGTACATATATAAGATTAAACTCAAATAGATTCGAGGATGTCATTTCTGCATAGTAGGTATTCTAGTGTTTTTTTGTATTTTGGCAATTCTCATTTTCTGTTTGTTTTCGATGGAGAGAGTTCATCATCGGTTCTTGCAGAACTTGACAGTATACAAGCTTGCTTAGACTGCAGGTTCTGCAACTCAATTTTGTGAATTCTTATTTCAAATGTACATTTTCTTTATGATGAATAAAATTGAATTGAAAATTGAATTGAATTGAAATTGAATTCTATGTACGAAACTTACTTCCATCTGCTACTCACTAGGAGTCTTAAGAAATTACTTGGACCTATCATCCATGAAAATGATTTATCGGGCGACATTTGAATCAAGGCTAAGGTATGGCATTTTGTTCTATGGAAGTGCAAGCACCATGGGTCGTGTTCTGATGATACAGAAAAGAGCTATTCGGACGATTGTGCAAATGACCAGCAGAGAATCGTGTAGAGGAATATTCAGACAAAATAACTTGCTGACTGCAATTGCAATTCATATACAGGAGTGCCTTATTTTTGTATTCAAAAATAAACATTACTTCCAAACTAAATCGGTAACAACGTACAACACTAGAACAACAAAGTTGAAATATCCAAAACATAGACTAACACTGACCGAAAAGGGACCAGAATACAGTTGCATTAAATATTACAACAAGGTTACAGATCACATAAGAGAAACAACAGCACTTAAAATTTTCAAAAAACAAATCTTCAAACTGTTGGTACAAATAGAACCCTATACTGTTGATGAATTTCTGATGTATGAGATGGGAGATATCTCAAACTGTTAATTACATACCTTGACACTATTTCATTTCAAGAAGTAATGTATTATTATAATTATGTTGCTACTTAATTTGAAATAAAGCTTATTATTATTATTAATGTTTTGTCAAAATGGTCTAGCATCTTAACTGAATTGAAATCGTAAGCGTCTGCCATCAGGGATGGTCGCTATTTTGAAACAGACGCTGTCAAACATAGCAAAAAGACGCCATCAACTTCCTCATAAGTTACCATTTTCATTTTGTGTCAAATTTCCAGTTTACATATCACTGATCGAAGTTCAGAAAGAAAACATTGGCAGACGGTCGCATTCGGATGACGGCCCTAACCCTTTACTGCATGATATATTAAATAAGTGAAAAATTATTTTCTTTCGAAATATATGGTTTTATTAAGGGTTCAAAATTAATTATAATATTTTTTTTTATCAAAAAGTACCTATTTTAAATTTTTTTTTTCAAAAACCATATATGGTTTCGTGTGCATTGAAACTTCAAACCCCTTGGACATATATGGTTTCGTATGCATACAAAGCCAAATGATTAGTGATATCAAAAGCTTATTATATTTGACGATAATTAAGTATTGAAGAATGTTATACAGAATTATAACATGAAAATACCTTATATTTGGGACATTTAGTATAAGTTTTTATTCACAAACTTGACAAATTTGACGATTTTTCTGTCACTTTGGCAAGTGTCCAATATTGTCAGTCCTCACAGAGGTCAAGGGTAGATGCTGATGCTTTTCTCATTTTCTTCCTCTGAGTTGCTGTCCTTGGTCTTCAAGAAACTGATGTACTTTCATGGCGGCTCGTTGATGGTCATAGACATATAGACATGGACTGTGCCTTCTCTTTCTATCTATGCATGAAATACGGTCAAAAAAACTGACAGAGGGAAACTGAACATCGGGTATGCAGTTGTCTTTTTCTAGAATTTTGATTGATCCACACTCCCCTCTATGTGAAAAAAAAATGCCCGACGATCATTTCTCTCTTTTTATAAAAAAGCCAATTTCATGCTGACATATTGCTCAGTCCATGTCTCTATGCCTATGTTGATGGTGAACTGGTCACTGAATTAGCCAATGGACGACCCCGTTTACGAGGAAGAGTCTTTTGCTTTGCGCAGGTATTCCGAAACGGCTTGTTTGAAGGCGAACAGAGATAAATAAGAGGTTTTTTTTCGCCACAAAATCCACGCAGGGTCTACTTCACCACTAAGAAAGAATAAGACAGCCTAGCATGAAGAAAAGGTGAAGCAAATTGAAGCGAAACCATATCCGCGTGCGTAATTGATAAAATCATGCTTGTGTGCATACGAAACCACATATGTCTAAGCGAAGAAGCGAAGAATGCATACGAACCCAGATATGGTTCCGAAACAATTGGTGTTGAAAATAGGTGAAATTTAATAGAAAGTGAAAATCTGCAAAAGTGCATACGAACTAACAAGACATTTTTTGTTGCTCGAAAAATTCACCTTTTCATTTTTATTTCTTTTTGCAAAGTTGAGAATCGCACCTGCATGTTAACATTCACTCACAATGTCTGGAAAAGTGAGATTATATCCAAGTGGCATGTGATCATGGACAAAATGGATGTGTTTTGTTATTGCTAATGATATAACAAATATACTCCGTTAGCATACATACGTTAATTTTTCATTTTTTTTCATAATAAATAAACTGTAAACATGTCAAACCATTTATGGTTTCGTATGCGGTAAAGGATTTTAAAGTATTACTACCTGAGGTAGGTAGTACGCGTAGATTTTCGACCTACGAACGATGACTTCTATTCTATAAATGTGTAAAAGGTCTAGTATAATTATTCGAAAAAAGAACATGAACATAGAGGTCGTTATGTAGAACTTTCATGTAAAAAATGGGTAATAGTAAGTTTACACATGCATGGATTTACCGGCGCCAGTCCAACTTTCACGCCAGTAAGCGTTTACACTGTTTCCAGTGTTTTGCACGCCAGTTGCTAGTATCGATACTCTCGTTATAGTAGGTACCTACATCATGTCACGAAAGGAGCTTGTAAAAAATTGTCGAAAAATTGCAAAATCGATAATTGATAGTAGGTATGATTGAAGATTTAGAACGGAAGAAACGACATAAAAGAAAAGGTCGCTTATGGGTGCGCAAATTGGATTTCCTAGAGACCAATGATGGTTGCTTCAAATTCTCTTTTAAAAGAACTTTCAATGGAAGACCCCCAAAGCTTTCGAAATCATTTAAGAATGAAACAAGAAGGATTTAATTTTCTTTTACAACGTTGATTGTGTTTCAATTTCTGTAGACTGTGTCTCTCTAATTTGTACTACTTGATGCAAAATTCTATTAGCTGTTTTAAACCATGGTAACTTTGGTGTGTATAGCTCATCAGTAACTGCGCCAGATTTTTTTTTCTCTATTTTTCCCAATTCTGACGTATAAGTATTCCTTATACTACGTATTTTGGCTTTAACTTCCGATGCACCAAATCCTTCAATATTCATTAATGGTGCTATCTGTAAATAGCCATTTTCCCTAGCATCTTAATTTTTGTACATTCCAGAATGCACGTCCCACAAACAAGGAACTTGTTCATACAATTCTAAAAACTGTATTATGGTTTCTGATTTCCATTTCTTCTCTCTTTTGTTCATCGTTAAAATACAAAACTCACAAAAGAACCAAAGTAAACTAAACAATATTCATTGGCGTGCACAGAATGTGTTTACATTTGCAAGTTGTAATTTCACTAGCGCAAGGAAAGATACTGGCGCATCAATTTTGGAAGCAACCAAAATTTTCAATCCATGCATGCCTAGATAAAGTTTGCACGCCAGTGAGTGTTGTAACGTGGTTTACTCGGAGAAACCTAATCTCGAGCGCCAGCTATTCTTTTCAATAGGAAGAATAGCAAACCTACCAGAGTAGCTGCTAGCCGGAGACAGAGCTCGCTGTTATCTAGGGCGGTAGCGATAACGAAGAAGTCAAAATCAAATTGTGTAAAAGTTTATTCACACCTTCGGAAACTAATTATATGTACAAGGGAGATCTGTGTAGGTATGAAATATGAGTGATTCTATAAGCGAACATACATTCGGGAAATCCTATCCGGTCACGAGCACTTTATGAAATTTATACCGGGTGTAGTGAAAAATTAACGGTTCAATAAAAAATGCGCCAATCAGAACTGACGGAACGAATGCTAAGGACTTGCTATACGGTATCGGTATGTAGTTGTATTTCTCCGGAAATGAAACACAATAAGGGCGGATCTGTTCGAGACTTTTATTCGCTGCCCCAAGGGTTATAACACGCCATGACTGACAGCGAAGAAAATGTCTATTTTTAGCGCAACTACGGGATTTCGCTGACTACGTGCGGTATCTCTTATTCTCTGCCCCAAGGGTTATAACACGCCATGACTGACAGAAAAGAAGAGATTTCGGATTTAACACTTATGACGCGGAACGCGGACAGGGGGGTTGACGGAACTTTCCCTTCAGTACCCCAAGGGCTTACGCGCCATGACTGATAGCGAAGGAAAAAGTCAGACTCGCGAAACAGGGTAAAGAACGATAAAATACAACAGAAAACGATACAGTACAGCAGTGTCAAAGTTAAGGAAGTAACGGCGTAGGCCTAACAAAGAAACTGAACGGTACAGACGGGGACCTACCTCCTTTGTTTCAAGCACTCGAAACTCAAAGGATTTAAAAGAAAAACTAAAAAATTAACTCTAAGTACTGATGCAAACACAAAATGATTATTCTTCAACGGCGAAAGAAATACCGAAAATTAACTGAATCTATAACAGAAGTCACCACGTTAGAAAGCGAAAAATCGAAAATACTGAAGCGAAGTGAAAGAACTGAAATAAAAGTCAAAAGTGACCGTCGCGGGGGAAAATTTGCTTTTATAGGCATATCCCCTCTCACGGTAAAAATCTGAAAATTCCAGAATGCGACAAGAATGAAAAACGTCGTCAGCTCCGGTTTATCGCATATCAACAGATGAAATCTTCAGCGGCATGTAAGAAAAACAACGTGAAATACAGATAAGCGGTTTTTTACATTTACTCTGCCTATCGAAATGAACGTACGGAATATTCGAGAATTAAAATATTTTCAAAGGCGGAAATCTAAAACGAAAGAAATGCACTAAGATGAACTCCAATTTTCCTCAGAAAACTGGACTTCATCACAGTGTTTACATATGCATTTTAAAGTTACTGGCGCGCCAGAAGTCACCGGCGCCAGTAAATCATTGCATGTGTAAACCTACTATAATTTAAAATGACTTTAGCCTTGCGGCTTTCACACTCCTCTCCAGAGGAAAATTCACTTATCCCAGATATCTCAGATATCAAAAGGATTAAGCTCTGTTGGAGCCCTTTCTAGGTTTTCGGGCTCGTGGTGGTGGTCGGGTCCGGGTCGCTCCTCGGCTCCCTGCTGTAAGTTGGATTCCTGCACTTCCTGTCGGAGCAGACGGTGTTCCTCTGCACTCCCCATGTACTTGCGTACAGTTCTCGCCGTTCCCAGCAGTACCGCCTTCTGCATGACTCTATAGATATTTTCGTCCAGCTGAAGTTTCCTCAAGTTCTCTAGTAGTTTCTTCGGTATCAGGCCTGTAGATGATATGACAATAGGGATGGTCTTGACATCTGTCAGCTTCCACTGTCTCCTGGTTTGCTCCTCGAGATCTCTGTACTTTGAAATTTTTTTCAGTGTGCCTATCTAGAAGATTGTTATTATTTGGAATCGCCACATCGATGAATAGTGCTCTGTCCTCATCCTCATTGAGCAATATGAGGTCTGGTCTATTGTGGGTTATTTTCCGGTCTGTGAGAACCGTGCGATCCCAGTATAGCTTGTGATGTTCATTTTCCAATACAGCATCTGGATGGTAATTGTAATAAGGAACCTTTTTCGAACTTAAAAGTTGGTGTTTAAGTGCCAATTCTTGGTGAAGAATCTTGGCAACGGCATCATGTCTATTTTTGTACTCCGTGCCCGCGAACTTCTGACATCCCCGGTGATGTGCTGGATAGTTTCATGTGTCGCACAGCCATAACGACAGCTATCATCCGCCACTGAGGCATCCTTGGCGATATATTTCATATAGTTCCTTGTTGGAATCACCTGATCCTGCATGGCTAGCATGAAGCCCTCTGTCTCAGGAAACAACCTTCCGGAAGTCAACCAATAGTTCGACGCAGATATGTCGACGTAATCATGGTTGACCTCGTTCTGATGCCTTCCATGCAAAGGTTTGCCAATCAGTTTCTGCATTTTACTTTCTGCCGAGTGTTCGACGGTTTCCAAGTGGTCCTGCTGTAGCTTTAACGGTGTAGAAGTATCAGCAACACAAACTACTTGATGGAGTTCTGATGAAGTAGCCTTGCTCAGAAAATATTTTCGAAGTCCCTCAATTTCTTGGGTCATACGGTTGGACAAATCAACAATTCCTCTTCCCCCAAGATGTCGTGGCAGCTCGGTCCGTTCTATTGAGCTTTTGGGGTGATGTTTATTGTGTTTAGTCAGCATCGTCCTTATTTACCGAATGAGTAGTTCAGCGCCGAGCAAGCGTAGGTATTGATAGCTATTATCAGATTCTTGCTGTTAAGGCCAGTTCTCATTATCCTTCTCAATCTTCGGGTGAACTCCTCCGTTAGTTCTTTCTTCATCTGTCTCTGATTGATTTTTCTTGCCTGTTTCATGCCCAGATACTTGTATGTGTCTCCTTCCTTCAATGCTTCAATTTCTGCACCTTCCTTGAGTTTGAACGTACCATCTCCTATTTTTCCTCTCGTTATGTTCAGCAGTCGACATTTTTCTAGATCAAACTTCATTTTGATGTCTTCCGAGAATCCTTCCCCCATTTTCAGCATCAGTTGCATTTGCCTCTTGGTAGATGCGAAGAGTTTCAAATCGTCCATGTAAAGGAGATGATTCAGTTTTATCATAGTTCTACTGCCGCTCTTGATGGCAAATCCGTAGTCCGTAGAGTTCAATCTATGAGACAAGGGATTCAGAGCCATGCAGAACCACAGAGGGCTCAGCGAATCCCCTTGGAAAATTCCGCGTCTTATTGGAATAGGTCCTGTTGTAATGGAGCCATCTGCTGCTTTCATTTGAAGACTAGTACGCCAGGTTGACATGGCGTTTTTCAGGAACTTAACAATATTAGGATCCACCTTGTAAATGTTCAAGATAGTCAAGAGCCATTCGTGAGGTATGGAATCGAATGCTTTCTTGTAATCTATGTACGCAGCGTAAAGATTTCTTCGCTTGGAGAACGCTTGATTGCAGATAACTGAATCAATTATTAGCTGTTCTTTGCACCCCCGGCTCTCTTTGGTGCATCCTTACTGTTGCATGGCGATGATGTTATTCCTTTCGCAATGGTTGTGAATTCGATTTGAAATGCACGATGTGATTAATTTGTACATCGTTGGAAGACATGTTATTGGTCGGTATTTGGATGGGTCTTCTGTATTCCTTTGGTCTTTAGGTAACAGGTGCGTTGTGCCATGTGTAAGGAATATTGGCATTCTTTCAGGATTTTCAATGACATCATTTATTGCGTAGGTCAATTTGTCATGCATGATCCAAAGTTTCTTGATCCAGAAGTTCTGTAATCCATCAGGCCCAGGTGTTTTCCAGTTGTGTAGTCCTCTGATAGCTGATTTTACTTCTTCAATTGTGATCATGTCATGTTGCATAGGCTCATATTTTATAGATTCAGACTTTTCATCTTCAATCCATCCGGTATCTCCATTGAACTGAGGTTTCGTTGATAATTTTTCTGTCCAGAATTGCTCAATGGATTCCTTTGGTGGTAACTTTCCATTTTCTCCATCAGACGATGTGAGTGACCGGTAGAAAGTTTCTTCCGACTTTTCGAATGAATTATTGTCTCTTTTCCGGCTATAATTGTTTCTGTATCTTCTCAGGCGTTCTGCATACAGAATTAGCTTTTGCTTCAGAGTGTCGAGGCAGTGGTGAGCTGTAGCATTCTCCGTCTCTCGTTCTGTGTGTGTTCTGTTTCCATCCATGACTTCTTTGGCAGCTTTCACAACCTTCCTTCCGCGATTCCCGTTCAAGTACTCCGTCAGTCGTCCAATGTCTCTTCTTAGTCTCTCTGTTTTGTGTTGAAGACGTTTCTGCCATGGTGGCGCATATAATTTGTGTAATTTTGGACCATCGTTGTTCGTTCGGCGAATTTTTGCCCCTATGATTTTAGCCGTCGTTAGCGCTGCACAGTAAAAAACTAGATGAAGATATTCCAATGAACTCCCATTCTGTAGGTACTCAGGTAAAACGTCCTTATTCAAGATGTCGATTATGAGTGACAGTTTCTTGGATGTATTGAGTCGGGGAGATGCTATTCGATGAAGAGGATCTGTTCCTTCCAGTTCGGCAAAGTATCTCCTCATCTCAGAGTCAACTTGTCGGTGGAGCTCTTCCCTATCGTCCTGGTGTTCCGGCTCACTTGGGTTGCAAGATGGACTTTCAGTGTCAATTTCTTCTGGCTGTTGTTGCCCAGGCATGTGAATTTCATCAGAGGTGTTGGTGTCGCTCTCTGTTACTGGCGGACGATGAAGTTCTTGTTTAATTGCGTCGATTCTGGCCATTGGTATTAGTTCATTTCTCAGAATTACGCGGTACTGGTCTGCCACCCGTTGTTCAGTGACATTCAGATTTGGGTAGGCGTTGCAGAATTCCTCATGGAGCCTTTTCCTATAGTTGCTCGTGTTCTGCCCTAGTCTCGTGATGGAGTTATATATGCGCACAATAGTTTCATTCATGGACGTTGTCCACTTCATGCGCTTTCTGACTAACCCCGCTTGGGTGAGCACTGGCTATTCAGCCATTCAGGATATTCATCCTGCGCAGCCCCTTCAGCGGTTCGAGTCGGCAATTGAATTGGACTCGTTGGTTGCTGTTGTTGCTTTGGAGCTGTAGCTTCTTTTGCAGCAGGAGCCCGCTTCCTCAACATCCTGCCACCGACGTCCCGCATGCTGTCATGTCCAGCGCCGGCTCCAGACATGCCCTGACGATCCCCAGGCAGCGACTTGTTTCCGAGGCTTCTCGTAATCACCATTTCCATGGATTTGTGCTCCCCTTTCTCGGTTTGGGGGGGGGGGGGGGTAGAAAAATGGGAGCAGAAAGAGCACCCCCATAAAGGATGTGAAAGAGAGAGTATAAAGGAATGGGACGGCGGACAGCAGGCGTGGCTGGCTGCACCGACTACGTCGTTACGTAGACGTACCCGGCAGGCCATCTACTTGATAGCTGCCAGGCAGGCCAGACAATAATAATGTAATAATAATAATGTTTATTTGCAACAACATAAAATGTACAAAACATAGGTACATACAATATACGATGTGATAATTACGTCCAAATAAACGGAAAATATTATTAGCCCATTAGAACATCACTGTTGTGCATGGGCAATACACTTTTTATATGTTTAGAATCTTAGACGCCTATTTCTAGCGTTCGTGGTGCTTGCACCTATCTCATGTTACAACAAACACATAATTATACAACAAAATATATTTTTATGCTCTTTTTAAATCATTGCGGCTTTCGTGTGAGTGTGAGTTTCAGTTATTCTCAATCAGCTGTTTTGTCTCGAACCTTCCCAGAAGAATGATATATTTTTTAAATAGAGATTTTATCATGTTTTCCGAGTTTATCCTATTTAAATACATTTTATAAATATCTGGTAAAGAATTGTAAACTTTCAACGCAACATTTGAAAAACAACGATGACTGACATTCCTATACAGTACTGTGACCGTGACGCTATCTTTTTCTTTGTATCTTGTATTGTAGTTGTGACTTACTTTTTCTAAAAGATTCTGTAACGAGAGGGTAGTTTTCAAACCTACCCCCTCATTTTAGAATAATTATTTCAGTTTTCATTTTAAATGATTTCGTTTTGAATTAATTTTCCGAGAAATATTTTCAATTTCCAATTCAGGATTCCGACATCGTTCGGAATTGTAAACATACCGTACCGTTTTTATTCCGTTTTTATTCCCTAAAAACGATGTCGTATAAAACATCCTGAATTGGAAGATAACCGAGTTTTTTTTGTTCGCTAGCACAGATAAGTCGAAATTAAGACGTTTTCATCGACGCAAATTTACCGAATTTCGACTGTCGGGCACATCTGATTTCCGCACCCCCCCTGTGGGTATAAAATCAGATGTTCCCCCGCAGGCCACTTCACTTACGATTTTTACTTGATTGTTTCACTTGTGCTTAATTGACGATAAATTTACCTGCCGTTCACGTTTAATAAGTGCCGTCCGCCGTTAAAGACTTAGAGTTGCTTTTCATTTTTTTTTTGGTTTCGATTCAGAGTATACTTTATTTTCCTTTATTTTTTTTCCCTTCACCATAGTGGGTGATTATAAAATTGACGAGTGCAAGTGGCCAAGCCAAAGGTAAGACGACACGCCGTTATTTTCTTTTATACAATATTGGAACTTCAGCCTCCCTTCATCCCTTCCTACCCCGGTTTCAGTTCCACCCCTACTGCTAAAGCACCCCGCTGGCGTGGATACTCAGGGGGTGCGGAGGCACTTTGGAGTGGCTAACCCTCTTTCCTTCCCCGTTGTTGCGACGCTCACTACAGTTGCTCGAAGAGTGTGTGGAACTTTTACCGTACATCATTTTGATAATTCGCTTTTGCATTACATCAAGCGGTCTTAGATGGGAATATACAGCACCACCCCAACCCAATATAGCATATCTGCCTGGTACCTGTAAGATTGCGTTACGTTTAATTCGATTTCTCCGTGAGTATTTTTTATTGTTAAGTGATTATATTCAGGTTGGCCCTTTATGTTGTTTGAGAAAGGCATAAAGAATGATTTTGTATAATTCACTGTTAACATTTTATGACTGAAATAATCAAATATTTTAGACAGGTCTTTTACCGCTGTATCTTTCAGACTCTCCCACGTATCATCTGTAAATAAAATAGCAGTATCGTCCGCAAAACTTAATAAATCACCAGAAATCTGTGAAGTTAGAATATTATTGAGATATATTGTAAATAGTACTGGACCCAAGACAGTTCCCTGTGGTAACCCAAAACTAACCACTGCTTCATCACTTAGGATCTTGTTTACTTTAACTACTTGTCTGCGGTTTGATGAATAATCTGCAAAAAGATCATTTGACGCCCCCCGTACCCCCACATCCTCCAAGGCGCACAACATCTGCATATGGTCTACAGTGTCAAAGGCCTTAGCAAGATCCAGGAACACGCACAGGACAGGTTTACTAACTTCTAAGCATTTAGTAAATCCATCAACCAACTTAGCGACAGCATCTCCCGTACACAAACCTTCTCTGAAACCATATTGTTTCTCAGACAGTACTTTATTTTCATCGAGAAACTTAACCAATTTTCGCTTCAAAACTTTTTCAAATATTTTAGCCATGTGTAATTACTGAGATTGGTCTATAATTATTTATATCTTTTGCATCCCCTCTTTTATAGATGGGAGTGATCATAGCTTTTTTAAAATCCTGCGGAACTTTATTCGAAACAAAAATCGTATTAATTAAATGACATAATGGTGATGCTATAATACCAGCGGTTTTCTTAAAAATTTCCGATTTCAAACAGTCAAAACCTGGAGCTTTCCTGTCTTTGAGAGAGTTTATGACTGTTTTAAGTTCTTTTTCATTTGTAGGAGAAATGAAGAAAGTGTTTTGATTTATTCTGGAAGAATTATTTTTATTATTATTATATTTTGTGGATGTTCTTCAGAAAACAGGTGCCAAAATACAGAAAATTTCAGCCGAAATGAAACATACATTGGAAATCTGAGTAGCTACCAAAAAAAAATAAATAATTGTTTTTTAATAACAAGTATTAAAATTAAAATGCTAACCCAATACGTTAATTATTAATTCAATTAATCTTCATCACTTCTCGCACTCTGGAATAAGAACTTGTCTTTTTTATATCTGTAGTGGGGTCTTCACGAATTTCTTGAATTGTAGAAGGGCTCTGTTCGTAGTTCGATAAACCATTTCAGTTCGTATCTTCCATCAACTAGAAGCCAAGCATATTTTCCAGATTAGAAAAATTCGGATGTTCTGAAATTAAGCTTTAATTTTTATAATTTTGTTTATTCTTATCAATATGACAATGTGACTTTTCAACATAATCTTTTCTGCATATCGATTGAAATTCAATCTGAGAGGACTCTCTGCATCTTCTGAGTGATCGCATCTATATTCAATATTCCATAAATGATAACAGAAATTCGGACTGAATGAAAAAGTGTATATTTTGATGTTACCTAAATCATTCATAACTTGGCCAACGTTTCAGACACTATTTGTCCTTTCTCAAGGCTGCAATAATACAAATTCATAATTCATACATCCAGAAGAACTTATACTCAGCTCTTTATGATATTTCTCTTGGCAATGAATCTATTTTTCGAAGGTGGATCAAGATATATTGTTTCTATCAAATTATTAGTTTATCTTATCTTTCTTATGTTAGAGAATCGTTGAATCTGTTCCTTCATCACAAATGGCCATGGCAGTTACAACGCATTAATCCACAAAACATTACAACTCAAAATTATCAAAAGGCAAGAAATTATAAAATTAGATCGAAGTCAGGAGTTAAAATTATAAAAGCTACAAACCTCCAGTCAAAGTGTCACTGAACCAAAATGGCTAAACAATCACAGTCTAATTTAAATATATTCCCCTCTGAGTAGCCCTACCACTATGTATTATCGAGCTGTTATATATCACTTTAAGATGTTGGGTGTCTTCTCTGAAGTCACCGATAAACAGTACTTACGATTCTGCAGACTCAATACTCCTTGCAGACGTTGTATGGTTTCTCATGTTTCCACATCTACTATTCACAAAAATAAAATCTTTCTTTGAGATTTTGCTTGCCACTTTCATGGTTACAAAACAGTACTATGAAAACGCGTCTATATCAGTCAAACTATTGAATAAACAGAATATATTGAATGATCCTAGTAAATATCTATTCTGATAAGTTCAGTATTATTCAGTTATTGTGATGATTTCTTTGGGTGTAACGGATCGATTGATACAAGAACACATTTCGGTTTTAAGTTCTGCTTTTATTTAAAAGCGCTGGAGCCCTGAATATGCTTTTAAATAAAAGCGAAACGTCAGCTAAGTCATCTTAGAAACAAAGATTTTCAACCCATCCTTCACACCCAAAGAAATCATCACAATACAACTGAATAATATTGCACATGATAATTGCATAAGCATGTCAAAACTAGTACCTACCGCTAAATTTGTCCATATAAGAACCTTGGAAATATCCCTCGTAGATGAAGTATTTCACGGTGCAAGTAGTGAAGAAGATAAGGCCATTAATAATCAAAGAAAAGAAAAATAGTACTGTACAGGGTAGGCAAAATTGGTGATACCTGAACTACAACTTTTTAACACAACGAGATAGAGGAAAATGAATGTATTATTCATGTCTTCTTTTTTTGAGAAACTAATAATGCTATCAACTGCATTTCCCTTTCTTTTTTCGTTTTTGAGTTATAAGCCAAAATTTAAATTTAGGCGCTTTGAACTTTGGTTATTATCTCCGTTTCTGTTTGTGCTAGGATGTTGAAATGAAGACATTACACTTTTTTTATAGCAATCCAGTAGCGTACTATGATTTTTCGTACAGGTTTATTTGCTGAGCTATAACATAAAGTTGTATTTTTCTTAGGAAAACAGTAGTTTAAAATTACTAAGAAAGAATCGCCATTCATTTACCGTTTCAGAAATATATCATACATCGACCTCAGTCTTTGTAAGTCATTTTAAACTTCTGTTTTCATAAGAATAAATATACAGGGTTGGGATAAAGTTTGGCACCAAATTAATATCTTTAAAACAAAACGGGCGATATTTTTGAAATTTGGCAGCTGAGTGTAATGGACCACAATTTATTTATTTATTTATTTATTAGAAATAAGGAATACAACGGACTATTTAAAGTCCACTACTGTATCCACATGTACATAAATTGAGGTATAACATCATATAATAATGAATAAAAGAAAAACAACTCAATTGAACTCAATCCAAAAATGAAACATCAAGAAAGAGAGAGAAGGAAAAAAAATAGCATAGTACAAAAAAAAACATATATATAATCAAAGAAAACAAGAAACGATACATTCATCGAACTATTATAATGAATAATGATTTTTCAAGGATTTCTTTAACTGTTTAGATTTATTGGAAAATAAATTGAAATGATCATTCACACCGTTACACAAATGAGTCAGTCTCTGAAGTGGCGAATTCTGTGCGCATCTGGTATTTCGAAACTTGAGATGGAAAATATCTGGACGTCTGAGTCTCCTATCGGGTACATTAATATCAATTTGACGTAAAAGGTTACTATCATGAAGCTCGAAGTTAAGGAGTTTGACGAAGAATAAGATGTCATTAACCTTCCTGCGATCCTCAAGACTGATCATGTTGAAAAATTTGAGCCTGATATTATAATTTTCAGTATTTCCAGGAACAAGGCGAAAAGTACATTTAAAGCTTAGAAATCTGAGAAACCTTTTCTGAACATTTTCAATGCGATTAATGTATGTCAAATACTGGGGGCACCATACAGTTGAAGCGAAGTTTAATTTGGAGAAAATGAAGGAGTAGTAAAGAGTTCTTAGAGTAGTCAAATCACTAAATGGGCGACATTGACGAATCAAGTACCCAAGCAGTCTATTAGAGGAATTGACTACTGCCTCCACCTGAGCGTCAAAAATCAGTTTAGAGTCGAAAATTACTCCAAGATCTCTAACTTGGCTTACTCTACACAGTTCTTCACCACCAAGACAGTACGGGTATTTTATAGGGTACTTATTTCTTGTAAATGTAATAACCTGACATTTTGAAATATTTAAGACCAGATGATTTTCACGACAAAAACGTATTAGGTTATTAAGCTCACGCTGGAGCTGAACACAGTCCTCAAGGCTCCTCACCCTCATAAACAACTTAAGGTCGTCAGCAAAAAGTAAAAATTTGCAACTCTCGAAGCATTTTGATATATTGTTTATATAAATCAAAAAAAGAAGTGGCCCAAGATGGGACCCTTGAGGAACCCCAGAATTGGTTTCGAAAACTCCAGAGGAATAACCACTAACTGACACAAACTGTCGTCTCTTCGTCAGATAGGATTTGAACCATCGCAACACGACACCACACACACCGACACCAGCAAGAGCCGATACGAGCCGTTCAATACTAATTTTATCAAATGCCTTACTGAAGTCAGTATATATGGCATCGACTTGAATGCGAAGGTCCAAGGAATCATGGAGAAACTCAGCAAAATCAACAAGATTGGTCTCAACCGATCTCCCCTTCAGAAATCCATGCTGTTCCTGGATTATTTGGTCACCAACTAAATATGAAAGTGAAGTATAAATAAGCTGCTCAAACACTTTTTCAAAAATACACAATTTGCTTATCGGTCTATAATTCATTACGTTACTTCTGTGCCCACTTTTAAATATGGGAACAATACATGACTCCTTCCATCTGTCAGGAAACACACCACTTCGTAAAGACTGATTAAAAATTAATGCTTCTGATGAGCATATTTTCATTAATGAGATAATAATAATTTAATAATAATTTATTCGTCCTTTGAGTTACAATACGTATACTTCCGGTTTAACCGGAAATGACAAAACTTTTTTTTATTTAAATGGGACACCCTGTATATTTCTGCAGATTCTGAAAGTGCACCTTGTTTCGGATCTGTCCATATCGGGTTCCATGTAAAAATTATCTGTGAAAAGAAGAAATTCAGTCTTTTTGTAATTGGAGAAAAAATCCATTCAAATAAATAAATCGTTGTTATTTGTATCAATAGTGAGAAATAAAACGAAATACTTTGTATTAGATAACTCTTTCTGCTTTTCATGACGTATTTTTTATGAAAATCTATAAAAAAAAAGAAATATTACCGTCCGTTCCGTTTTAAATATATTAATTTGGTGCCAAAACTTATCCCAACCCTGTATTTTTATGAAATAGCTTAGCAAATATACCTGTTGGAAAAATCATAGTACGCCACTGGATTTCTTTCAAAAAATTGTCTCTATAATGTTTTCATTTCAAAATCCTAGCTCAAACAGAAACGGAGATAATGACCAGAGTTGAAATTTTAATTTTGACCTATAACTCGAAAACAAAAGAACATAAAGTAATGCAGTTGATGGCATTATTAGTTTCTCGAAAAAAGAAGACCGTAATGTGCCATGCATTCTCCTCTATCTCGTTGGGTTGAAAAAGTTGTAATTCAGGTATCACCAATTTTGTCCACCCTGTACATGTGTACAGTACTCCAAGCGTCTAACCGGGCGCGTCGGAAGAATGAATATGTTAGTTCATGATTTATGTTTATTGGAACGACAATCCCTCCGGAATTATTGTTTCCATTGATATTCATTGAATAATAAATAATCGACGCATTGAGTTAGCATTTTCAATTTCACCCTTTTTTAGATTATCATGTGTGTTTTATCTCTGCAATTTTTTGTTGTATTTTGGCTCCTGTTTTTCTAAACAATATCTACAAAATAAGATCAATTTTGAATTACTCATTTTATACATAAAATTTCTGCTTGACGACCTTCATGCCCGTTTGCACCGTTTCGCTGGTAACCATGGTTAAACTAATCGATGTTTAATATTTAAACGTTGCTTAGCGGTTGACGGTTTGCACCGTGGAATCATAATCGTTGTTTACTTTAATCATCTATAGGTTTGGCAACACCACTCTCAGCATAAAAAATTCAAAATTTCAGCCAAGCACATCATAGAAGATAAATTAAAAAAAAAAAAGAAGTCAAGGTTTTGGTACTAAACTTCTGTTGACAGGGTAGGAAATTTGAACATTTTTTTGGAGTTTCGGTTTTGTGTTTTGAATTTGAAGTGCGAACATGGGTAGCATCAACACATCCTATTACTCTAGGAAAAGAAGCCTTCTTGTGAAAGGACTGTTGAATTTGCACTATATCCTCATCTTTGGTCATTCAATGAATTCGGAATATAATTTGCCAATTGCTAATGGAACTGCAGCAATAATTCTTGATCCTTTCGAAACATCTACATTTATGAAATTATCAACAGAAGCCAACTGACCAGCACTAGCATAAAACCTCAATGTAACTAGCAAATGATTTATTGGGGCAACACTTTTATTCCTGAAATATCTATATTTGTATATAACTAATTATTGAATTCAAAATCATTCTCCATATATGGCAAAAAAATAACACGGTTTTTTTCTCGAAATGTTCTGAAAAAATTGAGGTCCATATATTCTTTCGAAATAATTTCTTCTACGGGAAAAATATCTGGGAAATCCAAAGTCGATATTGCCAAGTGCATCAAGATCATCATCAAGTAATATCTCATCTTTCAAATCATCCATTATCAATTCGAATTTTATATCAACACAAATAGAAAACACAGTTTTCAATCGAATTTGAAGTATTACTTCAATCAACGTTTTAATCGACCTTTAATCGAGCAAATTTCTGCGTTTAGTTTAAACAACATTTAAGGGCCTTATAGTCCGGGAGGTGGTGTCACTTTTTCATTAGTGATTTATCTGCAACTCAAATGTGATTAATTAGAAAGTTGCACTATTACTGTACTCGAAATCGAAAGTCAGTCAGTCAGCGACCATGGTGGGCGTGGGCGTGGGAGGCGGTGGAACTCGCCGGAAAAATCTCAAAAAAAAGTGATTGATCTCCACGTGAAACTTTGTATGATAATAATGTAAATTATTCATTATTATGAGTGAAAATGGGCGTCAGTCACTTTCCCGATGGTGGAAACATCGTCAGTCAGGCGGTTGAAGTGGTCGGAAAAATCTGAAAATTGACAAGTGACCCATCTTCACTTGAAATTTTGAAAAATGATTATTTTAATCAAATTGGACGTAAAAATGGACGTCAGTCACGTTTATAGTGGTGGATTTTGCGTCAGTCAGGCTTCCAAAGTCAAAGGCAGTGACCAGCTTTCTTTGGCGCGCTGCACCTTATGCAGTTCGAATGACGCATATTCCACCGGCATCGTGCCGGCTAACGATTATTTATCGAGTGTACATAACAATTACTTGTTTATACAGGGTGTTTCATCATAAACTGGACAGACATATATAGAGGGTAAATGACATCGGGAGAATCACTTTTGCCTTATGACATATACCCCGTTTTCGACGCATAAGCGAGAAATAAGGTGTTCAATGTCGTATTTGAGCAATATTCTATTGAGTGTGCTCAGTTATGTATAAACCACAAAGATGAAGAAATCCGAAAAAAAATTCAAAATGGCGGAAAACCTTCGATGTTCGTGATTTTTTTTTGTTTCAAAATTGAATTTCATTTTCTGAATGAACACAATTTTCGAACCTTGTAGTTTCCTACAATCAGGAAACATTTCGACAATTTCGAGTTTTTATTTCTTAGAAACGTGTCATAAGGCTTATATTCAAACTTTGGTCAAGTGATTCATGTCGTCCGTTTTTCAGGTAGTTTCGTATTCTTCCCTTCTCTTGTAAACTCATCCTCAATTGTCTTGTTCATATCCACCTGAACATCGGAAAATACAGGAAATGCTCTTATTTTCATGGGTACCAAAACATGACACACTGATCATACAGTTAAATATGAGTCCCCACCGAGTTATATAGGTATCAAATTATATAACCATTTGTCCAGTCGCTTGGAATCAATGAGTGGAAAATCTTTCAAGAGAGAAGTTAAGTTCCTTTTAACTAACAGGTGTAACTATAGTGTGGAGGAGTTCCTTAAGGACTTCATTTTTTGAATTTGTTATTTTTTTTCTCTTGTATTTGTCATATATATGACTTGTCCTATACATTTCTTGAGGGTCCAAAAGGATCAATAAATTTTATCTATTTATTTATATGATGAAACACCCTGTATGAACAAGTAATTGTTATGTACACTCGATAAATAATCGTCAGCCGGCACGATGCCGGTGGAATATGCGTCATTCGAACTGCATAAGGTGCAGCGCGCCAAATGAAGCTGGTCACTGCCCTTTGACTTTGGAAGCCTGACTGACGCAGAATCCACCACTATAAACGTGGCTGACGTCCATTTTTACGTTCAATTTGATTAAAATAATCATTTTTCAAAATTTCAAGTGAAGATGGGTCACTTGTCAATTTTCAGATTTTTCCGACCACTTCAACCGCCTGACTGACGATGTTTCCACCATCGGGAAAGTGACTGACGCCCATTTTCACTCATAACAATGAATAATTTACATTATTACAAAGTTTCACGTGGAGATCAATCACTTTTTTTTGAGATGTTTCCGGAGAGTTTCACCGCCTCCCACGCCCACGCCCACCGCTATTGGACTGACTGACGCGCGGACCTCATATGTACAAGTAGAGAACTACTCATCCTAAAAAATTCGTGTGAAGATCGATCACTAGTTCAAAAGTGACGCCACCTCCCGGACTATTATAATCAACGTTTAGGAACGATGCAACCCGGTTAAGGAATTAAACGTTGTTTAAGAATATAATCGTTGTTTAGACAAACGGTGCAAACGGCCATTAGGCATAGTTCAGATGATAGCGCGTAAACGCGCGATCCACAAACCGCGCGACTAAAACTACAGAGAAGTCTACGCGCGTTGTCGCATGACCATATGAATATTGTATGACTCCTCCGTATCTTTAGTCGCGCGGTTTGTGGATATCGCGTAAACTCGCGAATCTGAACTGAGCCTTATGTATCCGTTGTTGTTGCGAGTAATTACACAAGGCTTTTTACAGACTCATAGAATTGAAGCCAGCTGTTCGTAGGATGCGACCGTATGCCAAAGATTTTTCCATTCGTCCTCATAACTTACAATAATGAATGATCTGGCAATCAAAATTGATGTACCTTGTGAAGAAGTTGATGGCGCTTTTTTGAATACATGTTATTTCAAGAGACAATATTCAAATCAGGAAAAATCATAATTTGTTATAAACCGCGAGAAATTTTGCGAATCTACGCGTACTACCTACCTCAGGTAGTAATACTTCAAGGACGTCTGTCTTCAGAATGCGACCGTCTGCCAATGTTTTCCTTCTGAACTTCGATCAGTTAACTGAAAATTTGACTTAAAAATAGCGACCACCTCTGATGGCAGACGCTTACGATTTCAATTCAGTTAAGATGCTGGACCATTTTGACACAACATTCATCTCGGTAATAATTGGAAAGTTCTATTCGATTTTTTCTCATTTTTCAATTTTTTTTATCCAATAAGGCCACTCACGCACGGCAGACGGACGGTTTCAAATTCGCATTATAAAGTTGAACCAAAATGCCAATACAAACCTTCAGTAACTTATGAGGTAGTTGTTTTTGATCCAGGCTCTCGGACTATGTGTGCGAGTGCAGCTACTCGGTCAATGAAAGGGTTCAACCGTCATAAAATGCAGAGGTGGACTCAAAAATCCTCAAGAGATTGGGCTTGATTCCCTTACCAGAAGTATGCACGATCTTCAGCTATATTATTTCATGAACAGATATGTTTGTGTAAATGGTATATTGTGGCACCAAGAAGATATCGCTTCTTGTTCTGGCACCACATTTGGAATATTTCGATAGTTCTTTTTCGGATTTTACGAGAAAAGTTCCAAGGCTGTTGGCAATTTTTGATTTAAAAGTTTTGGTTTTTTTCTTGAATCAATAGGTTGTAGAATATATTTATGTTAATGCATGTTGCTCAACGCAGATATTTAAATAACTAAATAAATTTCGAGATTCGACTCCAAAGATCTTTTCGCACGTAATGGCACTTACGCTGAGGTGTAAACATCTGCGGTACACCCTATTTTCATGGCCGGCATATGTCTGATCTATAATTTTCACTCACCAACAAAAGAATTTCCAAAAGCTTGAGCTGGACCAATTGCAGAAGACTGCAATCGCAACTAGACTCATAGAACTTTCACAGTTGTCTGTTCAACTACGTATTTGTGAATTATGATCCCTCTAAGCTTGTTATCCAAAAATTTCACCAGATTTGTTCCATATTTTGTGTTGTGAAAACATGAATTTTATTTTATTTGTTGAATTTCTACCGCAAATCCTGAATGAATTTATATAGGAATTATTTACAATCGACAAAAATAACACATGTCTTGAAGACATACGTTCGGAGCGATAAGCAGAGGTTCTCGATTACATATATTGTTTCGAATGATAGAATTTTCATTCATTAAAGGGAACGTAGAAAAATCACTGTCTCATTGTATACTTTACAATTACGCTGAAATTTGTGAAAGTTGCTTTGGGAATAAAAATAGAAAGACATTGGTGCTCTTCATTTTGGTCTACCAAACAACTCTTTGGTTGAATTGCAAGAAGTAACCCATAAAATACCACTGAACAACCAGCATTGGTGCATCGGCCGGGAAACCAGTGTGTTGACCGAAAATAGGATATTCACTACCAACCCCATCGACTCATCGCAACAGGAGGGTACAACAAATTAATGGTAAACTACAGGCATTGAAAAACATCACTATCAAGGGACATTACCACCACATAAGGAAGTTTTGGTTTTTTTCTTGAATCAATAGGTTGTAGAATATATTTATGTTAATGCATGTTGCTCAACGCAGATATTTAAATAACTAAATAAATTTCGAGATTCGACTCCAAAGATCTTTTCGCACGTAATGGCACTTACGCTGAGGTGTAAACATCTGCGGTACACCCTATTTTTATGGCCGGCATATGTCTGATCTATAATTTTCACTCACCACCAAAAGAATTTCCAAAAGCTTGAGCTGGACCAATTTCAGAAGACTGCAATCGCAACTAGACTCATAGAACTTTCACAGTTGTCTGTTCAACTACGTATTTGTGAATTATGATCCCTCTAAGCTTGTTATCCAAAAATTTCACCAGATTTGTTCGATATTTTGAAAATTACTTTTGCGCCAGAATATGAGAATTAACTCGTTAAATTTTTGAATGAAAGTTTTACTTTCGAAACTATGGGTTATTAAGGTGCAATTACTGTCGATAACACTTGCCGCTATCGAAGTAAACCTAGATATAAGGCTAATTACTTTTGTCGTTCACGAATCCAGAGCGAGACGTAGAAAACAGAATTTTGTATTGCTAGCAGTTTGAGTGTGAATTCCGAAACAATAAAATGAAGTCAGCGGTCGTCTTTATGTTAATCATTTTGACGCATCAGAATGTAAGTACCGTCTTCTGGTCATATTCTAATGAAACAATTTTACCTTCTATCGAAGAAAATATATACATATACCTAGATTTCGTTTTAGCTTTATTTTTCATTTAAGTTGGAGAATAGTATATAACAACCCCTTCCAAATTATATAGGCAGAAATGCAACCGCTTCAGTTCGCCCTTCAGCCGGTGCGATTACTTTGGGGAGCTAGAGTCGAGTCGTGTTACTATAGAAATCAAAAATAATATCTTTGATAGAAATCCTACATAGATTTTCAATCTATGAAATACTGTTCTGATGACAGATTTATTTTGGCGAAGTTTTTCCAAGAAATGTTCTTATTTTTTCATTAATTTGTTTGACTAGTGTGAATCATATACGTTCTTCTAGTTCCGTTTCTTGCTTTAGTGGTAAGTGATTGGTTTTTTGATAATTATGTTTGTGTAATCATGAAGCTTGGAATATGTCTGCTCACCGATGGCTGAAGAAAGTATAAGTTCTTCAGTATTTGAAAACTCAACATTCCTTCAACAAATTTTTATCGAAAATGGTTTACCAGAAGAAACAGAGAGTTTACCGAAGAGAAGACTTCGAATATCCAGTCAACAGGAGCAATTACAAGAATACCTATAATTCATTTCTGGTTTACTGTAATAGTTATGTCATTATATTCCTAACCAATATCATTTTCTGCAGAACAACTCCTTAGAGATATGGTTTAAGGTTTAATAAAAATTCCGCTTCTTCCCAAACTGCTCTTATTTTATTTTCCAATAATTTGTACTTGAATACTTTTACAACACCCCCTGCAATGCAGTCGTTTTATTAGGTGGTATACCTTTTTAGTTCCACGGTGGGTAATTTCAGTCTTCAATTTTAATTATTTTTGTAGCTACAATTCAATACTTGAAAAAAAATCACGATTCATTTTTCAATCAACAAATTTGTCATCGATTTATCTGTACCTAATGTAGTATCTTTAGTTTTGTTGCAAATGAATGAAATAGTTCCATTTGTGAATTACAAGTAAGACGATGCAAAGTCTATTGGGGTTCAAAATTTCAAATCGAATGAAAAGGTTTTGGCCCGCTACCTACGACCGATGCCGCAGAGCAGTAGTTCCGATTTCCGTCGGTGCGATTTTGGAGCAGCGCTGTTGTAGTGCCTAGAAATCATAGATTACAAACATTGTCAATAAATTTAGTACGGGAGTCGGACTTCTTTTCGTTTGGTATTTCTATGGCATATAACTATATTGTTTCACAAGCACAGAAGAGTAAATACTGTTACGATCCGTTTAATATTACCTTTATTTTATATTATAAATTAATTTTTATATTACAAAGCAACGGAATCGCAACTTAAAAAACTATTCAATGCTCAACTAAAATAAGTGACTTTTCTCAAATTATTCTGACTGACAATTCCATATCTTTTTTTTTATGTCTCCATGCCTACCCAAAATTTCCTAACACAGTAAACTAAACGAAATTATTTTTAGAAAACTTAAGCCATAACAAAATCCCCAAAATTAAAATATTTATTCCCAAATTGAAAATTTTGGGAATAAACATTTCAAATTTAACAAACTGAATTCCACACACACACAAAAAATTCATTAAATCCTACCTAAATCTTTTTTCTTGAACTTTTTATGTTTTCTCCATTTTTTTCTCCTTAAATAATTTTCTCCAATCCATTCCACTTTTTCTCTCACACTTTGGGTGACATTCTCCCATTTTCTGTTACTTGTGTAATTCCACTTTCTTATATATGCTCCTTCCTCATCATTGAACCGTGCTCGATTCACCAATTCCTCAACATTCCTAATTAATGGCACTAGGACAGTATATTTTCCTTTTACTTTTCCATTGAAATTCCATTTTTTATCCCCTAACTTGATTATTTCTGACGTGGAATTTTTTTTGTGCATGACTCTTTCTGATGTTTCTTTTTGTATTTCATCATTCTTTATTTCGTTTATGTCATCATCCAGTTGTTCCTGTACCTCTTTTCGAATATAATGCTTTGTAAAATCTAATTCCTCCTGATTTCGTCTGTCTGATTTTGGTTCCATTGATAAAATATTTGTTTCTTTGTTCTCCATTCTCTCCGCACATTCTTTAATTTTTCTTTCTATTTCCATACCATTTTGACCAAATTTCCCAAATTGTTCATCCACTTTGTTGGAATGCTCATCAAATTTCTTAGAAAGTTCATCGAATTTCTTGTTCATATCTTCTCTCATCTTCAAAATAAAATGCAGTATAATGGAATTATTGTTTTCTTGTGCTGCAGCTAAACTCTTGTTTCTGGATTCCATATTTTGAGTGTTTCTATCACTCAAGTCGCCCCACGTTGGTTGCGCCATTTTGTTATGATCCGTTTAGTATTCCTTTATTCAATTTTATAAATTAATTTGTAATAACAATCAACGGAATCGCAACTTGAAAAGAAATTCAATTCTAAACTAAAATAAGTGACTTTTTTCCAATTTATTCTGACTGACAATTCCATATCTTTTTTTTTATGTCTCCATGCCTACCCAAAATTTCCTAACACAGCAAACTAAACGAAATTATTTTTAGAAAACTTAAACCATAACAATACCTACGCATTTTTCAGAGTTTTGCATCAAAAGCGCAAGCGAATGCTGTAATTTATACGAATAAAAAATGAGATTGCTACGGAAATCTTGAAAATTTCTCATTTTCACTACTGAATAGCCTTTTCAAATCTGAAAACTAGTGTCGAATCGAATCGATGATCGGCTCTACTCAATATTCACAATGTATACTATCATTTCATGAGTGCCCGGCTCACGCAGGACTTCCGGGGAACGAGAAGGCAGACATACTTGCAAAGCAGGGCCCGCTCAGCTTTTGTTGGTCCGGGATCAGCGCTGCCTATCTGTCGTACATCTGCCCAGAACTTTCTTCAATAGATAGCTGGACAGGAAATTTTCCTCTGGATGGAGCATGAGAGGTGGTCTTAGACAGTCGAGGCTTCTCATCGAAAGACCATCCTCTGCGCTTGAGGTCGAAAAACTCTTAGCTCTTGAGAGGAAACAACTCAGTCTAGTGAATGGAGCAATGACTGGCCATTTGTTCAATAAACACTTAACTAGAATGGGACTGACTAGCTGTTACCTGTGCCGCTGGTGCAGGAGCACGGATGAAACGGTTGAACACATTTTTGATTTTCCACTTTATGCACCAGTTATTTGTTTCGTCAATCGTTTCTTGTAGAACTCGTTCTATTACTTCTGGGTTGCGGTGTCGAGTTGCTATGCCTGTGTCGTCAGCATGTAACGTTATCATGGTTCTTGGATTTTTCGGAATATCGTGGATGTATATGTTGTACACAAGTGGCCCAAGTACTGATCCTTGGGGTACTCCAGCAGAGGCTGGAGTACCCCAAGGATCAGTACTTGATATAGATAGAGATATAGAGATATCTCTTGTTGAGGAGCATTCTCCTCCCACTTTCACGTAAAATCTTCTATTTTTGAGATAATTCGTGATCAACTTGCATATTTTGATCGAATATCCAGCACATCTCATCTTATATATTAATTCTTCATGCCATACTTTGTCGAATGCTCTGGCGACGTCTAGTAAAACAAGACCTGTAGCTTGTTTATTTTGGAATCCCTCTGTAATGCATTCTGTGAGCCTTAATAATTGTTGCTCTGTTGAATGCTCTCTTCTGAATCCGAACTGTTCTGGTGGAATTAGTTTCAGCTTTTCGGTTTCCTCATTTAGCCTCGTGGCGATAATTCTTTCTACTAATTATCCTAACGCCGACAGTAGACTTATCGGTCTGTAGTTTTGTGGGAACTTCTATTCTTTGAATGGTTTATTGAATACTATGACTTCTGCTGTTTTCCATTTTTCTGGGTGGGGAGTGGCTATAGCTTTTCTAGCTAATTTCTTTAACATAACATTCGTTATTTTATCGCTTCCGGGAGCTTTCCTCTTCTTCAAACTTCTTATTATTTCCCTGATTTCATTTGGCGATGTTGGCTTTCAGCAGTCGCTGGTAATTCATCCATTTCTCCATCAATTTCTTCAACCAGTTCTTCCAAATCTTTATTATCGTCGTCTATCCTGTAATTTATTCTCGATTCTCGTTCGATCGAGTCCGCCAATGCATCTGCCTTATCAGTATTGGTATACGCCATTCCCCTTTCTCCGTGTAGGGGTGGAATTTTAGTCTTTTCTCCTCGTAGGCTTTTTTGCATTCTCCATGCAGAATAATCGATTGTATTCAGTTCTTGAACCCTTTTGTTCCATCTGTTTGTTCTTAGATCTTTCAGGGCATTTTTCAACTTGGCTTTGTCGGTTGAGGTTCCTTCTATTCAGATCATTTTTATTCATCCGATATATTCTTCTGAGTCTTCGATTTTCTCGTATAAGATCTTTTACCTCTTTAGGCGTATCGCCATGCGGATGACTGGTCGTTGTCACTTTATTTTGAATGGGAGTTCGCACACTGGGGAAACCGCTACACTACCTGTCAGCTACGGATTTCGGGAGACTGAATGCTCGATCGCCAGCAATGCGCGACCGCTAATTCTAGTCGCTGAGAGATCGCGCACCTTGATTCAAATAGGCAATCGCACAGGGGATACCGCGACATTACCTGTAAGCTACTGATTTCGGGGCTCAACATGTCACTAGCCCGGGAACTTCGACGCGACTGAAAAAAGAACTAGCTTTTCAATTGGTTTCTTCTTCTTAGTCCGCCGTCTCCCTTCGAAGGTTGGCGATGCAACTGGCTATTATAGTACGCGATACTGACCTCTGAATATTTCTATAGAGGTCCGTTCGACGCATCGACGCATATCTCTGTGCCAAGAGTGCTGTCTTCTGTCCACCGATCTTTTGACGTCGATGTTTCTCTCAATGATCAGTCAGGGTACGCAGTAACGTTCTCCCGTCAAGACGTGTCCTATGTACTTTTTTTTTTTGTGTAGCAGGGGGAAAATCTGCAAATCAGACGAACCACCCTCTCCTGAGGGGAACAAGTGTGGGGTTTCTCACTCTCTTGAGCTCGAGACCCACTAAAAACCCTTAACTGCTTCTTCATAGGTTCCGGGCATTTTGCCTATTAACCAGTTGACTCTTATGGTTTCTGGACTCTCACACGATCATAGTCGTGTTGATAGTTGTATGCTGCCTATAGCTTTTATAGGTTAAGCTCTTCTTTCGTTACATTTAAATCCTTAACTGATCTCTCGGTCTTCGGTGGTAGATTCTTGACCTTCTAGCTTCTTCCGTTGGATCGTAGTCGACTAATCTTCGTAGTTCCTCATTTGGATGTTGTTTGGCTTTGTCGAATATCCTTTTCGCCTTTCTCTTCATAAATTCTGTAACTGGTTCCCATTCCAAGTTCTTGTAGATTTGTTTGTTCCAGGGTAAATCCATCGCCATTCCAAGAAGTTTATTCTCAGTGGCCTGTATTCTCTTGATGTGGGTCTTGGCTGCGAAGCCCCATGGCGCCGATCCATAAGTGAGTTGTGGTGGCGCGATAGTTTTAATCATCGTCAACTTGATGTTTTTATTCATATGACTTCTTCTGCCTATGATTGGATAAAGTCTACTCATTGCGGCTTTTGTTTTATCAACTGCACATTTGATGTGGTTTTTCCATGTAAGTCCTCTGTCAAGCTTCACTCCTAGGTATGTTGCTTCATTTTTCCATTCAACCTCTTCTCCATCAACTTCAAGGTTTTCTTCCATCCTCAATCTTCTCTTTTGCAGTAATATTGCTTGTGTCTTTCTTCCATTGATTTGGATTTTCCATTCGATGCACCATTTGAGTAATTCATCTATGGCTTCCTGCAGTCTCTGGTGTATGATCTCTGGGCGTCGATGTCTGAACGCTATTTCCGTGTCATCTGGGTACAAGGTGAGCATATTTCTAGCATTCTTCGGGAAATCATAAACGTATATTACGTAAAGCAGAGGTCCAAGTACCGATCCTTGAGGCACTCCCGCTTCCAATTGTCTGGTTTGAGAGGTTGCTCCATCTATCTCCACATAAAAGTTTCTATTCCTCAGATAGTTCTTTATAATCTTGCATAGCTTGGTCGAATATCCTGCTTTTTTCATCTTGTAGATTAGGCCTTCGTGCCATACTCTATCAAAAGCTCTCTTGATATCCATCAGAACTAATCCAATCCTGTTTGGTCATCATTCCTTCGGTGACGTATTCTATGAGCCGTAGTAATTGGAGTTCAGTCGAATGTTCTTGTCGAAATCCAAATTGTTCGGGTGGAATTATCTTCAACATTTCCGTTTCCTCATTCAGCCTTTTAGCGATAACCCTCTCGACGATTTTTCCTAGTGCTGATAGTAGGCTGATTGGTCTATAATTTTGAGGAAATTTCCGTTCCTTTCCAGGCTTGTTGAAAACTATCATTTGTGCAGTTTTCCATCTCTCTGGGTCGTATTCGGTCCTCATCAATCCGTTTGTAATATTCGCCAAGGCTGCTATTCCTTTTCTAGGCAATTTCTTCAACATATAATTCGTTATCCTATTTTCTTCCGGCGCGTTCCTGTTTTTCAATTTCATTATGATCTCTTTGATCTCTGTTGGTGAAGCCGGTTTTGGAATGATTTCGGTTTCCAGTGGTTCCATCATCTGTTCTTCGTTTTCCTCCACTTCTTGTTCTAGATCTTCATTGTCATCATCATTTCTGTAGTTTATTCTGGCTTCTCTCTCAATTGAGTCGGCAAGTGCTTCGGCTTTTTCAAGTCTCGTATATACCATTCCGTTTGCTCCATGCAGTGGAGGTATAACTGTCCGTTCTCGTCGTAAGCGTTTTTGCATTTTCCAAGCCGAGTGATCTATTGTATTCAGTTCACTTAATCTCTGATGCTATCTGTTATCACGCAGTTCTGTTAAAGCATTTTTCAATATCTGACTATGCTTATTCAGTTTCTTCTTGTCTTCTTCTCTTTTTGTTGTTCTGTAGATTTTTCGGAGTCTTCTGTTCTTTTTTATAAGTTCCTTTATATCCCTTGGCGTATCTCCATGTGAATGTTTCGGAATTGGTTTTCTTATTCTCTTGGTGCTTCCTCCATAGGCTTCTTTTATTTGATTTTCCAATTTTTCAACTGCTTCAACTAATTCATCGAGGGTGTTTATTTGGGGAATTTCCGTGATTTTCTCCTGAAGTAAATTCTTATATTTCTCCCAGTCTGTGCGATCCTTGGTTTGTGTCTCTTCTTCGTTTCTTGGGCCATGTCCCACTATGAATTCTATGGGATTGTGGTCTGAAGTTCCGTCTTGTATTGTATCAATGCTGATTTCTTCAGTGATGTCTTTCATTACGACAATGTCCAGTACATCGGGTAGTCCATTTACTCTTGGTATGTAGGTCGGTATATCAGGTCCTATCACAACTGCATTAAGTTTTTCAGCATAAATCTTCAGTCTTCTCCCGTTGGTATTTTCCACCCTGCTGTTCCATTCCTGCGATATGCAGTTAAGATCACCAATTATGATTTTCGGGTGTCTTCCTTCTAGTATTATTTTTAGATCCTCTTCCAGCATGTCCTTATCCGGTGATTCATAAGTCGAAATAATCTTCACTTGTCCTCGATTGGTATTCACAATAATCGATATTGCTTCTACTTCTTGACCATTGAAATGGTCGAAATGGTGATCCATATTCCTTCTAGCCAGTATAGCAACGCTTCCTTTGCTGTTAGGTCTAACATTTTTGTGGATATCGTAATTGGGAATGCTATCCGAACGTTAGGGTTAAGTCTTGTTTCTTGGAGAGCTATGACATCCGGTCTCTTCTCTTCAAAGAGTTCTTCGAATTCGGGTCTGCGGGCTCTCAATCCTTCGACGTTCCAAGAGACGATTATGAGATTGTTCTTTATCGTCGTATCAGCCATTAAATATTCTTAATAATTTGCTGTATCTTCTTCTCAATCTCTTCTCCAGATTCTGCATCATCGTGCTGAGGAGGTTTTTCGTGAACTTAACTAGTTCCTCTGTGATTCCAGAAATTCCTTTCCTGGTTTCGGCTTTTTTGGCGGTTTTCGCCTTTTCCGTCTTTTTCTCTGGTTTCTTCGTCTCTTTGACTGATTTGGTTGCAGTTTCCTGGGGTTTCTTCACTTCCGAAGAGTTTTGTGCTGGCTTCGGAGTATTTTGTGTTGGCCTCGAGCTGGTTTGGTTCGATCTTTGCGATCTCTTGGTCTTTTTAGTGACCAATTTCCATTCGCTACATCCCTTGTAGCTGGCTGGATGTCCTTGCGCTCCAAGGAGAACACAAGAAGCATTTCGCTCCTCGTTCTCTCTGGTGAGCGTGCACTCCTTAGTGCTGTGATTTGCCGAGCATTTCACGCACCTCCATGGAAAAGTGCACTTACTTTGGGGATGTCCATATCGCTGGCAGCTATAACATTGTCCAGGCCCGGTCGTCCATCTCTTAGGTTCAACAACACAGTTCATGTTGTAGAGCCTTCTCACCTCGAAGATACCCTTATTCTGGGTTTTAACCAGCAATAAGGGCATCGGCCTCTTTGTTATATTTGAGGTCATCCTTATGACCTCAGCATCGACGATCCCTTGATCCTTGAAGTCGTCAAGGATCGTCGGGATATCTGCATCCAGCGGTAGGTATCTCACTACCGCGTCATCCTTCGGTGATCTTGTGGGGTTTGTGGGACGACTCTTATTCCGTCCTTCACAGTTGTCGCTCTGCTATAGGTAATGTTGTTTCGCATTAATGCGTTCGAAATACGTCCATTCTGACGTACCTCTCAGGGTGAATGGGGGTATTCTTTCTCGCCTCTTGCCACTGAAGTGGCTTTCTGTGGGCCTGGGGTTTCCAAGTCTCTTTTTTTTTTGTTCGAGTCTTCATTGGACGAGGAGCTATCCTTTCTCACTCTTTTGGCGGGTGGGGAAATTTTGTTTCGATGGGTTTTGACCACCTCCATCTTCTGTTTTTGAACCGGTAAGGTCACTTCTTGGACATTTTTTGAAACAATGTTCTGTTTGAGTGCTTTGGAGTAAGGACTTTCCTTATTTCCCTCCTGCAACTCGAGCCTCTCTCTGAGATTTTTAATCTCAGCCACTAAGCTAGATACGCATCTATCTAGCTCATTCACCCTCGCTTTTAAACTTGCGTTCTCCTCTCTCAAAATATCGTGTTCGGACACGACATTAGCGATTTCTAACGTGTCTTCTTCCATTACGGAATCGCAATTCGAATGGTCAGACATTTTAAAATCTAATTTACAATTACTTTACCACTCAAAGCAATTTGAAATGGAATTTTTTCAAGAACAAGAAGAAAAATATATCTCATGCATATAACAAAACTATTCATCAAAAATTTTCTGCGCTATGAGAAAAATCAGGAAAAAGATACGAAAAATAAGCTCACCTGATGTTTTCTGCAGAACCATCGATCGAAACCTGGACGCCGCAGATGAACAACAACTTTTTTAACGAAATAAAATTCCGATAACACATACACGTATACAACCTACACAAACTTCACAGACGGAATCAAAAATTCCGTAGCTTCGCTAGTGTACACTTTCACTTCGACTTTCTCTTCCACTTTCTCTTTGAAAAATGAAGTATCGGACTGGTATAATTCAACGCGTCTACTCGCTTTATGACCTATGTACTGCAGTTTTCGCTCCTTGATGGTAGTCATGAGCTCCTACCTTTCAGCCATACCTCCTCATTGGTTACTCTACCTAGAATATACGCAGTATGCTGCGGCACAAGTACATCTCGAATGCTCCGATGCGCTTTTCTAACGTACTGTTGAAAGTCCAACACTCACATCCTTAGTTGAGGACTGGAAAAATGTAACAGCGGAACATAAGCGCACGGAGTTGTAAGCTCGATTGGTTCAAATAGTGCAAAATTCTTCTTTATACAAGAGTCCGGTGACTAATAACCCAGCGACAAAATTGTAATCGTTGGGAGAGTTCTTGTGGCAACAGTTCTTGAACCTTTTGGTAGGAATGGGTGGAATTTTTTTTTCTTCAAAGTCTTGCACACTTTGCTTTGCGAAATTCCTAATTCGGTACAAATTTGACAAGTACTTATAGACGGTTCCTCCTCATCCCGTTCGAGAATTTGATAAGAAATCTCATTGAAAGTAAACAATAATATTGTTCTACACTCATCATTTCATCAAAGATGATCAAACCATAAACAAAACATTGTTTCGAAATTGTCTTGACTAGTGTAAACTCTACCTTAAATCTATCTGCCTGTATTCCTTTGTCATCCTATCAAATGACTGAACCTACTCCATCACTTTCAAGTTCTTTTGCTAACATGAACATGCTCCGCTCTTCATTAGTTTTAATATAAAGATGAATCCGATGCTTACGTTTACACTTTCTCTTTTTCAGATAATAATAAGCCGATATTATACAGGGTGATTCAGAACTCGAGGAGAAAAATTGAGGAACATATACCGGCTGCTATTCTTGATAAAAAAAGTAAAATACAATTTTTGGATATTGCCTTGTTCTCGAGATAGAAGTGTTCAAAAATTCTGCATGTCATCAATTTTAAACTTTAATAGCTGATAAAAATACAAATCAAATGTTCAGAAATGTCACCATTAGTATCGATGCATGCAAACGCAGAATAAGGGAATTGGTCTCCTGTTTACTTTAGCGCCCACCTTGGATGTTTGTCTTCGATGTTTTCATCAATTTCAATGAATTCGAATGTTGGCATTAAGAGAACTCGATGAGTTAATGATTTCAGTTAGTTTATTCTGAAAAATGTGGGGAATTTTTCAATTTTTAGTGATTTTAGCTGTTGTTCATCCGAATAATTAACTTTCTGAAACTCTATGATGTAGACTTTATTGCAGCTTTTATTGAAATTTCTTATTTGTATTGCCAATGACGTAGCAGCATAAGTTATTTCGATTGCGTTATATTCAGCAATATCCCTTATGGCACGCACCAATCGAGCAAAATAATGAGAAAATAAAATATCTGTCATTTGCTGCTTAGGATTGTTATATATTTTCCTCAAAGCCAATTACAACTTCGCAAGTCTTCTCATATATCTTCTTCGCTACCACTCGTATACCCAGGGAATTAAGGATGACTTATTCCATTTTTTTTCTGCATATCCTTAATGGCTAAGGAGGATGATTCGATATAGTCAAACGAGTCTCAATGAATTTCGTGAAATTCTTTATGTCTTCTATCCACTCCTCAGAGGAAATACTCTATGGACATTTGAAACCTTCAGATTCGTGAAAAACTAGTTGACGTAATTGATTGCACACGTGCTTTAAAGATGTCCTCAAGTGCATGGCGAGGCCAGGAGTTCTGAACATTTTTTCAACGGGATTGTATCCTGCGATCTCCCGCACAACACTAATCCTCGGCGTCACTATTTCTTTGAGTGATGTATCTCCATCCTCGGACATTTTTCGGAAAGCGATGAAAAAACGTGATAGAGTTCTCTCATTCGACTGTTGCATGCATACATCATTCGTTCCCTTCTGTGTTTTTTGGATATGAGTCCGCAAAATGTAGGTACTATTAGGTCCTTCATGAGATCGAATACCTGAAAATATAGTAGGAATCAGTTTTGATTTTCACGAATATGTTACAGCGATCTCCATTTACCTGACGTTTCACATTCAATTTTGAAATCACATTAGTAGTATCGACTGCACAAGAACTTAGTGTTTGGGATGCGGAAGCATGATGTACTTTTTTGTCCCCTCTCTCTCAACCAAGTAAACCTTCGCATGTCTTCTCAAATATTGTTTGACGAATAAGCCATGACAATAAGCACAAGAATAATAGGTTTCATTGAAAGCCGTTCGATTACCTCTCTACCTGTTCGGTATTGTAGTGCCACTTATATGAAGGTTGGAGTTCGTTTCATTCCTCAGCCTTCTTTCCTAACTTCCTTTCGGCAGGGATTCAGAGATAGGTTTTCTCACAACATGCCCCGACAAAATTTTTGTTTGAATATCTTATTTACAGAATTTGCATCGTATATACTTTATTGCTCTGGTTTTTTATTTTGAAATGACAGATTGGTAATGCCAATGAAGCAAATAATGTTCATTGGATTATGATGCTCTAATCCAATTATTAATAAATACCATATTACTGTAGAGTTTGAAGGAAATTCGTGAGAAATATTTCATTAATTTATTTCAGGAAGTTATCTCGATGTTTCCATCAAATATTCAAACTTATTTCCGTGAAGTGGAAGAAATAATAATTTTTGCAACCAGTTGGTTTTATAAGGTGGCACTTTGTATGTCAAAATTAGAAAAAAAAAAGGTATTCAATACAGCAGCATTAACCTATGTCAGGATTAATTCAGTCATATAACACCTCTTGATATAAATCAGAGTTTCTATTTGTTTCGAACTAATGATCACACATCATTCAGGGTACCAATAAAAAAACCATTCCAACGATATGGAGTAGATGCTTACCATGGTTCTTATTCGACCTCATCATAGCAACACAACTCTCACTCTCTCTCTCAATATATGAATGCTAGCACGCGAAAGGTTGTTTCTAGAATCTTCCAACGCCTTGGCAGGCAACAAGAAAATTAAATTTCCCTACAAAAATCTCTAGAACAAACCTGTGGCTGTATCCAAACATTCAATAATAGAGTCCGTCAGTTCTTTGCCATTTTTATTGGAATGAAGTTGTGCTGGTGTGATGAGGTCTAATAAGGCAGAAACAATGACCACTCACTACGGTTTTACGATTAAATTGCGTATTTATTATACTTTTTATGGTTTTCGGTGAGTATTATTCAGATCGACATATTTGTTGATATTAATATCGAGAGGTCATTAAATTAATTTTGATTTTATTAAATGATGTTATTTCATTCATTATTATCGTTTATTCACGGATTTGGCAAAACTTACTTTTAACTTTGCAGCTAATAAAGGAAGAATGTCATCAGCGTCAATGTCGGATCGAACTGAAACGTTGAATTCACTTGAGGAATTAATGACGAAATCTGCATCCTCAACATTATCTTCTTCCTCAACATTATCTTCATCGAGATTTTCGCGAAATGATGATGCTCGAAAATAATGCTGAACTAGTTGAAATAATTTCTTTCGGAGGATTGTGATTTCATGTGCTATTTTGTTGGTTTCTGAAATATGAATGGATTTTTATCTATTTTTTGTGTACCTCTCAAAAATTGTTGATTTGCATTTATCTATCATAATCTTACGAACTCCTTTGTTCGGCAAAATATTTCCTCTTATTCAAAGAAATTAATAAAAATAAAATCAATTGAACTAAATTTAAGAACATATTTCTGCACTCTCTGAACTTTGGAATAATTTTACAGTTGAAATCTGAGACCACTATGTATGTCAAAGTTTATAAAATATTTCTCTGAATTTTTTGGCATACATACCATGTATTTTTTATGGCCTGATGTTTCATAGCATGTATTGTGGAGAGTAGAGGGAAGGAGAACGATCGCCGTACTAGAAATGTGTCGCCGAAAACGTGGAACATAGGCTAAGAGTCGCTGCGATTGGTACGTTTATCGATAAGGGGTGGGGATTTTAGCGTCAATTTTAACATGTTGACTGTCCGATGCATCACATATGATGCATAAAGATTTTCGCCAGGAGTCCATGAGTCGCATGTGATTCATTTAACGTTCAAAATAAGGGTGACCGGCCACCGAATGCGAAGTTGTGCGAAGCTGACTGTTTTCAATGCTAATATAATTCGCGAATCCAATTACCGTTGAGGGCGCTGCGAAATGAGAACAAACTTTGACGTTTGTCAGTACTCTTTTCAAGATTTGTACGGCCTAACAGAGTTTTTCTAGAAAATCAAGATATTTATCGGAAGTGAATTGATTGATTTAGTTTCGTAAAAAAAGATCAACATTTTTTTGAAATATTTCATTTGAAAAGGATGAAATGGGGAATAAAATCGAGCGATGATATTGGTGATCCACTGTACCTAGACACAAAATCCTATATTTCACAGATTCTTTCTTGAATCGAAACTAGCTAATAATGTTGAGGCAGCATATACTGAGTTTGTGAAGTTTCTATTTAAAGTATTTCAATTCCATGTTATGATATAGGTATTCCTCATAATGAAATCTGAAGAGACATAAATATAATTCAGTTCATGGAACAAGTTCTACAGATGATAAAAAGCATTTATTTGGAAGTATGAAAATTATGAAATTGTATTTCTAAATCGTCAATTGAATTCAGCAGAAAACTCTCGCAAAGAAAAATCGTTTAACCTAACTCCTGCATGTTGAAAGCACTGGTATAAATACCTTTTCCAATATTTTTTCGGAATCAATATTTCTATTCAGAAACCCAGACAATAATCTCAATATAACCTCTCCCAATAATAATTATAATACTTTGTTGGAGAACGTGAGATAAGAAAAAACATAAGGAACTAAACTTGTTTTGACTTTGCCGTACTGACAAAGTAGTTTCGTAATTCAGTCAGCAGAGGGCGTCTAGATTTTTGGATTCGCCAATTGACAAGCTACGAATCGAGTGACGCAGCTCGTCATTAAGGCCCGGCGCAAATAGAAACGCAGGTTAGTGAGGTGACGCAGGGTGACGCAGCTTTTTCCTGCGCTGCACGTACTATCTGACAAGTCACTGTCACACTTTATTTGCGCGGTCTTGTTCTTTTCTCTGTTTTACAAAAACTCACGCTGCATCACCTCACCAACCTGCGTTTCTATTTGCGCCGGGCCTTAGCATTGAAAATGCTCAGCTTCGCACAACTTCGCATTCGGTGGCCGGTCACCCTAAATATGGCCAATTTTCATGAACACTTCAGTGTCGTCGGTTTTTATGGGCTGAACGTCTTGAAGATGTATGTATTGATAACCTCAATCATAATGAATCATGCGTGATTCGATAAACGTCAGCATCAAGTCTTTCATTGGACTTGAAAATTTTGAACATGAACATTTCCAAATGGATGGAGAATTAATGAATGTGTTGAACGTGGGGGGTGAGGAAAAAATTAGAATGGGGACAGTAAACGTATTAAATGAAATGAATACCTTCATTTTAGTTTAGGTTATGTGTCATCGTGGTTTTTCTGATGATTTTTCAAATACCTTTCTTCAAATCTATACTAAATATGAGTTTTCTGTTATATGCAATAAAATACAAGTCAGTCGACGCAGATATGTCGACGTAATCACGGTTGACCTCGTTCTGGTGCCTTCCATGCAAAGGTTTGCCAATCAGTTTCTGCATTTTACTTTCTGTAGCGTGTTCGACGGTTTCCAAGTGCTCCTGCTGTAGCTTTAACGGTGTAGAACTATCAGCAACACAAACTACTTGATGGAGTTCTGATGAAGTAGCCTTGCTCAGAAAATATTTTCGAAGTCCTTCAATTTCCTGGGTCATACAGTTGGACAAATCAACAACTCCTCTACCCCCAAGATGTCGTGGCAGCTCGGTCCGTTCTATTGAGCTTTTGGATTGATGTTTTTTGTGTTTAGTCAGCATCGTCCTTATTTTTCTCTGTAACGCTGCTAAATCCGTGGTGGTCCAAGAGATGATACCGAATGAGTAGTTCAGTGTCGAGCAAGCGTAGGTATTGATAGCTTTTATCATATTCTTGCTGTTAAGGCCAGTTCTAATTATCCTTCTCAATCTTCGGGTGAACTCCTCCGTTAGTTCTTTTTTCCTCTGGCTCTGATTGATTTTTTTTTGCCTGTTTTATGCCCAGATACTTGTATGTGTCTCCTTCCTTTAATGCTTCAATTTCAGCACCTTCCTTGAGTTTGAACGTATCATCTTCTATTTTCCCTCTCGTTATGTTCAGCAGTCGAGATTTTTCTAGTCCAAACTTCATTTCGATGTTTTCCGAGAATCCTTCCACCATTTTCAGCATAAGTTGCATTTGCTTCTTGGTAGATGCGAAGAGTTTCAAATCGTCCATGTAAAGGAGATGATTCAGTTTCATCATAGTTCTACTGTCGCTCTTGATGGAAAATCCGTAGTCCGTAGAATTCAATCTATGAGACAAGGGATTCAGGGCCGTGCAGAACCATAGAGGGCTCAGCGAGTCTCCTTGGAAAATTCCGCATCTTATTGGAATAGGTCCTGTTGTAATGGAGCAATCTGCCATGGTGGCGCATATAATTTGTGTAATTTTGGACCATCGTTGTTCGTTCGGCGAATTTTTGCCCCTATGGTTTTAGCTGCACAGTAAAAAACTAGATGAAGATATTCCAATGAACTTCCATTCTGTAGGTACTCAGATAAAACGTCCTTATTCAAGATGTCGATTATGAGTGACAGTTTCTTGGATGTATTGAGATGGGGAGGTGCTATTCGATGAAGAGGATCTGTTCCTTTCAGCAAAGTATCGGCAAAGTATCTCTTCATCTCAGAGTCAACTTGTCGGTGGAGCTCTTCCCTAGCGTCCTGGTGTTCCGCCTCACTTGGGTAGCAAGATGGACTTTCAGCGTCAATTTTTTCTGGCTGTTGTTGCCCAGGCATGTGAATTTCATCAGAGGTGTTGGTGTCGCTCTCTATTGCTGGCGGACGCTGAAGTTCTTGTTTTATTGCGTCGATTCGGGCCGTTGGTATTAGTTCATTTCTCAGAATTACGCGGTACTGGTCTGCCACCCGTTGTTCAGTGACATTGAGATGTGGGTAGGCGTTGCAGAACTCCTCATGGAGCCTTTTCCTATAGTTGATCGTGTTCTGCCCTAGTCCCGTGATGGAGTTATATATGCGCACAATAGTTTCATTCATGGACGTTGTCCACTTCATGCGCTTTTTAACTAACCCCCGCTTTAGCACTGGCTAAATATCCTGCGCAGCACCTTCAGCGGTTCGAGTCGGCAATTGAATTTGACTCGTTGGTTGCTGTTGTTGCTTTGGAGCTATAGCTTCGTTTGCAGCAGGAGCCCGCTTCCTCAACATCCTGCCACCGACGTCCCGCATGCTGTCATGTCCAGCGCCGGCTCCAGACATGCCCTGACGATCCCCAGGCAGCGACTTGTTTCCGAGGCTTCTCGTTATCACCATTTCCATGGGTTTGTGCTCCCCTTTCTCGGTTTGGGTGAGGGGTAGAGAAATGGGAGCAGAAAGAGCACCCCCTCAGGATGTGATAGAGAGAGGATAAAGGAATGGGACTGCGGACAGCAGGCGTGGCTGGCTTATTATTATGAAGGAAGTAGAGAAGAGGCCGTAGCCTATAAATCTCATACAAAATGAGAAGAAATGTGTTATCTTGGCACGTGTTGGGATATCATCGACACTGTTATCTGTCTCCATGAGTTCACTTTTTTTGTTGTTTGTATTTGTACTTCTCAGTGAATAATGGAGTTGTTTAAATACGATTTCGGGAGATTTATTCTCGTTCATTTTCTTTGTCTTTGGTGTATTTGCTGGTAACTTTTTCTTGCGTTTTTTCTTGGACCCATCCTGGAAGTTCTCCTCTTCTTCTGAAGTAGCTCGCTCTGCCATAATTTTTTGGACTCGTCCATAAAGACCTAATTCATTTCACCAACTTGCTGAAGAAACGTCCACATGTTGCTGTGGTTACTGATAATGTTAAAGAAATTCGGAATGCCGTATCAATATTAGGATATATTATTTGAAGTGATATTTTGCGTAGAAGATCCAGAGCATTTATGTTCTTCAAATTGTCAAATATCGAACTGGCTTGGAATTTAAAGTTCTTCAGTTCGTTTCATACGGATCTAAATCGGAACTATACTTCATTGCCAAATCCGCAGCTTTCTTATTTAGTTCCTCAAGTGGAACGTCTTTCATACATATTGCACAGAGGAAGCTAAAGTCTTCAGCAACTTCTGGCAAAGCACCGAATTTTTCTTCTATATCAGTGCATATAGAAGTCCAATACCTGAATGAGCTCTTTCTTCAGCATACTTGAACGCTTCATTAGCTTCTTTTGCAAGCTGTTCTTTATTTTCTTTCTCCTTTCCTTTTCGAAACTTGGTGGAATATTGATTTTCTCTGCTAGAGATTTTGAAGAGTCCAGAAGAGGCACGAAAAAATCGTATCTGTAATGACGAATTTCATTCGACAGTCCTTTTATCATTCTTACACCATCCGCAACATTCAGTTGATGGTCTTGTAGTGCCAGATTAATTCTGTTGATCTTTTGGAGAACGACATTCCAGGAGCTGCCATTCGCCATTTCTCCAAGAATATAATTCACATCTTTGAATTGAGTTTTTAAAGTTTGAACGGAATTATATTTAGTGGACCATCTAGTGTCACTAGATCCCTTTATACTTGTTTTTAGATTTTTTTAGTGCGTCCCATCTCATAGTCTAACTCACAAAGAAATTGAAAACTTACTGGACTATTCCAAAAAAAAATTGTCATTTCTAGATGAAACTTGAGCAGCATTAACTCCAATCAAGTTCGAAATATGTGCTGAACAAGGAATGCATCTTGCGTACTTACTTGTTCTTCTCTAAAATACATTTCATTGTATATTTGCAGCATTGTCATAGGATTGATCTCTGATATTTTCTATAAGTATACAGGGTGTCCCGTAAAGACCACGACAAATGAAAACGGAAAGTAGATCAGAATGTGCTCTACCTGATGTGAAAAAATCTTTCATATGAAAGTCTCACAGTTTTCGAGATATTTGATGTTTTATGAAAATGTTGAATTTTTTCACTTCAAATGCTTTCTCTCTTGCGGAAGCTACAATTAAATACTTTTCGAATCAGTTTTTTTCCGCAAATTTTGTTGAATGATTACTTCAATTCATGCAATGAAAAATACCACAAAATATTATACAGGGATTCTGAAAAAAAAAATTGAAATTCATGTTCTGAAGGAAGTGTTTTTTTGTGCTGAATTATATCTGACGTGGTATAAAAAAAAGACACTAGACCTTTTCTGCATATTACGTTGAAAAGTTGCCCATTTTGTGAGGATTCCGAAAAGGTAAAATACAGGTGATAACCTTCTCCACGAAAAAAGATATTTGAATGTTTATCGAAAATGGAGCATTTCTGTGAAAAACTGATTTTGTCACCTTTTCCATAAATATTTTCATTTTGCACTTCCTGCTGAAAATAATCAATCAACAAATCAATAAAATGTTATTAAGATGCTAATTCACTGACTGAGTTTTTTTATTTCTTTTTCTTTGCCTAAAGAACTCTCGAACATCGATATGATGTGATGCGATTCAATGATTCACCAGACTTAAATCCTCTGGAGTTTTTTACTGGGGTTCTTTAAAAAATGAAATTTATTCGAATCCTATAAGAGATGAAGTACAACTTAGGGATCGCATTCGTATTTCAGCAGCCAAAATAGCGGGGAGAAGTTTGTATGGTTTGAAAAGGTCATTTCTCAATAGATGCAGGGCATGTATTAGCGAGGGGGGTGGCCATTTTGAGCATTTGCTCTGATAAGAATCTGAATCTGAATTTTTATTATTGATATTTTTATAAAGTTTCTCCACAATAGATTTGTTGATGTTGAAGGTCCTGTGCGTTATTACATTATATCATTGCAATTAATGAATAATTTCATTTTATAAGTAATTTAAAGACTAACTGACATTTTTCAAGAGAATTATTCAATATGTTACAGCAGAATCTGCAAAATGAAAGAATTTGTGGAAAAGGTGACAAAATCAGTTTTTCACAGAAATGCTCCATTTTCGATAAACATTCAAATATCTTTTTTCGTGAAGAAGGTTATCACCTGTATTTTACCTTTTCGGAATTCTCACAAAATGGGCAACTTTTCAACGTAATATGCAGAAAAGGTCTAGTTTCTTTTTTTTATACCACGTCCGATAGAATTCAGCACAAAAAAACACTTCCTTCAGAACATGAATTTTAATTTTTTTTTTCAGAATCCCTGTATAATATTTTGTGATATTTTTCATTGCACGAATTGGAGTAATCATTCAACCAAATTTACGGAAAAAAACTGATTCGAAAAGTATTATTTAATTGTAGCTTCCGCAAGAGAGAAAGCATTTTAAGTGAAAAAATTCAACATTTTCATAAAATATCAAATATCTCGAAAAGTGTGAAACTTTCATATGAACGATTTTTTCACATCAGGTAGAGCACATTCTGATCTACTTTCCGTTTTCGTTTGACGTTGTCTTTACGGGACACCCTGTATAATCCATCCGCTTTCAGTGTTTCCTCAATCACTTTGGCAAGTCCTTCTACAGTGTGCTCATTTGTCATTATAAAACCGAGGAAATTTTCTTCCACTTTGCATTTATCATTGGGATCAATTTCAACATATTTGAGTCATTTGTTTATGATGTGACATCTGGTATACAATCAAATAAAATTGAAAAATAAGTGGCTTTCTTTGAGTTGGCTTTGATGTGTTTTCTTATCTTTTTTGAAACCAAATGAATCAACTCATCTTGTATCATATGAGAAAAATAAGAAAACTGTTTTTCATTGTGTGTCTCTATATGAGTTTTTAGGTATAATAGAGTCGTAATGACTAATGAGCTCAATTGTGCTTAGAAATTTCCCACCTTTCGGGTGCCCCTAAGAGCATCATTATTCTTCACATAGTGAAGAATAGCATCTAAGATTACCTTTAAGATATGCCACCACTTTTGTTTCTCATTCTTAGTCATTTTTTCCAGTTCGTGATCCATTAATTCACCAATTTTCATATTCCGTTCGAAACTTCGCAATTTTATGCAATTTTCCCTATGACCTGAAGAAATTTCATGACGAGGAAGTGAAGGATTTAGATGTTGCTAGTCTCGAAAACCTTTAGTTTTATTGTTTTCCAGAAAATAGCAAACAGGGAAAACAACTTCCAACTTCTTGCAGTGAATAAGCCAGCTTCTATCAAGTCTATTTCCATTTGGTAAAAATCTTCCAAAATATTGTCGACCATCATCACTTATTGGATAAGAATCGAGATCATCGCCTAACTCGGGTCTCCGTTCAACAAATATTTTAATATTATTTTTTGTGACATGCCATGTAGTAGGGCCGTTAAAATCGACTGGTTGTGGACAAGTATGCTAAATCTTTGGAAAAAATGTCTTTGTCATTGTTAGAACCTTTCGAAGTAAAGGAGATGATTTTTTTCTGTTTCAGAACGCGATTGAGTAGAAGAACTTCCTTTTGTAATATGTGTCATTTGAAAAATCACTGCTAGACGGTACAATAGTTTCTTTCTTGATGCAAGGGGGTAATCATGGAGCACGGAGCTTTTTGCCGGACATCAAATTCGAGCTTTCGAGCTTTTGAACTTTAGAGCTTTTGAGCTTTTTCATAATTGGGAAACTTTGAGCTTTCGAGCTTTGCGACCGGAGCTTTTCCGATGCACCGCAGCCCGGCTACCCGGCTGCATGTTAACCCACCCGAGATGCAAGATCAAGGACGCATATTCTAGACTGCACACATTTTTATGGTTGATCCTGACTTGATCCACTACCGAGCCGATTCCAGCCAGCAGAGCAGTCCTGGAGATGGCGCCCTGGACTCAAAATGTGTGCAATAAACCAGCGGACCATCTACGAGTGAAAAAACCACCGTAAGTTATCGGGTTTCGGGGGTACATTTTTATTCCTTCTGACCCCTGATTTTTGAATTGGCGGATGCGCCGGGTCAAACATTTTCAAACTTAGAATTTGGTCACAAGGGGTTGGAAAATGGGTTTTCTGGGCACGGGAGCACCATCGGAGGGAGTGTATGGTCCCCCCCCCCCCCCCCCCCCCCGTCATACCATATTTGAGGAGAATTGTGTTTTGGACACTATTGGCAGGTGTATTTTTAAACTTTCATTTCTTTAGTCGAAGCGAGTATTTTTATTTTCCGCTTGGGACATCTGACCCAAAATGCCTTTTCCATGTGTCTGCGGTAAATCATATGCGACACAACGAAATCTCAAGGACCATCAGAGGAGATTTTGCAGAGGCCCCCCCACCGGCAATGAAGGCCAATGTCCAGTTTGCCATAACAATTACAACTCGTACGCTTCCATGAGGCAGCATATGCGTCAAGCACATCCTGACGCATACAACGATGACCTCGTTACGGAAGTTGAGGGCAAGTCCAGGAAGAACTTATGGACAGATGGCGAAATGGAGGAGATGGCTCTCGTAGAGCTGGAGTACGAGGGAGATAGCCTGCTTGACCATCTAGCAAGGCATATGGGGCGTACCAAGGAAGCCATCAAGAAAAGACGGCGGCACGAAAAATATCTGGCCATAATTTCGCGTCTCCAAGGGGCCGATGAGAGCGAGGATATTATAACCCTCGTCCCAGGGGCTCCCTCAGGCTCAGGCAATGCTGAGCATGATTCCGATAGCGAAGCAGAGGAGAACGACCTATCGGAACCACCACCAACCGATGAGGCTGCAGCACCACAAATGGAAGAACAGAGAGAAGCTGAGCTGTTACAAGATCCGGTCCTTATGCATCTGCTGACTCTGTGCACTGAGTCTGATGATGTTGAGGCGATTGAAGTGTGCCAGAAAGTCTGCACACGTGCGGAGGGTTTTCAACAGGCATTTAACGCCTGGACAGAGGGAATTTGTCGAGAGCACGGCAGGAAATCCAAGACCGGTCCTAAAAACATCCCCCTTAGGCCAGATCCTGACCACTGTGGACGACGCAAGTACAGAGCTAAACTGTACAAATATATGCAGCATAAATTCTCCCAGAACACTAGGGACTTAGCCCACGAAATCCTCGACAATGCCGCCATTTCAGCCAGTAACATCAGGCCGAGTGCGGAGGAGATAAGGAAACACTACGAGGAAGTGTTTTCCGCAGACTCTCCCGAAGATGAAAACCCCATCTATGACTTTGCACCAACACCTTGCAACGTATATTCGCCCATATCTCGGCAAGACATAGAGTTGGCTCGCAAGAGCATGGGAAAAACCGCCGGTGGGCCAGACGGGATCGACTCAAGGAGACTAACTAAAATCCCAATCTCCAAGTTGGAAATTCTGTGCAACTTAGTGTTGTTTTCCAAATACATCCCCAAAGCTCTCAGGCAAAGTCGGACAATCCTCATCCCCAAGTCATCAGGGGACCTTGAGCGGGTGGAAAACTGGAGACCAATTATCATCGCGTCAATCCTGATCCGTCTGCTCAATGGTATTATCGCTAGGAGGCTCTCTGACAACATAACCCTGGATGAGTGCCAGCGAGGATTCACCACGTGGATGGTTGTTTTGCAAATAACATCATCTTGCAAACAATCATCAAGGAACGAAGGAAACAGGGTCGTCCATTTACCATCATAACACTTGACATCCAAAAAGCATTTGACAGGATATCCCACAACTCCATCCGAAGGGCTTTGAGAAGATTCAGGGTTGACCCAAACACCACTGAATATGTAATGGCGACATATTTTGACCAGACCACCACGGTCTCGTGCAATGGCACTGATGTCACCACCCTCGCCCTGAGAAGGGGTGTCAAGCAAGGGGACCCACTGGCGCCCATAATCTTTAACATGATTATGGATGAGATCACCGCCAGCCTCAGGATTAGGAGAGGTATTCAGATGGGCAATACTAACATCTCCATCATGGGCTATGCCGACGACCTCCTTATTCTAGCAGAGAACACAAGAGATGCCCAATTCTTGTTAGGACTTGTGATCAAGTTCCTTGAATCACGCCACCTGTCACTTAGTCCCACCAAATGTCGTTCCCTTACCATGGCCGTGGTGCCGTCGAAAAAGAAGTTATATCTTCACACCACCCCCAAGTTCTATATATCATCGGTGCCCATCCCCCCGATGAAAAGCGTGGCGGACTCATTTAAATACCTGGGCTGTTATTTCTCAAGTACCGGTGCTACTCCCTCCAACACAGCAAACCTGTCACAACAACTTGACAGAATTATAAGAGCGCCATTAAAGCCTCAACAAAAAATGGAAATAATAAGGGTTTACCTTATTCCAAGATATATATCTGCGCTGCAATCACCAGCTGTCAGCATCAAAGTACTGCGAAAAGCAGACCAACTCTGCAGATATTATAGCAAAAAAATCCTGAAGCTCCCCACTCACATTATTGACGAAAGTCTCTACACTCCATGTAAACTCGGAGGACTGGGAATCTTCTCCTTCACGAAGAAGATTCCTCTGATTATGAGAGGGCGTCTTAGGAAAGCAAAAAAGAGATCATCACTCTTTGCTAGTTTAATTTCGGGGGCCGGCTACTGGGAGCGAAAGATCAATAAAATGATCAAACCCCACTGTAGCACCAAAGACGCCGTTGATCGAGCAAACGGGGCCAGACTTGAAGAATCTTTCTACGGCAACGGAGTCCACCAAGCCTCAAATGACAGTGCGTCTACTGCATTTATAACCTCCCCCCCCCCATGTGGTCCCATGGTTTAAGTAACAGTTCCTGAAAATTTCATCTTTTTGGCGTGAAGGGAAAAGAAATAGCTGAAAATTCAAGACGAAAAACAGTTTTTTGTGAATAACTCAGAAAATATCCATTTTAGGGCAAGGGTGTGATGCATACACTCACATTATTTTTTAACGTAGATTCAATATCTGCCATAAAAAAATGGGGTTCTAATTTGAAAAAATTGATTTTTCACGATTTTGTCATCCCTAAATTTGAAAGCGATTTTTTCACCCCCTGTATCATGAATTGCGATTTCGATTTTTAAAGTGGATACATCAATCTTACATCTTGAAAAATCCCCAAAATGAAAATTTTCCATCCAAAAACCTCGAAGTTATTCTTGTTTCAGCGGAGCTCTATTTTCGATTTTTTTTTTCGAATTTTTCCGCTCAGAGAGAATTTCCCAACCAAAACTGAAAAATGTTACATCAAAATAACTTGAAATTTTCTAAGGAATCTATTTCTAATTTGAAAAACGGAAGTTGACGTCATTTCCGGAAAAACCGGAGGTGCTCATGCCTTGAAAATATTTTAGATTTCATCAGCATCGTGAAATACTTATAAGTGCTGAATTTCATGAAAATACGTTCAGTAGTTTCCCGTATAAATATGGGTGAGGTTCCTCGTGAAAGACCCAGTATAGCGGAGTATTAGATTACTGTTGTTATAATACTTTATGACTTTAGCCTTGCGGCTTTCACACTCCTCTCCAGACGAAAATTCACTTATCCCAGATATCTCAGATATCAAAAGGATTAAGCTCTGTTGGAGCCCTTTCCAGGTTTTCGGGCTCGTGGTGGTGGTCGGGTCCGGGTCGCTCCTCGGCTCCCTGCCGCCGGTTGGATTCCTGCTCCACCCGCACTTCCTGTCGGAGCAGACGGTGTTGCTCTAAATTTCCCATGTATTTGCGTACAGTTCTCGCCGTTCCCAGCAGTACCGCCTTCTGCATGACTTTATAGATATTTTCGTCCAACTGAAGTTTCCTCAAGTTCTCTAGTAGTTTCTTCGGTATCAGGCCTGTAGATGATATGACAATAGAGATGGTCTTGATATCTTTCAGCTTCCACTGTCTCCTGGTTTGTTCCTCGAGATCTCTGTACTTTGAAATTTTTTCAGTGTGCCTATCTAGAAGATTGTTATTATTTGGAATCGCCACATCGATGAATAGTGCTCTGTCCTCATCCTTATTGAGCAATATGAGGTCTGGTCTATTGTGGGTTATTTTCCGGTCTGTGAGAACCGTGCGATCCCAGTAGAGCTTGTGATGTTCATTTTCCAATACAGCATCTGGATGGTAATTGTAATAAGGAACCTTTTTCGAACTTAGAAGTTGGTGTTTCAGAGCCAATTCTTGGTGAAGAATCTTGGCAACGGCATCATGTCTATTTTTGTACTCCGTGCCCGCGAACTTCTGACATCCCCCGGTGATGTGCTGGACAGTTTCGTGAGTCGCGCAGCCATAACGACAGCTATCATCCGCCACTGAAGCATCCTTGGCGATATATTTCATGTAGTTTCTTGTTGGAATCACCTGATCCTGGATGGCGAGCATGAAGCCCTCTGTCTCTGGAAACAGCCTTCCGGAAGTCAACCAGTAGTTCGACGCAGATATGTCGACGTAATCATGGTTGACCTCGTTCTGGTGCCTCCCATGCAAAGGTTTGCCAATCAGTTTCTGCATTTTACTTTCTGCAGAGTGTTCGACGGTTTCCAAGTGATCCTGTTGTAGCTTTAATGGTGTAGAACTATCAGCAACACAAACTACTCGATGGAGCTCTGACGAAGCTGCCTTGCTCAAGAAATATTTTCGAGGTCCTTCAATTTTCTAGGACATACGGTTGGACAAATCAACAATTCCTCTACCCCCAAGATGTCGTGGCAGCTCTGTCCGTTCTATTGAGCTTTTGGGGTGATGTTTATTGTGTTTAGTCAGCATCGTCCCTATTTTTCTCTGTAAAGCTGCTAAATCGGTGGTCGTCCAAGAGATAATACCAAATGAATAGCTCAGCGCCGAGCAAGCGTAGGTGTTAATCGCTTTTATCAGATTCTTGCTGTTAAGACCAGTTTTCATTATCCTTCTCAATCTTCGGGTGAACTCCTCCGTTTATTCTTTCTTCATCTGGGTCTGATTGATTTTTCTTGCCTGTTTTATGCCTAGATACTTGTATGTGTCTCCTTCCTTTAATGCTTCAATTTCTGCACCATCCTTGAGTTTGAACGTACCATCTTCTATTTTCCCTCTCGTTATGTTTAGCAGTCGACATTTTTCTAGTCCAAACTTCATTTTGATGTCTTCCGAGAATCCTTCCACCATTTTCAGCATCAGTTGCATTTGCTTCTTGGTAGATGCGAAGAGTTTCAAATCGTCCATGTAAAGGAGATGATTCAGTTTCATCATAGTTCTACTGCCGCTCTTGATGGAAAATCCGTAATCTGTAGAATTCAATCTATGAGACAGGGGATTCAGGGCCATGCAGAACCACAGAGGGCTCAGCGAGTCTCCTTGGAAAATTCCGCGTCTTATTGGAATAGGTCCTGTTGTAATGGAGCAATCTGCTGCCTTCATTTGAAGACTAGTACGCCAGGTTGACATGGCGTTTTTCAGGAACTTAACAATATTGGGATCCACCTTGTAAATCTTCAAGATCGTCAAGAGCCATTCGTGAGGTATAGAATCGAATGCTTTTTTGTAGTCTATGTACGCAGCGTAAAGATTTCTTCGCTTGGAGAACGCTTGATTGCAGATAACTGAATTTATTATTAGTTGTTCTTTGCACCCTCGGCTGTCTTTGGTGCATCCTTTCTGTTGCATGGCGATGATGTTATTCCTTTCGCAATGGTTGTGAATTCGGTTTGAAATGCACTATGTGATTAATTTGTACATCGTTGGAAGACATGTGATTGGTCGGTACTTGGATGGGTCTTCTGTATTCCTTTGGTCTTTAGGTAACAGGTATGTTGTGCCATGTGTAAGGAATACTGGCATTCTTTCAGGATTTTCAATGATATCATTTATTGCGGAGGTCAATTTTTCATGCATGATCCAAAGTTTCTTGATCCAGAAGTTCTGTTATCCATCAGGCCCAGGTGCTTTTCAGTTGTGCAGTCCTCTGATAGCTGATTTTACTTCTTCAATTGTGATCTTGTCATGCTGCATCGGCTCATATTTTATAGCTTCAGATTTTTCATTTTCAATTTATCCGGTATCTCCATTGAACTGAGGTTTCGTTGATAATTGTTCGGTCCAGAATTGTTTTATGGCTTCCTTTGGTGGTAACTTTCCATTTTCTCCATCCGACGATGTGAGTGACCGGTAGAAAGATTCTTCCGACTTTTCGAATGAATTATTGTCTCTTTTCCGGCTATAATTGCTTTTATATCTCCTCAGGCGTTTTGCATACAAACTTAATTTTTGCTTCAGAGTGTCGAGGCAATGGTGAGCTGTAGCATTCTCCGTCTCTCGTTCTGTGTGTGTTCTGTTTCTATCCATGATCTCTTTGGCAGCTTTCAGAACCTTTCTTCCTCGATTCCCGTTCAAGTACTCCGTCAGTCGTCCAATGTCTCTTCTTAGCCTTTCTGTTTTGTGCTGAAGACGTTTCTGCCATGCTGGCGCGTGTAATTTGTGTAATTTTGGACCATCGTTGTTCGTTCGGCGAATTTTTGCCCCTATGGTTTTCGATGTCGTTAGCGCTGCACAGTGAAAAACTAGATGTAGATATTCCAATGAACTTCCGTTCTGTAGATATTCAGGTAAAATGTCCTTATTCAAGATGTCGATTATAAGTGACAGTTTCTTGGATCTATTGAGTCGTGGAGGTGCTACTCGATGAAGAGGATCTGTTCCTTCCAGTTCGGCAAAGTATTTCCTCATGTCAGAGTCAACTTGTCGGTGAAGCTCTTCCCTATCGTCCTGGTGTTCAGGCTCACTTGCGTTGCAAGATGTATCAGTTTCTTCTGCCTGTTGTTGCCAAGGCATGTGAATTTCATCAGAGATGTTGGTGTTATTTCCTATTGCAGGCGGACGCTGAAGTTCTCGTTTAATTGCGTCGATTCGGGCCGTTGGTATTAGTTCATTTCTCAGAATTACGCGGTACTGGTCTGCCGCTCGTTGTTCAGTGACATTGAGATTTGGGTAGGCGTTGCAGAATTCCTCATGGAGCCTTTTCCTATAGTTGTTCGTGTTCTGCCCTAGTCCCGTGATGGAGTTATATATGCGCACAATAGTTTCATTCATGGACGTTGTCCACTTCATGCGCTTTCTAGCTAACCCCGCTTGGGTGAGCACTGGCTGAATATCCTGCGCAGCACCTTCAGCGGTTCGGGTCGGCAATTGAATTGGACTCTTTGGTTGCTGTTGTTGCTTTGGAGCTGTAGCTTCTTTTGCAGCAGGAGCCCGCTTCCTCAACATCCTGCCACCGACGTCCCGCATTCTGTCATGTCCAGCGCCGGCTCCAGACATGCCCTGACGATTATTATTATATTATTATTATCACCCTGTATATCAGAGAATAATTTCCTGGGATGCAGGAATAAAAGTACAATTGGCCTGATTTCTATCGAAATTTCTAAAATGTTTGGTTCGATAGCGTAATGCAGGATCGTCTATTACCGATATAAAAAAGTATCGAATAGTGGTCAAAATAACATCATATAGGTACTATGGAATACAGAAAAAATTATGTTTCAATATGTTTAATGTTGGGAATTTATACTGACCATTCAACGATTTAAACAAGAGCAATTTTTATTCCTTTCAATTCAAATTCATCCGATGCCTATTAAACTTTACAAAAAGTTTGTATTTCTTTTCATATATTCACTACCATGGAGAGGAAGTTTGATTTCATATATTCTAACTACCTATGCTTTTTACCATTTCTACCATTCTGCTACTCCTAGAAGCCATTTTAAACAGTTTTTTGTCACCAAGTGAACACAGAGTTCAGTGCGCATACTCTACTTCACGTACGAATCTTATCTGAATAATTCAGGACGAAATATGATGTCGAGAAATATAATAGACAGTGTGTCGTCGTCGTAAAGAGGAGGACACAACGACTAAACGTATCATATAATGTATATGTTACGGCTAAAGATAGGTGTGAACATAAACTTAAGATGAGACGGCTAAACTTCTAGTATTTGCTAATGTTAGTTTCTTCTATCTTTAGCCGGCTAAACTTAAGTGTAACCCTCGGTGTAACCACAGCCCATCGGCTAAAAATGTAGAAGCTAATAGAAAAAAAGCAAAGTATTGGCAAGGCTTGAGGGGCGCAAATTTTCGGCAAATAAAAAGAATGTAAATAAATATAATATAGTCAAAATATTAATGTAATAAATTTTTGTATGAATTCAACATATTTTCAATAGAAAAACATTCTGTTAAGCAGTTGAGAAATTGAGAATGAATATATTTGTTTCTACTGTGTCTCAACGCATTCTTCTTAGCGAATCTAAACGCCTGATGACAAAATTCGAGACCAATATGTTATTTTGAGTGTAAGGGAAAACTGTAGATTTAATGGTTATCTTTCATCTTGTTATTATTCATAATTTGCAACTTCTTCATCCAAAATACCAAAGGAGAAAAATACTGGACAAATACTGGAGAAATTAAGTGGCAGTACCCAATCTTGTTTGTTGCTAACCGGACTATTTCGCTGATAAGCTGTATGATGACTGCACTTGAATCCTCCGGGATGATTCATCAATTATGGCGACAGGCCGTATTTTAGAATCCGTATGTTCAATGACTTGGGAAGAAATATTTAACACAATCAGCTTAAAAAGTGTTTTCAACTACTTTCATAGTTTTTTTGGTTCTTTTTTGCAAAAGTATTGAGGTTGGAAAGAAATTGCAACATTTTAGAAACCATTGTTTCTATTTCGTAGACAATTTTTCCATAAAGCCAATTATTGTATGGTAGGAAATGTCTAATGTGAATTACTAGCGGCGGCGCTAAACCGATAAAAACGGTCGTGTCACGTAAGCGATAATTAGTGCGATAAAGTGGAAAAATTGGATCGAATTTGTGAAAAACTGTGAGATAAGGTTTTTGAGCATTGAAGTGTGCCTAAGATCGGTGATAGAAGTGGTTGAAATTGAATTTGCAAAGGAAGTTTTACGGAATAAAAGATTAAGGTTAAAATTAAATTGGGCAATAACAAAAGAATATACATATAAATTCTGTAACTGGCGAGCTAGCGGGGGAGCGGGTCGGTTCCTGAATCAAGTAGGGGCCCGGCGCAACTGTTCTGTCGACGCGCGGCGGTTACGGAGTGGGAAATTTCTAAGAAACTCGAAGAGAGTGCAGTAACTGGAGATCTCAAATGAAAAAGACCGATCACAAAAGGAATAGAAGCGAGGAAGAGGAAGAAGATATTTTAGTGGAGAATAAAAAAGTACTGCGATCGCCGACTGTTAAGAACAGGGGAAAAGAGATGGACATCGAAAATTTAGAAAGAATGTTCCAAAGGATGATGGAAGAGATGAAGTTGGAGATCAGAAGGAATACTGAGGAAGTGAAGTTGGAAATGAAGAATTTGAAAGAAGAGATGAAGAAGAGAGAAATGAAGTGGGAGGACGAGAGGAAGGAGTTGGAGGGAAGAATAAAAGTTTTGGAGGAGAAAGCGGATCGAGAAGAGAAAATGAAGAGGAAAAATAACATAGTAGTGAAAAATTTGAAGGTTTATGATGGGAAAGAAAAAGAAGAAGTTAAAAAACTGGTTGATGAAGAGTTGAATTTGAAAGTGGACATAACTAAGGCGTATAAAATAAATCGAGGAACGAAAGTAGAGATGATAGTCGCTGAGATTGCAAGCTGGGATCAGAAACAGAATATAATGAAGGCAAAACAGAGATTGAAGGGGAAAGATATTTACATAGATAATGATCTGACTCTAAAGGAAAGACAAGTTCAAAAACAGATTCTTGAAATAAGCAGAGTTGAAAAAAGCAAGGAGAAGAAAGTGAGGGTAGGATATAGGAAAATATTTATAGATGGAAAGCTTTTTGTATGGGATGATGACGAACAAGGGGTGAAGGAGAAAGAGTATGCGAACATAAATAAAGAGGCTCACTCGTCAAAAAACTAGTGAAAAAAGGAGGATGTAGGACCATGGCAACGACCCAGCAGGAAAAGGAATCTGAATTTGGAGAAAAACTTTGCACTACACAGGGAAAATTTAGAGGAAGAGATGGAAATATAAACTCGTCGAGGAATCAGCAGAAAAGAACAGCAAAAATGGAGAAAAATGGGAAAAAGGAAATATACAAGATTGAGACATGGAATGTGAGGGGAATTTCGGGGAAGGAGATGGAGCTTTGCGGTGAATTCGAGAATTCTATGTTGGATATGTTGGTGATAACTGAAACTAAAAAGAAGGGAAATGGAAAGATGGCAATAGATGATAGGTATACATTGGTATGGAGTGGTGTACATCAGGATGAAAGAGCTAGAAGCGGAGTAGGGTTCTTGATGAAAAGCGAGGTGGAAGAAAAGTACCTGAATAAATGGGAAGCAATTAATGAAAGAATAATGGTAGTTGAAATGAGTTATGGGGGGTTGTTGGAGACGATCATAGGTGTTTATGGACCAAATGAAGACGATAAAAAGGAGGAAAAGGATCATTTCTGGAATGAATTAACTTTGGTATTGGAGGAGGCTAGAGGAACGATCTATATTGCTGGTGACTTCAATGGCAGGGTGGGAAAAAGAAGTAACCAGCAAACAAGATGTATCGGGGAACACGGGGAAGATGTGTTGAATAGTAATGGAAAGCGATTGTTGGAATTTTGCGAGATACACGGATTCATCATAGGGAATACTTTCTTCGAACATAAGGACATACACAAGTACACAAGGGAGGTTAAGTGAAGAGGGGAAAGATCAATAATAGATTACATACTGATAGAGGAGACAAACCGAAGTCAATTAAAAGATGTGAGAGTATACAGGGGCTTCGAAATATCGAGTGATCACTATCTGTTGGTTGCAAAGAGTAAAAAGTTGAATGGAAAATTTTCGGAAATGGGATCGAAGAAGGGGAGAAAGGAAGAGACAATAAAGTACTACAAACTGAGAGAGAAGGAAGTTGCTGATCAATTTAGATATGAAGTGGATAAGAAACTGCTTGAAGAACTAACTGAAGATGCATACGACGACAGAAGCTTGGAAGAATTATGGCAAGCATTCAAGGAAGCGCTCATACAGTCCGCTATTAAAGTGTGTGGTACTAGGAAAATTGCGAGGTATAAGAGACAAACGAATTGGTGGTCTTAAAGTATCAGGATGGAAGTAAAGAAAAAGAAAAAGATCTGGAAAACCTGTCTGCAAGGGAGAAATGCAACAATAATGGAGGAATATAGAGCACAGAGGAAGAAAGTGAAGAGCTGATACAAGAGGCGAAGCGAAAGAGCTGGGAAGAATTTGGCAATAGATTGGAGCTGGATAGCAGGAAGAACCAAAAATTATTCTATACTGCAATGAAGAGCATGAAAGGAGGAAAAGCGACAGAGTTAACTTTTAATATCAAGGATGAGAAGGGAAATATAATAAGGGATGAAGAAAAAGTTCTACAGAGATGGAAAGAATATTTCGAGAATTTACTGGGAGTGGAAGAAGAAACAGATGATACATTGGTGAACGAGGGAGACATTCAAGAGGAAGAAGAGGCAGAAATAGAGAAAGAAGAATTGATACAGGCACTGAAGAGTATGAAATTGGGTAAATCACCAGGGAGAGATAGAATAAGTGTGGAAATGTTGAGGAGTATGGGTGATAGAGGATTTGAAATACTTTGGAGGATTATTCGAAGAGTTTGGCAGTCTGAAGAAATACCAAAGGAATGGGAAGTAGGGTTACTGGTACCAATATACAAGGGCGGAGACAACAAAGAGTGCAAAAACTACAGGGGAATCACGTTGCTCAGCACAGTAAGGAAGATTTATGAAAAGATATTAGAGAACAGAATTAGAAAGAAGATAGAGAGCAAGTTGTTGAAATCTCAGAGTGGATTTAGGAAGAATCACAGCGTACAAGACCATATTTTCAGTTTGAAAGAATTGATGAGGCGGACTTTGGGAACAGATGGGGTTCTCTACCTGGCTTTTGTAGATATAGAGAAAGCTTTTGACAGGGTGATACGGGAGACAGTGTGGCATGCGTTAAGAAGGAGAGGAGTCAGTGAAAAGATGATCAGCTTGATAAAGAAGTTGTACGAAAATACCGTGAACCAGATTATACTGAAGGGAAGAATTTCAGAGAGTTTCACGACGATAAGAGGACTGAGGCAGGGAGGAGGATTGAGCCCACTATTGTTTATAACCCTTATGGACCATATAATAGAGAAAAGCAGACAAAAAACTAAAAAGGTTACAGTGGGTTTTCATAGAATGGAAAGGGTATGTGTTTCGGAGCTAGTGTTTGCAGATGTAATATTGGCTAAAAGTGAAGAAGAATTACAACAGAACTTGAATATCTGGGATGAGGTTATATCGGAGTATGGAATGAAGATGAATAGAGGGAAAACAAAGGTTATGGCGGTGGCAAGACAGGAAAGAAGAATGGAAGTGTATTTGGGAGGACAAAAAATCGAACAGGTAGACAGATATAAATATCTAGGAGTTATTTTTGAACAACACGGGGGACGGGTCAATGAAATCGACAATAGAATAATAAAGACAAACAAACTATACCACGCCATGAGGTCAGGCATTATAAATAAGAGAGAAGTATCAAAGTCAACAAAGCTCAAAGTGTATGAATCGATCTACAGACCAACTTTGACTTATGGATGTGAAACATGGAACCTGAACTTGAGAGAAAAGTCAAGATTGCAGGCTATGGAAATGAAATACTTAAGGAGAGTAATGGGAGTGACTAGAAGAGACAGGATAAGGAATGAATCAATTAGAGAGGATTTGCAAGTGGAATCTTTAGAAGAATTTATTGAGAGGAGACAACTGGAATGGTGGGGACACTTGAATAGAATGGAGGAGGATACAATGACGAGGAGAATTTGGAATGCCAAAGATGTCAGAAAGAGGAGACGGGGAAGACCAGAGAGAAGTTGGGGACAAGTCATTGCGGAGATATTGAATAAGAGGGGAACGAATATTCCGGAAGCTAGACGCATATCATTGGATAGAAAGAAATGGAGGGAATATATCCAGATGTAGAGGCCACACAACACCCTACACCCAATGGGTAAAAAGGGTCAAAATGACTATATATATATATATATATATATTTATATATATATATATATATTCTGGTTTTTCACAGGAAAATTGACAATCCACATTTTCATTGTCTTGCGGAAATCTAACTTCTGTATATGAATTGACTTAGGTTCGATTTGAAGAACATTAATCTCCTAAACGGATGAAAATAACTCATTAAATGTTAAATTGAAAACCAATGGGCATAATGTCATGAAATCTCAATACAATAGCATTCGATGCTATTTTGCATTTTTCTGTTTTAAATATTGAAACAAAAACGTAGCGGCGTACGTTCGCCTTCTACCATCCGACCATTCAAATAAAATCACCCCTCCGCTTGTCCATCGAATACATTTTAGCCGTTTTGTTCAGATCAAAATACTTATACTGAACTTATCGTTTTATTATTTCAAAATATTATGACAAATTGATAAATTATTAATTGACAACTATATATTGTTTTCATATGCTACTATTTCCTAGTTCCGACCACAACATTTCTCCAGCCCAGCATAAAATTATCATTGAATTTCCAAACGACAAATTTTATGTACTGGTCGACGATATTCTTGGGTGGCCGTCTTCACATCTACAACTCTTATCCTGTTGTCGATGCCATGATGCGTTCTGATAACTTTTCCTAATTTCCAATTGAATCGAGGCATTGAATCATCTACTATCAATACTATATCTCCGATTTCAATTGGTTTTTGATCGTTTGTCCATTTGCTTCTTTTCGTAAGAGTTGGCAGGTATTCTTTAACCCAACGATTCCAAAATGACTCTGTCAGGGCTCGTGATTTTTCCCATTCCTTTCGAATTATTCTTCCATCCATCATCTGCGGTAGTGGGGGTCCCAAACCATCAGAAGATCCAAAAAGAAAATGATTTGGTGTAATTGATTCCAAATCGTCTGGATCTGAAGATACTCTCGTCAAGGGTCTTGAGTTCACAATATATTCAGCTTCTGCGAGGAATGTGAGCAAAGTTTCTTCTCTTAAATTTTGCTGATATAAAATTTTGCCTATAACTCTTTTTACTGATCCAACTAATCCTTCCCACACGCCACCCATGTGGGGCGCAGCAGGTGGATTGAACTTGAACGTGATACCTTTCGATAATGATATTTCTTCTATCTCATTTATATTCAATTTCTCCAGTTCTTTTTTCAATTCTCGAGAAGCACCTTTCAAGTTAGTTCCATTATCGCAGATTACCATTTCCGGAGTTCCTCTTCTCGCCGTGAACCTCATGATAGCTTGTATAGTAGAACTACTTGTCATGGTGTGTGCTAACTCCAGATGAATGGCTCGCACGGCAAGACATGTAAATAACACACCCCAACGTTTTTCAGTTCGTCTTCCAATCTTGAGCATGATTGGACCGAAATAGTCCATTCCAGTATTCACGAAAGCTCTGTTCCCTTTTGTTAATCTAACGTCTGGAATTTGTCCCATCAACGGTGGCGCAGGTTTAGATCTTTCTCGTTTGCATTTGTTACACGTCTTCAGAACTGATTTCAATGCTGATCTTGCATTTAAAATCCAGTAGTTCTGTCGCAGTTCATTCATAATGGTTTCGATTCCTTGATGGTTATATTTTTCATGATAATGTTCTATCAATAAGCGAGTGAATCTGTGTTTTGCAGATAAAATAATCGGTTCTTTGGTATTTTCATTCAACTCTGGTGATAAATTGGTCCGCCCCCGCAGGAGTAACAAATCATGTTTTACTTGTACGGAGAACGAATTTAGTACACTTTTCTTATCAATTTTCTTCCCTTTTTTCAAGTCCTCAATTTCTTTTCCAAAACAATCGAACTGTGATTTCTTGATGAATAATTCCAAAGCTTTTTCCATATTATCATTCGTAATATTTTTCTCCTTTGATATATTTGCCGAATTAATTTTTGAGATCGAATATCTAAAAATTTCCACTGCCCTGAGAACTGTTGCTGTACTCCTTATTAAACGATTAAATTTCGAAAATCTTTGAACATCTGGAAGAACTGTCGTTTCTATAGGTTGTTTGATTACCATGCATCTGGAAGGTAAGCATTCTTCATTCATAACTGATGAATTTTCGATTTCAATATCAATTTTTACACCATGAACCTCCCAAGTGTCTTCAGATGATTTCAAAAAACTAGGTCCCTGTAGCCAGAGGTCTAAATTTTGTGTTGAGTTTTCTCTTGTAGCTAAGTCAGCTGGATTTTGTTCTGATGGGATCCAATTCCAATCTTTGGAACAACTTTTTTCTCTTATCTCCCCTATACGTTGAGCCACAAATTGTTTAAACTTTTTTCCATCACTTCTTATCCATCCCAAAACACAAGTTGAATCTGTCCAGAAGTACGTTCTATGTATAGGAATCTCCAAAGATTTTGAAATGGTTGTTGATAATCTGCAACCTAAAACTGCACCCTGAAGTTCTAGCCTTGGTATTGATATGGGTTTTAATGGAGCTACTCTTGTTTTAGAACTAACTAACGAAATCTCAATTTTTTCTTCAGACTTAATTCTCAGATAAGTTACAGCTGCAAAGGCTTCTTTGCTGCTGTCAGAGAAAGTGTGCAGTTCAATCATCTCTGCCTGAGGTATCAATAGGCTATAACATCTTGGTATCCGAACTTCTGAAACTTTACTGATTTGAACCAAAAATTTTTTTCATCTTTCTCCAAAACTATGGGCAATTTCTTCGTCCCAGCTTACTCCGGCTTGCCAAATGTGCTGCATCAAAATCTTCCCTTTTACTACAATATAAGAGATCATACCAAGAGGGTCAAATATAGACATTACTGATTTCAAAATATTTCTTTTAGTTGGTTTAATCCCATGAAATTTCTCTATTTCGATTTTGAAGGACAGTTCATCGGTTTGTGTGTTCCACCAAATTCCTAAAACTCTTTGAATTGTTACTTCTTCAGAAATATTCTTATCTTCATCCGCATCATTAGAAATGTTCTGAACCAATTTAGAATTTGATAACCAATTGACAACCTCAAAACCAGTTAAGCTCATTGTTCCTTTTACTTTTTCAATTATTTCTATAGCTTCTGTCTCTGTATCTTTCGACTCAACAAAGTCATCTACATAAAATTTTTGTATTATTGTATCTTGGACCTCTTGTTCAGCGTATCTCTCTGCATTGTAATTTTTTACAAATTGAGCACAAGCTGGTGAGCATTTCGCTCCGAAAGTCATAACATTGAGTTCAAACACTTCAGGATTTTCACTTGTTTCTAAATTTCTCCATAATATTCTCTGAGAACTTCTATCTTGCTCTCGAACCATTATTCTGTGGAACATCTCACGAACATCACCACAAAAGGCAATTCTTCTTTGTCGAAAGGTCCACAAAATCTTCACTAGCGATTGTAGTTGGTCAGGGCCTGCTAAAAGTACGTCGTTCAGACTCAATCCATGCGATTTAGATGCAGCATCAAACACAATTCTGACCTTTTTCTTCATAGGATTTACTACTGAAAAATGAGGTAAATACCAAGTTTTAGGTCCTTCTACTTCAGCTTCCTCTGGCGATAATTTTCGTAGATAACCCTTTTTAATATGGTCGTCGATTTTCCTACAATATTCAGTAGCCAAACAATGATCTTTCAAACATTTTTTCTCCATATATATTAGTCTTTGAAATGCTCTTCGTTTACTTTCAGGTAATGTTACTTCAATAATCCAATCTCATATCTATTTCCAATTTTCTTTATAGTATTGTTCGTCTAGTGCCTTTTTATTATCTTCAGAGTCTTGTTTCTTTGTCTCTATTGTTGTAGTACCAAATGCTTCTATAGATGAAAAGTCTCGCATTAGTTTTAAAATTTCAGTTTCTGTATCGTCTGCTATATGTAAAATCTTGAAATTATATTCTTGTGGCATCTTTCTCGCAACAGGACCATGTACAGACCATCCCAACTTACATTTCGAAGCTATTGGTGTGTTTTCAAGTCCATAACTCACTTTTTCAGGAATGATCAACTTTATATTGTCTTGGCCAATTATCATAGATGGTTTTTGATTTTGATAATTATGAATTGGTAATCCATTTAAATGAGGATATTCTTCTAATTTCAGGGATTGCGATTTATTTTCTCCTGAATCAATCTTGGAAATGTTGAAGTCGAGCTTTATAGAATCTTCTTCTGTTATGACATCATCATTAGTCCACTGCAAATGAAGTGTTTCAGACTCTCCACTTAAGCCAGCCTTTTCAGCTATTTCCGAATGTAACAGTGTAACTGTAGATCCCTCATCACAAAGTGCAAAAATATTCAATTTTCTTATTGGTCCATAGATCGTAATGGGTACTATACGAAGTAATATAGTTGGAGAGCTTCGAATTGTACAATTTCGAGCCCTGATTTGAGACTCTTCGTGATTTTCTTCCTGATTTTTCTCTTTTTCAGAATTTTTTGTTGTTCCATGAAGAAGCGAATGATGAAATAGCTTACATCCATTAATACCACATTGTTTTTTATTTCTACATTTAAACTTCTGATGATTCTTTCTCAAACAGCAGAAGCACAACTTTTTCGACGTCACAGTTTTCCATCTTATTTCCAGAGAGTCCTTTTCCATTTTAGAACAGTTGCCATCGTGTCTCTCGTTTCCACAATAATTACATGATGATTTTCCTGGAACTGATATGTTGAAAAGACGTTCTGGTTTTCTCTCTTGATTATTATAGTATTTCGGTTGTCTTTCCCACTTATTTTCTGGAAACACAGACGTGCTGATCTGGCTAGCTGCATAGGAATAATTTGCCAACCATTTCGAAAAATCTTCTAGGTCAACCTCATAATTATCTTTCCTTTTTTCTACTAAATATTCTCCCCACTTCAACTTGAGATAGTCTGGTATTTTCTCTAACAAATCACGTTGTAGATGAGGATTTTTTAAATGTCCAGTTGATTCCAAGCATTTCATAATAGCAACGACATTAGATATTTCAGTCGACAGGTTGATCAATTTTCCCAAATGAATTTCCTTGATTGGTAATATTGTCTTTATTTTATTCAGTATCATTTCAATGATTTGATCAGGGCGTCCAAATCTAGTTTCTAAAGTATGCATTATCTTTTCCACATCATTTGTCGGCATAAGACTAGATACAGCATGCTTAGCAGCTCCCTTGAGACAGTTTCTTAATTTGAGCACTATTTCCACATCTGTATATTTGCATAATGATATAACATTTCGAAAATGTCTAATGAAAATGGGCCAGTCTTGGGGATTTCCATCAAAGTATGGAAAATCTCTGTCAGAGATATTTTTATGTGTAAGAACATCACCACAACAATTTTCTTTACGTTGGTTATTAAACATTCCAACCGATTGTAATACATCTGTTAAGGTTTGACAAAGTAATTTTATGTCTTCACTATGTTTTCCATTACCTTGAGATAATACTGATAGGTTTTCTATTTCATCGAATTTTTCTGGCAAATTATCAACCCATTGAGTAGTTGATTTTTTAACGGATTTCTCATATTTTTCTTCTTTTTCATTTCCACTGCGGATAATTCCAGAAATTGTTGACTTTTCAGTTAATGATTTCATTTCATCTCGTCTCAAATCTTCTTCCATATTTATCAATTTAATCTCATTTTCTTTTCGCTTCATTTCAGACTTCATTTGATCAATTTCCATCTCTAACTGTTGGCGCTTTTTTTCTGCTTCTATTGCCAATCTCCTAGAAGTTAAACTCGTCCTAGTTTCCTTAGAAATGTTCGATGAACATGCTTTTTCCGAAGAGGGTGACATTTCTTTCTTCTCTTCTTGTCTGTCATGAGTGACACTTGTTACGAGCCGATTTTCTGAATACTTATTTTCATTTAAAGACTTTCCATTCATGGGTTTACTGAAACAATTATCGTCGACTGATTTTGCTGCCTGTTCTTGCAGAGGCACCTTTTTCTCTCCAAATTTCTTGGGCCATACAAAATCTTGCGATAAACTTTCATTTAAACCAGCACTACTTCTCTGGGTTCTTTTCTTGGTATCCATAATAGTCGGGGTCACCAAATGTTCAGATCAAAATACTTATACTGAACTTATCGTTTTATTATTTCAAAATATTATGACAAATTGATAAATTATTAATTGACAACTATATATTGTTTTCATATGCTACTATTTCCTAGTTCCGACCACAACACGTTTCGTTTTGGATAATGTGCACTTCAGACGGCTAAAGATGAAATTACCTGACGCAGATGAATACTATATCGAGTTTTAGCCGGTCCTCGAATATAAACCTAAGTTTAGCCGGCCAATCTTAAGTTTATGCTCACGCCTATCTTTAGTCGTAACATAAATGAATATTGTAGTATTATGGAAATTGCGCCCGGTTAGGCGCTTAAACTGGAGTGCAGTACACACAGTACTCCTTCCTTTTCGTTTTGTATTATGGATATTTGTCTAATTACGAATATTTTGCGTCTATCTATTTATTAATACGTGGTAACCCCCAGCTAGGTAAATGTAAACAACTTTGTCTTTCTAGCTATTTATCCAATTAAACATTGTATCAAAACGTTGAGCAACATGTTTCGGTCCCTAAGACCATCATCAAGCCTGAAACTGAAGACAGGTGTTAATCAAAACCAGCAAGTTGCCTGAAACTCTCCAATTCATAATGGAATGTTCCAGAGAGAACGTCCGGCAAGACACTTACGAGTTTTGATCTTTAGATAGATAGATGACGTGTTTCAATCGGCCTCCGAGAACACAGAAAAAGAAAGGGGGCATATCAGCTAAATGGCACACAAAGACCTCACGATTCAAGGCAAACTACCGTTGGACTCAAGTGCGAAAGGAAAAACTAAAACGTTAGACAAAAATGAAGAGGTTAACATTGAGGTTTACCACAGAACACAATACAGACAAATCCGTCAAACTAAAATAAAGGGATCAGTGGCGAAGGAAAAGGGGGGCCGAGTACCTACATGTCTGCATCCGAAAAACACAAGGAAGGAGAACTATGTGTAAGATGGAGCACAAACTCGGGCATTCTCGACAAAGTTGCCTACAAAACCCTGAATGTATCATAAAAGGAATTGACCATTTGAGAGTTCAGTGTCTTAATGTCCTTATTGTTGACATGTTTGTAGATCTCAATCTCCTCGAGAATTTCCTGCTTCACACCAAATTCACAGTGATGTAGTAAATTATAATCTTCAACCATGTCAAAGCTATGTTGAGTCTACTTCAGGTGCGTACCGAAAATGGACTTATTGTTGGTAGGTAGACAGGCACTAAGGAGATTCTTTGACTCTTGTTTCGAGGCTTCTTCCTGTTCTTCCAGTGTAAGTGACTGAACATGCAGGATCTCCACAATGAAGTTTGTAAACCCCAGACTTCTTATGGGAAGTGATTTTATCTTTATTCCTCACTGAAATTTGTTGCAGGCTGTTGATTTGAAGGAAACTTTGATTTCTAGTAATCTTTGTAGGATGTCGGAAATGCGGTAGGATATCTTGCCGTGGAATGGGGAGGAATGCTAATATATTTGGTTGGAGCATCATCACAGTTACTGTTGTCGACGTGGGGTGTGGGGAAGTCGTGGTTGTTCACTTCCCTTAGTTTTTTCGTGTATGTTCTGTCAGCTATCTCAGGCTTTCATTTTGCTGGACGAACGTTCTGAGCACACTGAGTTCCTTCTGTATGCTAGGTGCGTTGACCAATCAATGAATGCATGTGTGAAATGCAGACATTTTGTGTGACTGACAGTGGTTGGAAAGGAGTGGCTGATCTGTGATGGTTTCCTTAAGATGCCAAATGAGATGTATTTAGCAGAAATTTGCAAAAAAAACAATGGGGTACTGTTTCTCAGAAATATTTTTTGAACAATATTACCTAACAAATAATACGGTATTGAAACAACGGTAATCAACAAACGTTGCGTTTTGGAGTCTAATCAGACTCCTTTCACAGAAAAAAAAATTGAAAAATATTCAGAATCTTTTTCATGATATTTTGCTATTTAAACAACGTGACCTAGTAGTCTTTATAAGGGAACGTGACCGAATTGAATATTCGAATTCTGAATTAGGCCCTTAGTATCTATCATAATATTTCCTGATTTATGACGCTAACGGTTAGAAGTGAAACGATTGTATCTTTCAAACTGCACCCTCAACCCGCAACTTGAAAATGTTTAGAAACTTGGATATCGAAAAGAGGTTATAAGTGACCTTCAATTATGAATTATTGAATTCAAGATTTTAAACTTCATTTCTGAAATAATAGTCATTCACACAAGCTTCAGTACGCTATAAATAAATTCATTATTTCTCTCAAGAATTCGGAACAACTAGTATAAATATAACATAAATATAACGAAAACAAAATGAAGAAATAAAACACATGAGTAGACGCTAATTTTACCGCTCTGATAAGTTAACTTTTTCTTATTATATTTGGTTATTGAAAATCCTGAAAAATGGTATTAACCCGTCGCAAATAAGGATGAAATAAAGGATATCATAGAGCAAACGGTTTTTTCAGTACTTGATTGTTACCTAGATAAGTTAGCTGATCGGGTCATGATGGAGATTAAGGATAGATCGGAAGAAGAATATCAACAACTGCAGTCACGACTCAAAGAAGATGAAATCATTCCAGTTCAAGAAGCTTTCGAAGAATTACAGTTAAAACTTTAGAAACAACAATTACTGCAAAAAAAAACAAAAGAACAAATGTGGTTATATTGGGATTCCTGAATCCGAAAATAAGAAAGTGAAAGAGAACCTTATCACCATTTGTCAAGATAACAGCGTAAACATCAATGTACATACAATCGATAAGATATTGTTTCCCAAAGATTATTGAGTTAGTTTAGGTTAGGTAACTCTATCATCTTTGATTGTTTCCGTTTGAGAAGAGGAGGTCGAAAGGAATCACTTCCTGTAATCCTCAAATTAATGGATGAATTTTATTCAGCAAGAAAACATCTTCTCAAGTACAAGATTTTTGTAAGTGAAGACCTTACAAGGAAAAAATCGAACTGTTTAAGTATGCTGAAGGAAAATATCATAAAAATGTCTGGACAGTTGTGCCATGTGTAAGGAATACTGGCATTCTTTCAGGATTTTCAATGATATCATTTATTGCGGAGGTCAATTTGTCATGCATGATCCAAAGTTTCTTGATCCAGAAGTTCTGTAATCCATCAGGCCCAGGTGCTTTCCAGTTGTGCAGTCCTCTGATAGCTGATTTTACTTCTTCAATTGTGATCTTGTCATGCTGCATCGGCTCATATTTTATAGCTTCAGATTTTTCATCTTCAATTTATCCGGTATCTCCATTGAACTGAGGTTTCGTTGATAATTGTTCGGTCCAGAATTGTTCTCTGGCTTCCTTTGGTGGTAACTTTCCATTTTCTCCATCCGACGATGTGAGTTACCGGTAGAAAGATTCTTCCGACTTTTCGAATGAATTATTGTCTCTTTTCCGGCTATAATTGCTTTTATATCTCCTCAGGCGTTCTGCATACAGACTTAATTTTTGCTTCAGAGTGTCGAGGCAATGGTGAGCTGTAGCATTCTCCGTCTCTCGTTCTGTGTGTGTTCTGTTTCTATCCATGATCTCTTTGGCAGCTTTCAGAACCTTTCTTCCTCGATTCCCGTTCAAGTACTCCGTCAGTCGTCCAATGTCCCTTCTTAGCCTTTCTGTTTTGTGCTGAAGACGTTTCTGCCATGCTGGCGCGTGTAATTTGTGTAATTTTGGACCATCGTTGTTCGTTCGGCGAATTTTTGCCCCTATGGTTTTCGCTGTCGTTAGCGCTGCACAGTGAAAAACTAGATGCAGATATTCCAATGAACTTCCGTTCTGTAGATATTCAGGTAAAACGTCCTTATTCAAGATGTCGATTATAAGTGACAGTTTCTCGGATGTATTGAGTCGTGGAGGTGCTACTCGATGAAGAGGATCTGTTCCTTCCAGTTCGGCAAAGTATCTCCTCATGTCAGAGTCAACTTGTCGGTGAAGCTCTTCCCTATCGTCCTGGTGTTCAGGCTCACTTGCGTTGCAAGATGTATCAGTTTCTTCTGCCTGTTGTTGCCCAGGCATGTGAATTTCATCAGAGATGTTGGTGTTATTTCCTATTGCAGGCGGACGCTGAAGTTCTCGTTTAATTGCGTCGATTCGGGCCGTTGGTATTAGTTCATTTCTCAGAATTACGCGGTACTGGTCTGCCACTCGTTGTTCAGTGACATTGAGATTTGGGTAGGCGTTGCAGAATTCCTCATGGAGCCTTTTCCTAAAGTTGTTCGTGTTCTGCCCTAGTCCCGTGATGGAGTTATATATGCGCACAATAGTTTCATTCATGGACGTTGTCTACTTCATGCGCTTTCTAGCTAACCCCGCTTGGGTGAGCACTGGCTGAATATCCTGCGCAGCACCTTCAGCGGTTCGAGTCGGCAATTGAATTGGACTCGTTGGTTGCTGTTGTTGCTTTGGAGCTGCAGCTTTTTTTGCAGCAGGAGCCCGCTTCCTCAACATCCTGCCACCGACGTCCCGCATACTGTCATGTCCAGCGCCGGCTCCAGACATGCCCTGACGATTATTATTATATTATTATTATCACCCTGTATATCAGAGAATAATTTCCTGGGATGCAGGAATAAAAGTACAATTGGCCTGATTTCTATCGAAATTTCTAAAATGTTTGGTTCGATAGCGTAATGCAGGATCGTCTATTACCGATATAAAAAAGTATCCAATAGTGGTCAAAATAACATCATATAGGTACTATGGAATACAGAAAAAATTATGTTTCAATATGTTTAATGTTGGGAATTTATACTGACCATTCAACGATTTAAACAAGAGCAATTTTTATTCCTTTCAATTCAAATTTATCCGATGCCTATTAAACTTTACAAAAAGTTTGTATTCCTTTTTATATATTCACTACCATGGAGAGGAAGTTTGATTTCATATATTCTAACTACCTATGCTTTTTACCATTTCTACCATTCTGCTACTCCTAGAAGCCATTTTACACAGTTTTTTGTCACCAAGTGAACACAGAGTTCAGTGCGCATACTCTACTTCACGTACGAATCTTATTTGAATAATTCAGGACGAAATATGATGTCGAGAAATATAATGGACAGTGTGTCGTCGTAAAGAGGAGGACACAACGACTAAACGTATCATATAATGTATATGTTAAGGCTAAAGATAGGTGTGAACATAAACTTAAGATGAGACGGCTAAACTTCTAGTATTTGCTAATGTTAGTTTCTTCTATCTTTAGCCGGCTAAACTTAAGTGTAACCCTCGGTGTAACCACAGCCCATCGGCTAAAAATGTAGAAGCTAATAGAAAAAAAGCAAAGTATTGGCAAGGCTTGAGGGGCGCAAATTTTCGGCAAATAAAAAGAATGTAAATAAATATAATATAGTCAAACTATTGATGTAATGAATTTTTGTATGAATTTAACATATTTTCAATAGAAAAACATCCTGTTAAGCAGTTGAGAAATTGAGAATGAATATATTTGTTTCTACTGTGTCTCAACGCATTCTTCTTAGCGAATCTAAACGCCTGATGACAAAATTCGAGACCAATATGTTATTTTGAGTGTAAGGGAACACTGTAGATTTAATGGTTATCTTTCATCTTGTTATTATTCATAATTTGCAACTTCTTCATCCAAAATACCAAAGGAGAAAAATACTGGACAAATACTGGAGAAATTAAGTGGCAGTACCCAATCTTGTTTGTTGCTAACCGGACTATTTCGCTGATAAGCTGTATGATGACTGCACTTGAATCCTCCGGGACGATTCATCAATTATGGCGACAGGCCGTATTTTAGAATCCGTATGTTCAATGACTTGGGAAGAAATATTTAACACAATCAGCTCAAAAAGTGTTTTCAACTACTTTCATAGTTTTTTTGGTTCTTTTTTGCAAAAGTATTGAGGTTGGAAAGAAATTGCAACATTTTAGAAACCATTGTTTCTATTTCGTAGACAATTTTTCCATGAAGCCAATTATTGTATGGTAGGAAATGTCTAATATTTCATTTTATTGTGAGGTCATATTCTGGTTTTTCACAGGAAAATTGACAATCCACATTTCCATTGTCTTGCGGAAAACTAACTTCTGTATATGAATTGACTTAGGTTCGATTTGAAGAACATTAATCTCCTAAACGGATGAAAATAACTCATTAAATGTTAAATTGAAAACCAATGGGCATAATGTCATGAAATCTCAATACAATAGCATTCGATGCTATTTTGCATTTTTCAATTTTAAATATTGAAACAAAAACGTAGCGGCGTACGTTCGTCTTCTACCATCCGACCATTCAAATAAAATCACCCCTCCGCTTGTCCATCGAATACATTTTAGCCGTTTCGTTTTGGATAATGTGCACTTTAGACGCCTAAAGATGAAATTACCTGACGCAGATGAATACTATATCGAGTTTTAGCCGGTCCTCGAATATAAACCTAAGTTTAGCCGGCCAATCTTAAGTTTATGCTCACGCCTATCTTTAGTCGTAACATAAATGAATATTGTAGTATTATGGAAATTGCGCCCGGTTAGGCGCTTAAACTGGAGTGCAGTACACACAGTCCTGCTAGGTTAATGTAAACAACTTTGTCTTTCTAGCTATTTATCCAATTAAACATTGTATCAAAACGTTGAGCAACATGTTTCGGTCCCAAAGACCATCATCAAGCCTGAAACTGAAGACAGGTGTTAATCAAAACCAGCAAGTTGCCTGAAACTCTCCAATTCATAATGGAATGTTCCAGAGAGAACGTCCGGCAAGACACTTACGAGTTTTGATCTTTAGATAGATAGATGACGTGTTTCAATCGGCCTCCGAGAACACAGAAAAAGAAAGGGGGCATATCAGCTAAATGGCACACAAAGACCTCACGATTCAAGGCAAACTACCGTTGGACTCAAGTTCGAAAGGAAAAACTAAAACGTTAGACAAAAATGAAGAGGTTAACTTTGAGGTTTACCACAGAACACAATACAGACAAATCCGTCAAACTAAAATAAAGGGATCAGTGGCGAAGGAAAAGGGGGTCCGAGTACCTACATGTCTGCATCCGAAAAACACAAGGAAGGAGAACTATGTGTAAGATGGAGCACAAACTCGGGCATTCTCGACAAAGTTGCCTACAAAACCCTGAATGTATCATAAAAGGAATTGACCATTTGAGAGTTCAGTGTCTTAATGTCCTTATTGTTGACATGTTTGTAGATCTCAATCTCCTCGAGAATTTCCTGCTTCACACCAAATTCACAGTGATGTAGTAAATTATAATCTTCAACCATGTCAAAGCTATGTTGAGTCTACTTCAGGTGCGTACCGAAAACGGACTTATTGTTGGTAGGTAGACAGGCACTAAGGAGATTCTTTGACTCTTGTTTCGAGGCTTCTTCCTGTTCTTCCAGTGTAAGTGACTGAACATGCAGGATCTCCACAATGAAGTTTGTAAACCCCAGACTTCTTATGGGAAGTGATTTTATCTTTATTCCTCACTGAAATTTGTTGCAGGCTGTTGATTTGAAGGAAACTTTGATTTCTAGTAATCTTTGTAGGATGTCGGAAATGCGGTAGGATATCTTGCCGTGGAATGGGAAGGAATGCTAATATATTTGGTTGGAGCATCATCACAGTTACTGTTGTCGACGTGGGGTGTGGGGAAGTCGTGGTTGTTCACTTCCCTTAGTTTTTTCGTGTATGTTCTGTCAGCTATCTCAGGCTTTCATTTTGCTGGACGAACGTTCTGAGCACACTGAGTTCCTTCTGTATGCTAGGTGCGTTGACCAATCAATGAATGTATGTGTGAAATGCAGACATTTTGTGTGACTGACAGTGGTTGGAAAGGAGTGGCTGATCTGTGATGGTTTCCTTAAGATGCCAAATGAGATGTATTTAGCAGAAATTTGCAAAAAAAACAATGGGGTACTGTTTCTCAGAAATATTTTTTGAACAATATTGCCTAACAAATAATACGGTATTGAAACAACGGTAATCAACAAACGTTGCGTTTTGGAGTCTAATCAGACTCCTTTCACAGAAAAAAAAATTGAAAAATTTTCAGAATCTTTTTCATGATATTTTGCTATTTAAACAACGTGACCTAGTAGTCTTTATAAGGGAACGTGACCGAATTTAATATTCGAATTCTGAATTAGGCCCTTAGTATCTATCATAATATTTCCTGATTTATGACGCTAACGGTTAGAAGTGAAACGATTGTATCTTTCAAACTGCACCCTCAACCCGCAACTTGAAAATGTTTAGAAACTTGGATATCGAAAAGAGGTTATAAGTGACCTTCAATTATGAATTATTGAATTCAAGATTTTAAACTTCATTTCTGAAATAATAGTCATTCACACAAGCTTCAGTACGCTATAAATAAATTCATTATTTCTCTCAAGAATTCGGAACACAACTAGTATAAATATAACATAAATATAACGAAAACAAAATGAAGAAATAAAACACATGAGTAGACGCTAATTTTACCGCTCTGATAAGTTAACTTTTTCTTATTATATTTGGTTATTGAAAATCCTGAAAAATGGTATTAACCCGTGGCAAATAAGGATGAAATAAAGGATATCATAGAGCAAACGGTTTTTTCAGTACTTGATTGTTACCTAGATAAGTTAGCTGATCGGGTCATGATGGAGATTAAGGATAGATCGGAAGAAGAATATCAACAACTGCAGTCACGACTCAAAGAAGATGAAATCATTCCAGTTCAAGAAGCTTTCGAAGAATTACAGTTAAAACTTTAGAAACAACAATTACTGCAAAAAAAAACGAAAGAACAAATGTGGTTATATTTGGGATTCCTGAATCCGAAAATAAGAAAGTGAAAGAGAACCTTATCACCATTTGTCAAGATAACAGCGTCAACATCAATGTACATACAATCGATAAGATATTGTTTCCCAAAGATTATTGAGTTAGGTTAGGTTAGGTAACTCTATCATCTTTGATTGTTTCCGTTTGAGAAGAGGAGGTCGAAAGGAATCACTTCCTGTAATCCTCAAATTAATGGATGAATTTTATTCAGCAAGAAAACATCTTCTCAAGTACAAGATTTTTGTAAGTGAAGACCTTACAAGGAAAAAATCGAACTGTTTAAGTATGCTGAAGGAAAATATCATAAAAATGTCTGGACAGTTGTGCCATGTGTAAGGAATACTGGCATTCTTTCAGGATTTTCAATGATATCATTTATTGCGGAGGTCAATTTGTCATACAAGATTTTTGTAAGTGAAGACCTTACAAGGAAAAATCTCTACCTATATGAAGACTGACTAGGACTAGAGTATAGAGTACATTCATATACCTTCATTCAGTGGTGCAGCCAAGATTTTGTTTGGGGGGGGGGGGGAGGGGAGTTTACACCGAAAGATCGTTCAATGTTTGTTCTAGAAAAAAATTTGAATTGTTGGTATCTTTGGAGGGGAGTTGCCCACTTGCCTAGCTGCGCCAGTGCCTTCACTCAAAAGACTGTTTTTATGTTCGTTAGAAATTTATTTTCGTTGTTCATTGTATTTTGTTTTGAAACAAAACATGTTTAGTTTTACACAGAAAGAATGAAGATTTTTTCATGTTTTCAATGATTCAAATTCTGATTTCACAGCTCTTGTTGGTCTTAGGACTCAAAATAGATTTTTTTTTTCATTCATCCACTTCCACCCTCGTATAGTTAAAGTGAATATTCATTGATTTTTAAAATGTGATCCACTTCACCCTAAAGTACGAGGTGGAGTGGATCGCACTTCAACAAGAAAAATTTCAAAAACTGTGCAGCCATTTTGGTGAATAGGCCAATCGATAGCAAAAGGATCATAGAATCTATATTATAAACGCCAGCCGGCTCGGACTGATACTTTGAATCTTATTGCTAAAAAAACTCGATTTTTGATCCACTTCACCCTGTTTGACGGTACCTATTTATAATTTTCTATTTGCTATCACATAATTAAGCTATAGTGATTTTGCGAAATTTCTTTCATTTTTGATTACTAATTTCATTCTTTGTTATTCTTCAATTTTCACAATCGTATAATGGAATACCTCGAATCGGAATTTGATGAAAGAACGGATAGATATTATGATATTGATGGTGCTAAACAAGAAATTGCACATGATAAACTCCTGAATATTGGTCATTCCAATATACGAAATTTACGTGAAAATTACGATGATTTCATATTATATCTGAATGCATGAAGTGTTGGGATTTGTATGATGACACAAATTAAAATATTTTTGGTTTTGATGAGCCTATTGTACTATGGTCTCAAGTTTTATAATCTTCTCCCTTATGAATTGAATAGAATCGAATCCGAAAATATATAAGAGTGAACTCGGTTAGATTCGGGGATGTTCTTTCTGCATGACAGATATAAAACGTTCTCAAGGACATCAATACTAAAAATTGGATTCTGGATCAGTATACCTCTCAACGAAAATGGAGTTCCTGTCCTCTGGTGGCTTGGTTGGTAAAATCACATGACCGGTAATCAAGAAGCCGCGGGTTCGAGTCCTGACCGGAGGTGTACTTTTGAGGAAATCGATAATTTGTCACCATGCCGTCACTTTTCTTCAATTACTATTCACAGACATTAAACCAACTTCTCAATTAGTGAAAATATTATCTATTGGCTGAAAGATATATAACATGAAAAATACGCCGCAATCTTACTAGATCTTTCTTTTATTCTCTCCTCTCTCAGTTTTCTACAAATTGGTTTACTTTCAAGATATCCCGAGAAGCAACAGGTTGTCGATATATATTTTCATGGATCTTATCACTGTGACCCATGAAATTTGCCAAATGCTTTACTTCGGTCTCTTCTAGATTGAATTTCAGGCAGGTGGTAGCTATACGTTCGCGTAAATTGGTTCCTGGTATTCTGATAAATTCAGGCATGAAGACGGACTGACCTCAATTTTAAGTCGTTTATAGGTTATTTCCAAATTTTTCCTTAAATAATCATGAAATTTTTTCATATCATTGGTGGTTCAATTTTCTTTCGACTCCTGATTTGAACTTGAGGTTCCGTTACAGAATTGACGTTAATTTCCAATTCTTGAGTGAAGAGTATTAAAAAACTTGTATTTTTTCGTCCGACGTCATCATGCTTGATGATGTTTTAGTAATATTTTTCCTATATACTTCAGAAGTGTGCATAAAGATGAGGCCACTGTGGGATTTCTGAAATGTCCGCTTACATCATCTGCCCCTGTCAATGAATTTATTACACTTATCGAGTCATGGCAGTAGGCAGGATCGAAAACGTCTGATAAATAGTGGATATTCTGATTGATGGCATTAAAGGCTTTCAGAAATCTTGCTATTAATCTTATCGTCTGTCTTATCATTTCAAAATATCGCTCATTTCGAAATTTTTCGGATATTTTGTTTGCGTAGATAATCTCTAACTCATCATATTTTATGTCTCGAATATTATCGTTTCCCTAAGAGGTGAAAATACTTTCTCTCTCACCATTTCATTTGCTGCATGATGGAGTCTAGCCTCAACTTTTTTTGCATTGATGATAACAGCTCGAGTTCTTTTGCTAGATAGTCCCGTGCACGCTCTGACGTGTACGCGAAAACTATTCTTCGAAAAGAAAGTCTTACATTTTAGAAATGGAAGGAAATCTTATGCTTTCCCCTGTTTGGAGGCATTGGATCTTCTTGACACTACCAAACTTCCATCATTCAAACACGTCTTTGTGTTATATATAAAATTCCCTTTTTTCCTTAAAAGACCAATGAGATGTTTTCGTTCATTACAACCTTATGGTAGAACGATGAATTTTTCGACTTCTTCTTCATCTTTATGAACGTTTTCGAAATGTCTTGCGAATTTTGTTTGCCATTTGTGAAAAAACAGGCAAAAAATTTTTTCAAATCTCCTCCATTCGCTTTCGACACAGAAATGTGTAGGTTCTCCTTCTCACAATAATTGTAGTAGTGGAGTCGATAGTTTCATCATATGATTTCTGTAATGAATCTTCCCGGTCGGTGAGTTTACTTCTCCTTGAGAAATACTCTGCTCTGAGTTAGTGTCACTCTCCCTGTCTGGATGAAATGTAGGATCTGAAAAAAAAAATAGTCTGCTTTAATCATAGACATAGAGAAATAGACTGAGCAATACCAGAATTGGCTGTTTTATAGAAAGAGAGAAATGATCGCCAGGCCAATACATGTCTCTTTTCTGTTGATATAGACGTTAGTTACCGATTGAATTTTAATCTGGTAATCTTCTGAAACTCTTTAGGCTTTTCACTCCAAGTCTCTGAAACAAAATCAATTAAAAAATTGAAATAATTGATTTGCTCTTGCGTAAATTCTGCACTAATTTGTCAGGAGAAAATAAGAAATAATTGTTGCCTGACAATAAACGAAAAATAGAAATGATAACTTCGTAACGTTCCTTAAAAAATCTTCCGAATTTTAGTTTCTCTATTGACATTAATTTGTCAATGAAACGTTACGAAGTTAGCATTTCAAAGTTCTATTTTTTTGATTTGCTTATGACAAATTAGTGAAAGAATTCACGCATGAGAGCAAATCAATTATTTCAATTTTTTTTTTATTTTATTTCCGAGACTGAGAGTGAAAACCCTAACGAGTTTCAGAATAGACTTTAGTGTGTATCAATCAAAATTCTAGAGAAAGACAACTTGCTGGCCGGATGTTCAGTTTATCCCTGTCAGTTTTTCATGCACAGATAGAAAAAGGGAATGCTCAGTCAGTCAGCCATTTCTCTATGTATATGGCTTGAATTAGGTAGGTACTATTTATTGTTGTTTTCATTTTTTCGAGGTATAACAGTGAGGGAATGTCGTGCATGTCGAAGTTGAGAAGAAAAGTAGTCAAAAGTTTTTTCCTAATTAGAGCCAATTTTTATGATTTGGTTGTATCCTGCAAGGATAAATAATGACACTATCATGATTACTCACTCAAAACTCAGTAGTTTCTCATAGGAGATTTTCAGAATTTTCGCTTTCCATTATATACATCAGGAAGGAATTCGAAATACAAGTTTTGACTGAATTTTATTTCTATCACTTGTTGTGGAATGAATATGACGAATTACTTCCGAATATACAGGGTGTTTAGTGCATTGACCGACAGGATATTTTGGGGTTTGATAGATCCTATGTCCTTATTATTGTCACGGTAGTTTAGATATGTTTTTCACCCGGAATCTTTCCTTTAAACTGTCATTACTTTTTTGTTTGTGGTACATTCTGCAATGTATCCTTATTTTAAATAAATTATTACATGATACAATTGATATAAAAAAAAACTTCTGAGCTTTCGAAGTCGGAAATGTGTGTAAATGTTATGAAAGCTATAAAAAGTTCTCACTTTTCATAACATTTACACACAAGTTTTTTTCATATTAATTGTATTATGAAATTATTCATTTAAATACAACACAAACAGAAAAGTAATAACAGTTCAAAGTCAAGATTCCGGGTGATTTAAACAAAAATCTAAAAAAAAACATGTCTAAACTACCGACACAATATTGAGGACATAGGATCTATCAAACCCCAAAAAATCCTGTCGGTTAATTCACTCAACACCTTGTATATTCGGAAGTTTATTTCCGACATTGAAAGCTCAGAAATTTTAATTTTAATTTTAATTGTATCAAGTAATAATTTACACTTATGAGTTATGGATCTAAAACAGTTATTTTGTTTGTTGTAACATAACGCTACTCCGCATTTATCACAAACTGTTTGTGATACACCCGAACATTTGGGAACCTTACAACGAACTGTTTTGTCTACCCAAATTGGCCAGTGGCCAATTTTATCCTGCCTTACTGCCAATGGGGGGACATGTTGCGCTGGTCTCTTGTGTTTTTTTGCTTTCAGTTCATTCTCAACTGACCTTCGGTGATTGATATTAGGTTTCAAGCCTAGCTTGCATAAAGTCTCGCCGATCTCCTGCCGAAAATCTGCCGAAGAAATTTGTTTGCCTCTGCAGTTTTTTTGCGCATGCCTCACTCTTTGATATAACAGCCAAGAAATGGCCATAGTCAGGTCTAGAAGATGATAGAACATCCGAACCTGCCAAATTTTACTTCGTGTCAAAATTTTATACCTTCCCATAATGCTGTCAATCAAATCTACTCCTCCCATATGACTATTATACTCTGCGATGATATGAGGGCGATCAATGTTGATGTACTTCTTATTGGCCTTATCGTAACGTCTAAAGTGGGCTTTCGGCAATTCACCAGCAAAAGATGGTACGAGCGTTACAACTTTGTTGTCTTTCCATATAACGTTTGACATACCAATTCCCTTCATATCCGCCACATCTTCAACGGAAAATCCGCGTTTTTTTTTCATTACTTCCTTGTCAGCAGGTAGTTTACAATCTGGAATGCGATTGCCCCGAACTGTCCTAAGACTCAATATATCATCTTTAGCTATGTACTCCAGCAATTCCAAGGAAGTAAAGTAATTATCAAATAAAGTTGATAATTCCGATGTCTTCGTATGATCCTCGCCATTCTGACTACTACGTTTGAAGATGCTCCTAAATCTGGTTCTTTGGATAGCACAACATTTTAGGCTCCTGTTTCAGGTTCAATTTTATAGCCGAAACCTGAAACCCCACACAGTACAAAATTTATATGATTCCATTTGTGTGGTTTTTTGGGGTTATATCTTTTCAAGTTACTTCTTGCCTTGATGGAGCAAATCTGGGGGTCAATTCTCGAGATCACTCGTTCGTTGAACGTATACGTCCATGAACGAGTGAAATCGAACGTATAGTTCGAATCGAGTCAATGGGGTATTTTCCTAAATTTCAAAATATATGTCACTGAAATCCTGATTACTCAAATATATCGAAATATATTTTTTTAGAATTTTAACATATTGCGTTTTGTCTGTATTCACTTACGAAAATTCTGATTTCAGAAGTGGTCTCTTATGAACATTCTACGTCATTTTCACAATCCGGCAACGCCCGTCGAATCAATAAAGGTCATGAAAGTTTTATGATCATCATAGACTTAATAAATATCAAGTTTGGTGATCACATTTGATAAGGAAAACAAATAGTGCAGAGAAATATCAAACAATGACACAAAATGTCATCGTTTTTAAGAATATATAGACACAGATTACAGAAACAATTTTTTGAAATGTGTGGATATATATAGAATTCTATATCTTCTTGATCAGTTCCACTGTTGTCTAATTAACAGAAATTACTAGACTTCAGTAAAGGCATTCTACGTCACAAGCCTTTACATACTCGAAGTTTCGAAGGGTATATTTCTGAAATAAATTAATTTTGAAGCGAATCTTTTACGTGTTGGATAACTAATAGAAAAGGGTTTCCATAAATAATTTTAAACTCGATTTTGGAGTTTTAGGAAACTTGCCCATTCTCGAGCATATCTCCAACTACTCGTTCCGACGAAAGTGTACGTTCATTTCGAACGGAGAATAAACTTGGCCTCGTAGCAAAATTCATCGAATAATCAGCGTTTAATCATAAGCTCATATTAATAATTCTATGCTTTTGATAATTCTGTGCTTATTATGGTTGAACTTGAATTTTGAAAATACATCAAATCAAACTCTTCAGAGTTGGTTTTGTTTGATTAAAACATCAGTTTTGTAGTGAATAAAGATTTTCGTTTCTTGTTTGAATATGGAAAAGAGAAACAAACCAATGTCCGTCGAACAAAACAAAAATATTAATAGAGTTTATAAGCTCCCATCCTGAAATAAAGCAGAAATTCTCGTCAACTTTCTCTAGACAAGACTCCATAGCTTTGTGGAAAGATCTTACAAATATATTAAATGGAACCCCAGGTGCAAAAAAAGACTGAAAAGAGTGGAGGAACGTTTATAAAATACATCCTTGCTGACTATTTTTATATAATCTCAATGCAATTCTTTTAGAGTTGGCACGACATTCGGCCAAGGACGTGTAACGGTTTCAAATACAATCAATAAATACGGTACGAATTGAATTTGCAGGTTATGTTGATGTGGGGCGATCGGCCTACTGTTATTTTACCGCTACCGGTCAAGTGGGGTTAGATCTTGACGTTTAAGTTTTCCGTGCTCACAGATTTTTGAAGTTAGACAGCGTCAGATGAGTTTTCCGTGTAATTAGCCATTTTGTAAGTTCGGAGGTATCCATCAGGAATTTCTGGAGTTTTCGATAATTAAAATCGTCCATTTGTGGGATTAATCTTCGGATATCTGTGTGATCTCCTGACGAACTGGTTTATTTCGATTCTATATTGGCGTATCTCCTTAGGGAGGATTGATCCAGAGCTTTCTTCGCTGTGGCACGTGAAATTTTTCTTCATACAGGTAAGTTCGTCGTACGTCGTTCTGCAAATTCATTATTGAGTGCTTTTTCTCTCCATTACCAGCTATTGCCGTGAAATTCGTTGACTTAGAAGAATTAGTTGGGAGCATCCTGTGTTGATTGTGATAGAACCGAGGTTCTGGCTGTCTAATTGTATATTCGAGCTTGAAAAGATTTAGTGGGTTCACGTTAGATTTTAATAGTTCCCCCCGAAGAACTGGGTATGTATAAAACCATCTATTGTGATACATTATGTTGTCATTCATTCTTCCTTATATGGTGAGGATTAAGTTCTTACGTTCCTTTCGTATCGACAGGGTCCTAGTGTAGGGAGACGTATCCCAGTAGACATCCTAGTGTAGGGAGACGTATCCTAGTAGGCATCTTAATGTAGGGGGACGTATCCTAGTATAAAGAGGAAGTCCTTGAAATCCTCGTGTAGGGAGGAAGTCCTATAAATCCTAGTATAGTCACAGTCCAAGTCGGGCCTTCTAGAACTACTCGTGAAACCCAGTCCAAGTGGAGCTGTTACAACAGAAACCTTGTAGAATTTCATAACGAAGAGGCCATCTCCCCCATTCCGGAGTGGAGAGAGAGAACTCTCAGGACACGCAAGTGTATTATAGAAGTTGCATATCGTATTATATTGTTGCTTTCCTTAACGATAACGGTTTATATTGTAAAACCGTAACGTATTGCTATTATTATCACATTCTATTGCTTATGGAATGAGATATAGATGAATTTAGTTAGAGTACGTCATTCTGGTGACGTTGATATTCTGTGCAGTTAAATTGAACGTATATTAATGTTGTTCGTACATTTGGGAGTTCTGAAGAACTTCGCGCTGCGCCTGAGCTCAAGCGACGCGATTTCGGTTAATTATATAAAGGCCATCCTTTTGAAGTATTACAATTATAATTAGACACCACACACCCCCCTTGGCGTTCAATACAACTATAGCCATACAAGTAGGCCAATGTATTTTCTTTGCTGCCTGAATAAATCGTTCTTCAGTACAACTCGTTTGGTGGATTTGGGGTTGTTGCTGTTCCTAAGGGTATTTACTGGGGAAAATTTTTTTTTTTGGTGTAGCAGGGGGAAAATCTGCAAAACAGACGAACACACCCTCTCCTGAGGGGGAACAGTGTGGGGATTCTCACTCTCTGAGCTCGAGACCCACTAAAAACCCTTAACTGCTTGTTCATAGGTTCCGGGCATTTTGCCTATGAACCAGTTGACTCTTATTGTTTCTGGACTCTCACACAATCATAGTCGTGTTGATATTTGTATGCTGCCTATAGCTTTTATAGGTTAAGCTCTTCTTTGGTTACCCTATAAAAGCTATAGGCAGCATACAAATATCAACACGACTATGATCGTGTGAGAGTCCAGAAACCATAAGAGTCAACTGGTTAATAGGCAAAATGCCCGGAACCTATGAAGAAGCAGTTAAGGGTTTTTAGTGGGTCTCGAGCTCAGAGAGTGAGAATCCCCACACTGTTCCCCCTCAGGAGAGGGTGTGTTCGTCTGTTTTGCAGATTTTCCCCCTGCTACACCAAAAAAAAATTATTTCCCCAGAGGAAATAAATCTACCTGGCGCCCTACTTCTCTTTTGTCGGTTCCTAACATTGAACCCACCCCATCTTCACTGAGTGAGCCGTGGATACCCTCGCTTGGCAGCCCGGGTATTTCTTGCATTTTGGTGTGACGAAAGGTCACAGACGAAAACTAAAAAGTCGCAGATTAATGCCCATTCTTCTTCGAAAACGGGTGGTGGACCTGCAATAGTGGATCTTTCAGAGGCAGATGAAAAAATCGTGAGCATCATTGGTAATACTGTCATAAGAGGCTTATTGGGAGCTGTAGAACCACAGGCGCAGGAAATTGTGTTGGAAAATGATAAAAAAAGTGGAAACGACCAAAAACAAAAGGACGCCAATTCTCTTAATGCACCTCTGCAGATAACGTCTTTCTGATAATATAGGAAATGATGAGGCTCACGCTGGAAAAAAAATGGAAAAGAAAGAAATTTTGCTACGCAGCGTTTGGATAAAGCTGTAGAACAAAATACTCAAACGATAGATCTACTCCATCAAAAAATTCGAATTAAAGAATATTTCAAAAAAACACCTGATTATGGAACGAGGTGTCGCAGCAAAATAAAAAATATCAGAACTAAGAGAAATGAAAGGGATACTTTTGGAAAAAATGTGCTATAAATAACCCCAGGATGATTTCTTATCTGTGTTCTTGAATTTTTTTCTATATTTCATTATTAATATATGTTACTTACTCTTAGTTTTCTTTTAAATGAAAATATCAAAATTATAATTATGTATTTATTTTTGCTAATTCACATTTTGAAAATATTTCATGACTTTTATCCTAATTATTCTCTCCTCTACTAATTCAGGGTTGACTCTTGCCTATATAATATCACTCATGAAAAAAAAACTCTCACCTTCGTTTCCTTATCCAAATCATGAAGTCTCCTAGGAGGAGTAAGAAAAGGATTCAACTCTTCTAACAATTCTCGAACCAATTGTTTGTTCAAACGGAATAAACTTATAAACATATTTTCTGATAAATGATCGAATGGATTTTTTTCTGAATTAGTCATAATAATGTTTCTCGCGACCCCCTTGCACAAACCTTTCGGCTGCACTCATAATATTATGAATATTTTCTAAAACAAGATCCTCTAAATCCATTTTTGAATAATTTAAAAATATCAATGAAAAACTAATACACGAAAGTCGAAATATATGTGCTTAAGTCATCGAGCGTATGATACAAATCACTCGTTGTCGAACTAATGTTTGAACGATGATTTTAAACGAATAGTTCATAGATTCGTTCCCCGAGAATTGCAATTTCCAAAAATCTACGCTCATGACGTCATGAACGTATACGTTCAACGAACGAGAGAATTGACACCCAGTTCGTCCACACAAAGGTATGCCTCCAATGGAACTCTACTAAAAGTCCTATTCAGAGTTTCTACGGTAGGTCTAATTTTGAAAAGCTGGTCACCACTAGTTGCTTTACGTGAGGGTAAATTAGAGTAGTAGATAATGGCGAAAATAGTTCACTAGTTTTGAATGAAAAATCGAAAATTGCTCAGAAACTATAAAGTTTAGAAAAATTTTATGAAGATAGTTTCGAAATAAATTTTTAGATTCAAGAAATCAGGATGTTTTCTAATTGAGTGTCAATATTTATGGGGGTGATTTTTGGGCCCATTTTAAGAAAAAACTTCATATGAACATATGTCCTAAACGTCTCACCTTTTGAGATATAGGGTGATAAAGTTTTCAAAAATAAATCATTCATTATCAATATCTACAATACCACTTCAAATATTTCAATGAAATTTGTCATACTATGAATCAAGAGGCTTTTTTAATGTATTACTTTTTTCTAAATTTCCAACAGTGGCGTTCGTACGTAATTTGACCTACCTATTTTGGCAGACATTGATGGTAGGCCACAGATTTTTCCCGAAATATAAATTATATTTGAAATTTCCATTCATTCCTCACCAAAGTTGATTACTTGAGTTTTTTCAATCCGATTCACGGTTTCCGCTTAAAAAAATTAAAAACCGTTTCTCTGCATGATCATAACAATATCCTTAATACATACATATGACAATATCACCATGCAGAGACATGCGTAGATTTTATTTTTTAAGATGAAACCCGTGCGTCGGAGTAAAAAATTCAAGAGATCAAATTTGCTCATAGTTGAATACAGTCAGTGGCGTGCCACTGGCTGTCTAAATAATACCACCTTGTATCTCGAAAGGTGAGACGTTAAGAACATATGTTCATATGAAGTTTTTTTCTCAAAATTTGCTCATAGTTGAATACAGTCAGTGGCGTGCCACTGACTGTCTAAATACTACCACCTTGTATCTCAAGAGGTAAGACGTTTAGGACATATGTTCATATGGGCCCAAAAATCACCTCCATAAATATTGATATTCAATCAGAAAACACCCTGTATATTATTTGTAGTTGATGTTTGAGAATTACTTATGATCACTCTGTATATTTCAGAGTTGAAATTTTCTTTCACATGTAGGAGTAGCCAACTTGTGTACTCGAAAAAATTCTGTCTTTCTTCTTTAATTGCTATTTAAAAGAAAACCATATTTTCGATTTTTCGCCAAAATCTCGTGAAGGGTGCTTCTGAGCTATAAAGTAATCTGAATAATCTCATCATAACTTGAGCTTGCCATTCCATTTTTGAGTCCAAATATAGGGTGTTACATTTAAAATTGTAACTTTGGTCTATATCCCCACACTCACCACAAGAAAAGATTTTCAAAATATTTTCATTTACTCCCTCAAAGTGAGCGCCGCGTCTGGGGTGGGCCACCAGGTATATAAGTTACACCAATAAACTGCAGGATATCGGTATCGGTAATTTCAAAGATTGGTCAGGATTTCTTTGTTCTGTGATAAAAGTTATCAATGGACTCTATGACTCATGGGCCAACTTCCAAGTTCTATTCAAACAACTGGTAGACAACAACAGTTCCTTCGGAGCAGTAGAAAAACGAAACTGCTGAAAACAAATCTCAGAGGAGAGCCCGCCAGAATTATCCAACATCTGAAATATCACCTTCCAACTACCAAACCGCCTGGAAACTCGGAAACTCATAGAGGATAGATAGAACAACCCAAGGATGCTGTTCAATAAACACATGGACCAACTTCAATTTCACCAATCTGAATTTTGAATCAGCAGGAGCCATGAAAAAATTACACGACACTATCAGGGAAAGTACAGAAGCCCTGAGAAACATGAATATAAACAAATGGAAGACATAATTACATATCTCATGCTAAGAAAACTGGACTCAACTATTGCAAATTTCTATGAGCAAAGTGTGAACAAGCCACGAGATATTCAGCACTTGGATGACCTCATCAGCTTCCTAGTTCAACGTTTCCGAACACTTGAAGTTGAAACAAATACAAAAAAAAAACAGAAAGAAAGTACGATGAACACCAGAAAGTAAAAAGTCACCTCCAAAGCACAACAAAATGCAGAATATGCAATAATCTCCACGAGATCTACAGATGTGAAAAATTCAAGAATCTTAGCGTAGCTGAAAGAGAAGCACAACTGCCTGAGTCACCACTTCAAAACAAATCTGTCACTGTCGTTCCAGATGCCAAAATTGCAACGGTCGCCATTATACAATGCTCCATCGAGAAAAGCGAAATGATGATACAAAAAAGCCACATCCTTTCAACCCCACTCAAGAAAGGGTCAATTCACATCTGGGACACGCTACGAACAACCACTGAGAATCGAAGACCTCAGTGCTAGCAACCGCTTTCATCAGAGCCACCAACAAAAACGATGACGAAATAACTCTAAGAGCCTTGATTGAACCAGGATCACAAGCCCCATTAATCACAACAGCCGCAGCTCAAGCATTGGAAAAACAAAAAATCAAACAAAACGCTGAGTAACTGGCCTAGAAAATACCGCTACGGAATCCAGGTGGAAAATAAATACGAACATTACACCCAACTTCGACAATGAATTTGCAATGGAAGCTGAGCTCAATGTAGTAGGCAAAGTAACAAATAATACGCCATCCACTGTCCTTATACTAAAAACAACTGGGATAATATACAACTCGCAGAACCATTATTTCATGTACCAGGTCCAATCGACGTTCTACTCGGAATAGACTACTTCCCCAAGTATATGAAGTCTGGATTTAAGGCAACAGAGGATCGACTAGTGGCACAAAACACTCACTTCGGTTGGATTTTTAGCGGAACCGCTTCAGAGAGTCCACAACTTCGTGTAGCAAGCTTGATCACGAATTTGAATGAGAATTCACAACTCTCAACATTCTGGAACATCGAAGAAGCAGAAAATTCCGAAGAAAAAATAAACGACGATACTTTTGTCGAAGAATTTTACTCCAACACTGTTCGACGAGACGAACACGGTTACACTGTGAAACTTCCATTCAAGGAAAGTACAAATCAGCTAAGAGAATCGAAGCAGAGGGCACTGGATGACTATTTAAATTGGAAAACAAGCTGGATGAAGATGAAAAGCTCAGCACTATGTATAAAGAATTCATGCAGGATTACATTGCGCTGGGTCATATGAAAATTGCTAGCTCAAATAGTTCAGCGAAGAGGTATTATATTCCGCATGAACCTGTATTGAAAGAAGAACGTGATACGACAAAGCTAAGAGTCGTATTCGATGCAAGCGCAAAGACAAGCACCGAACTCAGCCTAAAGGACATTCTTCACACAGGACCGAAACTACAGCAGGATCTCATAGATATTCTGATAAGATGGCGAAAGCACAAAATAGGCATAACAGCTGACATTTCACAGGGAGAACTTTCTTTAATCTTCCACAATAGAAAACATACTCTGCTGAACATCCAAAAGGCAAAGCCCATGGAGGCTCAGCTATCCTTATTGGTAGTAACCTCAAAGACCATACATTACCCAATTACATTACTGAAGAGATACAAGCAACAATTATCAGAGTATATACATCTACATGGAGCTTCGATGTTTCAGCTATCTATTCCCCGCCTCGACATAACATCACAGAAAACAAATATTTGGAATTTTTCGATAAATTCGAACATTTTATAATAGGAGGAGACTGGAATGCCAAGCATACTCACTGGGGATCACGACTGATAACTCCTAAAAGACGCAACCTATTGAAGGTCATAATGAACAGAAATCTAGATGTAGTTTCTTCAGAAACACAAACTTACTGGTCACCTGATCTAAAAAAAAATCCCAGACCATATCGACTTATTCGTCACGAAAGGTTTCGTAGACCTTGAAACAGAATCAACCCCGGATCTATTAACAGATCACTCGTCCATATTATTGAAGACTAAACCTAGTCTCACAACACATCAGACAAACTGGAACTTATTTCAAAGAATCCTAACTGACAACATCAAACTGGACATGAAACTCAAAGATTTGGAAGAAGCCTCCAAATATATTGTGGAAATGATTCAGACAGCAGCCTGGGATAGCATACCTACGAAGTCTAAAGAAAATGGGAAAACGAAATTACCTCTGTACATTCGAGAACTAGTGACCGTGAAACAACAAGCGAGGGGAAGATGGCAGAGATCTCGAAATTCGGCGGACAATTATAATGAAAATTTTATTCATCTGTCAAATTTGACAGACAACAATGTTCCGACTAATTTTTGATTGTTTTTTTAGCCAATGAGCATACAATTAGGCGATAATTTTGCACTAGTGCAAATTATCGAAAATTTGCACTTGTGCAAAATTATCAGGTCCTTTAAAATAAAAGCAGACGTAATTATAAACGTTTATTACTTATTAAAGTTACATGAAAACTGTTGAACCTAGTTATTGAAATTTTTACAATTGAAAACAAAAGAAATGCCAGTCGAGCATACTTAGTCCGCCAGTTTCGTAAGTTTTCCGTCAGAAGACGAATATTGCACCAGAAGAGCACCTGATGATGGCAAGTTACCTTGCCGAAATGCATAGTGCATAATTTAAATATATAGTGGAGTAGACCATTTATTTGTTTATAACCATTATTAAAAACTCCACCGATGGACTATTACCAGATTTTAAGAAATGCCAGTCGAGCATACTTAGTCCGCCAGTTTCGTAAGTTTTCCGTCAGAAGACGAATATTGCACCAGAAGAGCACCTGATGATGGCAAGTTACCTTGCCGAAATGCATAGTGCATAATTTAAATATATAGTGGAGTAGACCATTTATTTGTTTATAACCATTATTAAAAACTCCACCGATGGACTATTACCAGATTTTAAGAAATGCCAGTCGAGCATACTTAGTCCGCCAGTTTCGTAAGTTTTCCGTCAGAAGACGAATATTGCACCAGAAGAGCACCTGATGATGGCAAGTTACCTTGCCGAAATGCATAGTGCATAATTTAAATATATAGTGGAGTAGACCATTTATTTGTTTATAACCATTATTAAAAACTCCACCGATGGACTATTACCAGATTTTAAGAAATGCCAGTCGAGCATACTTAGTCCGCCAGTTTCGTAAGTTTTCCGTCAGAAGACGAATATTGCACCAGAAGAGAACCTGATGATGGCAAGTTACCTTGCCGAAATGCATAGTGCATAATTTAAATATATAGTGGAGTAGACCATTTATTTGTTTATAACCATTATTAAAAACTCCACCGATGGACTATTACCAGATTTTAAGAAATGCCAGTCGAGCATACTTAGTCCGCCAGTTTCGTAAGTTTTCCGTCAGAAGACGAATATTGCACCAGAAGAGCACCTGATGATGGCAAGTTACCTTGCCGAAATGCATAGTGCATAATTTAAATATATAGTGGAGTAGACCATTTATTTGTTTATAACCATTATTAAAAACTCCACCGATGGACTATTACCAGATTTTAAGAAATGCCAGTCGAGCATACTTAGTCCGCCAGTTTCGTAAGTTTTCCGTCAGAAGACGAATATTGCACCAGAAGAGAACCTGATGATGGCAAGTTACCTTGCCGAAATGCATAGTGCATAATTTAAATATATAGTGGAGTAGACCATTTATTTGTTTATAACCATTATTAAAAACTCCACCGATGGACTATTACCAGATTTTAAGAAATGCCAGTCGAGCATACTTAGTCCGCCAGTTTCGTAAGTTTTCCGTCAGAAGACGAATATTGCACCAGAAGAGCACCTGATGATGGCAAGTTACCTTGCCGAAATGCATAGTGCATAATTTAAATATATAGTGGAGTAGACCATTTATTTGTTTATAACCATTATTAAAAACTCCACCGATGGACTATTACCAGATTTTAAGAAATGCCAGTCGAGCATACTTAGTCCGCCAGTTTCGTAAGTTTTCCGTCAGAAGACGAATATTGCACCAGAAGAGAACCTGATGATGGCAAGTTACCTTGCCGAAATGCATAGTGCATAATTTAAATATATAGTGGAGTAGACCATTTATTTGTTTATAACCATATATTATTATTTTGCCATTCTCGATTCGGTGTGAGAAACAGACGGTTCGTCTTCACGTTAGATCCTCGTTTTGACAAAAGTTTTTTGTATAATCTTAAAAAAAAGCTTTGATAAGAAAAATTAAATAAGAAACGGTTAATTTGACCTGCCTAACGGGACAAATGTCTTCATTAGTAGTGTTTCTGATTAACCATTTACTGTCTGTTAATCTGCGGCCTCCTCCTTCGTAGATTTTTCAGAACACTGGATTATATTCTATTCTATTTGTGCTAGTTCCATCATTAAACTTTTCTTCTTGAAAGAAATCCGTCAAACAGTTGGTTGCTTCACCTCCTCGAAATGCTAGCTCATAAGATATGAGATGAAAAAAATTTTTCTGCAGCTTCAAAATTTGCAGCAATTCTTTGTAAGTAAAAGCCGACAAGCCTTCTTTTCTCTTTTCCGGGTTCATTTGTGATATTTTGCGCGCAGCATCTCTTGCACCCCTAGCCGATTTAAATCTTACATCATTAAATGGATCTATTGCAATGCCGAAATCTTCGCAATATTTTTCCTGAACAAGTTTTGCTGTCACGTTCCACATTGTTTTCACCACACTTTCTTTATAAAAGGATCCATCCTACTTGCGCATGTTGCTTGCTCAGTCCTTTAGAATGAAGGCAATTTTTCCCACCAAAGTTCCTCGTTCTAATAAGTGATTTCTTTCGGCACAAAATAGTGCAAGAATTTACGCAAGAGCAAATCGTTCATTTCCTTTTTAATTGATTTTGTTTCAGAGATTGGGAGTGAAAACCCTAAAAAGTTTATTAAGAAATGCAAAATCCTCCCAGAATAAATTTCAATCGATATCTTGAAATTGTGTCCATACTCACGTTTTTGACTTTTTTGCATTCGTTGGCGTAAGATAGTCTATATTCTTATCAATAGGTACCTTTACACTAACACTCTTTCGCGCGCGATCGAATCGCGAGTGCCAGTCACTTGTGTTTTCGCGCGGTATGGAGTGGCGCGTGTTAACTATTTTGTGCCTTGTGGTCGCAACGGCTTTTCGCGCAGTCTTGCGTGTGCTTTGGAGCGTCCAATTCGAAATATCTCATTATAAGCGAGAGGTTGGCGTGACTCGTGGCATGTTGAAATTTTCAACGGTTTTAGCGGCACTCCATAGCTTGAAATGAACAAATTGAATAAAAAACGAAAACTGAAAGTGGCTTTATGCTTGGCAGTGTATCTGAATATTCCAAAGAAGACTCTTGATTGAGTTGCGTGAAAATTTTCCTATGGACTTCAGGAACTATTTGAGAATGGATGGCGAATCCATAAAGTCCCTGCTCCAGAAGCTTGAATCTCCCATGCTCCTTTTAAATTGAAGACTTGTATGAATAATCATTAATTAATACATACCTACATGTACTTGCGAATTTTGAACGTATATACTTCTTCAATTAGGAACCCGCGCGAATACACAATCGCCCCGAATCTACACAAACTCAGTCACTCGGGCTAGTCGCTCGCGAGTTTTTACACGTCCAAAAACCGGGCGAATGATTTGCCCTTACACTAGCATTCTTTCGCAAGCGATTGGCACGGGGAGTTCTAGTCGCGCAGGAAAGAGCGTTAGTGTAAAGGTGCCTAATATCTACAACAGAAGCGTTTCCAAATCGCGACATTGCACTTAGAAAATTTGACAATGGGTTTTTTATAATGCGTCGAAAAATGTTTCATTGCCCATAGCAACGATTTTTTCCAACAGCTCCTACGTGCCTGCAATAAGTATAAATTATACAATTATCGTCGCCACTGGTGGCGGCAATGTGACAGCAACACAATACGTTTTGATGGATTCACAAAATTTTCTTATTAAATTTAACTCTTGCAATGAAAATGAATCGATAATTTTTGACAAATCTACTCTCATGCAAGTTAAACTGTAAAAGGCACTCGAGCGCTCCGCGCACTCGTGCTCTTTTTCAACTTAACTTGCATTCGAGCATATTTCCCAAAAATTTTCGATAAGTTTCATTGCACTAGTTAAATTACAACTGAATATGGACTCGTAGGAAATCTAAATTGAGAAATGGAACGTGTCGCCATCAATCGAAGGAGTAGTAGTTGTGTCATTCTTAGATATAGCCAGTCAAATGTCTCTGCCTGTTAGACCTTTCAAGCCGAAAGAAGTTTTTCATGAAATAAAGGAGTAAAAAAACAAGAAAGCTCCCGGATTGGACCTGATAACAGCAGAAATTCAGAAACAACTGCCACAGAAAGCCATCACATTCATCAATACTCTCTTCAATTGAATGACGAGTCTGTCTTATTTTCCTACAATCTGGAAATATGCTGAAATGATTTTTCGGTTACCTAAACCCAAAAAACCTGAACATGACGTTAAATCCTATATACCCATAAGTCTATTACCAATCTTAGCAAAACTATTCGAGAAACTCCTACACAAAAGATTGAAGAAGGACATGAACAGACTCATACCCAATCATCAACCAGGTTTTAGGGAACACCACTCTGCAGTTCATCAAATACATCGTGTAGTGAACACTATGTCAACAAGCCTAGAAGATGTAATAAATAGGAATATTGACGAGATATATATGCTTATAGAATATTGGCAAGGAAATTCTTTCTCGGGATCTCAGCGTCCCAGATAATTAATTGCATGAGAATAAAGTTTTGATGACGAGCGTATGAATGATATTTTTCCAGTTAGAAGATAATGGCCGTTTGCACCGTTTGTCTAAACAACGATTATATTCTTAAACAACGTTTAATTCCTTAACCGGGTTGTACCGTTCCTAAACGTTGATTATAAGGACCTTAAACGTTATTTAAACTAAACGCAGAATTTTGCTCGATTAAAACGGTGATTGAAGTAATACTTCAAATTCGATTGACAACCACAAATTACAGAGAATAGATGGGACACCTCTTAACCCCCACCACAATTGATGTTTTTAGTGAGGATCGCAACCGCTTGGTGGCGCTACATTCGCAGTTAGTTTATTTTTCAGCCGCTAGGTGCGATTCAAGCATTGCAGCAGTGACAATAAAGTTCAGAAGTTGAGAGGTTGAGTTCGTTCTTTTCTGTTGTATTATTAGTATTTATTTTATGTCATTGTTTTCAGGATTCATATATTTTAGAATTCTTTCCGTTCAACCGTACGTTTTCTGACTCGAAAAAGGTCTTTTCACTTGTTCCGTTTTTCCTTCTCTACAATTGTTTCTGTCTCTTTCCGAGCCCATTGATTTACCGAACAATTTGAGTTTATCCAATGGGGGACTGAGTTACCCATGTTGGGGACAGTTTTCCGGGGTACCTACTTCTTCGAGTTCCGGCGCTGAAGGTCAAGATCAGTATGAATTGAGATCGACAGGCGAGTGAGTGACGAACGTGAAAAATAGTTTCCCAACTTACGAGAATATAAACTCCAGGGCGAGTGATTTGTCACATTTAATTCTGCTTTATTGCACCCTTGTGGGGTGATATTGTCTTTAGACTTTCTGCTTGACTGAAAATCCGAGTTAGCCGTGATCTAACCATTCCCTGCTGTATATAGTGCTTTCCGTTACCGTAGGGTGGCATTTGGGTTCCAGGAGGTATTGGGCCCCCCTGACTTTTCCGATTCTTGAATATTTTACCGTTTCGTTTCGATTTCCAACCGTTTGAATTATAAGTTATAGGTTAGATTCGCCGAGCATAGAGTTGGGATTCTATAACCGTTAAATACCCTCACCGCCGGACTCTGAGGCCGCTGTTTGACAGTCAGTCATCTCCTGTGGTGTATGACATCAAGGATGGCAGTGGTAAGGTTGTCAGACACATCCACATAAAGGACCTGAAATCCCCTGGGATTGAAAGGTATATGCCGTTAAGAACATGACCGAATAATTTTCCAATTTGAAAATTCGAGAAGGCTAAAAGTCCTCTTACCGAAATGGTGGATGCGCCAACCGACAGTTTTTAATTACCGTTCGAATTCATCAGGTCATGAAATGACGCCGAGTTCAATAACCCCGCAGCTTTCACAGGCTGAGACCGACATTTAGAAATACCGCAACGATACCCAGGGGGGTTGAAAGAAAAATAAAACTTCGTTTTATTTTTTGCCGACGAAGGAGGGGGATGTGACGAGGCAGATTTTGCCCCGCTTCGAAAAGGAAATTTCTTCGCCTATACTTGCATAATAAGATCTATCAACCGAAATATTTTCGAAGAAAACCGTTATGTTATAATAGGGGGTCTTTACCGATTTATTTTATGTCATTGTTTTCCACCGACCAGTCCCATATTTGTAGCGGAAACCGTATATGTCTTTTGTTTTCAGAATTCATATATTTTAGAATTCTTTCCGTTCAACCGTACGTTTTCTGACTCGAAAAAGGTCTTTCCACTTGTTCCGTTTTTCCTTCTCTTCAATTGTTTCTGTCTCTTTCCGAGACCATTGGTGGGGAAAGTTTTCCTGGGTGCATACTTCTTCGAGTTCCGGCGCTGAAGGTCAAGATCAGTATGAATTGAGATCGACAGGCGAGTGAGTGACGAACGTGCAAAATAGTTTCCCAACTTACGAGAATATAAACTCCAAGGAGAGTGATTTGTCACATTTAATTCTGCTTTATTGCACCCTTGTGGAGTGATATTGTCTTTAGACTTTTTGCTTGGCTGAAAATCCGAGTTAGCCGTGATCTAACCATTCCCTGCTGTATATAGTGCTTTCCGTTACAGTAGGGTGGCATTTGGGTTCCAAGAGGACGTTGGGCCCCCTGACTTTTCCGATTCTTGAATATTTTACCGTTTCGTCCCGATTTCCAACCGTTTGAATTATAAGTTATAGGTTAGATTCGCCGAGCATAGAGTTGGGATTGAGGCCGCTGTTTGACAGTCAGCCATCTTGAAGTCACCGAGAGAGAGAGAGAGAGAGAGAGAGAGAGAGAGAGAGAGACTGAGAGACCGAAGGAAACCGACAGCGATAGAGAGTGTATTCCAGCTGAACTGGTGACTCGTCTTAATTCCGTTTATTCTCCGATACCGTTTATATTTTTCCGAACATTCAATTGAGACCTGACTTACTTCCGTAAATTTTTCCGAAACCGTTCATTTTCCTGAAGTGAAATTTTTCCAGCCGTCCTGCGCCGACCAGACCCAGCCGTTGACGTCCACGATTTGTTGTACCTGTATATTTTCTTTTGTGTACAGTTTATTTTGATAGAAATAAATAGTTGAATATTCATTTTTGTTGCCAATTATTTTGCCAGTGAGAGTCTATTTCTTAAATCAGTTTCATCTAAGAGTTTAGTTAGAAGAGGTAAGTACTCTTTCTGACGCCTAAAGACCGTTGAAAAGCCGACACTTAGAAGATGTTACCGCCTTAAGCCTAGTTCTCAGAGCTTCGTAGTGTCGCCAGCGACAATCCCCACTCCTTCCTACATTCTCACATGACGTGTTGTGTTCTCCGCTGTCATAAACAGCTGATTGTCAAATACGATTGGAAAATTCTATTCTATTTTGAATTTATATTACATATATCTTTTCAAAAATGAATTTTCGAGTTGCTGGCACCATAATGTCCGAAGTAAACATGGTGTTCGAACTAAAATTGTGGTGGAAAAATTAGGTGTTGTGTATGCGGACGTAACACAACTTGAAATATTTTACCAAAAAGGTCTCTTTGATTTTACTTCCAGTTAATATAGGTATATTCAAGGATTAAATCTCTATTTTTTCATTCCTCAGATGTCTCAGTGGTTTTTCCACTAACAGTATTAAATAAATTTGCATTAGTACAGAGGCCACGAAAGTATTCAATAACTTGGGCAAGTCAAACAGTATTTTGGGAGGAAATGAATAATTATGCCATCCTCTCGCATATGGATGTGGAGACCGAAGAAATAGAGACAGTATAAGATAAGAAGTGTTACTCAAATGACCCGAGACAAGAGACGACTAAAATAATTGGATGCTATTGAAAGAGCTATTCAAATATATGGGTTATATTCTATACTCATTATATTTATGATGTATGTGTTGAATATTTTTTTACTGGATATAATTTTATACTGTTCCTATTTTTGAACCAATTATATTTTCATATTGTTTCTGTTTTATATTTATAGTAAATACACCTTTGCATCTTTTCGATAAAATTTAATACAACCACATTACATCATATTATGTATATACATTTAAAAAAAATATTCGTTCCATGTGTAAATTGCTTGTACATACGCTGCTGAACGAATGGTCAGCCCAACACTTTCCGCATGGATCGGATCCAATATATTTCACAATCCTCATAGCACCATTTTATCAAAAAATTGTCATTATTCCCTTCTTTACATGTACACCAATTCATCTGTACTGACCCTTTTGTGAAAAACTTCTCACATAATATTTTGTTTCAAACAGCAAAACCCAGATATAATGCGAGCATTTGTAGGCTGATAAGCACTTGAATGCTTTCATTTGCTGATTTGTCTAAAAAGTGGTTGTGAAAACTAGAAAAACCACAATATCATCATATTCCATCAGGACTGTAACCTCGTATATCTCTTGCTTAAATGGTGTATGGATCAAAACCTCCAATCTTGTTTATTTTGAGGGAGTAACGTTCAGCTACTTCTTTATTTGTTTTGGGAATTTCAATGAAATAGGCACTTTTCGTATTCACTGAAAGAAAATTGGAATTTAATTCAGGAAATCTTGACATATTTCTCATTTCAAAACGTGAAATTAGCTTACTTTTCATATATCTATTACGGATTGGCCGAATGAATATTCATGGAGTATATAGCAGTGAACTCCCATGGTTCATTAGGAAGTTAAATACCTATCTGCCGCAGTGGCCTAGTGAATCCACCTTCTTCTCCTTATTTTATTTCGCCTTTCGCCACGAATATAAAGCTGTATACTTGTAGAAAAACTCCATTCTGAAATAAACAATAAATATGAAATGAAAGAATATTTCATTTCTCCGTGATAATTATCATTGGTAATATATTTACCTGAATTTAGATGGAAAATATACCATGATTAAAAAATACTGAAAAGAAAAAAATTATTTCATCTCGTGGATTTCAAAGGCTTTCTTAGCATATCTCTGGACCAACTTATAATTTCATCTTATGTCAATTGAGGAATCAGACAGTCAAGATTAACATAAAAAGATAATTATTATTCATTTATATTGATGGTTTCACTAGGTGGGAAAACAATATTTGTTTATTTATATACCTGCAATGTGCAATGTATACCGATTGTATATTTTTCTTATGAAGATTATTCTAAATTCGTTGAAAGTACATAAGTAGATGTCTGTCTACTTGAAAAAACCTGTACATATATTTTGAATATTATTCTGAATTTTTAATGCGAGTATTTTCACTTAAATTCTTTGAAAGTTCATAATTGTTCATTCATATTGATGGTTTCACTTAGTGGGAAAACAATGTTTGTTTATTTATATACATGATAATGTTCAATGTATAACTATTTTATATATTTCTTGTAAATATTATTCTGAATTTGTTGAAAGTACATAATATTTTCACTTTGTGGGAAAACAATGTTTGTTTAATTAAAAATTCACGAATATGTAAGTAATGATTATTATTATGTAAATAAACATTATTATTATAATTATTAATATTATTTCCTTAGCAGCATCCTTTCCTTTAAAATAGTTCAAGCTTTCTTGAACTAAATATTTCGCGGACCCAGTAGTGCGAACGGTTTTGAAATTTCGCGCCTTTTCTCGCTAATACAGACTCCTGTATTGTTGATAATACAGTTTCCATAGGTTGCTTGTAGTACGGATCGCATCCGCTATAGAAAAGCGCCAAACAATATTTCATCTCATAGAAGGCCAGTGTCCCATCTATTCTCTGTAATCTGTGATTGACAAATGTGTTTTCTATTTGTGTTGATATAAAATTCGAATTGATACTGGATGATTTGGAAGATGAGATATTACTTGATGATAATCTTGATGCACTTGGCAATATCGAATTTGGATTTCCCAGATATTTTTCCCGTAGAAGAAATTATTTCGAAAGGATGGACCTCACTTTTTCAGAAGATTTCGTTTAACGAAAGAAACCGTGTTATTTTTTTTTGCCATATATGGAGAATGATTTGGAATTTAATAATTAGTTATATTATACAAATATAGATATTTCAGGAATAATAGTGTTGACCCAATATATCAATTGCTACCTACATTGAGGTTTTATGCTAGTGCTGGTCAGTTGGCTTCTGTTGATAATTTCATAAATGTAGATGTATCGAAAGGATCAAGAATTATTGCTGCAGTTTCATTAGCAATTGGTAAATATATTCCGAATTCATTAAATGACCAAAGATGAGGATATAGTGCAAATAATAATAATAATAATAATAATAATAATATGCCGACTCGAACCGCTGAAGGTGCTGCGCAGGATATTCATCCAGTGCTCACCCAAGCGGGGTTAGTTAGAAAGCGCATGAAGTGGACAACGTCCATGAATGAAACTATTGTGCGCATATATAACTCCATCACGGGACTAGGGCAGAACACGAACAACTATAGGAAAAGGCTCCATGAGGAATTCTGCATTGCCTACCCAAATCTCAATGTCACTGAACAACGAGTGGCAGACCAGTACCGCGTAATTCTGAGAAATGAACTAATACCAACGGCACGAATCGAAGCAATTAAACGAGAACTTCAGCGTCCGCTTACAATAGAGAGTAACACCAACACCTCTGATGAAATTCTCATGCCTGGGCAACAACAGGCAGAAGAAACTGATACTGAAACTCCATCTTGCAACACAAGTGAGCCTGAACACCAGGACGATAGGGAAGAGCTCCACCGACAAGTTGACTCTGACATGAGGAGATACTTTGCCGAACTGGAAGGAACAGATCCTCTTCATCGAGTAGTACCTCCACGACTCAATACATCCAAAAAACTGTCACTTATAATCGACATCTTGAATAAGGACGTTTTACCTGAATACCTACAGAACGGAAGTTCATTGGAATATCTGCATCTAGTTTTTCACTGTGCAGCGCTGACGACAGCGAAAACCATAGGGGCAAAAATTCGCCGAACGAACAACGATGGTCAAAAATTACACAAATTACACGCGCCAGCATGGCAGAAACGTCTTCAACACAAAACAGAAAGGCTAAGAAGAGACATTGGACGACTGACGGAGTACTTGAACGGGAATCGAGGAAGAAAGGTTGTGAAAGCTGCCAAAGAGATCATGGATAGAAACAGGACACACACAGAACGAGAGACGGAGAATGCTACAGCTCACCATTGCCTCGACACTCTGAAGCAAAAATTAAGTCTGTATGCAGAACGCCTGAGAAGATATAAAAGCAATTATAGCCGGAAAAGAGACAATAATTCATTCGAAAAGTCGGAAGAATCTTTCTACCGGTCACTCACATCGTCGGATGGAGAAAATGGAAAGTTACCACCAAAGGAAGCCATTGAACAATTCTGGACCGAACAATTATCAACGAAACCTCAGTTCAATGGAGATACCGGATGGATTGAAGATGAAAAATCTGAAGCTATAAAATATGAGCCGATGCAGCATGACATGATCACAATTGAAGAAGTAAAATCAGCTATCAGAGGACTGCACAACTGGAAAGCACCTGGGCCTGATGGATTACAGAACTTCTGGATCAAGAAACTTTGGATCATGCATGAGAAATTGACCTACGCAATAAATGATGTCATTGAAAATCCTGAAAGAATGCCAGTATTCCTTACACATGGCACAACATACCTGTTACCTAAAGACCAAAGGAATACAGAAGACCCATCCAAGTACCGACCGATCACATGTCTTCCAACGATGTACAAATTAATCACATCGTGCATATCAAACCGAATTCACAACCATTGGTAAACTGATTGGTAAACCTTTGCATGGGAGGCACCAGAATGAGGTCAGCCATGATTGCGTCGACATATCTGCGTCGAACTACTGGTTGACTTCCGGAAGGTTGTTTCCTGAGACAGAGGGCTTCATGCTCGCCATCCAGGATCGGGTGATTCCAACAAGAAATTACATGAGATACATCGCCAAGGATGCTTCAGTGGCGGACGATAGCTGTCGTTATGGCTGTGCGACACATGAAACTATCCAGCACATCACCGGGGGATGTCAGAAGTTCGCAGGCACGGAGTACAAAAATAGACATGATGCTGTTGCCAAGATTCTTCACCAAGAATTGGCACTAAAACACCAACTTCTAACTTCGAAAAGGGTTCCTTATTACAATTACCATCCAGATGCTGTGCTGGAAAACGAACATCACAAGCTCTACTGGGATCGCACTGTTCTCACAGATCGGAAAATAACCCACAATAGACCAGACCTCATATTGCTCAATAAGGATGAGGACACAGCACTATTCATCGACGTGGCAATTCCAAATAATAACAATCTTCTAGATAGACACACTGAAAAAATTTCAAAATACAGAGATCTCGAGGAACAAACCAGAAGACAGTGGAAGCTGAAAGATATAAAGACCATCCCTATTGTCATTTCATCTACAGGCCTGATACCGAAGAAACTACTAGAGAACTTGAGAAAACTTCAGTTGGACGAAAATATTTATAAAGTCATGCAGAAGGCGGTACTGCTCGGAACGGCGAGAACTGTACGCAAGTACATGGGGAATGCAGAGGAACACCGTCTGCTCCGACAGGAAGTGCGGGTGGAGCAGGAATCCAACCTACAGCAGGGAGCCGAGGAGCGACCCGAACCCGACCACCACCACGAGCCCGAAAACCTGGAAAGGGCTCCAACAGAGCTTAATCCTTTTGATATCTGAGATATCTGGGATAAGTGAATTTTCCTCTGGAGAGGAGTGTGAAAGCCGCAAGGCTAAAGTCAATAATATAGTTTATTCTGTGAAATACAGGTATAAACAGTAATCACGGAGGCGTGAGCCTGTACATGATGTGAGTAAGATACATGCATAATAAGAATAGCCAATATTCAAACTTAACATAAATTTCAATGTGACGAAGAATAAAGTTACATTTAGGATCTAACACAAATACAAGCAGAAATAGAACATTATGACGGAATGCATCGTGATCAAAAGATGTTTATTCAAGTGATAGTTGGAGTCATGCTCATGTGGAGGTTTTTGAACTAGGTATGGGCAATTCAACAGTCCTTTCACCAGACGACTTCTCTTCCTAGAAAAATCGGATGTGTTGATGCTACCCATGTTCGCAATTCAAATTCAAAACACAACACCGAAACTCCAAAAAAATGTTCAAAATTCCCACCTTGACAACAGAAATTTAGTCACAAAACCTTGACTTCTTTTTCTTTTTAATTTATCTTCTATGATGTGCTTGGCTGAAATTTTGAATTTTTTATGCTGTGAGTGGTGTTGCCAAACCTATCGATGATTAAAGTAAACAACGATTATGATTTCACGGTGCTAACCGTCAACCGCTAAGCAACGTTTAAATATTAAACATCGATTAGTTTAACCATAGTTACCAGCGAAACGGTGCAAACGGGCATAAGTGTCAAAGAAGTAGAGTTTCATGTCGGACATGAGGCCGATTTTGAGTTGAAAGAAAAACGGTTTTGTTTAGACAATAACTCGTCCATAAGAGCTTATATATCAATTCAATATTCAGAGATAATCGATTCGGCGTTGTAAGAATTAGCACGCTCTTGAGTTTTAACCGGCTAATTGAATTAGTTCAGAAAAATGCAAGGTTAGCGCGTCGTGGAATAATTGGGGATACACCCACGAGAGGTGGAGAAGAAATTTGGGTTTTTGGTCTAAGAAGGGAAATGATAAAAGGAACCAGAAAAAAGGAAGGGAGATGGTTAGAAAATAGACGTCGGGAAGACGGAAGTAGAATCCGGGATTCGAAGAAGAAGTCGTCGGGAAGACGGAATAGAGTAGATTTGGAAGTATGAGAGTAAATTCGGCAGTTCGAGAAATTTAGAAGTATTTTTCGGAGTTAGGTCTCAAAAGGGGAGACGGGTATAAGCTATTCGGGGAATAGTGTAAGAGAGTTCGTATCGTGATTAAAGTCAGTTTAGTGCGTAATAATTGTTTTTTTTGTGGTAAAGATCGGATATAGGATTTTTAGGAACTTTGGATAGGCTCGAGCGTTAATCGTTTGTCGACGTAAAGTGCGGGAGGTGCGGTTGAGTGAGAAGAATTCGCCGTTCTGTGTGCGAGGAAAGTCTGGTGATCGAAAAAGTTCACCATCAGCCCCTTCAGGCGAACGATGGTCGAAGAAAAAGGTAGAAAGTTCCAATTTTTGTTAGTCCAGAGTCCTGAAAGCTCCTCTAAAATTAATTTGATTTTTGATCATATTTTTATTGTTGTTGTGCGTTTGAGAAAAAAGAATTTTAATCCAGGATTTTGTTGACGAAATTTTGAAGTTAATTGCTTTGCGCACTTTGCATGTGTGAAAAAAATTGAGATTTTATTTTGGTCGTCATCGACCAAATAAGTGCTTATAAAGAACTATTCAAATCTCTGGAATAGATTTATTCGTTAAATTTTACCAGAGTTCAATTTAAATTTTTTCCCCAGAAAATATAGAAAAACATCAAAGACCTGTCCTTCGCGCGATGGGCTGAATCCACCATTTTTGCCTTTAAAGGAGCCTTCAATTTTGTGTGTTAACATCTAAAAAATAATCAGCCCTTGTTCAGTGGAAAGCCACTCCTTCATTGATTCCAGATGAGGGGTGTTTTATTTCGAAGAGAACAAATATTGCACAGCTGTATTCCTGGATTCATCTCAAGCTTTCAATAAGGTATGGCACAACGGACTTCTATTCAAAATCATGAAACTACTCACCTAACCATATTATCTAATCCTGAAATCCTACTTTTAGCTTTAATTCATAGAGGCCTGATGAAGCAGATGAAAATCTGTGAAACGTCGCCAAATAACGTGCGTTCAAAAAAATTCGTCGTCAAGTAGGCTATGAAATTTTGAAGGCTGATGTTCGGTGGCTGAACGTATGTCTTTCCTTGAATTACTTCATCTTCCCAAAATGTAAACAATGATTACATTAACCTATATATCGTAATTTTACCTGTAAATTTCACCCAACTTTCGAAAAGCATTTCTTTCATTGAGTAATATGACAAGAATCCAAACAATCTGAGGCGGTTAGAAAAGTTCTTCGTTCTATTTTCATACGTAAGAGACATGAATCTTGAATTGATCGTGGTAGTATGTTTTTTTGAAAGAAGGTTCTAGTTACTTCAGTCATATGAATAAATCACAGTAAGATTCTCAATAAAATGTTTATTAATGCTCTATAAATATTGAATTGATTCAGTCATTACTGAAAATCCATGACTAAACTAAAAGAACTGAATTACATTAAAATAGCTATTGGACAATTTATTAAAATTCAATTCAGCTATAAAAAAGGATGATGCTTTCTCCTTCATAACGTTCTGCTATTGTTCCATAAAAGAAAGTAGGTCCACATTTTGCCTTTGACTGATGCATACTGTCAGTATGCATCAGTTCATTCATCAATTTTTCTCGGATGCTACAAGGTTAGGTAATCACAACCTTTTCATTTTTCTGATAACAGGTCAATCTTTATGGAAACAAATGGATATCTTTTTTTCAAAATCGGATGGCATATGCCAACGGATACTCCATCCACTTGAGATAAAATCTGAAGAGAGGTTTGTCGAGCTTCTGTCACCATGTTTTCATTATTACTGAACTCTAGAGTTTTCTTTTTTGGTACACCACTTCCTTTTTTGTTTGAACATACCTGTTTTTTTTTTTTTATTTATTATTTATTCATTTCACAAAAGAACGCTGACAGGCGTAAACACCCAATAGAAGCGCCCACTAATTACATATTTATAGACAACATTATAATATAAACAACAAATGAAAAAGATTTTCCAAAATAATAGGGATTAGGTAATTATTGTACCTGCATAAACATCTCCTAACAATTTTCCTAAATGTACTCAGATTTTTTCCTAAAAATAAATCAATATTATTCACATGATTATTACATAAAGCTAACATTCTTGACAATGGCGAATACCTTGCACTGTTGGTTCTATAGGTTGTCAGGTAAAATACAGGGGGTCTCCTCAGATGTCTTGGCGGAACATAAAAATCGATTGACTCTAAAATTTTGGGACAATCCAATTGATCTGAGAGTATCTTATATATGAAAACCATGTCGTTAATCTTTCTTCTGTCCTTCAAGCTGATCATCTTGAAATGTCTCAAGCGAACAACATAATTTTCAGGATCCCGAGGTCTCAGGCAGAAACCTGTCCTATAACTCAGAAACCTAAGAAATTTAGCCTGCACACTTTCCAATCTTTCGATATGGACATTATATTGAGGACACCAAAAAAGGTTTCGTCAACACATCGCAAAACAGTACAATGGAAAAATTCATTCTTCATAATCTACAGCAACATAGGCTTCAATGAAGTCGCCGGAACAGAATATTTCCATTTTCCTTCAATTTTCTTTCCAATTTTGAAGTAGAATTCAATAGTAAAAGTCTTTCACACGTCCGTAAAAATCATCTTTATAATTTGCTGATAATTTTAATTCAACAACAACCCAAAATGCTAAAATGACAGTTCACCTGGAAAATAGTAAAGCATGAGCTAAGAATTACGTTTAGACACGAAATATCGACGTTCAAAATTCCATAGCCTACTTGACGACGAATTTTTTTGAACGCACGTTATATTTATTTTGAAAGTTCTTAAGAATTTGTCTTTATTCTGTAATGAACCCCAGTTTTCTGAGGAAAATTGGAATTCATTTTAGTGCATTCCTTTCGTTTTACATTTCCGTCTTTGAAAATATTTTAATTTTCGAATATTCAGTACGTTCATTCCGACAGGCAGAGTAAATGTAAAAAACCGTTTATCTGTGTTAAACGTTGTTTTTCTTACATGCCGTTGAAGATTTCGACGTTTTTCTGATGTTGATATGCGATAAACCGGAGCTGACGACGTTTTTCATTCTTGTCGCATTCTGGAATTTTCAGATTTTTACCGTGAGGGGGGATTTGCCTATAAAAGCAAATTTTCCCCCGCGACGGTGACTTTTGCACTTTTACTTCAGTACTTCGACTTTCGACTTTTCGCTCTTCGACTTCAGTCTTTAACGTGGTGACTTCTGCTTTTGATTCGGTTCTTTTACTTCAGTTAGTTTATGCTCCGTATTTTCTGAGTTTCGCCGTTTAAGAATACTTTTGTGTTGCATCATCATTAAGAATTAAGTTTCAGTTTTTTTTTCTTTCCTTTGATTTTCGCGAGTGCCTGAAACAAAGGAGGTAGGTCCCCGTCTTTACGTTTCTTTGTTAGACCTACACCGGTTACTTCTTTGACTTTGACACTGCTGTACTGTATCGTTTTCTGTTGTATTTTATCGTTCTTTACCCTGTTTTGCGAGTCTGACTTTTCCCTTCACTATCAGTCATGGTGCGCAAGCCCTTGGGGTACTGAAGGGAAGGTCCCGTCAACCCCCCTGTCCGCGTCACAAGCGTTGAATCCGAAATCTTTTCTTTTCTATCAGTCATGGCGCGTTATAGCCCTTGGGGTAGAGAAGAAGAGATACCGCCCGCCGTCAATGAAATCCCGTAGTTGCGCTAAAAATAGACCTTTTCTTCGCTATCAGTCATGGTGCGTAGCCCTTGGGGTAGCGAATAAGAGTCTCGAGTGGACCCGCCCTGGTTGTGTTTCATACTGGAGAAATACAATTACATCCCGATACCGTATAGCAAGTCCTTAGTATTCATTCCATCAGTTCTGGTTGGCGCATTTTATTGAACCTTTGATTTTTCACTGCACCCGGTATAAGCTTTATGAAGTGCTCGTGACCGGATAGAATTTCCCGAATGTATGTTCGCTTAAAGGTTCGCTCATGTTTCATACCTACACATATCTCCCTTGTACATATAATCAGTTTCCGAAGGTGTGAATAAACTTTTCCACAATTCGATTTTGCCTACTTCGTTATCGCTACCACCCTAGATAACAGCGAACTCTGTCTTCGACTAGTAGCTACTCTGGTAGGTTTGCTATTCTTCCTATTGAAAAGAATAGCTGGCGCTCGAGATTAGTTTTCTCCGAGGTGACCACGTTACAAAAAATGGCGCCCGAGCAGGGACAGTGCAAAATCTGGTGGGAGGCAACAGAGGTGAGAAACATTAACCGGACAGTGAGTGAATTCCCGAAACAGTAAGTGGGGCCTCAGAGCGGTGAGTGACTATTTATTGAACGGAAAACTGTGAAAAATAAACTTGATCTGTGTTTTATTCCCTGCCACCCTGTATTGAACTGTTATACTGTGAATTGAATTGGACTATATTTTGAAAATTTTCCTATTGTTGAAACCCATTGAAAATAATTTGTGATTATTCTTTTTGCCGATTACTGTATTGAGTTGTTGAAAACTGAACTGTTATTACGCCGTTATATCAGTGAAAATTATTTCCGATTTCTTATTATTTCTGATTTATTGAATTGAACTGTTTTAATTTCGAATTGAGGGTGAAAGAATTTCCGAACATTGAAAATTTATTGTCGCAATCGGTAAAATTTAATAGGTTTGATTTACCAATCAGTTTAATAGTGAATCACCTATTACCCTGTTGATAACTTGTCTACCTGCTTTTATTTTCTTTAGACCTGTACTATTGAAACTTACCGGGTATTTCGGATTCTTCTGAAAACTGAAATTCGATTATTGTGATTTATTTTCTGATTATTGAACTTGAAAAACTGTTTGGAATTTAACCTGTGCGTTCTGGTGCGATTCGAATTTTTTCGGATTTTAGTGGGACTGACTGGAATTTTTTTCGAGTAACGTTGGACTTGTAAAATTTTTGGTGTGATACATCGGGACTTAGATTGCTTTTGGTGCGCCGGGACTTGAACTTAGACTTTTTTTTTCTGATACACCGGGACTTAGTCTTTTTTGGGGTTACACCGATACCCACTTCGAACTTAAGTGAATAGGTTGGCTAACGATTAACTTACCGGATCGGACTTGGAACAAAGACATACCACGTGTGAAATATTGGTGCGTTCTGAATCGGACTCAGTTGAATATAATATGTCGAACATGGATGTGAACCGGTTACTCAGTGATGAACTTACATACGAATTACAACTGAGGGGTTACTGTGATGACTAAACGGAGTCTGTTACGACAAGTACTTCAGTCTAATGAACATTTACTACCCCCAACATCATTGAATCCTGCCTCGGAGATTGAGATTTGCCAAAATAAACTCACCGATTTGGTGGAATCCCTTCAAAACTTCAATCATGAGAATGCAGCTAACGAATTTTCGCGAATTTACACCAGATTAATACACATTCAAGGAAGGCTAGACTTTATTGTCACTGCAGACACAACACAGTTACAACTAGTTGGACAAATGAAGGCAACTACACCTAAGGCATTGGAAACACTGGAGGAGCTACGTAAGAGGAATAATCGTGAACAGCCGCAGCCATCCAGCCGAGATCAGAAGTCTCTTTTAGATGTGGAGGTGCCCAGTTCACCTGGAGTGTCACCGATCCAACCGAAACAGATTTCAAAGATCCGAGAGTTATCACTTATCGACTTGGAGATGGTGTCGATCCTCCTGTAGCAGTCGATGTCTCACGTACTGATACACCTGTAAGGAATCCAACATTAGAACAGGTCATGAATGAGACAAGACAGACATGTACAGCATTACTGCAACAGTTACCAGCGATACCTCTCACACAGTCACAGGACTGTGGGACAACAACACCTGAGGGTCCGACACAGGGTAGAATGATTAATTCTAAACGAAGGGTGTCCTTTCCACACTTACCTGCACCTTGGATAAGTCCTGACCGACCAGTTATCACAACACCTGCCAGATCGGAACCGGAGTCCCGATCAACAATACCAACTGTCCCGGTACACAAATGGAACATTTTCTTTGATGGCACTGGAAGTTTGACAGGATTTCTTGAAGAGGTGGAGAGGCTGGCTGAATCCCGTAGAGTATCCCTGGAACAAGTTTTTGAATCAGTTTATGAATTACTACGAAAGGATGCAAGGTATTGGTTTATTCCCAGGAGAGGTAGTTCCGAGGACTGGGGAGATTTCAGCAACCAACTGAAAGAAGCATTTCTGCCTGTCAACTACGAGGGAATCTGTTGGAGGAAATAAAGATACGAACACAAGGACCTGAAGAAAAGCTGCTTCTGTATGTTACCCGGATGCAGAACTTATTCCAGAAACTCACCTATACAAAACCATCCGAGGTGGAGCAGATCCGGCTTATCCGACAGAGGTTGATCCCGCACTTACAACAAGCCTTGGCCTCCCAGTAGACCAAGACTTATGATGAACTTCTCCGTAAGGGAAAAGTTTTTGAACTGGTCCAGTGGCAGATGAGCCAGTACACCCGGCCACCCTCAAAACCAGGTTTCGTGGAGGAACCTCACCTAACGTACACTCCTCGTCAGCTGAACCGATATCAAGCAAGTTTTTCTGTGGATACCGGAGAACAGGTTCACCAAACAACTGATCACAGGGAATCAGTCCCGCCGACACCAGCCAACCAGACACGACTTTCTCCGCCGGGGGAAAGCCGTCCAAAGCCACCCAGATCCAGAAAGTCAACAGTACAGCAACAGAAATCACACCGTCCGACTCCTGGAGACAGGTCCGAAGGTAGATCCGGAACTTCAACACCGCCACCCCGCCGTCGAGCCGAAAATAGCCACGCTGACCGGACCGAATCATCATCGGGGAGGAGAGTGTCCTTCCAGACACAGTGTTTCCGATGTGGTGGATATGGCCACATGCGTCGAGAATGTCGCCGGCCACCGAAAATTTTCTGTTCTCGATGCCAGAGGGAGAACATTCTCTCACGAGATTGTCCCTGCCGTCCGGAAAACTAGACGGAGGTATGGAGAAGGAGTCGACCATATCTCCCGACACACTGACTCCCATGACATCGACTGCCTGGAATGACAACCGACCGCTTGTCGAAGTTAAGATAGCCGGGAAGCACTACAAAGCATTAATTGACACGGGAGCCACGAAGAGTTTCGTAAGTCGGAAAGTGGCAAAACAATGTGAAAGCAAGAGAATCACCGGACAACATGTTGAGAATGGTTTCGTGGTGGTTGCAAATGGTCAATCCACGACAACACCCAAACTCTACACTACCGCTGTTCACCTGGCTGATTATTCCTTGACCGACGTAAAATTTTTGTTGGTGCCTGATTTACCAGTTGACCTCATTCTAGGAATGGACGTATTAGGAAGGTTCAATTTTTCCATTAACCTCAGTGCCGCGGACTGTTACCTGGAAGGTCGACTGATTGCCAAACCAACACGGAAGATTCAAGAAGCTGTTGAAGTGCAGGGCCGGAGAAAATCCCTGAATACACTTGCGGACAACCCGTCACCTAAACCGTTACCGTCCGTAGATTCTGTATACCTGGCCGAAATAGAAACAACCCAGTGCAAATGGTACAACAAGAAGTTACAGGAGGTGGAAAAAGACCCAGCAAATTTTCCTGACTACGCCGTTGAAAATGGAAAACTGTTGCGACATTTCTGGGACTCATCCGACTTCACAGAAGATGGAACCGGCCAACCCTGGAAACTCTGTGTACCGACCGAACAGCGAACCCAAGTACTGAAGGAAAACCACGACTCAGAACTAGCAGGTCACATGGGGATTGCCAAGACGATTGCACGAATAGCCAGAAACTACTACTGGCCAGGGATGTTTAGGGACATTGCGAAATACGTGAGGAACTGCACATCGTGCCAAAAGTACAAAGTTTCGCAACAGAAAATCCCTGGGAAGATGCAACAACACCGAATGGCGGATGCGCCGTTCAAAGAAGTATCCACGGACATTGTTGGACCATTGCCACGATCAAAAAAGGGAAACTCCTACATCGTGGTAATGCAAGACCGGTTCAGAAAGTGGGTAGAGTGTCGTCCGTTGCAGAAAGCCACCGCCAAAACTATTTATTCGGCCCTCTACGAACAAGTCATTCTGAAATACGGTTGCCCAAAACTGGTAATATCCGACAACGGAGTACAATTTGACAGCAGGCTATTCAAGAACAGTCTCCGAGAGCTGAACATCGCTCACCGTTTCACACCACCGTATACTCCTCAGTGCAACCCTGTAGAAAGAGCTAACCGTACCCTGAAGACTATGATAGCACAGTTTTGTGAAGCCGATCAAAGAATCTGGGATGAAAAGATAGGAGAGTTAACGTTTGCCATCAACACCGCTAAACAAGAGTCTACTGGATTCACACCGGCATTTTTGAATTATGGAAGGGAACTAGAAGTCAGAAGAAGAAAACAGAGACATGACTTACCGTACTCAACAGATCAGACATCTCCAGGAGGCTTATGAGTTCGTCCGTACTAAACAATACCGTGCCTTCCAACAACAGGCCCACCACTACAATCTTCGACGAAGAGAAGTCCGATACCATGTGGGAGATCAAGTTCTACGCCGGGACCGTCCTTTATCCTAGGCCGTTAACAGTTTCGCCGCCAAGTTGGCTCCGAAGTTTTCCGGACCGTTTACCGTTGTTAAAGTTGTTTCACCTGTTGTCTACGACCTGAAAGATACAGGGGGTAGAAAAATCACTAACATACACATAAAAAATGTAAAACCATTTCATGCATAATATTCATTATTGTCATGATCCGTTAACCGTTCTTTAGCAATAACCTCTGAAAGGAAAAGTTTATTCACACCTTCGGAAACTGATTATATGTACAAGGGAGATATGTGTAGGTATGAAACATGAGCGAACCTATAAGCGAACATACATTCGGGAAATTCTATCCGGTCACGAGCACTTCATAAAGCTTATACCGGGTGCAGTGAAAAATCAAAGGTTCAATAAATTGCGCCAACCAGAACTGACGGAATGAATACTAAGGACTTGCTATACGGTATCGGGATGTAATTGTATTTCTCCAGAATGAAACATAACCAGGGCGGGTCCTCTCGAGACTCTTATTCGCTACCCCAAGGGCTACGCACCATGACTGATAGCGAAGAAAAGGTCTATTTTTAGCGCAACTACGGGATTTCACTGACGGCGGGTGGTATCTCTTATTCTCTACCCCGACTGATAGAAAAGAAGAGATTTCAGATTCAACGCTTGTGACGCGGACAGGGGGGTTGACGGGACCTTCCCTTCAGTACCCCAAGGGCTTGCGCACCATGACTGATAGCGAAGGGAAAAGTCAGACTCGCGAAACAGGGTAAAGAACGATAAAATACAACAGAAAACGATACAGTACAGCAGTGTCAAAGTCAAAGAAGTAACCGGTGTAGGTCTAACAAAGAAACTGAACGGTAAAGACGGGGACCTACCTCCTTTGTTTCAGGCACTCGCGAAAATCAAAGGAAAGAAAAAAAAAACTAAAAATTAATTCTTAATAGCACTGATGCAACAAAAAATTATTCTTATACGGCGAAACTCAGAAAATACGGAGCATAAACTAACTGAAGTAAAAGAACCGAATCGAAAGCAGAAGTCACCACGTTAAAGACTGAAGTCGAAGAGCGAAAAGTCAAAAGTCGAAGTACTGAAGTAAAAGTGCAAAAGTCACCGTCGCGGGGGAAAATTTGCTTTTATGGGCAAATCCCCCCTCACGGTAAAAATCTGAAAATTCCAGAATGCGACAAGAATGAAAAACGTCGTCAGCTCCGGTTTATCGCATATCAACATCAGAGAAACGTCGAAATCTTCAACGGCATGTAAGAAAAACAACGTTAAACACAGATAAACGGTTTTTTACATTTACTCTGCCTGTCGGGATGAACGTACTGAATATTCGAGAATTAAAATATTTTCAAAGACGGAAATGTATAATAAAACGAAAGGAATGCACTAAAATGAATTCCAATTTTCCTCAGAAAACTGGGGTTCATTACAGAATAAGGACAAATACTTAAGAACTTTCAAAATATATTTGGCGACGTTTCACAGATTTTCATCTGCTTCATCAGGCCTCTATAAATTAAAGCTAAAAGTATAATTTCAGGATTAGATAATATGGTTAGGTGAGTAGTTTCATGAGTTTGAATAGAAGTTCGTTGTGCCATACCTTATTGAAAGCTTGAGATGAATCCAGGAATACAGCTGTGCAATATTTGTTCTCTTCGAAATAAAACACCCCTTATCTGGAATCAATGAAAGAGTGGCTTTCCACTGAACAAGGGTTAATTTTTTTTTTTTAGATGTTAACACACAAAATTGAAGGCTCCTTTAAAGGCAAAAATGGTGGATTCGGCCCGTCGCGCGAAGGACAGGACTTTGATGTTTTTCTATATTTTCTGGGGAAAAAATTAAAATCAACTCTGGTAAAATTTAACGAATAAATCTATTCCAGAGATTTGAATAGTTCTTTACAAGCACTTATTTGGTCGATGACGACCAAAATAAAATCTCAATTTCTTTCACACATGCAAAGTGCGCAAAGCAACAAACTTCAAAATTTCGTCAACAAAATCCTGGATTAAAATTCTTTTTTCTCAAACGCACAACAACAATAAAAATATGATCAAAAATCAAATTAATTTTAGAGGAGCTTTCAGGACTCTGGACTAACAAAAATTGGAACTTTCTACCTTTTTCTTCGACCATCGTTCGCCTGAAGGGGCTGATGGTGAACTTTTTCGATCACCAGACTTTCCTCGCACACAGAACGGCGAATTCTTCTCACTCAACCGCACCTCCCGCACTTTACGTCGACAAACGATTAACGCTCGAACCTATCCAAAGTTCCTAAAAATCCTATATCCGATCTTTACCACAAAAAAAAACAATTATTACGCCCTAAACTGACTTTAATCACGATACGAATTCTCTTACACTATTCCCCGAATAGCTTTTACCCGTCTCCCCTTTTGAGACCTAACTCCGAAAAATACTTCTAAATTTCTCGAACTGCCGAATTTACTCTCATACTTCCAAATCTACTCTATTCCGTCTTTCCGACGACTTCTTCTTCGAATCCTGGATTCTACTTCCGTCTTCCCGACGTCTATTTTCTAACTATCTCCCTTCTTTTTTTTTGGGTTCCTTTTATCATTTTCCTTCTTAGACCAAAAACCCAAATTTCTTCTCCACCTCTCGTGGGTGTATCCCCAATTATTCCACGACGCGCTAACCTTGCATTTTTCTAAACTAATTCAATTAGCCGGTTACAACTCAAGAGCGTGCTAATTCTTACAACGCCGAATCGATTATCTCTGAATATTGAATTGATATATAAGCTCTTATGGACGAGTTATTGTCTAAACAAAACCGTTTTTCTTTTTACTCAAAATCGGCCTCATGCCCGACATGAAACTCTACTTCTTTGATACTTATGCCCGTTTGCACCGTTTCGCTGGTAACTATGGTTAAACTAATCGATGTTTAATATTTAAACGTTGCTTAGCGGTTGACGGTTTGCACTGTGGAATCATAATCGTTGTTTACTTTAATCATCGATAGGTTTGGCAACACCACTCACAGCATAAAAAATTCAAAATTTCAGCCAAGCACATCATAGAAGATAAATTAAAAAGAAAAAGAAGTCAAGGTTTTGTGACTAAATTTCTGTTCTCAAGGTGGGAATTTTGAACATTTTTTTGGAGTTTCGGTGTTGTGTTTTGAATTTGAATTGCGAACATGGGTAGCATCAACACATCCGATTACTCTAGGAAGAGAAGTCTTCTGGTGAAAGGTCTGTTGAATTTGCACTATATCCTCATCTTTGGTCATTTAATGAATTCGGAATATATTTACCAATTGCTAATGAAACTGCAGCAATAATTCTTGATCCTTTCGATACATCTACATTTATGAAATTATCAACAGAAGCCAACTGACCAGCACTAGCATAAAACCTCAATGTAGGTAGCAATTGATATATTGGGTCAACATTATTATTCCTGAAATATCTATATTTGTATAATATAACTAATTATTAAATTCCAAATCATTCCCCATATATGGCAAAAAAAATAACACGGTTTCTTTCGTTAAACGAAATCTTCTGAAAAAGTGAGGTCCATCCTTTCGAAATAATTTCTTCTACGGGAAAAATATCTGGGAAATCCAAATTCGATATTGCCGAGTGCATCAAGTAATATCTCATCTTCCAAATCATCCAGTATCAATTCGAATTTTATATCAACACAAATAGAAAACACAGTTGTCAATCACAGATTACAGAGAATAGATGGGACACTGGCCTTCTATGAGATGAAATATTGTTTGGCGCTTTTCTATAGCGGATGCGATCCGTACTACAAGCAACCTAAGGAAACTGTATTATCAACAATACAGGAGTCTGTATTAGCGAGAAAAGGCGCGAAATTTCGAAACCGTTCGCAAAACTGGGTCCGCGAAATATTTAGTTCAAGAAAGCTTGAACTATTTTAAAGGCAATCAGAATGGAATTCATGTAATCTCTTTAATAAAGATTAGATTACTGATCCTTCAAAAAAAGTTCCTGGCTTTGATCTTCCAAGAAAAATTTGGTGTACACTAAATCGACTGAGGACTGGCCATGGTCGGTGTAATAGCATGCTCTTTATAGTCCGGGAGGCAGGGCCTTTTTTTTCAAGGAATTTCATCCCGGCTGAAATTAATACTGTATGTTGTAGTCACATTGCAAATGACGAAACTGACCGTCAGCTGGTCAAGTAGCGGTGGGTGCGCGCGTGGGAGGCGGCGGAACTTGGGAAAAAATGCAAATTTTCAAGTGATTTTATCCCGGCTGAAATTTTTTATATGTAATATTAATGTTAAATAGAAACAAAATAGTGAAGTCAGCCGATAGGCGGACGGTGGAAAATTCGTCAGTCGAGCGCATGAACTGGGGAAAAAAATTTGAAAATCAAGTGATTTCATCCCGAATGAAAACATCTCCTTATGATTTCTTACATATACGGAAATATAAAAATGACCGTCAGCTGCGTGTCTAGCGGGGGAAAGACCGTCAGTCAGATCATTGAAAATTCCGCGCGCCGTATAAATGCATGAGCGCGCTCATATATTTTTGCTCTGACTGACGGTCTTTCCCCCGCTAGACACGCAGCTGACGGTCATTTTTATATTCCCATGTATGTAAGAAATCATATGGAGGTGTTTTCATTCGGGATGAAATCACTTGACTTTCAAATTTTTTTTCCAAGTTCACGTGCTCGACTGATGTATTTTACACCCTCCGCCGATCGGCTGACTTCACTATTATGTTTCTGATTAATATCAATATTACATATATAAAATTTCAGCCCTGATGAAATCACTTGAAATTTTGCATTTTTTCCCAAGTTGCGCCGTCTCCCACACCCGCACCCACCTCACTTATTTTCAAAAAAGCGCTCGTTGAATTTTCAATAGACGATTGGTTGAATGATCACATGGCATCGTGGATTGGGAATAAAACAGTTTTCGTAAACTATATGGAATGCCACAAATATGAAGTTGAACAACGTAAAATTCAACGATAATCGGATCCATTGTTAACGTGTCAAGGTCACGAAGACACATATATATGGTTTTCCATGTCTGTCACTTGAAATCTGATGTTCATGTAACTCCATATGGTTTCTTACATATATGGAAATATAAAAATGACCGTCAGCTGCACGTCAAGCGGGGGAAAGACCGTCAGTCAGAGCAAAAATGTATGAGCGCGTTCATTCATTTATACGGCGCGCGGTATTTTCAATGGTCTGATGTATTTTTTCTCATTAGTTAATCAGCCTACGGATATTTAAACATTTATATTAATTGAAACTATGATTTCGATCAATATCAAACGGGTTTGTTACGATTCACCCATGATACATGTAGATAAAGCAGCAACATCATATAACATACTTAATTATGGTAGGTATAGTATAGTATTTTTATTTAATTTCTACAATTAATTTACATATCACAGATATGTCAAAATACAATAGAAACATGTCAAAGCAACAACAGAAAAATATATCTCAGGAGCAATTTTTCTTTTTAAAAAATTCTCTAAATTCTTCCAAGTTATACGGTTCACACTGAAGTATGTAGCTGTAGCTGTGAATCCTTCTCCGAAAAAGGTGAAACTGATCGATGCCTTGCAAATTCCTTGGTAAGCCATTAAATAATTTCATCGCTGCATAATGGACATTTTTCTCCCTTAAAGTTGAGGAGTGTATGGGATAAAAGTAGGGTTCAGTTCTTCTTGTGTTATTACCATTCTTACAGTCCTCAAAGTAATACTGGTCTCTACATATAAATGTAGAGACCATAAACTGTCAGAATGTTGTTTTTTCTAAAGTGACCCCGAGACGATTCTCTATGTCCAAATGATAGTATAGATCTTATTGCACATATGCAATAGGTCATTCATATTTTTATTAATTCGTTATTAACATAATCAACATTCAAATAATCGGGAGGTACAGGTAAATGTGCTTGGCTCCAAGGGTGGACGATGTATGCGTTCGAAAGAAATGTTGGTTCAGTTCAGCCTTAGAGGGCGGGAATAACAATCCTTCAATTTTTTTTCCAAGTTAAGTGGATTACAATCATCTTAATTGCCGTATGCTCTATTGAATGTTAACACATGAGCAGTGTTAATATCATCAAATTCTGTAAATCCATATATTCCACAAACATAGCATTCTAAGTATGTGAACAATTGATCGAGGTTACAATTGGGAATTTGTGAAATGTCACTCACTGCTTGGATGTACGTTGGAGACTTCCGGAGAATTTCAAACGTTTTTTTTTTCCTTTACGGTAAAATGCTGAGTTAAAATTGCACCCACTGAAGGCATGAAATCCTGGCAATACAGAGCACAAATTGAAATTTGGACCCAATGATGCAAACAATTTGGTGACATCAATAAATGTTTGAATATTGCCGGTCCAACATGCATCGAGATTTGGACGTTCTTCTCGATGAAATTCATATTTCCCAACATAATGATCAATATATCTGTATCAGAACATCGCATTGTTACATGAACATCAGATTTCAAGTGACAGACATGGAAAACCATCTCTGCTTCTTCGTGACCTGGACACGTTAACAATGGATCCGATGATCGTTGAATTTTACCTTGTTCAACTTCATATTTGTGGCATTCCATATAGTTTACGAAAACTGTTTTATTCCCAATCCACGATGCCATGTGATCATTTAACCAATCGTCTATTAAAAATTCAACGAGCGCTTCTTTGAAAATAAGTGTGGTGGGTGCGGGCGTGGGAGACGGCGGAACTTGGGGAAAAATTCAAAATTTCAAGTGATTTTATCAGGGCTGAAATTTTCTATATGTAATATTGATATTAATCAGAAACATAATAGTGAAGTCAGCCGATCGGCGGAGGGTGTAAAATACGTCAGTCGAGCACGTGAACTTGGGAAAAAAATTTGGAAGTCGAGTGATTTCATCCCGAATGAAAACACCTCCATATGATTTCTTACATATATGGGAATATAAAAATGACCGTCAGCTGCGTGTCTAGCGGGGGAAAGACCGTCAGTCAGAGCAAAAATGTATGAGCGCGCTCATGCATTTATACGGCGCGCGGAATTTTCAATGATCTGACTGACGGTCTTTCCCCCGCTAGACACGCAGCTGACGGTCATTTTTATATTTCCGTATATGTAAGAAATCATATGGAGGTGTTTTCATTCGGGATGAAATAACTTGATTTTCAAATTTTTTTCCCCAGTTCACGCGCTCGACTGACGTATTTTCCACCCTCCGCCTATCGGCTGACTTCACTATTTTGTTTCTATTTAACATTAATATTACATATAAAAAATTTCAGCCGGGATGAAATCACTTGAAATTTTGCATTTGTTCCCAAGTTCCACCGCCTCCCACGCCCGCACCCACCGATGGTATTGCAGCTGACGGTCGGTTTCGTCACTTGCAATGTGACTACAACCTACAGTATTAAATTCAGCCGGGATGAAATTCCTTGAAAAAAAAGCCCCTGCCTCCCGGACTATTAGGTGGAATGCTGTTGATAGTCCAAGATGTGAGTGTGGTGCAGAAGAAGAAACTATAGACCACTTGGTGAACTAGAATATATCGTTTTCAGGGTGGTTTCGAAGGTATTCATTCGGTTACCGATTCTTTTTTGAGTTGTGTTACTAATTTCAAAATTATTTAATGAGTAATATAAAATTCAATACACCCCTCTCGTTTTTTTTCTTTCTTTTTTGTTTTCAGATTATTCCTCGTCAACCATCATAGTAGAAAGAATGGGAGGAAGTTCTTGGATTTTGTCATATGAAGAAGATGTCCTTCAATTTCAATTATTTTCAGCTTATTCTTTACACAAATACGTCATCATTACACTTATACGGGAAAACAGAGAGTTTTTTCTGAGGTTTTTATCTCTGTTTTTTTCATGTATCATACGAAGATATGTATGGTACCCCGTTGACATTTTTCCTCTGCTTACACTGAGATCTGGAACGAGGAACAGGTTTTTAGGATCAGTCTCTTGTTCCATTTCTTTACACCCGCTTCATTGTTATTTCAGATTGTAAAAGTTTGTAACACTCTTTTTCAAAATATATATATATATATATATATATATATATATATATATATATATATATATATATATATATATATATATAAATTATTAATAATTATAATAAAAATGTTTATTAACATAATAATAATCATTACTTACATATTCGTGAATTTTTAATTAAACGAACATTGTTTTCCAACAAAGTGAAAATATTATGTACTTTCAACAAATTCAGAATAATATTTACAAGAAATATATAAAATAGTTATACATTGAACATTATCAGGTATATAAATAAACAAACATTGTTTTCCCACTAAGTGAAACCATCAATATGAATGAACAATTATGAACTTTCAAAGAATTTAAGTGAAATTACTCGCATTAAAAATTCAGAATAATATTCAAAATATATGTACAGGTTTTTTCAAGTAGACAGACATCTACTTATGTACTTTCAACGAATTTAGAATAATATTTATAAGAAAAATATACAATCGGTATACATTGTACATTGCAGGTATATAAATAAACAAATATTGTTTTCCCACAAAGTGAAACCATCAATATAAATGAATAATAATTATCTTTTTATGTTAACCTTGACTGTCTGATTCCTCAATTGACATAAGATGAAATTATAAGTTGGTCCAGAGATATGCTAAGAAAGCCTTTGAAATCCACGAGATGAAATAATTTTTTTTGCATAAGCTAATTGTTACCTCAGACATTTATTTTGGTATTTAAGCTGACTCATCCTAGCATTGTACTCTTTCAACATTGAGTACATTGTTTTTTCTTTCGCAGTTAGTTGTGAAATCCTAGTGTACTGCAACCTCGTCAGAATTGACTTTCTAACCCCTAAAACAAAAAATATTCTATGTAACAATGAATCATCTGAAAATTTGATGAGAAAAATTGATTTCCTTATTTTCAAAAATCAATGAAACATGAAAAAAATTGTTACTAACCTTTTTGGATTTTTTTCTTATTCATCATCGAGTCAGATTGTGGATCTTGTATGTTCAGCTTGGTAAAATGTGGATGACACACGTAATATCTATAGTAAATCTGTTCATCGGATAATTCTTGCCAATTTTGTGGATTAATAACTTCTAACCAAGTTTTAAAAATACGCTTTGGGGAAACGATGTCTTTGGTTTACTCGGTCCATACATCCAGGTAAACAACAATTGTTCATTTTTATCTTTTTTAAAAGGTATAAATTAGCTTACAAATCACTAAAACCTACAACGTCCACTTATAATACAACAGAAAAGAACGAATTTAACCTCTCAACTTCTGAACTTTATTGTCACTGCTGCCATGCTTGAATCGCACCTAGCGGACCTAGCGGCTGAAAAATAAACTAACTGCGAATGTAGCTCCACCAAGCGGTTGCGATCCTCACTAAAAACATCAATTGTGGTGGGGGTTAAGAGGTGTCCCATCTATTCTCTGTAATCTGTGGTTGTCAATCGAATTTGAAGTATTACTTCAATCAGCGTTTTAATCTAGCAAATTTCTGCGTTTAGTTTAAACAACGTTTAAGGTCCTTATAATCAATGTTTAGGAACGGTAATACCCGGTTAAGGAATTAAACGTTGTTTAAGAATATAATCGTTGTTTAGACAAACGGTGCAAACGGCTATTATCTTCTAACTGGAAAAATATCATTCATACTCTCGTCATCAATACTTTTATTCTCATGCAATTAATTATCTGGGACGCTGAGATCCTGAGAAAGAATTTCCTTGCCAATATTCTATAAGCATATATATCTCGTCAATATTCCTATTTATTACATCTTCTAGGCTTGTTGACATAGTGTTCACTACACGATGTATTTGATGAATTGCAGAGTGGTGTTCCCTAAAAACTGGTTGATGATTGGGTATGAGTCTGTTCATGTCCTTCTTCAATCTTTTGTGTAGGAGTTTCTCGAATAGTTTTGCTAAGATTGGTAATAGACTTATGGGTCTATAGGATTTAACGTCATGTTCAGGTTTTTTCGGTTTAGGTAATGATACCTTAACCGAAAAATCATTTCAGCATATTTCCAGATTGTAGGAAAATAAGACAGACTCGTCATTCGATTGAAGAGAGTATTGATGAATGTGATGGCTTTCTGTGGCAGTTGTTTCTGAATTTCTGCTGTTATCAGGTCCAATCCGGGAGCTTTCTTGTTTTTTAACTCCTTTATTTCATGAAAAACTTCTTTCGGCTTGAAAGGTCTAACAGGCAGAGACATTTGACTGGCTATATCTAAGAATGACTCAACTACTACTCCTTCGATTGATGGCGACACGTTCCATTTCTCAATTTAGATTTCCTACGAGTCCATTTTCATTATAATTGTATTCTTTTTCATCCGCCGAATTTCGAGATCTCTGCCATCTTCCCCTCGCTTGTTGTTTCACGGTCACTAGTTCTCGAATGTACAGAGGTAATTTCGTTTTCCCATTTTCTTTAGACTTCGTAGGTATGCTATCCCAGGCTGCTGTCTGAATCATTTCCACAATATATTTGGAGGCTTCTTCCAAATCTTTGAGTTTCATGTCCAGTTTGATGTTGTCAGTTAGGATTCTTTGAAATAAGTTCCAGTTTGTCTGATGTGTTGTGAGACTAGGTTTAGTCTTCAATAATATGGACGAGTGATCTGTTAATAGATCCGGGGTTGATTCTGTTTCAAGGTCTACGAAACCTTTCGTGACGAATAAGTCGATATGGTCTGGGATTTTTTTTAGATCAGGTGGCCAGTAAGTTTGTGTTTCTGAAGAAACTACTTCTAGATTTCTGTTCATTATGACCTTCAATAGGTTGCGTCTTTTAGGAGTTATCAGTCGTGATCCCCAGTGAGTATGCTTGGCATTCCAGTCTCCTCCTATTATAAAATGTTCGAATTTATCGAAAAATTTCAAATATTTGTTTTCTGTGATGTCATGTCGAGGCGGGGAATAGATAGCTGAAACATCGAAGCTCCATGTAGATGTATATACTCTGATAATTGTTGCTTGTATCTCTTCAGTAATATAATTGGGTAATGTATGGTCTTTGGGGTTACTACCAATAAGGATAGCTGAGCCTCCATGTGCTTTGCCTTTTGGATGTTCAGCAGAGTATGTTTTCTATTGTGGAAGATTAAAGAAAGTTCTCTCTGTGCAATGAGTTTCTAATATCAGCATTATATATTTTTTATAGATATTCATAAATGTTCCTATTTCATTTTTGTGGTTTGGAAGGTCAATGGCGTATGAGCCCCGCCATTTTTGGTTCTGTTTCAATTTATTAATAGATTAAGAATAATCTGGTTCTGGTTCATCATCTGCATTATCATAGATTTGAGGTCTGAAATAAAAGATGTCATCACAGTTTCTGAAGAAGCTTGTTGGTTGTGAGTATGATAATCTTCTTGTGCCTTAGAATGTTGGAGTGCTTGGGCATAAGACATTTTTTTTTTGGTTCATTTGTGATTTTGGCGGCAACATGATCCATTTCATATGTTGTTTATGGAACGTTTTGTGGTCTGACAGATTGTCTGAGGGTTTTATTGTGATTCGAGAAAAAAAAGCTTATCTACAATATTCAGTAGGGAACGAAAGGAATCCCAAATCCCTGTGGAAAAAAATTGCGGAACTAAATGTATATAATAGACCATCAAAGAAAAATTTGCCATCAAACATAGATCTTCCAGAGGAACTGAACAAATGGTTCTTAAATGTAGTTCGTGATCAGGGTGTAAATGATGGGTTAGTTGTCGAGTATTACAACTCAGAAAAGTTCACCTTGTTCAGCGAGGAGTTTGTTTTTGCACTGACAAATGAGGAGGAAATTTCAGAAATTATGAGATCGATTCGTTCCAATGCAACTGGTCCGGATGGACTAAATATAGAAATGTTGATACGTTGTAGCCCTCATATATTGAAGTTTTTGACCAACATTTTCAATAGTTGCATTCTGGACTCGAGGTTCCCTCGGGATTGGAAAATATCGAGAGTTTTACCTCTTCCAAAGGTGAATAAACCTACCACTTTCAACGATGTTCGTCCGATATCTATAATATCGCCTTGTGCAAAGATTTTTGAAAGAGTCTTAGTGAATAGAGTGAGGTCCCATCTGGAAAAGTATAATATCTTGCCAGCTCGACAGTCAGGTTTCAGGAGAGGCTTTGGTTGTTGCACGGCTCTTCTTGATGTTGTCGACTCTATAATATCGAAAGTGGATTCGGGTGAGGTTTGTGTTTTAACTTTACTAGATTATTCTAAAGCGTTCGATAGAGTGAACCATCGGATACTCATTGCAGTGTTGAGGCACATAGGATTCTCTTCATCTGCCATTGAGCTGATGAGGGATTACCTCCGAGATAGGTGTCAGTATGTGGAGACTTCGTCGGGAAGATCTGAGACAGGCACTGTGGGATGTGGTGTTCCACAGGGCTCGGTACTTGCACCTATTCTCTTTTGTATATATACTATCTTCATCACTAATGGACTTGAGTTTTGTACTGACTTTCGGTACGCCGATGACACTCAGCTGTTGTACTCTTTTCTGGCTTCAGATATTGTTAGAGCAAATCGGGAGATAAATTCTGATCTTGATCGCTTGTCAAAGGACTCCCTGAAGCATGATTTAGTACTAAATCCTGATAAAACAAAGGTTCTTGTCTTTGGCGGTGGGGCTGCTGAGGTGGTGAGAGGGTTGAAATTGAGAGTCAATGGTAGTGAAATTGCAGCTGTTGAGTCGGCTAGAAATTTAGGAGTCATTCTAGACGTTGAACTTCGGTTCACTGAGCATATATCATTATGTGTTCAGAGGGCCTACACTGCATTGAGAAGTCTTTACCCCCATAGGCATTTCCTGCCGCAGAAGCTGAAAATATTACTTACTGACTCACTCGTACTAAGTCATTTTAATTTTTGTGACGTGTTGTATGGTCCCTGCTTGCGTGTTGATGATAGGGTGAGAATCCAACGGGTCCAGCGTGCGTGTCTTCGCTTTATTTATGGCGTTAGAAAGTATGAACCAGTCATTCATAAGTTGAAATGCTGCAATTGGTTGAGTATGGAGCAAAGACGTGAGCTACACTCTGCAGTGATGTTTCGCTCAATTATATACTTTAAATCACCTCCATATCTGTATAACAAAATACGATTCAGATCGGATGTTCATAATATCAATGTAAGGTTCAGAGGTATGATTTCTCCACCTGTTTTCAGAACTGCCTTGTTTCGTCGTTCTTTTTCATTTAATGTGTATTCATTATATAATCGCTTACCACCTCATCTTAAGTCCTGCAAACCGGAGGTGTTCAAGTCCAATTATCGGAAACTACTCCTCTCTTCAAGTGCGTAGTGTGGATTTTAAGGCTACTTGCTATCTGACATGTGATTTGTTTTCAATGCTATATGTTTCTCCTCAGGGGGTGCTCAATCCATGATGGGTTTTTTGTTGGGCGGTGGTGGAACATGGGTGAATTGTTTTTTTTTTCTCGAATTTTTGTATGTATTTTTTTTTTGGATTTTTCGGTGTCACAGTAATAACAGTTATACTGACGTGAGACCGTTTGCAATGTATAATTTTCTTTTTTTCTCGTTCTTTTTGATGGATAATGGACAGTTGTATGGATCTTATATTATTGCAATAAACTTATTATTATTATTATTATTATTATTGTGGTTCTTTGTTCTTGTCAGAAGTTTATAGACTTGGCAATTGTATGGGTGTTTTCCGTCCCATAATGCACATTTTGCAGGAATTGTTTTCGGTTTTGTGCACGCTTTAGAATCATGTTGTTTGTCGCATTCAACAGACATAAAAGTTCTGTTGCAGTACGTTTTCGAATGCCCATACTCTTGACATCTGGTACATTGAACGATTTCGCGTTTTCTTTTTGGTGGTTCGATATGTGTTTTTTGATTGAGTATGAATTTCATATCGTATATTTCTTTGTTGTTTGCCTTTGGTTCTAAGTCGACATAAAATAGTGGAAGTGGATTTTTCATTCGGTCTTTTATATTGCTGATGTTTCTGACTGTATGTCCTAATTTTTCTAATTCTAATTTGATTTCTTTTTTTGCGACGCTGAAATGAAGAGCAAAGATTATAGAGTAGAAAGATGGGAAACGAGGCGACTAAAGCGATTTGAGCGACATCTGTGTGTCACGCGTGTTTCTAAAACGCTAGGACTGGTTAAATATTAATTTGAGTGCCATTTGCAGAAATATATGACATTTTTTAAGATTTCAAACGTCAATTTTGATCAAAGAGGTTTTGAATGTTTTGATTCTCATTCCGCTTTTTGTTTATCTGACTCGTTCTAGTTGCTGATTTTTGGAGTTTTTTGTCTTATTTCTTGGTGAAAACATCAAAATATTGTTCGAAAATTATGTAATGGTGAAGAACGGTGGATCAAATAATAAAATGTATTTTACGTGATTAAGTTTTTCACTCAACTAAGGAAAATGGAAGCGTAATTATTAAAAGTCGTAACATGTGAATCGGTCATTCATTGATTCTCATTTTCAGTGCCCCGAAGTGGATAAAATTCTCAGGGCTTGAAGACAATTAATTCAGCAAACACTACTAACTACACCATGTGCGATGAACATTTTACTGCATCGACGTAAATTGTTGTATGCAGAAAGCATCCCTTGCATAAACGGCCTATTAAGTGAAAATGGTGATCTTTATAGGTCCATTCAATGATTCTCAATTGCTACTCTTTCAATATATTCAGAAATGCAGAGGTTTTATTGATTTCCATTTGGGAACCAAGTGACTCTGTCAAATTGTTGTTTAGAAAGTCAAAGTTTTATGAAACCTGCTGTGAGTGTTTTGTTCATTCATTAATCAATTTGTATATAGTGTCATGAAGAGACCATATCATAAGGAAATCATTAAAAAAGCACCAAGAAACTATACTGACATACAGGTCTTGCATATGTCTGCAAGTTTTATTTTTAAGTGTGGTTCTGAAAATTCTTTAAATAATACCGACATATGTAAATAACTGTAATATGTATGCTATTATGGTTTATTGAATATCGGTTCATATTAATTTCTGATGTATGTATATTTTACAAATTCAACTAAGTTCATTAATTCAGAACAACCTATTGTACAGAAACAACACCTTCGACGTATAGCAGATCACCATATACTTTAGTGTCCTAGGAAAAGCTTCATTTATTGCCCACTATTTCAATTTCTGTGAATTTTTTATGAATTGCAAATAAACATATAGCACATCCAACAGCGTTTTTCGTTGATATCAATTGATTCTAAACAATATTTAGATGAAAACTAATATACTTTTGTTTTCTGATAGAAACAAAGTCAATATTGGAATGCAATACGAGAAATAGAATTCGAATTTCGCACCCCTCAATCAAAAAACAGAAAACTGTTATCAAAAAGTTTTCCTGTATTGACAGTGCGTTTTTAGCGCCATCTCATTGTCACGCGTGTTTTCACTGGCCAAAATGTAGTCGGTTTTTAGTACTAGCGATATGAGGGCTTTTCCTATCTTTCTACTCTATAATCTTTGATGAAGAGTTCATATAACCACCCTGTAGGCTCTTTCTTTTTTGATCTGGTAGGTATGAAAACTAATGTTTTCATCACGTAGAAATCTTACCAATGCTATCTGTTGTTCTAAGGTTTATTTTGATACACTTGTTTGAGAGTGCTTTCGAATAATAGGTATTGCTCATCTTGAATAACTGTTGATAATTTGTTTCTCATTTCCTGGTCGTCTGATACTGCGTGTATAAATATGGGAGGAGTTTTGGGTATAATTGGTGTTGTTTGTATAGTGTCTTCAGTATTGGTATTATTGTCTAAATATTGAAATCTATTGCTGATTTCAATCACTGGGTTTTCAATTATTTCCGGAGAAAAGTTTAAAAATGTTCTTTTTTTCATAGTGTGACAGACTTTTCGTACTCTGGCCGCTCTTTATGGTTGCTCGGGCGCCAGTGGGGCAATCAGTCAAACCCCACGTCTCTCACAGAATCTCCAAAGAATTAAAGAGCCCGGGTAGACTTGAGTATCAGTGGAGAAGGGTATCGATGAAGACTAAGGCGGTAGCGTCTTCTCAGTGTCTGCTTTTCAACGTTCTTTAGGCGTCAGATAGAGTACTTACCTCTTCTAACTAAACTCTTAGATGAAACTGATTTAATAAATAGACTCTCACTGGCAAAATAATTGGCAACAAAAATAAATGTTCAACTATTTATTTCTATCAAAATAAGCTGTACACAAAAAGAAAATATACATGTACAACAAATCGTGGACGTCAACGGCTGGGTCTGGTCGGCGCAGGACGGCTGGCAAAATTACACTTCAGGAAAATGAACGGTTTTGGAAAAATTTACGGAAGTAAGTCAAGTCTCAATTGAACGAAGTGTGAAGAAATATGTACGGTTTCGGAAAAATAATTGAACTAAGTCAAGTCACAATTGAGTGAAAAATATGAACGGTTTTCAAAAAAAAAAATAAACGGAATTCAGTCAAGTCAACATTTAAAAGCACCAGTTCACCGGGGTACGCCCTCTATCTATGTCTCTGCAGTTTGTCTATGATCTCTGTCGGTGTCCTTCGGTCTCTCTCTCTCGGTGACTTCAAGATGGCTGACATAGAGAAAGGGAAAGTCTTGTCTCTGATGGCTGACTCTCAAACAGCGGTCACAGAGTCCGGCGGTGAGGGTATTGACGGTTATGGAATCCCAACTCTATGCTCGGCGAATCTGACCTAAAACTTATAATTCAAACGGTTGGAAATCGGGACGAAACGGTAAAATATTCAAGTATCGGAAAAGCAAGGGGGCCCAACGTCCTCCTGGAACCCAAATGCCACCCTACGGTAACGGAAAGCACTATATACAGCAGGGAATGGTTAGATCACGGTTAATTCGGATTTTCAGCCAAGCAAAAAGTCTAAAGAGAATATCAGGGTGCAATAAAGCAGAAATAAATGTGACAAATTACTTAACTTGGAGTTTATATTCTCGTAAGTTGGGAAAACTATTTTTCACGTTCGTCACTCACTCGCCTGTCGATCTCAATTCATACTGATCTTGACCTCCAGCGCCGGAACTCGGAGAAGTAGGTACCCCGGAAAACTGTCCCCACCATGGGTAACTCAGTCCCCCATTGGATAAACTCAAATTGTTCGGTCAATCAATGGGCTCGGAAAGAGACAGAAACAATTGAAGAGAAGGAAAAACGGAACAAGTTGAAAGACCTTGAACGGAAAGACTTCTAAAATATATGAACTCCGAAAACAAAAGACATATACGGTTTCAGCCACAAATATGGGACTGGTCGGTGGAAAACAATGGCATAATATAAATCGGTAAAGACCCCCTATGATGAAATAACGGTTTTCTTCGAAAATATTTCGGTTGATAGGTCTTATTATGCAAGTATAGGTGAAGAAATTTCCTTTTCTCTGCGGGGCAAAATCTGCCTCGTCACAATAGTTTGCCATGGATTGCTGTCGGCCATGATTTCGATGAATTAGTTGCCCTTAGGACAACCGATTTATGTGGTAGTCTTATTCAATATTTGATTAATTTCCCTATGAAAATTGAATATTTGTTTACGTCTGTTTGAAGCAGATAGCACGGAAAAGATAGTGGATCGCTGATATCACACGTGTACTCCCGATCACTGTTCAACGCGGAATGATCTAACCACAGATCACAGAAACAAGTTTAGATGGGAAACTCGCTCGCTAATGAGCGGAACATCCATTGGCGCTATTATTGTAGCGGACGAGATCCGGAACTAAATTCATAGCGGATACTGTTTTATCAAAAATTTCGAGGATAATTTGAAATATGCTCTTTCAAAGGGATTAGTTGATCAATTTCCACTATTGGATGCCAAAAAATATTATTGCAAGTGGCTTCAATTTATTGTTGAATATTGATATTTTCGCTTCACAAAAATTTAACTCGCTTACAATAATATTTTTTGGTACCCAATACGTCCAATAGTTTGAATTGATAAACTAATACCTACCTATCGAAATGAGGATCACACACAAAAAACCCATCATTAATTTGTGCCATGCTCAAATTGGTACAATTTTGGGGATCAATAATACTGAGCCACTTCTCAAAACTTTTGTTATCGGTCTCAGGAAACTGATGTCGTTTGCTTCGCCTGTCTTGGTATCCAAGAACGCAACACTTAATTCTCAACGCTCCACTCTCCACATTATATATTTAATCAATAATTTTATTGCAGCAGAATCATAAAAGAACTACAGCTTATCATGAACAGGGGCGTGAAACTCCCTCAGTAATGACGCGAACCGAATGAACTGCTGCCATCTCTGAAAGGTCAGCGAATTAATATGAAAAAATGTTAGTTTCCTACGCTGATAATTCTGCGCATAAACTAGAGTGACTTTGTAGCATAGTGTGTGTTAAATTGATATGTCAAATGATCAACATTCGATTTCAAGTTTGTTTGTTCATTTTATTACAAGTTTTCGTTGGGAAGAAATATTGTTGTGTACCTAAATTCAAGAGCAACGAGTAAAAGTGAAAGAAGAGAGAAAAAATTGCCTGTTCTTATGGTTCCTTATAGAGTTATGGTTGGCATAATTCTTCAGAAGCCGGACTATTAGGAATTCGAAGAATAAATCTTTTCTGATTACGTAGGATGTAGTACCAAAGAAGAGGTATGATTTTCTCATGAAGCTCTTGAAATCTTGTCCAAATTTGAGGTATTTCAGTTCATAAAAGATAGATAAGTTTCATTTAACTGATTTTTGTTTGTTTATCAATCATATATTCTATTGTTTTTCAATTATCATATGTGAACATTTCATCTAATAAATTGTATGTATGAACTCAGAGTATTATTTGTTACATAGTTGTCTCCAAATACAATAAAATAAAATTACCTTATCAAAGCGTGAAGAGCGCTCTCGGCAAATTAATCGAGATTAGTTTGCTGACGTTTAAGAGATGGCGCTTTTCTTCGTAACAAAATTTAATCTGAGAGTTTCCCATCTATAGTGTTTATCTATGATCATGAATTTGTCAATTTGTTGACTTTTCGCCACAGATTACAGACACAAAAAATTTGTATTTCCAGTCTGTGCTTTTCGCGGCTTCGCGCGACCTGTCCGACGAGATCTGAAACTTTTTCAGTTATAAGAATTTTGGGGGGAGTTTCCCATCTTAACTTGTTCATGTGATCTGTGGATCTAACGATTGAAAGACGAGCGTCGTTAAGTATGACTACTCGACGCATCTCTCACACGTAGCATTGCTGACGACTCGTGTACGGACTGCATAAATCAGCCGAATTTTCCCTCTTGTGTCTCCCATTCGGTGCTTACGAAATTAGTACTACGAGATTACGAAATTAGTAGCACGAGATTTTAGTAGTACGAAATTATTGATAAAAAAAAATTATACTATATTCATATTCTACTGAATTCCATGAAAGTTTTCGCGATATCTTTCTGTTAGTAAAGAGTTAGTTACAAACTATCGATTCATCACAGTATTACTGATTGTTGGGTGTGTTGGACGGATAAACCAAACCTGCCACTGCGACCAAGCGGTCTATTGTAGCTAAGATGTCTAAAATACTGGTGTGTGCACTTGTCATTATTTGCAAGCATCAACATTTCAGAAAATCGGGGATATGGGATCAGCTTCGTGGTGGCGCCACCATGTCATTTGCTTTGTTATATCCTTGTTCTACCAGAGGAAGTAGAATGATACTCTCTCGTTTTATTTTGTTTTGCGTTCATATATCGAATATCGATCAACGAGTTCAAAATCTGAACTGGCCCATTTTGTCAGCTGTTAAGGAATATTTGTGATTTACAGTTTAATTTTCGTTTTAAAAACAAATCTGTCAATATTTCAACACTATCGAATAAGGGTTCGAAGGAGTATTTACTATTCTTCTTCAAGGTAATTACTGTTTGACAAATTGTATTCATGAAGAGGGTATTTCAATTTGATTTTAATAAAACACAGTTGATTGGTCAAATATCCAATATATTCAGTTGACGGAAAGAGAATTTTCACTATATCTACTCAGGAAAAATATTTAAAGAGCAGACTCGAATAGAGATATGTATTTCTGATTCTCAATACATGCTCACAGTTCACATTATGTATTTCCAATACAGTTTCTTTGAAATATTGCTGAAGTTGGCATAAAACAAAGCTATATCCGTCCCGAATGTTCGTTCATCTGATTTGGTTCTGCCTCAAATTCCAACAACACCGAATTCTTAGCTATAATATGTAGTTCTTGATTGTCCATACAGTAAACTGAGCTTACTGAACGACATGTTGAATAAATTAATGTTCTACACCCTTTCTCGAAACTAATACATTTTCACACACCAATAATCGCTTATAAATACAACATATTCGTAAGTCGTAGGAAACTATTCAAATTATTTTCAAATATCAATTGACAATGCTCTGTCAAATTCTAAACAGCGCTACCTACACTGGAAAAAACGAAACTGGTCCGATATCCCCACGAAATCAAAAACAAAATCGAATCAGTGAATACACCAGAGCAAAGATTATAGAGTAGAAAGATAGGAAACGAAGCGTCTAGAGTGATGTGAGCGCCATCTGTGTTTGAAATGTGTTTTTAAGGCCCTTTAAGGGACATATGAAATTTTGCGAAATGTCAGAGTCATATGGCCATTTTGATCAAACAGGTTTAGAATGTTTTGATTCTCGTATCAACCTCGTATCGTCTTTTGTTTTTCAAGCCCGTTCTAGTTGCTGATTATTGAAATTTTTGTCTGATTTCTTGGCGAAAACCTCAGAATATCGTTCGAAAATTATTGTATGGTGAAGAACTGTGGATAAAATAAAACGAATTTTACTAAGGAAAATGGTAATGTAAGTATTAAAACTGGTAACATGTGACTCGGTAATTCATTGAGTTTTATTTTCAGTGCTACGAAGTGGATAAAATTTTCAGTCGTGAAGGCCTGCAAACACTACTGACTACACCATGTGCAATGAAAATTTTACTGCAAGTCGATTGAGAACTGTTCATCCACGTAAATTGTTGTATGCAGCAAGCATCCCTTACATGAAGGGCTCATTTAGGGGAAATTATGACTTTTATACGTCCATTCAAAGATTTTCAATTGCCTTCAATATATTCAGAAATGCAAAAGTTTTATGAATTTCGATTTGGGAATCGGGTGACTGTCAAATTGTTGTTGGGAAAGTCAAACTTTTATGAAACCTTCGGTGAGTGTTCATTCGTCAATCAATTTGTATATTGTGTCATAAAGAGACCATGAAGAAATCATGAAAAAGCATGAAGAAATTATACTGACGGGCTTGAATACAAGGCTTGTATACCTCCGTAAGGTTTTTTTTAATTGTGGTTCTGAAAATTTTGTAAATAATATGTAAGAAACGGAAATGTGTATCCTATGACGGTAAATTGAATATTGGTTCATATCAATTTCTGATATAAATTGTAAAAATTCAACTCAGTTTATTAATTCGAAACGTTTTCACAGAAAAAACACCTTTGACGTAACTATAGCAGATAACCATGTACTCTTGTATCCTAGTCAAAGCTCATCTATTCGTTGTCCATAATTTCAAATTTTTGTAAATTTTTTATAGTTTGCAAATAAAAATTTATCACACCCAACAGCGTATTTCATTGATATCAATCGATTCCAAACAATGTTCAGATGAAAATTAACATCCTGGTCATAAAACAAAACCATCCTTTTGTTTTGTCGCTCAGGATGTTTGTTTTCTGGTCTCAACAAGGTCAATATTGAAATTCAATACAAATAATAGAATTCGAATTTCGCGCCTCTCAATAATAAAAGAGAAAACTGTTATTAAACAGTTTTTCTGTATTGACAAAACGTTTTCAGCGCCATCTCATTGTCAAATGTGTTTTCACTGGCCAAAATGTAGTCGGTTTTTAGTACTAGAGATATGAGGGCGTTTCCTATCTTTCTACATTATAATCTTTGCACCGGAGTTTTAGACATCTTAATTGTAACACACAGGCAAGCTCGTAGAGCTAGATCGCTCCTTCCAGTCCCATCCTGCTCAAAAAGGAGATGATGTCGGAGGGGGAATGATTCTTGAATTCCTCTAGGACCATCTTCGGAGAACCAAATACTCACAGAGGATGTGCTCAATCGTTTCGTCCTCCTCTGAGCAGAGTCTGCAGAGCGGGTCGTTGACGATGCTAAGCTTTTTGAGATGGGCTCTGAGTCTGCAATGTCCTGTGAAAGCCGCTGAAATAGCCCTATGCGAGTGACGCAGTCCAGGACGGTTGGGCCAGTACTCCAGGACCTTTTGCCGGTCCCTGATCAAAGAATTGGAAATTCCTATATTAGGTTCCGTAACCTTGCCAGGAAGGTTACTAAGGCCGTTAATTTTGCCTCGGGAAGTAACCCAAGGTTCCTGGATGAGGGCGATATCTATCCTCTCATCCAGGATGCGTTTTTCAAGGAGGTAAGATCCAATCTTGGAATGCTGAACGTTCGCTTGTAGGCATTTATAGAGCTGCATCATCGCTGGATGTCACGGCTCTTTACTTCATTCCCACCTTTGGCCCTCTCCTGGCCGTTTCACCAGCCTTGGGAAGGGCTGCCCGCGGTGCTTTGCTCGTAGAGGGAGCAGAGTCAGGCCTCGCTCCTTCATATGGCTCACCTTTGGAGGTGCCGGTGGAGGAGGAGGGATTAACCCATCCTACCTCTTTCTTGATTTAGGTGTCCGACTCTTTGTCGGCACCCATGCCCTTCTCTCTGGTTCGGAAGGTAACCGTTCCGAACCCATAGTAGGGCATCATGTCCAGGGCTTTTAGCCTAGACATGGAGCTCTCATCGACAGAGTAGGTCCATGTTCGGCCCGGCCCTGAAACCTGGTGGTGTAACACCGCCCAGTTCTCTACTTCCAGGCCTGGGTTCATCACACACAGACCTGTCAGCACCTAATCTTGTGAGGTTCGAACTCCTAGTGGAGGGTCAGGGATGTACGTTGCGCAAACATAGGGCTTTGGCAGCTCCGATCCCTGGACGATGCGGAAGTTGGCCCTGTCCCACGGCTTGAACTGCAATAAGCAGTTGCCAAGCCACGAGACGGTAGCCTCGTCCGCGCATCTAATCATAAGCCAACCCGGCTTATGAGTACAGCTCAAGAAGCGGATCCCTGCTCCTTTTTCCTCCTTCCTGAGGGTATGCCTCAGGATGGCGCCCTGGAGCAGGTCCAGTTTCTTGGCTGTAAGTTTGGTTTTGGGGTTCTTGTCGACAATGCCGATCGTGATGCCCTCCACCATCTCCTTGTAGGTCACCCCCTTGCTGACGGTTCCCCCGGGACAGTGCTTCTTCACACTGGCTAGGGGTGCTGCCATTAGAGCGCAACCTCTTTGGAGTTTTGGCAGCAGGTGTAGGGAGGTTTGGTTCCCTCTCCTTTTCTGTCGCATTTCGGCGCCATCTCGAAGTACTGTCACAAGAGCCGACTTGTAGTCGACACCCGATTGCAGTAATCGATTCAGGCGCCTTTTGCCTGCTCCCGCCATTGGCCTGCGTTTGGAGGTGAAATTAATTTTCTCAACCTCCACCGCGATGTCAGCGATCCCAGGCTCGGGGGTACCCTCCCCTAGGGCGGTTCCGGATTTCTCCTCCGCACCTGGGGTTGGGTTGGTAATGGCAGAATCAGATTTCTGCATATTCTTCTTTCGGGGTTTCGGGCGCCGAGATAGGACTGATCCCCGTCTCTTTGCTGGTTCTTTGGTTTTATTATTATGGGTGTCCATATACGGTCCCACGAGAAGCGAAGAAATAAAAGTCCGCCAGGGCAGTGCTCCCTTACCCTGGTAAGCCATATTGAAACCGGAAGACGGCAGGTGTCCGGAGTTCGCCTATTAGGAGCTCATCTTAACCCAATGACCTACTCAAAGAGAAAGTTCTTCAGCACAGGATGTTCCACCTTGAACTTTTTTGATGAGGTTTACTCCTCTCGATCCAGCCAATTAAGGCAAGATCCGCCGCAAACAAGTTTGCATGGTTTGTCAACTGCTGCCAGTCCTTGACTGTCCGCACAAGTTGTCATCGTTATTCCTGTGCAGGCCGTTAGCCACGTTACTACAGCTGGGCAGGAGAGTTGGTCTGCGATAGGATTTTGGAAGGCTACCAGTAGTGTTTTCAAGACTACGAGCCAACTTATAGTCCCACAGTCCTCAGCTTCATTTGTAATCATTAGCAGGAGGACCCCTCCTATCCGCCACCTGGAGACGCGCCTGGTTGGTACTTCACCCCAATGCCAGCATCACAGTATGCTCAAGTTATAGATTGCACGGTGAGAATGAATAATTTCACCACTCCGTAAAGTTTAACACGTTGACTGTCCCCATTCTAATTTTTTTCCCACCCCCCACGTCCAACACATTTATCCCAAGATAAGGGTTAATTAATTAATTAATTAATTCTGCAGCCATTTAAGGAACTGTTCATGTTCAAAATTTTCAAGTCCAATGGAAGGCTTGATGCAGATGTTTCTTGAATCCTGTACGATTAATTATGATTGAGGTTATCAATACATATTTCTACAAGACGTTCAGCCCATATGAACCGACCACACTGCAGCGTTCATGAAAAGTAACCATATTTATCTTGAACGTCAAATGAATCAATGAATCACATACGACTCATGGACTCCTGGCGAAAATCTTTATGAATCATATGTGATGCATGGGACAGTCAACGTGTTAAATCACGAAGAATATAAATAAAATTCATTTTAACTGTCTTAATGCAAGAGCAGACTTCCCATTTTTAATCTCCTTTTCATTACACTGTTTATACAAGGTGTCCTCAAATGTGAAGCTTTTTACAAGTAATAGAACCCATCAAGACATTTCATCTTACCAAAAATCGTTGATTCAAAATATTTACTAGCACACTAAATCGAAAAAAAATAGTTTAACGCGAATCTATGAAATAAATATTCTGAATTTGACTATTATATAAACAATCCACCGTATCGCTGTCGATCACCTGAAGATAACGGCAGAACCATCATGAGGAGAGTTAATGGAAATGATGTAATAGTCGATAATACTTGGATTGTTTCTTATTCACCACTTCTTTCGAGAACATTCAAGGCCCATTGCAATGTGGAGTACTGCAATTCAGTTCAGTCAGTAAAATATATCTGTAAATATGTATGTTACAAAAGGCAGTGATATGGCGGTTTTTGGTGTATAAAATCGGAATACCAATGATGAGATCACGCAGTATCAATTTGTTCGATATGTCAGCTGCAATGAGGAAATTGGACGGATATTTTCATTTCCGATACATGAACGTTATCCGACTGTTGTACACCTGGCAGTTCATCTGGAAAATGGACAAAGAGTGTATTTCAATTCTACAAATATGGTTCAACGAGCTGAAACACCTCCAGCAACAACATTGACCAGTTTTTTTCCATATGCCAAAATGATCCATTTGCACGAACTTTACTCTGAGATGCCACGCTATTATACTTTGAATGCTTCTTCAAAGACATTTTAACGTCGAAGACAAGGTAATGTGGTGCCCAACCATCCAGATGTGCGTTCAACTGATGCTCTTGGTCGTATTTACACAGCTCATCCGAAAAATGACGAATGTTTCTACTTGCGATTATTGCTGGTGAACGTTCGTGGGCCGACATCTTTCGAGTCTCTTCGAACTGTCGATGGTGTTATGTATCCAACATTTCGTGCTGCATGTCAAGAGCTCAATCTGCTTGAAAGCTGAAGCAATTGTTTCTGCATCTGCAAGCCTGATTCGCACATTATTTGCCATCATTATTTCGGCATGCTTTCCATCGAATCCATGTGAACTGTGGAATATGTACAAAGATGACATGTTAGAAGACATATTACATAGCATTCGTGTCACATCAGGCAATCCTAATCTAGAGGTGAATGCGGAGATCCATAACCAGGCTTTGATTTTGATCGAAAACCTGTATATGTATCTCATGTCTGGCAGTTTGTTGGTTAATTTAGGAAAGTCATCGCCTCATCGTGAAACTAACGATGTTTTCAATAGAGAATTGCAAAGCGAACAAGAGTATGATCGAGATAAACCAATTAGTACAAACAAATGTACCAATACTACTCCTTGAGTTTATGATAGGGCACAATTGAAGAAGAGAATAGGGGCTTATTTTTCCTTGATGCCGCCGGTGAAACTGGTAAAACTTTACTAATATTTATAATTTTAGGCTCTATTCGTGCAAAATCAGAAATTGCAGAAGCAGTTGCTTCTTCTGGGATAGCAGCCACGTTGCTAGAGGGATGCAGAACAGCTCATTCTGCGTTTGAGTTACCGTTAAACCCGCAGACAGTTGAGTACCCAACATGCAATATTGCAAAGCACTCAGCAGTGGCAAAAATTCTGACAAGTAAAATAACTATCTGGGATGTATGCACAATGGCACATAAACGAGAATTGGAAACACTTGATCGGACCATGAAAGACTTGCGCAATGATTCAAGATGTTTTGGGGGCACATTGATTCTATTGTCTGGTGACTTCCGACAAACATTACCGGTGATTCCAAAATCCACGGCTGCCGATGAAATTATTGCTTGCCTAAAATCATCAACTTTGTGGCGCTATGTGCAAAAACTACAATTAACTACAAACATGCGAGTTGCATTGTTGAGTGATCCATCTGCCAGAATTTTCTCTGAACAATTGCTGGATATAGGTAATGTAGGCCGTGTTCCGGTCGATCAATCAACAGGTTTGATATCATTTCCTTCGAATTTTTGCACCTTTGTATCAACCAAGGATGAGCTCATAAGCAAAGTATTCCCATATATAAGTGCCAACCACAAAAATCTGAATTGGTTGAGTGAACGAGCCATTCTTGCGGCCAAGAACAAAGATGTTGTTCAGTTAAATTTGATCATTCAAAGTGAAATTATTCGTCCACTGCTTTGTTTTAAATCTATAGATAGTGCAACAAACGAGAATGAAACTACAAATTATCCTACGTTTTTGAACTCATTGGATTCACCAGGTTTGTCACCACACAATTTACAACTTAGGTTGGATCAGTTGTCATTATGTTGAGAAATCTTAACCAGCCAAAATTATGCACCGGAACACATTTTGTGGTGAAACACCTCAAAAGTAACGTGATTCATTGCACGATACTCAAAAGAAAGCATATAGGTGGGGAAGTTCTTATTCCCAGAATTCCGATGATCCCAACAGATATGCCATTTGAGTTTAAGAGAATTCAATTTCCCATTCCTCTTGCGTTTGCTATGACAATTAACAAATCGAAAGGCCAGTCCTTGGGTGCGAGTGGCTTAAATCTAGAAAATAGTTGTTTTTCTCATGGCCAGTTGTATGTTGCGTGTTTACGAGTCGGCAAACCTTCTGCCCTATTTATTCTCGCACCCGGGAAAAAACTAAAAATGTCGTTCATCACATGCTACCAAAATGAAAGAATTGTAAAATATTCAAAACAAAAATTTTTAATATGAACAACAACTCGGTATCTACCTCTTGAGTAAAGAGAATTCTTTTAAAGTAAACAACAATGTACATACCTATTTCAATTTAATTAAATTTTTTGTATATTTTGTACCTTAGTTCCACCTTATATATCTCCTGCTCAAAAAAATACCAATGGTTAGTACAACTTTATGTATCTTTAAGGCGAAACAAAGTTCGACGGGTCAGCTAGTTAACAATAAAAATGATGCCCTACCTGTACGCAGCTATAGGTATGAAATTTTAGATGATTCTTGTTTCCATTCTGTGGCCTCCTAGAACGACAGATTTAGGCATTTTTCTAGGATATCTTCATTAAGTAAAATATTTTCTGATCACGAAACTAATGAAATTAAACTCGGAAAAGAAAATTATTCTGCTCTTCAAGAAAAAATTCCACTGAATGGGCATTATCAAAGAAATGCACATCCTTGAAAAAAATGTTATGCTTGCACTCGAAGATTTAGAAGGCAATTTAAATTATAAACTGTACAAAACGGGCATATTAGCAACAAATTTTTCGATTAAGGTGAAAAAAAAATCGCAGAATGGGGTCATTTCCGCTAAAATTTAAATATATTTCATTTCTCACTGGGTAAAGTCGGAAATATTGTTGTATCGAATACTTCACGAATGGCAAATTTAAGAAAAAAAATAGTGCGAGTAAATTTTTTTTTCCGAGCATACCATAGTTACCTTGGGATAATCTTTGATCATGTTGAATAGGCTGATTTATCCTTAATATTTCATCAGAAAACACAAACAATCTTAGCAAATTTTATTTATCGATTTTTTGTAGTTTTTAATAGGTGAATACTGTTCTGTGGGCTAAGACTGTTTGTATTCCTTGTAAGCATTAAATAAATAAATTACGGAAAACCAAATAAATATCCTAATCCTGATATGTAACGAAAAATTTTTTTTTTTCAGATCATAACACTCGCCGATGCAATGAATTCTAGTATCAGTACCATGCCTATACCTGATGATATGGCCCCTGTTGGTGGTATTGACAACATAATTTATTCTATTTTGGACGGCGATAGGGCTATGCTGAATGACTACATTCAAATAATGAGCGAAATTTTCAGTGCGGATATTTTCAAAGAACATCTTAAATTTTTATCAGATATTCGACTGAAATGCCTTCCAAAAATTTATTTTAGATTGAGGAAGATTGGTCCCTCTGATTTCACAAATTGCCAAAAACTCCATAATAATTTACTCAATGTTTTTGGAGGAAGAATGCTAAATGCCTGTAAGAAATCAGATACGTTCCTGAATTGTCTTACCAATGCTAAAAATAGTTTGAAAAAGGAGTATGATAGCATTGAGGAAGATATTGTAGAACTATATCTCAATGAGATCATTGGTGGGAAAAACACGTGCATGAGTGATTTGATCCAGCAATTGGGCATTTTCAAGAATTTAGTGAAAAAAGAGTGCAAATAAACATTTTTTAATTTATATGGAATGCTCCTCGAATAGAAATCACTTACATACTTCATCTTCACGATAACTGTTAATCATTCCCCAAACATAATTCCAATATTGATCGATAAATTAGCCATTTTTCGAAGAAAACACTTACTTTTCATACTTAAAGTATCTGTAGGGATGAATTTGGGTACAAGGCAATATCTGGCAGGAGTTAATAATCAATCGTCATCAACATCTATATTTCGAACCTTTAGCTGTTCTTCATCAGGATGATCTGACAAGACTATTATTTAAATTAGCAAAGAGAGCATCAGAAAAACATCTCAGCTAAAGGTTCGAAATATAGATGTTGATGACGATTGATTATTAACTCCTGCCAGATATTGCCTTGTACCCAAATTCATCCCTACTGTTTCATTTCGGCAAATTTCATCTTTACAACTTAAAGTATCTGTATATATACACTTTTTCATCTAAAAGTGAATAAAGTTCAAATAAATATACCTATCCGAAAAAAGTTTCCATATTTGATCGAAATATCGAGTAACCGCAATACTTCTGCACCAAACTATTGGCTTTCTTTTTTGATGCAAATGGAGCAGTAACTTCATACAAACTGGTCTATTGAAATCAAGTGATCCTGAATCTGGAAAGGCACCACTTGATTCTCCCAAAATGGAGAGAAAATATTCCATTGAGATTAATGAGTATCTTTCCTTATTTTTTATAATGCTCCTTAGAGATTGATTCGTCGAATTCCCATTTCGCTTCAGAAATATGCCAACGTTCCTAACCTTTAGGTATTTGCTGAATAAATATGATAATAATAGATACATATATAGATATTATCCCCTGTTCAATAAGTTAAAAAAATAATACTTGCCGATATAAAATTAAGTTACAGTCAGATAGCATATCCAAGTCTCTTAGGTAGAGATATAGGAAAGGAGGCGCAGGTCACCAGTTCGTCGGGAAAATTAAGACGTCATTGGACGCTTATGTCAAGCTAAATTGACAGAACTGGTGTTTTTGGCAGTGGCGTAGCTTAACTGGACGTAAATTGTTTAGATTAATCGTTAGGAAAGATTTACTTCGTCGTTAGTGAGGGCTGAGAATACTTTTAAAAATTATTGGTACTTTATAGATAAGTTCGTCAATGTAGAAGAAAATGTTGCATAATTGAAACGCGAATGGGTTATTTCGAAAACTGAAATTTGAATGTTAGTTAATGTTCGGCAGCAGCTACTTTACTTTCAATGGCGTAATTTTCAAACAGTTAGATGGGACATCTATGGGATCACCTGCCAGTCCAGCTTTAGCAGAGTTGATCATGTTGGAGGTATTTGATTATGTTGCCGATAGAGTGGATTTCAGGATTCCATTGATGTACGTGGATGACACTTTGTTGCTCTTACCAAAGGATCATATAGGGCCAATTTCCAGTCTCTCGTTTCACGAAAAAATAAATTTCGCCATAGAAAGAGAAACTAACAATAGCCTACCGTTTTTATATGTCTTAGTTATATGAACAGATGAGAAAATAATTATAGATTGGTACACAAAACCATCTTATTCTGGTAGATGCCTCAATTTTCTATCTAATCATAGCGCACAACAATAAAAAATGTTGCCACTAATTTACTACACAGGGCCCTGTCACTTGGTCACAGCGAGCTCAAAGAGAAAAATCGACAGAAAGTCACTATCATACTTTTGAGGAACAACTATCCGAAGTATCATATAAAAAAGATAATAAATAACTACAACACCAAAGTAGCTCAAAATCATCCTGTTTACAGGGTAGACAATAAATCCTCAACCAATTGCCCACGAGCTGAAATTAAATATTCCAAACTGGTATTTTTTCCTATATTATCATACAGAATGAAAAATGTCTTCAAAGAATACAACTGTTTCGCTGAATTTTACAACACCTTAAATAACAACAGGAAATTCTCCACGAAAATTAAAGATAATACACCACCCTGTAAACAATCTAATATTGTTTATAAGACCCCTTGTCAGAATTGTGAAAGAGTAGCTTCGGGTTCGGCTTTCGGACAGTCCGAGAATGGTTCTAGAACTGCGCAGGGGATTTTATACTAGGGAGCAACAGTTTTGCGCAGTTTCAGAACAATTCTCGGACCGTCCAAAAGTCGAACCCGAATACAGCCAGTGTACATAGGTCAGATGAAACAATATTTACAGGCGAGAATAAGACAGCACAAGAATGATGCTAGACACATCCATAGTGAAAATGACACGGCCCTTAATTTTGACGGGGTAACGATTGTGGACAAAGAACAAAATTATTCAAGACGTTTATTGAGTATTATTGTATTATTATACAGATAAAGATGCACAATTCTGTTAACTGTAGAGAGGATACAAACCACTTAAGTATTGTCTATAACAGCCTAATGAAAAAGATCGTATTACCAAATGGATGAAATCATTTTAGAATTCTGTTTTCCTTATTCTTTGTACGTTTGTGTTGGTCTACCTCTGTGTATTACTGCTCCAACTGGATATTGGCTGGCTGAATGTTCGTTGACTGAAGACAGAAATGTGTCATCGAACTGTCGACTTCTTCGCATCAGGACCAGAATGTTTGTCAGTAATAATTCTTAATGAATAAAATTTGATTTAATTCAAAAGGATTATGCACGTTTCAGCCTCTCATCTCGACCCTTAATTATTTTATTCGATATGAGTATGTTTTTAACTTTGTATAATAAGGTATTGTCTCTGTATTTTGTTATTCATGTTTTACATTAGATAAACTCATTACAGCCTTGATAAAGGAACGAATTGTTCCGAAACGTCGGCGAAATCATAGTTGTCTAATTATTGTCCAATTCCCTGTGATAATATTCTCAATTATTCATCATGGACACGAACACTGACGAGTGAAATTTGAATGTTCAGTCTATAATTAATAATTATTCAATTCATTTTGCAGATCCTTATTCGAAATTCGCTCGATGAAATTCAAAATGATGTGCAATAATTTTCAGGTCTACAATACAAGAAGATGCCAGTATTCAAAGGTTGATTTAGATATTTTGAACGAAAAATCCCTATTGATAGAGATATCGACAAGCTGAAAAATATCAAAAAAGGCCTAGTGATAAAAATCTCAATATATAAAACTAAGTCAGTCTTTTTGTGGGATACACCATTTATAACTCAAGATCGGATGAACTGTTTGTTATGAAAGATGAAAGATGATTTTTGGATTCTTCTACGGCCGGGTTAACATAAAATACATTAGAACTAAATTCAAAATGTAATGAAATAAAAAAAAAAGGAAAAACTTCTTCTTCTTGCGAATAAGGCCAGTAGTTGTCACTACGATTAATAGCGTTTTTATGAAAGTATTATATTTGATATCAATTCGGTGAACTACATTTTCTAATGATATTACCGCATTTGAGTCCAGTTGTTATTACACCTATCTTTCTACCGAACCCTACGGAAAATTTTATAAGGAAAGATTTTGAACAACTCCCCATTCTACTATTATCGGCATTAGATGGCGATGTAAACAATTACTGTGTATTTTGAGTTGCCTAAACGTCTTAACCTTGGAATTCTAAGATCTTAGCGCTGAAGTAAGTGCGTAATCGTAAAAGTCCTGTCAAAGTTCGTACACATAATAATTATTATGTTTATATAGTCCATTCAAGAATGATTGACATCCCAGCAGGTCTTGAAAATCCAGATGCAGTTTAATATCTGATCACAAAATATCTTCAATAATTTCCGTAGTTTCACTCACAGAACAAGAATATGCAAATAAAACCTAGACAAGTATTTGAAAAAAAGAAATATTTTAATTCAGAGCATATTAATCAGCATTCAAAATTGAAGTTTCTAATTTGTACGATTAAGACCCTTTTGCACCAAACGCACTTAGTGTTAAGTGTCCCTTAAAATGAACCCTTAACTTGAATTAGATTGGGCCAACTGTTAAGTGACATTTAAATGGCTAAAGCTAGCCTTAAATTTAAGCGCTCCTGTTATGACCACTTATGTATTTGAGGGCGGGATTCTAACCTAAAATAACTGGCTGCAGAACCATTTTTGATGGATTTTGAAAATTGAATGAATTCATTACTGAATACAAAGCCTTTTCTTTTGCCTTTATTTTAATGCCATCAGTCTTTTTTAATTTTCAATTTGGTGTAACAAATCATACTATAGTTAGCAATAAACTCTTTTCTTCTGTTTAGAAGTGGAGTGCCCTTTATAGATTACCACCACTTGCTTGGCAATCATTCATCGTATTCATACTAACAAGGACAATAAGGACATTTTCTTCACGTTCCTCTTCAACATTAGTAAAACAGATTCACACAAGACCTTACAAAGAAAGTGTTGTACTTATATAAACTTAGGTACCTTTTATTTGACAATCATTACACAGGCCAACAAAATGAAAAAAAAAAAAAATTGGTGCCGGAAATCTAACATCTGATTTTAGATGTTTTTAATGTGCTGATTCCAAAAATGCCACCAGATTTTTTTTATCAGCTCTAGTTTCTGAGATACACGTTACAGGTGTACATATGATTGGTGCTTTTTTATTGACAGTTCAAAACGTAGTTTAAAATGTGTTCTTTTACATAACGGTAACAAATATGGCTCAATTCCTATTGGTCATTCAACTACCATGAAGGAAGAATATGAAACAATAGCATTAGTTTTGAGAAAAATTAAATACGAAGAACATCAGTGGTCAATTTGTGTTGATTTAAAAATGATTAACTTCCTCCTTGGACAGCAGAGTGGTTATACAAAATATTCTTGTTTTTTGTGCTTTTGGGACAGCAGAGCTAAAAATGAGCACTGGGTTAACAAAAATTGGCCTTCAAGAGATGTCATGATTCAAGGAATACAAAACGTGATCAACGAACCTTTGGTTTCAAAAGAAAAAATCTTACTTCCGCCCTTGCATATCAAGCTAGGCCTAATGAAGCAATTTGTATAGGCTTCAAATCGAGATGGAAATTGTTTTGGGTATTTGTCACGTAAATTTCCTGGCATAAGAACGGAAAAACTAAAAGCTGGTATATTTGTTGGTCCTCAAATAAGGCAACTTGTTAAAGATCCACAATTCGCCACATCAATGAACGAGACTGAATCTAAAGCTTGGAGTTCATTTGTTCAAGTAGTAAAAAATTTTCTTGGCAATCATAAAGCAGAGAATTACGTAGAATTAGTGGAGACTATGCTTTCAAATTTTAATATTCTCGGCTGTAAAACGAGTATAAAAGTTCACTACCTCCACAGCCACCTAGATCGTTTTCCAGAAAACTTAGGTGATTTTAGTGAAGAACAGGGGGAAAGATTCCATCAGGATATTAAAACTATGGAAGATCGTTATCAAGGACGATGGGATAGCCACATGATGGCGGACTACTGCTGGAGCCTTCAGCGAGACTGCCCTAGTAAACTCCATTCTAGAAAATCGTATAAAAGAAAATTTTTATGTGATTAGTGACTAATGTAATTATGTAAATTAAGTTTTTGCAATAAATACTTAAATCCATGTGCCTTTTTTTTAACTGTCAATAGTAATATTATATATTATAACAGTTATAACGTAATTTATATACAAAATTTTTTTTAAAAATCTCAAAAACTAGATCTGATAGACAAAATCTGAGAACTTTTTTACATTCTGCATCCAAAAATTACTCAGAAACAGTTACAAAATCGCAGGCACCAAAATGTGTGTTGGCCTGTGTTATCATTATCAATATTGATGCTAATTCAACAACAAAAAGTTTGTACTCTTTGATAATAGTATAATAATATCCTTGACACTGATTGACAAGAATATTAAGTTAGGTTAGTGAAATGACAACGATCATCGGCAACCGGCCAACCAATGAAATGGCTTTATTCGACTAGGATGAAGTTGCACCAAGATAAAAAACTGAATTATCACTAGATATAAAAACTAAGGGCCCCTCACTTAAGATTCTGTTGAGCCACAGTCATGCAACTGGAAATAAAATTAAGCGTCCATTAACTTTTTTACGACGCTTAGTTAAGTACTCCTTTTAAGGGCCACTTGCACCGTAGAACTAATCAATAGTTTAAGTCCAAAACTAAGTTTAGGTTATATGGTTATCTTGCACCGTGTCGTAAACCTCGTTTAACCTCCTCAACTAGCGGTTGAAGTAAATCCCCCAAATTCGGTAGATTAAATAGAAGATTAATCATAAACTTTGAAACCTATACGCAAAAAAAACCATTCTCCAATTAAGTGGATTATATTTGTTTGAAGTAAATGATAGATTCATATATAAGCAAGAATATAATAGATTCGAGTCAAGTACACTTTATTCTCCGAATTCAAATATATGCAGTTTCTTCAATAAGTAGATAATATACTTGAATCTAATAAAACAGATGATATTAACTCAAGAAAATTTATATATTCTTTGAGAGTATAGTACTAATTTTGAAATGGGAGTTGGAAATATTGAAATAAAACACCCCTTATCTGGAATCAATGGAAGAGCGGCTTTCCACTGAACAGGGGTGATTATTTTGAAGATGTTAACTACACAAAATTGAAGGCCCCTTTAAAGGCTAAAATGGTGGATTCGGCCCGTCGCGCGAAGGACAGGTCTTTGATGTTTTTCTATATTTTCTGGGGAGAAAATTTAAATGAAACTCTGGTGAAATTTAACGAATAAATCTATTGCAGAAATTTGAATACTTCTTTACAAGCATGTATTTGGTCGATGACGACCAAAATAAAATCTCAACTACTTTCACACATGCAAAGTACGCAAAGCAATAAACATCAAAATTCCGTCAATAAAATCTTGGATTAAAATTATCTTTTCTCAATTGCAGAACAACAATAAGAATATGATCAAAAATCAGATGAATTTTAGAGGAGCTTTCAGGACTCTGGACAAACAAAAATTGGAAACTTCTACCTTTTTCTGCGACCAGCGACCGTCGTTCGCCTGGGGTTGCTGGTGAACTTTTCGATCACCAGACTTTCCTCGCACAGTACGGCGAATTCTTTACACTCAACCGCACTTCCCGCACTTTTCCGTCGTCAACGATTAACGCTCTTCGTTTCGACTCTATACGAAATTCCCAAAATCCTATATCCGATCTATACCACAAATAAAAACAATGTTACGCCCTGAACTGACTTTAACCACGGTACTAATTCTCTTACACTATTCCCCGAATAGCTTGTACCCGTCTCCCTTTTTGAGACCTTACTCCGAAAAATACTTCTAAATTTCTCGAACTGCCGAATCTACTCTCGGACTTCCAAATCTACCCTATTAGAATCCCGGATTCTACTTCCGTCTTCCCGACGTATATTTTCTTCGACCAACTGACTCCCTTCCCTTTTTTGGTTCCTTTTATTATTCCCCTTCTTAGATCAAAAACCCAAATTCCTTCTCCACCTCTCGTGGGTGTTTCCCCGATTATTCCACGACGCTCTAACCTTGCATTTTTCTGAACTAATTGAATTAGCCGGTTAAAACTCAAGAGCCTGCTAATTCTTACAACGCCGAATCAATTATCTTCGAATATTGAATTGATATATAAGCTCTTATGGGCGAGTTATTATCTAAACTAAACCGTTTTCTTTTTAACTTAAAATCGGCCTTATGTCCTACATGAAACTCTACTTCTTCGACACTTATCTTCCGAGTGGAAAATTATCATTCATACGCTTGTCATCAAAACCTTTATTTTCAATTATCTTGGACGTTGAGAGCCCGAGAAAGAATTTCCTAGCCCAATATTCTATAAGCATATATATCTCGTCAATATTCCTATTTATTACAATACTCCCCCCTTAAAAAAAGTTTTGGCATTGGATGCCATAACTTTTCCCAATTCCTATCATGACTTTCACTGGTCCACTAGTCCATCGTCTCCCAACCAAAAAGCTCAAACATCCTATACTAAATGTGCCAAGCGTTCAAGCATAATTCACAAGCAAAAAAAAAACTGAAACAGCCTTATAAAATAATAGTAATAAAATTTTCCTTACAACTATGGAAATACCTTACCTACTTAACTTAAACAAAATCAATCAAAAATCAAACATCAATATCATTGAGATTCGAAAACATGGAAATTCAAAACAGCAAAATTCAAAGTTCATTGATCAAGTTCTTGAAAGATAAATTTCGTCTGTCACTTCACTTCTCCAGCATGGAGTCTTTTTTTGTCTACTTCGGATTTCAAATTCACTATCGCGAACATTTTCATTCAATCATCGACATCCTTGAAATCATATGGCATAACTTTTCAGGTGGTAAAACCAAAAGTTACCTCAGGTGGAAAAAGATTCTTTACACGAAACGCCAGTGTTCAACCCGTGCTAGTGTCCGTTTCGTATGATCATCTGGGCATACACTCTTCTGCTCAGTTCGAAATTCTTGACGCGGCACATTACTTAGCACATCGTTTACTGGCTATGTCTTTCAATTCAGTGTGGTAACAATATGGGTAAAATGGACGTAACCCTGGAGATGGTTCTTCTTCAACGTTTTTGGCATCGTGCTTTCGAAGATGGATTTGCTCGCACTTACTCGCCCTTGGTAAAACTCTCTACTGAGTGATGTATTGGATTATTCGCAGTACACTAAGCTTACTCCATTGCTTCTTGATCTTCAAGGTATATGGTGGACAGTTGATGCCCCGTCGTCCCTTATCGAAGTCTCTTCTGGATACCTTCTACTCGCATCTCTCGAAGAACCTTCCTTCTAAGCTGACCCATCGTCGTTCTGATAATGACAATTACCATCTCAGCATCGTTCCATTTTCCGCACTAGATCAGTTCAGAGTATCCTTGTAGGCACAAGTCCATATATTAAATTGAATGTCAGTCCCATTCTTACGAAAAATTTCCGAACTTTCTAGTTGATAGGCGCAAACCTTTTTCGAGTTCTTAAAGTTTCTCAACATTGCGAATGAAATTGCCGTAATTTCCGATCTATTAGCCGCACTTTGGTTCACTATCGTCGTCGCCACCTGGTAACTAAGGTCAACCACCATTCAGAGGTTATTCCACTGATGATGACCTGATGATTCACCTTCCTTCTAGTTGAAAACCTGCCCTGGATTGTCTTCAAAGATTCCTTGGTTTGGATAATTGATTGACCAAAACCAACCTATCGACTAATCACAAGAAATAACAACAACGAAAAACACATGCAAAAATCATACAACAACGAATCTCAACAACAATCTCCCATGAGCATGCAATACAATCATGGTAAAAACAATCATCATAAAAGACTTATCATAGATATTTACAAAATTCAAATCTTATCTTAAATGGCATGCAAAAAGTTGTGCTCACATTGAAGGGTGACCACAACGCTTCTTCATAATCCTTTTCCGAACAGGATTATTTCTATCAGATAATTAATCTCTTTCCGATATATGTACTTCATTATTACTGAATATTATTAGTAAGCAAATCAAAATTACCCCCTCATCGTTAATTTAACTTCCAACATGAATCTCCTAACAGAAACACATAGTACATTGCTTCTATGAAATCTATCCCCTCATAATGACCTTAGGTCCAGCTTAACTCAAAATACGTCTGTCTATTTTACAACATTTCTCCCAAAACTACCATTCTTGAAATAAAGCAAAGACCGCTACCTAAATGATTTCAATCTGAATGAAAATAAACTGACTTCTATATAATGACTTAAGGTTTCTCCGGAGATTACCTAGCGCCCATCTGACGCAAAAAAAAAATTAAGAAACCCTTCTTTATACCGGTCATAGTTCCCTCACTATGATTCATTATTACCGGACCTACTTGTTATTCTACCTATAATCTGTGGACTGGGAAAGGTCGATTATTCCTTTTTCAGGACTGTCAGCCAAAAGGTCCTGCCACTACCCAAAAAAACGGACCCTATTCAGGTTGTGGCTCTCCGGGTCAGTGAGAGCCCCTGGAATCAGCGAAAGGGCAGGAGTCGATTCAACTCTCCTGACAGGTCAATCTTACATATTTTCCTGTCGCTACCCTATACCTGTAATCTGACTCCTATCCAATTAGGTTACTCCACATATTAGTGGGACGCCTTATCCGGGTAGACCTCCTTGCAATCCTTTCTGGTTCTCCCCTGTCTTCATCACTGCTCTCTAATTCCATGTCTGAATTATGTGTCTGATATCCCTGTGGTACCAACATAGGATGAAACCTCTTAGTTTTCCCCATTTCCGCATCTGTCTCACAGATGTCCCTAAATCCTTCGTCTCTTCCTAGCAGATCTCCTTCGGAGCACTTTTGCCGAACCTTAGCGACATAAGGTTTCAGCCTATTTACATCGACAATTCGTTCCTCCCAACCTCCACATTTTCGTATCCTACAGGTTACCGAATCAAAGACTTCAATTATCCTGTACGGCCCTAACCAGTTTTTACCCAATTTTTCAGATACCTCTTTTAAGTATACCAGGTCCCTTAACTCAAATTTTGCCATCCGACATTCCTCTGCATCGATGTCCCATGACACCCGTTTAGTCGACTTCGACCCCCTGGGTCTATTCTCACCTTGATACCCCTCTTCATTCCTGCATATACTTGAACTGCTTATTTCATTAAACCTTTGTGTGTCCCCTTTTCCCTGTTTCTTGTTATCATCTCTCGGTTACTTCCTAGTATCACGATTACTATTATATTTTCTGATTTCTTTCGAATTTCTTCAACAGCTCCTATCATGAAACTCGTTTGTGTACTGTGATTCACAACTCCTACTTTAGCCTTCGAAATCTGTTCTTCGCGCTGTTCCATAGCGATTTCCCTTTCGACGCTATTCTCCTTAATTTCCTTCTTAACCGCGCTATCCCTTTCCCTTATCGGAATTTCTACCAACGACTCTAGGTTCGCCGATCCATCACCACCCATGTGACCTACCCCTACTAGGTCCGGATTCTCTAAGTTATCAATCATCTCCTTCGATAATAACTTGAAAATTTGTCCTCTAATTGTTATGAAAGGGCCATGAACATAATCGATATGCACCTGGTTAGCATGCATAAAATCTCTTCCCAAAATCACCTGAACATCCCCTAATGTGGAATTATCACACACCACGGCCCTCCAGGCCGTCCCCCATGATCCATTTTCGGGTCCTATGGCCACCTCGACCACACCCCATGTTCTCAAAAGTTGCCCTGTTATACTCGTCAACTGATAATTGTCCATTTCTTCCCAGTCTATATCCTCCTTCGATACCAACCCCTTTCCTATTAGCGTCACTGCGGCCCCCGTATCTACCATACAATAACTAATAATACCATTTACCCTCAGCTTTACAACATTAGGTATATCCCCCGACGTTCGACCATATATACCTGGTACCACTATTCTAATATTGTTAATACCCTTCCGTATATCTCCCTCGACCTGAGACAGTTTCTTTACATGTCCATCGACCTGTAAAACTGGATTTTGCCCATCCTCCTTTGAATTTTCCAATCGAAAACTAGACGGCGATCGCGATTGCTTCGGAATCGCGCCGGTAGAAATGTTAATTCCTGATAATTGAAGTGTTTCCCTATTGCTGGAATACCTTGTATCCCTATCCCCGCTCATAAGTCGCCCACCAGGTGTACTTACTTCCTCTCTCCTCCATGACCCATTTTCGAAATTCTGCCTCTGTTCTTTTCGTTTAAATGCATTTTCCTTAGTGCATTCCCTTGCCCAATGTCCCTGCTGGTTGCAGTTATAACACAATCCTTGTGTCTTTTGTCCCATTTCCCTATTATTCCGATATTCCCTCGCAAAATGTCCCATTTGGCCGCAAGAAAAGCACTTCCTTCCGATATTTTTCTCTGGGTTTCCCTGACTTCGCCAGGTACTTCTACATTTCTTCGCCGAATGTCCCACCTTTTCGCACAATTGGCACACTGTTCCAGTGTCAACTGTTGATATCCTCATATTGTCGTTAAAACCCGAAAAATGTGTAACTCCCAATTTAATCAAAAAAGAGATTTTGATGCCATCCCTTAGCGGTTTTCAACATCTACATGCTCAGAAATTTGTGTAGTTCCATCGAACAGTTAAATATTTTTCCCGCGCAAAATAGAATAATGTGTATCTCCGTGCTTGAAATTGTTTAAAAGAAATACGTGTACCTCCCTTACACTAGCTCGGGGTCAGTGCATATATCCACATCACATCAGTGGATAACATAAGAAGTAGTGGAAAAATAGTGCTGGTTTGCTGTGAAAACAAAGGTAAATATTAAGGGAGTACGGGTAATAATAAAAAGTTTTTTGTCTCTCCTGTCAAATCAGCTAAAATGGAGTTACACATTTTTCGGGTTTTAACGACGATATTTGCTAACCTCCCCTGCAACATCCTGTTGTTTGTTTCCTGTAACCGCACTAATTCTTCGGCCTTTTCCAAATCCAAATCCTTTTCCTTCAACAATAAAATTCCGGTTTCTTTCATGACATCCTTCCTGAGACCAATTTTGAATTGATTTAAAATTAAATCCTTATTTTTCTTCCGTATTCCAGGTTCCTCCTCTTCCTTTGCTCCGGCCAGATCCTCGATCAACAAATTAGCCCCTATTGTGCGCAATCTGTTACAAAATGAGGACACATCCTCGTCCTGTCTTTGAAAACAACGACTCAAGTTCCATTGGTATTCGCCCGGCAATCTATCTGTAGTGAATTTTTGTATGAATCTATTTTTTAAATCGGTATAAGTTAAAGAATTGAAGGTAGGATCCGATTTGAAAAAATTGTAGGCATCACCCACAAGCTTAAGTTTTAGTAAGATGAGGGTATCTTCCTCACTCCAATCATCTAATTTTGCGCGTAATTCTAATTTATCAAAATATCTATTTACATCTTTACCGGAGAACCCATCAAGAGTGGTCGCGATCATCCCCAACGAATACATGAAAGGGAGTTGCACAGAACTTTTTGCCGCCACAGTAGGGGTGGCGTTACTAGCAGTAGCCGCCGGCAACATTTTCGACACTTACCAAATATCCTCAAAAACAAGTAAATCTGAAAACTATCTTTAAATTCCGCAAAGATACTGAAAATCAAATTTCCCCTTTTTCGAAATCAAAATACGCGATAGAGTTAGTCAAACTCTACACACCAAATAATCTAACTATTCACAATTATATGAATCTTAAATAGAAAGGTCCTGAAAAAAAAAAATTATTTCAAAAAAAAATGTTATCCTGAACGCAAATAATATATCGAAAAATAAATAACGCCCTGGAGAAAAAAATTATATTTCAACAGAAAATAATATTCAATAAACAATTCCTGAAAAAAAAATTCCTGCAACCCTATCTTGTCCTAAATTCCAAATTATTCTGTTTATCAAATCAATTAGAAAATTAAATCAAACTGACTTAAAATTCCAAATTATCCTAATGTTCACTTGATTTTAAACAATTAAATTAAAATGACCGAAATTCCAAAGTATTCAAACGTCCAAATTGGAAAAATGAAAATATTTAATTGAGAGGATTTCACTCTTAATTCCGTGTTCAACTTCTGACAAAACAACACAAAAAAAAATTCTTAATTTTCCATATTCGCGTTAACTAAATTGATCATAATTTCGCAAAAGTTTTTTGAAAGAAACAAACTAATTTGCGACTCCGCTTTTTGTTACGAAAATAACCGATCAATCAACTCAACGTTCTAAATCCTACGTATTTGATACTCAACAACAAACATTTTTTTTTTTCGAAATATTCACATCAAAACCATCAAACAAATATAAATTCAAAATTTCAATACCACACAGTAATATGCAAATATCCTGAAAATAACAAACAGAAAAAAATATCTTTCACCATCAGCCAAGAATATGCACCCTTAAACAGTAAAATTCTTGCGAAAAATTAAATTTCAATCTTCAATATAATCAACTACTATTAAATCTTCTTAAGGTTTTCATCAATCAAATCTTTCAAAATTAAAGAACACCAATGCTTTTCGCAAATAAAATTTTAATTATAGCCCGATTGAAAACTTGATAAATACCTCCGATTTTCAAATAAAATTCTTATCCAACTCACTGAAGAGTAAATAACTTTTTCCAACTCTACTCAACTTTCTCCAATATCTCCGCAGCTAAACTTTAAAGAGAGAGAAAAAAAAAATCCTGTTGGCAACTATACCTTTCACTTTTCACAAAATTCCTCTTAAAATGAACTAAAACCGACGAAAACTTAAATTATCCTTGACAATAAAATAACTCACAGTTCCTCCATCTGAAAGTCCTCCTCAAATTCATTGATGTAATCAAAACATCATATATTCTCTCGAAAACCCTTAATAAATCAACAACAAAACATTCTAAAAACGCAATTCCCCCAATACGTTTCACTTCTACGATGACAACTACCAAATTATTAGATTCAATTTAACTCGCTCCAAAAACAACCAAAACTTTGAAAATCAAACTTCTCATATAATAGAATTTAGTATTCCACCCCAGAAAAATCAACTAACATCATCCCACCGCTGTCACCAGTGAAATAAAACACCCCTTATCTGGAATCAATGGAAGAGCGGCTTTCCACTGAACAGGGGTGATTATTTTGAAGATGTTAACTACACAAAATTGAAGGCCCCTTTAAAGGCTAAAATGGTGGATTCGGCCCGTCGCGCGAAGGACAGGTCTTTCATGTTTTTCTTTATTTGCTGGGGAGAAAATTTAAATGAAACTCTGGTGAAATTTAACGAATAAATCTATTGCAGAAGTTTGAATACTTCTTTACAAGCATGTATTTGGTCGATGACGACCAAAATAAAATCTCAACTACTTTCACACATGCAAAGTACGCAAAGCAATAAACATCAAAATTCCGTCAATAAAATCTTGGATTAAAATTATCTTTTCTCAATTGCACAACAACAATAAGAATATGATCAAAAATCAGATGAATTTTAGAGGAGCTTTCAGGACTCTGGACAAACAAAAATTGGAAACTTCTACCTTTTTCTGCGACCAGCGACCGTCGTTCGCCTGGGGTTGCTGGTGAACTTTTCGATCACCAGACTTTCCTCGCACAGTACGGCGAATTCTTTACACTCAACCGCACTTCCCGCACTTTTCCGTCGTCAACGATAACGCTCTTCGTTTCGACTCTATACGAAATTCCCAAAATCCTATATCCGATCTATACCACAAATAAAAACAATGTTACGCCCTGAACTGACTTTAACCACGGTACTAATTCTCTTACACTATTCCCCGAATAGCTTGTACCCGTCTCCCTTTTTGAGACCTAACTCCGAAAAATACTTCTAAATTTCTCGAACTGCCGAATCTACTCTCGGACTTCCAAATCTACCCTATTAGAATCCCGGATTCTACTTCCGTCTTCCCGACGTATATTTTCTTCGACCAACTGACTCCCTTCCCTTTTTTGGTTCCTTTTATTATTCCCCTTCTTAGATCAAAAACCCAAATTCCTTCTCCACCTCTCGTGGGTGTTTCCCCGATTATTCCACGACGCTCTAACCTTGCATTTTTCTGAACTAATTGAATTAGCCGGTTAAAACTCAAGAGCCTGCTAATTCTTACAATGCCGAATCAATTATCTTCGAATATTGAATTGATATATAAGCTCTTATGGGCGAGTTATTATCTAAACTAAACCGTTTTCCTTTTAACTTAAAATCGGCCTTATGTCCTACATGAAACTCTACTTCTTCGACACTTATCTTCCGAGTGGAAAATTATCATTCATACGCTTGTCATCAAAACCTTTATTTTCAATTATCTTGGACGTTGAGAGCCCGAGAAAGAATTTCCTAGCCCAATATTCTATAAGCATATATATCTCGTCAATATTCCTATTTATTACAATATTTCGTATGAGTGTAAAATAATTTCAAAATAATTGATTAAACCTCTTAATATTAGTGATTCTTTCGGTTGAGGCAAAGAGACTGAATACTTAAAAAGCCTAGATTTTCTACTCAAACCAAGTTTGCACAAGTGTTGAAACAAGTATATCATATTATCAAAAGAAAATTATTATATTACTGGTTTTAAGGAAAAAATGCATTTTTGTGAAGTGAATATTAACTTCAGATTGAATTTTTGGTGTATCCCAGAGAAATAAATACATGTATCCGTCGAATCCATTCACATTCTTACTTTGAATCATTCAGAATATTTATTTTGAGTTTAAAATTTGCTTAAGATGAATCGTCAGATTTCTCTATTTCAGTTTTCACTAGATTGGACAGAAATAAACTTTATACTTGAATCAACCATTAATAATTCTCTTATCAAGGATGAAATGAATGTTGAAATAATCAGATTATATTATTGACTGAAAATCAATTTTGTGCTTGTTTTGAGGAAATAATGTTCTTATATGAAATATATATTAATTTTCAATTCAGTATTACACGTATTTCGAAGGAATAATTACTTTGATCAGTTCAATCTATCGAACTATTTGGTGTCTGACTATTGCTTGGATTATAGGTAGAGGATTCTTGTTAACAAAAAAGATATTATATACGGAAAAAAACAAATTTATTACACATCCAAAATAAATATTAACAAAGAATAAAACGAGAATAATATAATATAAACAAACGAAAAATAAATTCAAAAAATGTATAATAGTTTACAACATCAAATATTGAACATGGTAGATTCATACGATAATCACTTAATGAATAGGAACTTGCATTGAACGATTTTATAGAGCGTATCCTGGGATAAATGGGATGAATTTGGATATAATTTCAGAACCTTCAAATAAGACGAAAAGCTCCCATGGAGGCATGCGTCCGGAAATGATTCGTCGAAGGGTTACCGTAGCTCAAATATTTCCAAAGTGGAACAGAGAGAAAATGGAAATCTGCAGTGTTATTTTTCGAATAGAGATCCACCTAAAACATATTTTCTCATTCATCTTCCTTTAGAGTTCAAGTTTCCAAATGAAATCGTTTTTTCAATGCATGATTTCTAATTTTTCACGCCCCTGTAGCCATATGGATGGGAGTGGAGAAATTTGAAAAAATTTAATAAATCCACCATCAAGTCGTCATTTTTGAAGCAACGTAAGTCTACAACGGATCGTTTCCGGTCATAACTCCATAGGAAAAAATTTCGTTTCATTTTGCGGTTCTGAACCTATATGCAAATTTATTCACATTGATCCTGGGACAACCTGTATATCACATAGTAAATAGTGAAAAACACCAGAAATATCAGAAGTACCACCAATGACAATTGTGCAATGATTCAGGCGCCACATTGAGTCACGTAACGTTTTCCATTAGGCATTTTATGAAAAACTGTGGGTACAATAGAAGCCAATTCTTGTATTTTCACAATAGAATATAACTTGGTAGGGTGTATTTCATACGCATCTAAATGCTCAGAGTAACCAACAGTGTCATATTGCTCACATATGTAGAAAAAAAACCAGGGCTGAATCATATTTATCAATAAGAATTTCAATTATTTGACCAAACCTGCAGTCATTGAAGTCGGATATACTTAGCAGAAGTATATTGTTCAATTCATACCTGATTCCATTGACTGAACACCAAGATGTACAATTGAATTCAGTTGAATCTATAGAAGAACATTTTTCAACAAGAGCGATACTGTTGCTTTCTACAGAGTAAAGGGGTCCCCATTCCATTTTATCATTCAAGGAACGTTTAGAGAGAAATCGATAGGAAATTTTCAGTTGCTGTTTCATGGCTAACGTGTATGGTAAATTTCTTCTGCTCTGTGTACAATGGGAAACTGATTTGAACTCTTTATATTTGGCTTCGAACTGCATACATGATAAATAGTATGGAGGCCCAATTTTTCTAATAATTCTTCCATAATGGAGAAGAAAATGATGCTTAGGTTTCAATCTACTCTTGAAAAGTGATAAATATATGGTGTGATGCTGCTGAATCAAATCATCTATTGAATTTAAACATGGTTCAGAAATGACAGGTTTATTCAAAATATCAGTCAATTTTAATAAGATTAAGTAAAAATTCCACGTTTGGTCACCCTCTGGAACACAATCTCCTACAGCAAATCTCAAATTTTTCACTAAACATAACATTTCAGCCGCCGAGCAAACTATGCATTTATTTTGAAGATTTTGTGATGTTAACCTTGGAGGAATATTCGATTCAGATTTTTCGTAAACTACACAACTGATTCTTGAATTCAAAAGATCTAGGCTGAAATATTTCTTCTCAATTAAATTGCTCAGTATTAGAGCCATATCATATCGATGAACTCCCTCATATAGATCATGCATTATGTCACAAACAAGATTATCATACAAATGAAATGACGTCAGCTCATGCCATATACAAGATTCCTTCAATCCAACTTTGTCATTCAAATGACGATCATAGTCACATTCAAGTCGAATTTTATCAGAATTTTCATTTACTTGAATTTCAGTTTCTGCCTTAGAAGACAGGCAAAAGCGGCAAAAATGTTTAGCTGAGAAACTCTCGAAACAACCCATTATTCCATGAAGCCCAAGATTATCACCAGTTATTGTCAGAACACGAAAATTCACTTTTTTTTCATATTAGAAACTGTTACAGTAATTCCATTATTTTCCAATTCTCGTATTCTAGATTCATTCATTCATTGCTGTATTCCGTTACCGGGAATAAATCTACAAAAAGAAGAAAAAAAAAATCGAACAATGGTTTGAATAAAGATTTATTGCCAAAGTTGATTCTGTCTTCACTATAAAATATATATGCCAGGAATACATTCTCTAATCTCGTAGCGTATTGAGGAGGTATAGTTGCAATTGTAAAATAAATGCTTCCTATTTTGTATTGATTACACTGACTACCTAATGGGTTTCCTGGTTGAAAGTCATCAAAATAAAGAATCACTTCAGTTTTCTGATTTTCAGTAAAAAGTTTCTGAAATAGAGATCCATGGACTAAATTTTGCATTGGTTCTCCTTCTTCAAAATTTTTCAATAATGAATTTTGATATTTTGATAATGGCCAACGACTCATCCATCTATGTGATACCCATGATTTGAGGATAAATAACGGATTCTACAAACACAGAAATATTCATAGATATACTTGGACCCAGAATGTACGCAATTTACGATCAATAATCGATTACATAATTGGCAAACAATCGTCGGCTTTAAGATGGAACGACGTAAGAGTTCTTAGGGGAGTTACATGTGGATCAGACCATTATCTTGTGAGAGCTAAAGTGATGCTTCCCTTCAGGAGGTTCTTCACCAACGCCGGTGAAACTTGTGATTTGGAGGAGCATAAATTACCCAGATACAACCTAATGAGCTTATCGGATGTAAGTACTAGACGACTATATCAACAACGATTAGATGAAAAATTGATAGAGCCAGATAATCATACGTATATGGAGGTCTACGATAATATTGTGGCTAGCCTTCATGAGGCTGCGAAAGAGGCGAGAGGCACGGAGAGGAAAAAAGCTAGTAACAAACTATGGTGGAGCGAAGAAATTGAGATCATGGTTGAACTTAAGAAACGACAATATCTGAAGTGGCTGAATACGAAGAAAGAGGAAGACCGCCAAACCTACAATCAAACCAAAAATGCCCTAAGAAAAATGATAAAAATTGAGAAGAACAACATCTGGGACAAAAAATGTCAAGATATCAATACCTACATCGGTGGAAGGAAATGCTCGGAGATATGGGGTTTCTTGAAATCTTTGAAGAGTCCGGGTAAATCGGGAGCACATATAGAGATTATCCGTCCAACAGAATGGAAAGAACACTATAAAAACTTATTACAAGAATCCAGAACACAATATTTGGATAATTACGCAATTCATGGTGTGAATATAGAGGGAGAGGAGGTAAAGATTGAAGTCAGCACTTTAGAGAAGGCAGTAAAAAGCCTTAAAAGCAACAAATCCAGTGGACCAGAGGGGATCTACGCGGAAATGCTGAAAAATGGAACAAAAAAGCTTTTCGAGGGACTAACCTATGTCTTCAATCAATGCCTCAATGGGTGTCCTATACCAGAACAGTGGAAAATAGCCTTTATTTCATCCATCTTTAAAAAAGGAAATAAAAAAGACTGCAATAACTACCGTGGCATTTCCGTAACTAGTACAGTAAGTCGACTATACGGAAGAATCTTACGTGATTTGATTGAGAAGGATTTCGATGAGAGAGAAGAGGAAGAACAGAGCGGATTTCGTGCAGGAAGGTCATGCACCGATAATGTATTCTGCCTAAAACAGGTGATTGAGAAGAGGGCAGCTAGAAACATGGAAACTCATATAACGTTTGTCGACCTTCAAAAAGCTTATGATACGATTCCAATTTCGAAACTGTGGGAAGTGCTAGAACAGTCTAATATAAATCATACATATATAAGGGCATTAAAAGAACTTTATAAAGACTCAAAATCTAGAGTAAAATTGGGCAGGTATGTTACCAAGGCGTTTCCAGTAACAAAAGGCTTAAGACAGGGATGTTGCATTTCACCAACCCTCTTCAAAATATACATATCCAAAGCTTTGAATAGATGGAAAAGAAAAGTTCAAATGATGGGCATAGAACTCAAGGATGGATATATTTACACGCTCCAATTTGCTGATGACCAGGTAGTTTTAGCTAATGATAGAGAAGATATGGAGTACATGATGCGGAAACTGGTGGAAGAATACAACAATTGGGGACTGACAGTCAACATCAATAAAACCCAATACCTCTGTGTAGGAGGCGAAGGTGCAAGCTTGGATCTTGAGGATGGACAGACGATATCCCAATGTCAGGAATATGTATATTTGGGTGTAACATTTGACGAGACCGGAACGGATACGAAAGAGATCGAAAAACGTATTGTTCAGGCAAAAAAGATCATTGGTTGTCTGAATGGGGTATTTTGGAGCAAGGAAATAGGGAAAAACCAGAAATTTAGAATATATGACACAATGGTGAAGAGTACCTTGCTATACGGAGCAGAAACATGGCGAATCACGAAAAGGTATAGGGAGAGAATAGAAGCGGTCGAAATGGATGCGGTGAGGAGATCTTTATGTATTTCAAGGAAAGATCATATAAGGAACGAGATTATAAAGCAGCAGATGGGTCTTGAGGGCAGCATAACAGATGAAATAGAATCAAAACAACTTATATGGTATGGACATATACAAAGAATGCCTGAAACAAGATTGCCTAGACAAATTCTAGAATGGCAACCCGCTACAAGAAGGAAAAGGGGACGACCCAAACAAGAATGGCAGAAGACGGTGAATAAATCCATGAGTGAAAGACACTTGAACAACCAAGATTGTAGAGACAGAGAGAAGTGGCGATTAGGTGTCGGACAACGTCGGAGGCGTTCTAAACCGACTTATATATATATATATAATTTTGATATTTCACTATTGTTTCGAAACAGTCAGGTAATTCCAAGAACATTTGTAGAGTCTTCTCCATAGGAATGTAATAGAAACCTGATTTTCCAATTGTAACGATTTCTCACCATCTTTAGTTTTCTGATGTTGTGATATTCCGATATTAATCTCCACTGGTTTAAGAAGCAAGCTGTTCCCTTCAAAAAACTTAATTCTCTTGTATTCTGTGTTGAGTTTCACAAATGGTTCCCCAAAAGTATTCATCATGTATAATAGGCACTCAAAGTTTGATGTTGGTAGAAATGATTGCGTCAAATCAGAAAAGATGTCTTTGAATTTGAGGATTAAAGTTTCATTCAACATTTCATAAACATAGTCAATTATACTTTGTACACAGTTTCGCGGTAGCATTACATTATCATATAACTTGGAAATGAATGTGAGAACTGATGTAGATAAAATATTTTGAAATTCTTTCATCTGTCCAGGTATCGTATTCCTAACATTTTCATTTTCTGTCGTCGCATCATTGGAAGTTAAATTTTCATTGTACATGATCGTATTATCAACATTTATAGTGGATTTTTTATAATCATTTAAAGCAGAATGGGCAATTAATGAAGAATGATTATTGTTGATGTGTTTTTTAAGATCCCCCTTTCTATGGTATACCCTGTAACAGTTCTTGATCGGACATGAAAATTTATTGACTTTGTGTACATATTCTAAATGAAATGAGTATTTCTTGAAATTTCTCTGACATTCTATGCACTCCATTTTTAAAATTCAGGAGAAAAATGGTACTTCTGATTGACTGATTGAAACGAAAACGAAAGTGACTAGAACATAAAAAATTGATAAAACTGAAAGTTTTTCGGAATTTCGTTTAAGACGAAAGTTTTGTGACAAATTCTAAAGTATAAGTGGGAATAACGTCTGTTTTTGTTATAATGTCATAAACACAGCGTTGAATAATCATATATATGTACTGACACTGAACAGGATAGTCCACATCCAGGACATGGAACAATTTGAATAAAACGTCGAAAGCCTTACGTGCAGAGGAGAATTGTAGATGAAGCTCATCTACAACTATATAGAAACTCTTTGGTTCCAGAAGAGAATCTCCTAAGATCAGCAAATAGGGTTGAACAGTTTGCTTTCTTTGGAAGCTTTATTTCGTTGATCTTCGACTATCTGTCCAATATCTCCGGAGCTCTGCAGAAATGGAAGAGATTAAAAATCGAGCTAACTCATTATTCGAAAAACAATTACCTTGGCATGAACAATCAATCCTTGAACAACCTCCTGGATGGAAAATTTCCAGTGCGATTTATTTTGGATCAGTCTTCCTTTGGGAGGAATCAAAAATGGTATACTCATCAATTGGTGGATGAATCTGACTTCTGAAAATGAAGTAGCTTAACTAGCTATTCAAGTCCAAACAAAGAGTTTCACTTTACTCATTCCTCACCTTCGTTATCTGCCTTAGCATTTTCTTGGATGTCGGCAAAAGAAAAATCTTTTATGTTCCTTTCGCATAATTTGTATAAATCGTCATAGAAGGTCTGCCACTTTGAGAACAATTTCACTTCCCTATCTGGATGTATACGATCGAAGTCGGTAGTAATCTGAAAAAACAATAAAAAAAATAGTGAATTACAGTTGAATAACTCTTGTAACTGTTAGTTTGTTTCTCTTATTTGACGTTCCACTTACCAACATATGACTTCGTGAGTCCTTCAATATGGGCCAAACTTCTAAAATTTCTTGTACTGCCCTTGTCTCTTCTTTGCCTGAGGTGGAATGTATTCGACCATCTACGAATTACTTCGTCCCAAGGTTCCTTGTTAACCTGAAGCCAAATATAATCAGAATTTTCATCTAAGGTTGAAAAATCGCTAGCATCGCCACAAGAGTCTTCGTTCAACACTTCATTGTTGTTATCAATTTTACGCCTCTTTCGTTTTGGCTCAGCTTCCCCGCATTTATAGACAAGGTTTTTCACCTTATCCACCAGCTTTCCTTTAGCAAGTACGGATTTACCCTTAAGGGAATCCCTTTTTTTTTACTGGCGGAACAAAATATGTAGCCATCATCTCGTTTGGAAACAAACTTATAATTTTAGCTGCCAATTTATTGTATTCCTCTTTCTCAATCGACTAAAAATAAAACATCTACTATATTATACTGTCTTTTTTTTCAAGTTGATGTCAAGTCACTGTTTGATTATATATGTGTAAAGATGTTTGATCATTATATCTACAAGTCGGTTTTTCCTTGTGTTATCGAGTGTTTTATTAGTTTCGTAATATTTTATTATACTGGCACCCATTGGACTTGTTTGTCATCAGCAATTGTTATGGTGCTGGCCATCGATGAAGAGCTGCAGCTGCTGATATCCTGATGATTATCGGGATAATTTTCCATATTCTATACATAAGACAATTCACTTTAAAACCTTTTTCTCTAAAAAAAGCGCTATTTGCCTTATACTAAAAGGCGATAATATTTCATGATTATAGTAGTATGAACCAGCGGAATTGAGTGAGCCAGTTTGTATTGAACTAAATGATATATTGACATAATATGAGCAAGTTTACACCTAATTTGAGTGTAATTCGCAGTACTTCAATTTCAAAAATATTCAAATGAAGAAAAAACCAATATGCTGAACTCAGGATGAAAAGACCTTCTAAATGAGGTGAAATTTACCCCATCTTACTTATCGAAAATTTAGGGGTTGTAGTTCTAACACTAAGGGTTGAAGCGATATAGTTGTTAATTTGACCTTAACAGTTGTTCCCCTCGAAACAAAACTCGACGTGTCCGAGCATTTTTTCATCTGTTTCGTTTTAAAAAGCCCACCCTCTACTATACTGAACAATTTTTCCATGTAATTTTTCATGAATGGATGCTGTCTTTCTAAAAAGACTCCATATAAAAATATATTCCGGCAAATACTATGGACGCACTATCTGAATATTCTGAATGAACTAATTTATGAATTCATATGAAAATAAAAATTCAAATATACCTAGTCGTTGAAAAATTCTGAAAGCTTCTTCGTGAATGCTCACAATATACAAACAATATAAGAGAGGACATGGTAAAACTACTATAACTTGTTATTTATATCCCTTAACAAATTCATGGCAAAATCACTTACTTCAGAATTCATCTCTTTAATTTTCATGGAAATCAATTTCCGCATTCCCAGAATAGGTATAAGTTCTTTGAGCTCCTGATCATTGAGTGTTTTTAGGAGCTCTAGGGAAATATCTTGTTCTGGAAAAGTGATAAACTAAATGAAGAAAGGATACCTACTTTTGAAAATAATTATTCAAAATTATGGTGTTGCAAATGAAAAAATGCGCACCAACAGTTTATAAATGATCAAACAAAATTTGCAAAGTAGAGGCTTCAGAAATTCTTCAAATATCATTCTTTAAACTTACCTTGAAATATTCGGATCAGACTGTCCGAGCATCCCCATTCTCTCAATAAGGTTTCCATATTTCACTATTTCACTTCACTTTAACAAATTAGAAAAAAAATTTCTTGAAGAATCTTCCCTTATAAGACGGTGGTCCGTTCGGCGTTATTAACACAGCGAAAGTGATGTCTTCTTTTATTGACTAGACTAGCCATACGCCGCTTTTTAGTATATCATTGAATGATATACTTGGATCTAGTGCATGAAGAAATTCATATACTTGGATTACGATAGAAGCGATTGCAGGTGGATAGGGAGGTTTTCATTGGTCCTCTATACGCATAGAAGAATTTGCATGTTAGTATATCACGCAATCATACACTTGGATCTAGTGAATGAAAATGACAAGAAATGGTTTCACTTGAATTGCAAAATTACAATAAATTTTTCAGTAAAGTTCAAGCTGAATTCAAATTTGAATCCACTCAAGCTCAACTTTGAAAACCGTACAATTTCAATAGGTTGAACTAGGTTGAATGTAGAACTCTGCTCGAATTCGAAATGTGAAAGCAGGACATAATTTTTCAAAATTAATGTGATGGTCTTCGTTGGATCGGCAACCTACCCGAAAAATTTCAAGGCATACCTCTATAATCTAACTCAAATATTCTATAGTAAATATTTTCTCGATGGCCAATTTGCCCAGTCTTTACCTATCTTGTGAATCATTACGAATCAGGATTGAAATAAAAAATAAAAGTCATGACTCCTAGGCACGGTTGTATGGTTCAAATTCGAGCCGAGATCAACATTGAACCTAGTTATACAAGATGTTATTTATTCCTTGTCAAAAGATAGTGTAGGTCTTTCATCAAAATCGCTGTAACCCTCAATGTATGATTCGAGGGGAAAAACTTTCCGCTTCTTTCATCCCCGTGAGGACAACCCTTTGATTTCGAATAGGAATGGGAGGTTGCGATAACTAATTTTGAAGACCGTAAGATTTCACTTCAAAATATCCATCGATAATGAAATGACAGCAAAAATAGTGAAAGAGGCAATCTAGAATTTATCTCGAGTATATTTTTCGTATCCCACACATAAAATAGTTATTCAATCAACTAGGTTATTAAGGAAAGCGATTAATGATTGAGATATTAATGTTAATGTTAATGTTCGAGTTCATTTCGCTCAATTAATAAACGAGTTGATTACAAGATTTTTCCGTCGACCACATTTTGAATTGAATGTGAATTCTTGATTGCAAAAATTTTCTATCGATACCTAGTCAAATTTCACACCTTATAAATTTTCTGTGTTCATATCGAAATGTTGATATTTATGCGACCGATCGAACAATTCGAACAATTGAAGTCCATAGAGGGCATATTCGAGTTGTGACATTTTGAGTAAAACACATTGATATCGTTCCCTATAATATCTGTTAAAGAATGTGTGGAGCTGGTGGAAGCTGAAGTTGTAGTACACAGATATATTGATTACTCTCTAACCATCATAATTTTTCTGCAACCTCCACAATTCATCTCTTCTCAATTCACCCGCTAGGTACGAGGAAAATCAATGCGACATACAAATAAAATAATTATTTCGAAAGCTGCTGAATACTTCTATGTTCGATTAACCATGACAATAATGCATTAATAGGAAATTAACCAATAAAAACGTTCATTAACAGCTAATTTCGTGTACGTTAAACATTGCTATTATTAAGAGGTCGGGGGAAAAAGATATTTATATTTATGTTGTTATTTTTTGTCGAAAAAAGTAGACGGACCATGATTTCGAGTTACCTTAGTTCATCGTGAATTTTTAAGAACAAGTGTGTCAAAGCGATTGTAAATTTGTAAATTAATTGAAATGGTGTATTCCGCAGAAGAAAGAGTGGAATTAATGAAATTATTATTTATTTCTGCGCGAACAACAGCGGCTTTATGACATCCGCTGCTTACGTTGTGCGAGTGGTGGCCAAATTTGACGATACTGATTCAGTCGGAAACAAAAAGGAGGGTGCACGAAGAGACGAAGTGAGGGACCTGGCTGTCTTAGTTCATATCGCAATGGATCCGAACTATAGAACTAGAAAATTGTCCGATATATCTGGTGTTTCAAGCACAACAATCATGAGAATCCTCTAACAACATAAATTCTGTCCTAATGAGATATGATTGGTTCGGGAACTGTATGCGGATGATCCCGATCGCTCACTACAGTTCTGTGAAATGGTTAACGGTAATCGAAACTACATGTTCCGTATCTATTTTTCGGGCGAGTGTTCATTTTACCCACAGATTACAGAGTAGAATAGATCTGACACTCACGTTCTACGATGCAAAATACAGTTTATCCCGCCCTCAGCGCCCCCATGCGGCTGCCACCCAACTAACCGGGAGAAATGTCGGTATAACTGGAAACTGCAATCGCATGGCGCGAAATTTAAATTAGCCCATTCACTGGTATTTTAGACGTCGATAGTATAATATGGATTATTAGGGCGAATTTTAAGGAGAAATAAAACTTGTCATGAAAAATATACATATATTGATATACCCAGCACAGGAAAAAAAATATGGAAATACATAAGCTATAATTATGGCAATGAATATATGAGCAGAGGTAAAATGTCAATAGGGTCACATATCTTCGTAAGACAATAATTATAATAAACAGTAATAATATTAATAAAGAATGATCACGCCTGAACAGGGAGGCAATGAATAAAATAATGAGGATAAATTCAGATGCATACCACCCGACGATATGAATATCGACAAGCTGGCTAGCTCAATTCAGATCGTAACACTTGTCGATATTCATATCGTCGGGTGGTATGCATCTGAATTTATCCTCATCAGTAATAATATTGTTCATAGGAAATGAGGTCGAAATTATTATATGTTCAGAAATCTTCAACATTATCCAAAAAGGACACAATGTTTGTTGGGAGTCGGCAATAGAAATCAAAAACAGCATGCCAAAGCTTAGAATGCATGAATAATTCGGAAAAGAAAAAATTAGTTGCCCAAAGACCTATGTGGATTTCATATTTTCCTGCAGGAAAGATTTCAAAGTCTCTAAACAACGACTCCCTGTTTTATCTTCCTCACAGTTAGATCACCAGGAATGCACCGACATGAAATTATTAATAACTAAAGTTTTGAATGATGAAATAAAGTGTTCAACATTTGGGTTAGTATTCCTTACTCCATGTGCTCTAATGTACCCAAAAAAGTTTACTGAACAATCTTGATTGAAAGCCCCAGTGAGAATATATTTAAAGTGATAATCATTGAACAGTTTTTGAGTAAGGTAAAGGAATGCGTTCAATGTTGTCACTATATTCTTCAAAGTGGGCACCACAATGGATCTTTTCTTTCGAGGGCAATAAAATGAAATACTGTTGAAAATTTGTATCGCCTGCTCCCAAACAACATTGTGTTCTGTTTGAATACTAACCGTCTTCTTTAAGAGTTTCGCAGTGGATGTCCAAGCTCTGGATACATTCAATGAATCAAATAACTCATCCAAGAATAGTTATAACGTCAGCAGTGTCGATAGCCTCTCTGTGAAGCTGAAGCGGATGCTTGATTTCTAAAAAGGAAAATAGTAAATTTTGGTATTATTATGTTTCAAAAAATACTTACCCCATTGAGAAATGAGCTTCATCATTGACCCCACGGAGTGGCTTAATAACTGACTACACAGTTTGACTTTCATTTCCATTAACACAATTTTTAAAGGGTTTGGTTGGATTGGTTTAAGTATAAACGATTAATGTTATAATTACGTGGTTCTTTGAATCAAATATTTCTTACAAGAAAATTGATTTCCTGATAAAACTGTCGAGTTCAATAAATGGGTATTTTTAATTTACTCTCGTATAAGATCTCGTTTGTAAACAAGAATTTGCATTAAAGCATATTGACATTGACACTGTTGGCGTTCACAAATCCAATATGTCAGAATACAGTAATCTGTGGAGAATATGATATATATTTTCGTATGCAGTGCCACATAGCGATTGATTGCAGAACTAAAAACCGTATTTGGGGTGGGGGTAAGGAAGTGTCAAGCCCCTGATTTTACCTAAACGACGCTGTAAACCGGCATATTATAACTGTCGGTATATTGGTCAGATGGAATTCCAAAAGTATTTATGGGCGGATATTTATGGAAATCACATAATCGGCACTTTTTATACCCGGTAATCTCACTGGCCAAATTTATTCAGATCTACTGAAAAACGCTATTCATCCAGCCCTCGTGCAAGTATTGGAGGATGCAGAATACCATCAAACGATCATTTTCCAATAAGGTGGCGCAACACCTCATTTCATTCAACGTTCGTCAGTTTTTAGATGAAAATTTTCTTTACGTCTGGATTGGAAGAAGGGGACATGTTGAAAGGCCACCCAGATCACCTTATCTGGCTACACTGGACTTTTTTTTATGAGGTCACCTGAAATCCAAGATTTCGCTACCAAGCCTGAGTCACTGGATGATTTGCGAACTCGGATCATTAATGAATACCGTCAAATTACACCAAAAATCTTGAGTATAATGTACGTTAACTTATATATATTACTGCATGGAAGTGAATGGTGCCCATTTCCAGCCCTTAATGAACTTAGTCGTAAACACCTCTCTTCCCTATTTAAAGTATGTATAGGGATTGTGCTCACCCCCGTTAGGGGATTGCAGTTACGGGGATGCAAAGAGCGGAAAAGTTGTTTTCCCTCGAATCAGAAATTGACGGGATTTATTGATTTTCCACTAAATGAATGATCACATTCATTGCCTCCCCGTTTAGGCGTGATCATTCGTGATTATAAAACTATATATACTCTGACAACAATATAGTGACGATATTGTTATTGCGGAAAAATTAACATTTTTTTTTGTCGAAATTATATTTTCACAATAATTCTCTGATTCTCACTCATATACCCCACATGAAATTTTGTACAATCGCATTTAATTTCATTCTATTAGGTAGATAGGGGAGACTAGGGAGCATTGATACATGGGGAGGCTTGATACAGGCTTATATCCGCGATCTGTAGCCGTTTTCAAAAGTATTATACTAGTGAACACTATTCTTTGGCAGAGGGCATTGCGTGACGTTAATATGTAAGGCTAACAGTAGTTTGTTTGTGAAATATTCAACGAAGAGTGTTTCGAGGTGAGAAATTGTAAGTTTTTACTCAAGTTACCTAAGGGTTTTATGATCATGCATTAATTTTTCGGCATAAACAAACATTTCACTGGGAAATATGCATAAAACTACTCAATTTACAGTTTTATTCGCTTTTCAAAATATATGGGTATAAGATGAAAACATAAATCACTTTAAAAATTGCTTTCAGGGAGGTTTGAGACATTTGTCGTGGGGAGGCCTGATACATGTATAATCTTCAAAAAATATTCCGTAGCTAGTTGGATAGGCCTACATGAAGGCGTCTTCACCATCCAACATATCAAAGGGATTTTTAAAAACCGTACAATCCCCATGTATTTAACGAGGCCGACTTTTCTTGTGTGGAAGTGACTAACTGACAATTTCCTGATTTTTCTACACCTATAGGACCAAAGCAAGCCAGTATCATTGCTGACCTACCTACTGAGCTGAATAATCCTCTCGATTACTCTCCCAGTACATCGTATCAATCCTCCCATATGTGGGGAGGCTTGAGACAGTTTGCATGTTTTTGTGTTCAACGTTCTGTACAGAATAAGATGTTTATGTTTTGCGACTTCTATATTTATTTTGTTGAACGATTAATTGAAGAATTATATAATATAAGAAAAGTCCTGCTTCTTCATATAATTCCGTCTCCAGAATAAAAATTCCAAAAAACGTATCAACCCTCCCCAGTCTCCCCTACTTATTGGCAATTTCGCCCATGACTTCTTTCCATCAATTATTATCGGCGAATTTGTTCATCAACAAGTTTTCATATTGTGATCCAGAAGTTTTGTCTGCAATATTTTTTTATAGCATATATACATGAAAACTGAAATAATGATGTTTTATTGTCGAGTTAGTTATAATTTTTTCCATATCTATAGATTGAAAGGAATACTTAAGGAGATCGTGAACCAAAATTTTGTTCATCACTGAATGTTCAGCTTTTAGTCCGGATACAATCGTCATGAGAGAAAACCAACTCCTTGAATATATTATATGGAATAAGTCTATTCAATTCCTCGATTCGAGAATATAATAATTTCGAAGTTAAAATAACATATAATTACGTGAAATAGTAGAGAACACTTGTATTGATAAGACTGTATCATTCCGATCAAAACAAATATATACTTGCATGGAATATTTTATTTTTCAATGAAGTATATGTATTCTGTGAAATATACATTCATACCAAATATACCAAATTTTCCGTTTTACTTGTTCGAATTCAATATATACTCAAAACAACTATAATATTTCAAGAATATTATGATTCTTGACTTAAGAATACTTTTTTTTCCGTGATAACCAATAAATAACGATACATCAGTTCCAAAATGGTTATCACGGCGTTATGATTGATTAAATTTTCACGCGTCCCATTTTGGAGCTCCAACTGTCCAACACTTTATATAGTATTTGAAGCAAAAACCAACGTCGAAGATTCCAATTGGTATTAAGTAAAGTGAAAGTGTAATTTTCTGATTAGTGATTACTTGATAACGGTTCTTGAAAACCATTTTTGCGGATTGGTACGTCCCCAATAGGGACCCCAAGAACCAGAGCGACCACTGACCAGGTACTACCAGCACTTACAACAGTACCTAGCCGGATTGTGCTGAACAACAAAAATTTTTTAGATTGTTATTTTTTTTTAAATCATGGATTTAGAATTTGAAGAAGAAATTTTTTTAGAAGACGATTTAGATATTTTGGAAATTATAGATTTTGGATTTCCTAGACGTATTTATATAAGGTCAAATTATTTTCAGAACATGGATGAATTAACGTTCCTCAAGAGATTCGGACTATTGAAAGGTACAGTTCTTCGAATTATGGAAATAATAGAAGATCAACTAGAATACCCACATGACTTGTAAGTATTTAGTCTACAATGGTTTTTGTTTGAGTCAATGTGAAAGACAATTGTGAAAATAATAGATTAATTTTTCCAGAAACAATAGTATTTCACCAATAAATCAACTGCTAACAACCCTTAGATTTTATGCTAGTTCAGGGCATTTGGCTTCTGTAGCAGACTTCATGGGTATGCATGAATCTACAGCTAGTCGAGTAGTGAAACGTGTCTCTATAATTTTGGCTCAGCTTTATGGAAACTTTGTAAGAATGCCAACACTTGAAGAAAGATTCCGAGTGCAAACAGAATTTTATGACAGAGCTGCATTTCCTCGAGTGATCGGTGTTGTTGATGGCACTCATATTAAAATTCAGTCACCAGGTAAATCACTCTCTGAAATAGTGTACAAACATTTAAAAAATATGTATTTTGTTCATAGTAATATGACACCGTCAAAACTATGAATCTGGTACTCTCAACACATTTGGACAGTGTTGAGAGTTTGACAAAAATGGTCGATGTTGTGTATGCGGCAGCAGTTACTGTATGTGAGAACCATGGAGAAAATCCTAAAGAACCACATAAATACCATCGGCCTACGGAACCTCCATGGAAGGTCCGCCTGGAAAGTAGAATAGTCTTCATGAGGAAAAAATAGGTGTTATGCATACATACCTTAGTTCACCTAGTCCATCTAACAAAACCATAAAGGCGGTCAGGAAACTGGCTTCAGAATACCGCGTGAAGCGAAGGGATCCTGAGTTTAAGGACAAAATTAATATCATTTGTGACAGCCTGAAACAAAAAATAAAAGCGTTAGGTAACCGTATACGACGTTATAACGAAAGAACTAAGAGGTACAAAAACAACAGGCTCTTTTTTCATAACCCGAAACAATTCTTTCGAAATCTTGGAGAGGGCGAAGTGATGGACAACAACCACCTCAACCATCAGGAGGCGCACAAATTCTGGAGTGATGTCTGGTCTGGAAGCGTGGCTCATGACAATGGAGCCTACTGGATTGATGAAGCTCAATCGCAAATACCAAAAACTCAGATGGATAGTGTAATGTCTTTGGACTAGTTTAGAAAGATACTCTTTCGTTTTAAACGTTCATTTCCAAATCTAGACACGCATTGAAATTAAATTTCATTCCACAAAATGAAAGGTAGCTCACATATGTTCTAACAATAATGGGCATGTGCAACCCCACCAATGAATTTCAATATTTCCCCAATATATTACACTCTTCCCCCTTTTACATATCAAATACAATTCAACTAGAAAATTTCAACAATTTATAAACAAATACACCACATAATACTAAAATTTATACTGAACTTTTTTGTTTACATTTCTTTCGCTACGTCTAATTGTGTCTCGATGCGGCTCTTTTTCAGGAGAAGAAACATTTGATGAAGATTGTTCGCTATCTAAGTTGCAATTCAATGAATTTTCATCAATCTCCTGAGAGTCATTCTGGTCATCACCAGCGTCTACATCGTCATTATTTCTATTTACAGAGAAATTGAAATCTATAATTTGATTTATGTGCCTGCGCCAAGTTTTTTCTAGCGAAGGAATAAAGATAAGATATGATTTCGAACCAATTTTTTTCTTGATTATACCTTTAATCCAACGTGGTTTATTCTGAAGTCTGTAGTCCCTAACTGCTACAATCTCACCGGATTTATACTCTCTCATATTCCTCCCTCTATAATACTCAATTTGTTTATTTTGCTCGGCTTTAACTTTACTCATTATACACTCAACAATATCATCTTTTGTATCTACATCAAATTTATCATTTTTGTGAATGAAATCAAGTACAGATCTGGGAATTCTATTTAACATCAATTTTGCAGGAGCCACCCCTGTTGTACAGTGTGGAGCAATTCGATAAGAAAACAAAAAATTGCTCAGAACCAATTTCAATTTCTGACAATCATCGCTTTTCAATACTTTATAAATACTATTTTTTATAGTTTTTACTGAATTCTCGGCTTGACCATTAGATTCAGGATAAAAAGGAGCGATTTCTTTAAATTGAATGGAGTTTTTACTCAAAAATGATTGGAATTCATCAGACTTGAAGTTTATTGCGTTATCTGATACTAATATGTTCGGTAAGCCAAATCTGGCAAAAATTTCACGTAAGGCATTGATGGTCGTACTTGAAGAATTATTTGAAGTTATGATTGCTTCTGGCCATTTACTATATGCATCTACTACTATCAAAATATAATATTTTTGAAAAATTGGACCAGCATAGTCCACATGAACACGATACCATGGTTTCTTTGGATATTCCCAGGTCTGTAATTGAACTTTTGAGGGGGAATTTCTTACAGCTAAACAGTTTACACAACTTTTAATCACATTTTCAATTTCATAGTTTATATTAGGCCACCATACATAAGAACGAGCTAAACTCTTAGTTTTATATATATATATATATATAGTCATTTTGACCCTTTTTACCCATTGGGTGTAGGGTGTTGTGTGGCCTCTACATCTGAATATATTCCCTCCATTTCTTTCTATCCAATGATATGCGTCTAGCTTCCGGAATATTCGTTCCCCTCTTATTCAATATCTCCGCAATGACTTGTCCCCAACTTCTCTCTGGTCTTCCCCGTCTCCTCTTTCTGACATCTTTGGCATCCCAAATTCTCCTCGTCATTGTATCCTCCTCCATTCTATTCAAGTGTCCCCACCATTCCAGTTGTCTCCTCTCAATAAATTCTTCTAAAGATTCCACTTGCAAATCCTCTCTAATTGATTCATTCCTTATCCTGTCTCTTCTAGTCACTCCCATTACTCTCCTTAAGTACTTCATTTCCATAGCCTGCAATCTTGACTTTTCTCTCAAGTTCAGGTTCCATGTTTCACATCCATAAGTCAAAGTTGGTCTGTAGATCGATTTATACACTTTGAGCTTTGTTGACTTTGATACTTCTCTCTTATTTATAATGCCTGACCTCATGGCGTGGTATAGTTTGTTTGTCTTTATTATTCTATTGTCGATTTCATTGACCCGTCCCCCGTGTTGTTCAAAAATAACTCCTAGATATTTATATCTGTCCACCTGTTCGATTTTTTGTCCTCCCAAATACACTTCCATTCTTCTTTCCTGTCTTGCCACCGCCATCACCTTTGTTTTCCCTCTATTCATCTTCATTCCATACTCCGATATAACCTCATCCCAGATATTCAAGTTCTGTTGTAATTCTTCTTCACTTTTAGCCAATATTACTACATCATCTGCAAACACTAGCTCCGAAACACATACCCTTTCCATTCTATGAAAACCCACTGTAACCTTTTTAGTTTTTTGTCTGCTTTTCTCTATTATATCGTCCATAAGGGTTATGAACAATAGTGGGCTCAATCCTCCTCCCTGCCTCAGTCCTCTTATCGTCGTGAAACTCTCTGAAATTCTTCCCTTCAGTATAATCTGGTTCACGGTATTTTCGTACAACTTCTTTATCAAGCTGATCATCTTTTCACTGACTCCTCTCCTTCTTAACGCATGCCACACTGTCTCCCGTATCACCCTGTCAAAAGCTTTCTCTATATCTACAAAAGCCAGGTAGAGAACCCCATCTGTTCCCAAAGTCCGCCTCATCAATTCTTTCAAACTGAAGATATGGTCTTGTACGCTGTGATTCTTCCTAAATCCACTTTGAGATTTCAACAACTTGCTCTCTATCTTCTTTCTAATTCTGTTCTCTAATATCTTTTCATAAATCTTCCTTACTGTGCTGAGCAACGTGATTCCCCTGTAGTTTTTGCACTCTTTATTGTCTCCGCCCTTGTATATTGGTACCAGTAACCCTACTTCCCATTCCTTTGGTATTTCTTCAGACTGCCAAACTCTTCGAATAATCCTCCAAAGTATTTCAAATCCTCTATCACCCATACTCCTCAACATTTCCACACTTATTCTATCTCTCCCTGGTGATTTACCCAATTTCATACTCTTCAGTGCCTGTATCAATTCTTCTTTCTCTATTTCTGCCTCTTCTTCTTCTTGAATGTCTCCCTCGTTCACCAATGTATCATCTGTTTCTTCTTCCACTCCCAGTAAATCCTCGAAATATTCTTTCCATCTCTGTAGAACTTTTTCTTCATCCCTTATTATATTTCCCTTCTCATCCTTGATATTAAAAGTTAACTCTGTCGCTTTTCCTCCTTTCATGCTCTTCATTGCAGTATAGAATAATTTTTGGTTCTTCCTGCTATCCAGCTCCAATCTATTGCCAAATTCTTCCCAGCTCTTTCGCTTCGCCTCTTGTATCAGCTCTTTCACTTTCTTCCTCTGTGCTCTATATTCCTCCATTATTGTTGCATTTCTCCCTTGCAGACAGGTTTTCCAGATCTTTTTCTTTTTCTTTACTTCCATCCTGATACTTTCAGACCACCAATTCGTTTGTCTCTTATACCTCGCAATTTTCCTAGTACCACACACTTTAATAGCGGACTGTATGAGCGCTTCCTTGAATGCTTGCCATAATTCTTCCAAGCTTCTGTCGTCGTATGAATCTTCAGTTAGTTCTTCAAGCAGTTTCTTATCCACTTCATATCTGAATTGATCAGCAACTTCCTTCTCTCTCAGTTTGTAGTACTTTATTGTCTCTTCCTTTCTCCCCTTCTTCGATCCCATTTCCGAAAATTTTCCATTCATCTTTTTACTCTTTGCAACCAACAGATAGTGATCACTCGATATTTCGAACCCCCTGTATACTCTCACATCTTTTAATTGACTTCGGATTGTCTCCTCTATCAGTATGTAATCTATTATTGATCTTTCCCCTCTTGACTTAACCTCTCTTGTGTACTTGTGTATGTCCTTATGTTCGAAGAAAGTATTCCCTATGATGAATCCGTGTATCTCGCAAAATTCCAACAATCGCTTTCCATTACTATTCAACACATCTTCCCCGTGTTCCCCGATACATCTTGTTTGCTGGTTACTTCTTTTTCCCACCCTGCCATTGAAGTCACCAGCAATATAGATCATTCCTCTAGCCTCCTCCACTACCAAAGTTAATTCATTCCAGAAATGATCCTTTTCCTCCTTTTTATCGTCTTCATTTGGTCCATAAACACCTATGATCGTCTCCACCACCCCCCCATAACTCATTTCAACTACCATTATTCTTTCATTAATTGCTTCCCATTTATTCAGGTACTTTTCTTCCACCTCGCTTTTCATCAAGAACCCTACTCCGCCTCTAGCTCTTTCATCCTGATGTACACCACTCCATACCAATGTATACCTATCATCTATTGTCATCTTTCCATTTCCCTTCTTTTTAGTTTCAGTTATCACCAACATATCCAACATAGAATTCTCGAATTCACCGCAAAGCTCCATCTCCTTTCCCGAAATTCCCCTCACATTCCATGTCCCAATCTTGTATATTTCCTTTTTCCCATTTTTCTCCATTTTTGCTGTTCTTTTCTGCTGATTCCTCGACGAACTCTTAGTTTTAACCATCCCCAAATGTGTCCCGTGAAGAATGTTCAGGAATTTCTTTCTGAGAGACAAGGGAATGACAACTTTATGACCCAATAATAAACATCCTTCATCAATACTCAATTCATTTTTATATTGCAAATAGGGTTTCAACTGGGGAGTAACTGATCTTGGCCAACCCTGTCTTACATATGCACAGACCTCCCTAATTTCTTTATCTCTACCCGACTCTTCTTTAATTTCTTGCCAACTTATAGGTATGTCCTTGTTAGAAGCAATAAAATTTACGTATGGATTCTCATAATTCGATTCGTTAATGTGGTCGTTTAACGGTAATCTTGACAAAAAATCTGCCTGATTATTGGCCGATTTGATGTATTCAATTTCATAATTGTAACTAGAGAGAAATAAAGCCCAACGTTGTAGTCGATGTGCAGCTAATATAGGTAAGTTTTTTTTACTACCAAATAAAGTCAATAGGCATTTGGCATCCGTTTTGATTAAGAACTTTCTGCCATATAAATACTGAAAAATTTTTTTAACGCCTGCTATGATGGCCAAAGCCTCCTTTTCTACTTGTGAGTAATTTTGTTGACTTTTGGTTAAGGTCTGAGAAGAGTATGCTATAGGACGCTCATCATTTTTACCGTAGCGATGTGCAATAACAGCTCCAATACCATAAAATGAACTGTCTACGGTTAATACTATTGGCAAGTTTGGATCATAATGGACTAAAACTGGAAATGATGCTAAAATCTCCTTAACTTCCCTGAAAGCAACATCACATTTCCGACACCACTTGAATTGTACATTTTTCTTTAACAAATTATGCAAAGGTTGTAAAAGAATTGATGAGTTCCTTATAAATCTATTATAAAAATTTACCAATCCTAAAAAAGATTTCAGTTGAGTCACGTTCCTAGGCGCTTCTGCTTTTACAATTGCATCTACCTTATCTTCACATGCGTTTAATCCCTCTTTATCAATTCTATACCCTAAGTAAGTCACCGAATCCTTAAAAAAATCACATTTATTCATTGAAATCGTGAAACCACTATCGTTCAACCTTTTCAAAACTTCTCTAACACGGTTCATATGCTCAATTTCATCTTTCCCTGTGATTAATATGTCATCGATGAACACTACTACCCCATCTAATCCCGCAAACAATTTTTCCATTATTTTTTGAAAAAGAGCTGGGGCACTATTTATACCAAAAGGTAGACGTTTATAAGCAAATAAACCCTTATGAGTACTAATTGTAGTTAACAACACAGAATCATCATCGAGCTCGACTTGTTGGTAAGCATTAGTCAAATCGATTTTAGTGAAATGAATACCGCCTTGTAACTTATGAAACAAGTCTTCTATCAATGGTAATGGATATCTATCCACATGTAAGACAGGATTGAGAGTGATTTTATAGTCACCACATATTCTGATACCTCCGCAGTTTTTTACCACTGGAACAATTGGAGTTCCCCATTGGCTGAATGACACCGGGATCAAAATGCCCTCATTCACCAGTCTCTCCAACTCCCGCTCGACACCCTCACGCAACGCAAATGGTAATGGTCGACATTTGAAAAATTTAGGCTTCCAACCATTTATTAACTCCAGATGTATGGTACCTCTCGTATAACGTCCTAAACAGGGAGAAAAAACATTAGGAAAATCGTGTATCAGTTTTTCTTTAAATCTATCTGAACGACTATTCATTTCATCAATGTGATAAATCGATAATTCGAACAAATTAAAAAAATCTCTACCTAACAAAGGTGGTCCACCCTTTTCGATGACATATAATTCAATTTCTTTTGTTGAAGTTTTGTAACAAATGTTCACTCTAATGTAACCCCTAGGTCTGATTATTGAACCATCATAACTCAACAATGATTTTTCAGACTTATATATAACAAATTTCGATAAATATTTTTTCCAAAAATCATATGAGACAACTGAAACTGACGCCCCTGTATCTAATTCAAATGCGAAATCCTTATGGTTAATTGAAACATTTAACCTGATAGCGTCAAATTTCTTAGTATTATTTTCGGATTTTAACGTGAAAAGTGTATTTAATGCTTCATCTAACTCATCATCCATAGATTTATCCCCTAGTTCCTCTAAATAATTATTTCTCTTATTTATTTCACACATTTTTGCCAAATGACCCAATTTTTTACAAATGTGACATGCATAGTTTTTAAAACGACACTTATCTTGTCTATGGTTCGTCCCTCCACAAATTTGACACGTGATGGTGGGAGTCCCCCCTCTGGCTGAATAAGATGACCGCGTCTTCTGCTCCCTTCCATCCTCGTGCATCTGGTTTCTTATCGGCTTAGTGGATCTGTGTTGATTACGTTGATTTTTCATCTGGTGAAAAAAAACTTCTTCCTTGAACGACTCACTTTTTGTCCCTGTTTTTCCTATGTGACTGTTTGCTATTTGAATAATTTTGTCGAATTCGACTGTCGGATCCTCTTCAAAAATTTTCTCCATAATTCGGGTATCATCTAGGCCCATAATGAATTTATCTCGCAAAACGATATTTAATTCATTTCCAAAAGTACAATGCGTGGCTAACGATCTTACTCTTGCTGCCCACTGTTGTATAGATTCCTCTCTACTTTTCATGGCGTTATAGAATTTGTATCTAGCCGCGAAAGGTCGAATGATTTGCTGGAAATGTTTGTCGAGGATGATCACCAAATCGTCGTACTTCTTTTCCTCCGGGGGTTTTGGAATGCAAAGACTGAAAATCAATCTGTATGCCTCCTCGTCACACGCGTTCAGCAGGATAGCTTTCTTCATATTTTCGTCTTCGATTTTATTCGCTATGAAGTATTGTTCCAAACGAGGTTTGAATATATTCCAATCAGAATCTTCCAGACGAAATTCTCGAACTTTCCCAAGAAATGACGCCATCCTGGTCACGATCACTTATCAGAAGGCACTAACTAATTCGATAGTAGTTATCTTTTTATCCTCGTCGCCAAGTTGTAATGTCTTTGGACTAGTTTAGAAAGATACTCTTTCGTTTTAAACGTTTATTTCCAAATCTAGACACACATTGAAATTAAATTTCATTCCACAAAATGAAAGGTAGCTCACATATGTTCTAACAATAATGGGCATGTGCAACCCCACCAATGAATTTCAATATTTCCCCAATATATTACAGATAGCTTAGTCGTAACTGAGTCAGACATAGTTGAAGCCCTGAAACGGTTTAACAACTGGGCATCACCAGGAGCGGATGGATTGCATAATTACTGGTGGAAACAGTTTACGTGTGTTCATAAAAAGCTAGCATTCATGTTCCAGGAAGCACTATCCGACCCCTCGAGAGTGCCAGACTCTTTCACTTTGGGAATAACACATCTCATACCAAAGAAAGGAGATCTGAAGGACCCAAGAAATTACCGACCAATTACCTGCCTCCCATCGGTGTATAAAATCTTCACAGCAGTACTCACTAGGCGCATCTGTAAACATCTGAAAGAAAATAACCTAATTGCTGAAGAACAAAACGGGTGTCGTTCCAAAACCAAAGGGTGCAAGGAGCTTCTGGTGGTGGACTATATAATAACCAAACAAGCCAGAAAAAAACTGAGGAACATATCTGTGGCATGGATCGACTACAAGAAGGCGTTCGATTCGGTTCCCCACACCTGGCTGATAAAGGTACTGGAGATGCACGGCATTGCTATCCAAGTCATTGATTTGCTGAAACAACTCATGAACAACTGGAGAACAGCTGGAGAATCAGTTTTTCACAGAAATGCTCCATTTTCGATAAACATTCAAATATCTTTTTTCGTGTTTTCACCTGTATTTTACCTTTTCGGAATCCTCACAAAATGGGCAACTTTTCAACGTAATATGCAGAAAAGGTGTAAAAAAAAATAAGCTTTGTCGATACATAGAGCGTCTGCGCTATACTTGAGAGCTCAGTAGTGGAGGAACGCTATGCCGTCTATGATATAGTTGTCGATCATTGACAAGCGTTGAGATCGCATCTTATATGCAAATAGTTCAGAGTTGTTATTCAGAGTAGGTATTAAACAGAGTTGATACTTATCAGTGTTTGATTTATATACAACCAATCCTAGTCACTCACATCCATATTAAATATCTTTTAAATCCTACATGGTAGCAGAGTGTGGTTTCGATCAACGGACCACTGAGTGACTAGACTAGAGTTCAAAGAGTTGTATTTCTGAGTTAAGAGTTTATTTGAAAAGAGTTATTCGAGTGAAGAGTTTTGTGGTTTCGAGGATTGTGCAAGCAGCCGTGAGTGAGTGGAGTGATCGAAGTATTTCAGAGAGGACTCCATTCTTCTTCGTGCATTCAAAAAAAAAAAAAAAAATTCAGAGTAAGTGATGATTGAATAACTATAAATACATTCGAGTTTTGAATAAAAATATCTATCTAAATCGACAAGAATATTAGGAAAAGAGTTCTTTTTCGATGAGTCGAAAGCATAAAATTTGGTGAAATCGGTCGAGAGCAGGTACCTGCCGAACTTTTGTGACGTCACGGGCACCTTGTGCTTGCGTTAGTTTCAAGGGGGCAAAAGGGTCTCTAAGTGCCTATCGATCGACTCATTTTCGAAAATACTTGAAGCAACCCAAGGGAGTTTAACGGTTCTTCATGAATATTTTGGTTGGAATGTGGAGTATAAGGTATAAAACAGGCCTAACCTGTATAACGCATAAAATGGGCTAAACCTTAAACCACAGAGAGAAGTGACTTGTCAAACATGTTACAGAACAACACAAATGTTGTGAACGATTAATTCAGATGTAGAGGTTATATAAAGTTGAAAATTACTTTATATCATCTCCAAATGACTCCCAAACGAATCCAAATAATATACATTCGATTTAAAAGGGGATTCTCGAATAAAACGAAGTACCCACTTATGGATTGAAATATAGATATTATTACTGACGAATTTATAAATATAACAAAGAGGTTATATCATATAGAGCAAGAGTTGTGGTTGATTAAGAAGTTAATTTTCTCTCAACTTATATTGAAGAAGTTTCGGAGGATAACTGTTAAGTTATAATGAAAATTTCATTCAGAGCGCAATCAATTTTTATTGAATTGATCAGAGTTATAATAAAAATTTAATTCAGAGTGTAATCAATTTTTATTGAATTGATTAGTTATAATAAAAATTTAATTCAGAGTGTAATCAATTTTTATTGAATTGATTATAGTTATCATAAAAATTTAATTCAGAGTGTAGTCAATTTTTACTGAATTGATTATAGTTATAATAAAAATTTAATTCAGAGTGTAGTCAATTTTTACTGAATTTGTTATAGTTATAATAAAAATTTAATTCAGAGTGCAATCAATTTTTTATTGAATTGATTAGAGTTATAACAGAAATTTAATTCAGAGTGTAATCAATTTTTATTGAATTGATTAGAGTTATAACAAAAATTTAATTCAGAGTGTAATCAATCTTTGTATAGAATCGATTACAGTGATTCTAACTGATTATGAATCGGTTATGATCCCACACTAATTTTTTTCAATATAATGAAATTAGCAGAGTATAAAGTTGAGAGAAATTTAGTCAAATTCAGAAGTTAGCTCAATGGTTCTCAAATTTGATGCATGAAGGTTGAAACTGTTTGCTTGAGTTTGGTGTCCCGTTTTGGTTTGCCTTGCAATCAGATACCGGATTACTGGCTCCCGCAGGCTTTTCTGCTCACTGCATTAATAAAATTTGAATAAATGAAAATATCAATTAATTTGAGCAAATTCTGTACATTCTGGGGTCAATGGACAACTGAAACTTGTGTCCAGTGTAAGTTGTTCATTGACTAGAGAAATTAATAGTACCTCATTTGGGACCCATGCATGTACTTGCGCAACCCAAAACCGACCAGCTTTCGTGGTAATTCTCGAGGTTGAACTTCGGCGAGTGGTGTACATATATGGAATGCTCTGTGGGAGAACCCGAGTTCTCGTTTCGAACTAAATTAACTTGTGGTTCGGTTTATTTGGTTCAGAAGCAAGAAACAACATTCAGTTAGTTCACATTCAGAGATTACCTGGTACCGTAAGGTATATGAAGAGGTTATAGAGAGATATGAGTTTAGATGTTCAGAGTATCTGTAGAAAAAAATCATTGAACAATGAAATATTTAACTACAACAACAAAAACTAACTGAATTTGTTTCATAATCCCGGAATAGATGGCAAATCAGAGTGAATATTCATATGAAGAGTACATGAGAGTAAGGCGTGGAGGAGATAGTTATGAGAATAACTGTTCAGAACGAAGTAAGAGTTTTACTATTATTGACCATCTAAATTTGACTAAAATTCAGAGTGCTGTTAGAATCTTAGATGTACAAAGGTTGGATCTTACTTAGATCAGAACCTTTATTTGTAGAGTAAGAGAGTAGAGAGAGTTCAGATCTGAATATTTAAGAGGCAAATCCAGGTAATAATTAAGATGTTTAATTCACAGCAACAACCACAAATATAGGGAATTCAGAGGTCATGAGTGTTACTGAGAACGTAACAAACATGGAAGAGCTGCAAGCGACAATTAGAAATGTAAACACTCTTGCAGCATCAATAAATTGGAGTGACGTTCAGAGTAACAAGACCACAACAGGACTGCTGAAAGAGGTGGTCAACATCCTAGGCGAAGTGCACCACAACATGCTTGAGTCAGAAAAAGAAAAACTGATTCGCTAGCAAAATTCAGAGCACAGAGCAGCTTTGCAATCGCAGAGAGTAGCTTCGCAATTACCCCAAGAGAGTCCAAGCTGCAGCAACTCTGCACCAAAAATTCAGAGGCAATATAGACTGACATCCAAGTCGAGTTTTGAAGTGTGGATTGACAGCTTGAATACAGAGTTAATAAGTTGGGGGTTGCTTGATCTGATTGATCCAAGTCAACCAGGGCCAGCTGAAATTTCAGAATCTGAGACGAGGCTCAGAAAGAACTCGGTTAAAGATATCATCATTAACCATCTCGATGAAGAATATCACAAGAGAATTCTTGGTCTAACTGAGCCAAGAGACATTCTCAAGAAGCTGAAAGAGAGCAGGAAGGGGGAAGTCAGCTCAACACCCACTTCAATCAGAACTCGGTTATATAATTTGAGGATGAACAAGGACGAACGTGTTCACAAATTCTGTGAAAGGTTCGACCAAATTATAAGAGAACATGAGATGAGCGACGATCCTCAAAAGTTGACAGAGCAAGAGATGCGCTCGACTTTTTATCAAGCGATAATAGGAGCCATGCCAGAAGTGCGACGCACAGACTCAGCTGTGATCTCAACAACTGGGAAAGAGATGGACATGGAATCTCTACAAAAAACTATGTATCGCATTCAAGAAGATAACGATGCAAATCGAGGAAGTTACTCTGAGAATGAAGTTGCCGCCTCAAGAGCAAGGGTTCTGAAGGGAAAGTTCAAGGAGAACAAATGCTTCAGATGCAACAGAAAGGGGCACTGGCAAGATCAGTGTTCATTCAGAGGCACAAACCAGTGGTTTTGTTACAGTTGTAACGACATCACTGACCATACGAGTGAGAACTGCTCCCGAAACTCAAAGAGGCCATACAAATCGAGTTACCATGAACCCCCCGTCAAAAGGTTCAAAACAAACCAGGGTCAGGAACTGAGAGACAGAGGTTCTGGAAAATTCAGAGGCAGAGGTGGTAACCATACAACTTCCAACTCTAGAGGTAATTCGAGAGGAAACACCAGAGGTCACTTCAGAGGTAGAGGAAGCAATAGGGGTATGAGACATCACTCGGTAGCCAGAAGAGCTGACTACAAGGGTAATTTTTTAATAAAGAGCCAAATTATAGAGAACATATAGAGTTTATAGCTGATTCGGGAGCTACGAGCCACATTGTTAATAAGAGTTTTATATTGAGCAATTTTAAAAAATCAGAGAAAGGCGTTATCAAAAGCGCTAATAAAAACGAAATTGCTGATATCGTAATAGATGGTAGAGGTAATCTTTTGCTTAAAAATGATAAATTAAGTAGTACTCATATCAAATTAACTAATGTTATAGCAGCCAAATATATTTCAGAGAATTTGTTATCATTACGCAAACTGGTAGATGCAGGATTCTGTCTATATTTAGACGACAAAATATTCAGAGTTTATAATAAAGACAATAGCAAGACGATATTTGAAGGGGTTTATGAGAAACCAAATTGGGTAGTTAAGTTTGAAATATTGAAATCTAAATACACTAATGATAACACAATAACTGAGTCTGAAAATTATAGTTGCACTGCTTGCTTGGCAGTTGACAATGAGTTTTCCGGTCAATCGCAAACCAACAATATAGAGATTTCAGAGGAAACTAATTCAGAGTCTATTGAAAACGTTGCGGTAGATGTAGGTTCTGCGATTGGGAGGGAGAGTCTGGACAAACCCATTGTATCAGATAATTCAGAGAATTCCAATTCAGAGAAATCCAGTCTGGACAAACCCATTGTATCAGATAATTCAGAGAATTCCAATTCAGAGTACAAAATAGTTAAAATAGACGATTTAAAGAGCTTAGAAAGTCTAAAGGACACAATAGATAAAAATCCACCAGAAAATATGGTGTCTACTAATATTCAGAGTGAAGCTATGCTATGGCATCAGAGGCTAGGGCATGCTTCTTTAAATTACTTAAAAATGATACAAAAGAGAGATAAGAGATTAGAAAACGTGAAGTTTGACGACTCAATTAGAGAGTGTGCAGTGTGCATATTAGCAAAAATGGAAAAACTTCCATTCAAACAAATCAGAAGTAGAGCTGACAGGCCTCTTCAATTGATTCATTCAGATGTTATGGGTCCAATTAAACCCAATTCATGGCCTGGTCATAAGAGGTACATAATCGTATTTGTAGATGATTATTCCAGATATGCCAACATATATTGCCTAAAATTTAAAGATGAATCCGGTCAAGCGTTTGATAAATTTCTGATTTCTGCACGTAACCTACTAGGTGCAGATGCAAAAGTCTGCTATGTTAGATCAGACAGAGGTACTGAGTTCACCGGTGGAAATTTTGCTGAAATAATGAAAAGAGAAAAAATAGAGTCAGACAGTGGTCCACCATATACTCCTGAGCTGAACGGAACAGCCGAGAGATTTAACAAATCTATTCAGAGAACAATTAGAGCTTTTATGTGTGATTCGGGCTTACCACAAAGCATGTGGGAACTAGCCGCTGGAACAGCTGTTCACACTTATAACAGAACTCCACACAAGTCAATTGGGTATGAAGTACCGTTAATTAAATTTTCACCTAGAGCAAACTGTCATTTAGAGCATATTAGAAGGTTTGGATGTGTTGCTTATGTTAAGTTACCATTCGTCGAAACAAAGTTCAGCAATGTTTCGATAAAAACCATATTGGTAGGGCATACACCCACAGGATACATTTTATGGCATCCTAGCACGAGAAAGTTCATAGAATCGAGACATGTGAGGTTTATAGAGAGATTAGTGTACAAAGATGCTTATTTGAAGAATCAGAGTGAAGAGTTAAGTGTTGAGAGTACATCAGATAAAACAACTGAATTCACTGTTGTGAGCGAATCAACAGAAATAGATCAATCAGAGGCGAATACATCTAAGCCTAGAAAAAGAGGTAGACCAAAGAAAATAAATTCAGAGAAAAGCGCAGAAGAACTAAATAAAGAGAGAAATTCAGAGTTACCACCAAACAAAACTGAGGGTCCATTTACAAGAAGTAAAGCTAAGAGAATTGAAGATATAAGCTTTGCTCGTTACACTAGAGTTGAAGATGTGGGTGAGGTAAATAAAGATGAATTGGAGCATATATTATTAGCTTCAATTCAAAATGATCCAATCACATTTGAAGAAGCAATAAATTCAGAGAACAAAGAGTTATGGAATCAAGCTATTAGAGAAGAGCTGGATTCTATGAAAGAGAATGAGGTCTGGGTCATCGTAGATCGACCTAAAGTAAATATCGATGGCAAGAGACCAAACATTATTGACTCCAAATGGGTGTTTAAAAGGAGAGTTGAAAACAATGGGTCAATTAAGTATAAGGCACGACTTGTCTCACGAGGGTTTAAAGATAAAAATGTTTATGGGCTTAAAGAAACATATGCTCCGGTGTCAAGGTTGTCCTTGATTCGAGCTGTTCTCTCCATAATCAATAAGGAGAACTTAGATGCATGTCAAATGGACGTCAAAACGAAGTATTTTATCTTTAGTATGCACATGTATCAATATGTGGACGATCTGATCATGTGCATACTAAAAGATAGAATACATGAGGTACTTCATATGTTTAACTCATACGACACCCACATTAAATTTACTGTGGAGGAAGAAAAAGACAGGACTGTTCCCTTCTTGGATAGCTTGGTAGTCAGAGACCATAACAACATCATAAAGTTGGACTGGTACGTCAAGTCTATCAGTTCAGGCAGATACATTCATGCAATGTCCAATCATGGATGGAACATCAAATACAACACTATAGTCGGTATGAAAAATAGAATCGAAAACCTGACTCACCCTGACTACACCTTCACAGCCAAGACTAAACTAGCGGCTACAATGGTTTCCAACGGTTACCACCCAAGAATAGCCAATAACCTCATTTTCAACACCAGCTCAGAGAGAGCCAACACAACACAGGAATCTGCTAACAGTGAGCAACCTGGCTACCGGGGCGACACAACCGGAGTGCTACCTAACATGCCTCTTAAATATGTTTCTGTGCCATTCATACCAGATCTCACAAGTAAATTGACCAACATCTTGTCAGTTATTCCTGACATAAAAATTGCCAAATACAGTGTTCAAACCAACAGGTCGCTCTTCACAAAACTCAAAGACCCTGTTCCTGTCTTCTCCAAATGGGATGTGGTTTACTCAGTACAATGTAAAAGCTGTCATGGTGTTTATGTGGGACAGACGTCACAGGCTTTACAACTCCGCATTAATTTGCACAAAAGTGATATTCGCAAGCATCCTGAGAGATGTGCCTTGGCTTCACACGCTAGCAGCCTCGATCACCCCTTCGATTTTGAAAACTGTAAAGTACTGAATTCATGTTCTGACAAAAATAAACGGTTGTTTCTGGAAATGTGCCGAATAGTGAACACGGACAATAGCATTAACAAAAGGACGGACATTAGTGGAATTAGTAATATACCGGGTGTCCCAGAGCTTTTAGGCCAGCAAATATCTCAGTTACCTGCGGAAATAAAAAATTGAAAAAAATACTTGTCGTAGGAGACCATACGCTCTTTCATGCAGCATAGCAAAATCCACCCCCTGACAAACAACCCCCGAGAAACCACCCCTAACTTTTGTTTTTCAAATGGCACCCCCATGTTTGTTGTGCTTCAACTTACAGTTTTTTTCATTTCTCATTCAATGATGTATCATGGTAGCTAGAATGGCATGCAGAATTATGGAAAATAAAAATACAAATGAAATACGAATTTATACGCTCAGCTGTATTGTTACTGCAACATTATACTAGAGAAAATGTTTTATAACATAAATTATAATAAACAAAAAGTTCTAACATTTTATTGACTCTTTTTTTTCAACATCCACTTTTTCTTGTCTCTACAATGTGGACTAATTCGATCAGTCCAATTAACAGTACCCACTAACGAATTCAATTTTATCGAGTGACTATCTTTACAACTACATATTATGATATATCATTGATTGAGAATTAAAAAGAGCTGTCAGTTGAAGCCAAACAAACATGGGGGTGCCATTTGAAAAACAAAAGTTAGGGGTGGTTTCTCGGGGGTTGTTTGTCAGGGGGTGGATTTTGCTATGCTGCATGAAAGAGCGTATGGTCTCCTACGACAAGTATTTTTTTCAATTTTTTTTTCCGCAGGTAACTGAGATATCTGCTGGCCTAAAAGCTCTGGGACACCCGGTATATAGCTACCTTTTGTATTTAGATAAAAATAGGTGAGAATATAGTTAACACCTTTTTATGTATGGTAATTTGTATATGTTGTGCATTTTCGGCTGAAATGTTATAATTTAATTGGCCAGCACAGTTGAATTAATTATTAACCAACTCGATGGTTTGTTGATGTCGCTACTTTTCTGTGCTTCATAACCTAGAGGTTCAACTGTCAGACATGCTGATTTTCATATTTTAATTGTGTGTTTTTTAATATGTGATGATAATTTCTGTTGTTCATGGGTCCTCTAAGATCAATGATCTGTTTGAATACCTTGCTCTTGCAGATTTTTTTGAATGTCAACTGAGTTGCTCGGTGAGTGAGACACCTTGTTGCATGGGTTCATTCTTTTCTTGTTATAAAGCATCTGATTGTATGTATATTTTAGTGTCCTGATGAAGAGCCCAACAATAGGCTCGAAATATAGACAATCGAACGACAAATAGTTGTTTCTGTTTACAACCAGCCCCTTGCCGAGTACCCATAGTATTTTAACATATATATATATATTTTTTTTTTTCTTCACCTTTTCAAGGGTATGAGCTCAGTCGCTTGCCGGACAAAACCTGTCAAGGCAAGCGCTGCAGCTATGGTCCTTGCAGAACCTTTCTCACTATCCTCACAGTTCCAAGGATAACCTGTTTTTGGGCACTGGATATGATATCGCGACCCAACTGCAATCTTTCAGTGTTTTCTAATAGGTGGTTTTCAACCAGTCCATTAACAGAAATAATCATGGGAAGGATGCTGATGGACTTCAGTCGGTACATTTCGCGGATCTGGTAGGCCAGATCACCGTACTTGGATATCTTCTCGGAGTAAGCCCTGGCCAAGTTCTCGTCAGCTGGTATGGTAAAGTCCAGCAGCAGACATGTTTCTCTTTCTGCGTCGAACAGCGTGATATCAGGCCTATTGTGGGCTGACCCTCTATCCGTGATGATTGTTGTGTCCCAATAGAGTTTGAAGCGCTGATTTTGCAAGATTGGCTTTGGCTGGTACAGATGCTGCTGGACCTCCTTCCGGATCAACCCCAGTTTGAGAGCTATTTGTTGATGATAAATTTTACCAACGGCATTGTGCCTGTCCAAGTAGTCTTTTGGCGCCAGTATAGAACAAGAGGAAGTTATGTGCTGTATAGACTCACGGGCCTGCGAGCACCTTCTGCAGAGGTCGGATGGAATATCTTGTTTGGTTATGTGTTTTATGTACATCCTAGTTGGCATTACTTGATCTTGGATTGCCAGTAAACGTCCTTCTGTCTCAGGAAACAAGTATCCAGCGCGAAGGTAAGTAAGAGACTCTGACTCATCCACTTCTTTACTTTTCAGATTACTAGGGTACCTGCCATGCAAAGCTTTGCTGTTCCATTCCTCTATCATCGCGCTCAGTGATTGTGTGGTGGCCCGATAATCTGGATCCGAAAGCTTCAGTGCAGAGATGCGTTCGTCAGCCTCACGGATGGCCAGGGCAACAGGTGAGTTCAGTTGCATGAAATATGCTCTGAGGGCGTTGATATTATTTGCGTGGGTTGTCTCCAAATTCAGAACCAGAAGGCCTCTTCCTCCGTTCTTCCTGGGTAGGTATAATCTGATGGTAGATGAATGAGGGTGGTGAATACCGCTGCTTGTTAGCAGGCTTCTTATTTTTCTATCGATCTCTCGGAGGTCAGTTTCAGACCATGTGAGTATTCCAAAGGAATAAGTTAAGCTTGGTATCGCCCAGATGTTGATGGCAGTGAATAATGATTTTGAGTTGAGTTAACATATATATATATATATATATATATATATATATATTGTAATTGATCGTTTGCCAGAGAAAACAGGGAAAAATAGCTAATTTGGGTATTCGGCAATTATTGGCTGGGCAATTATCAACAATCAGGTGTCATAACATCTATATTTCGAACCTCTTGTGGTTCTTCTTCAGGATGCTAAAATAATATAATAAGTGGATACACATAAAAACAAACTTCTAACAATTACTTACGTCCGACAAGATTATTGTTTAAATTTACAGAGAGATTTTTGGAGAAACATTATATATATGATTAATTTAAACTTAAATTTATAAAGCAGGTTGTTTGAATAAAATAATAAAGCAAGTTGGTTTGAAGCAAAATTGCAATTGTAGGTTAATGTCACAGAACACAGTAAAACACAGAACATAAACAATCAAGTAATGACATCGACAGTATGGTCATCGGCTGGACGTTTGTCCAAGGATAATATGTAACTATATATCGCGCTGAGGTTTCCGAGATCAGTCTTCCTGTTGATGTTGTTTTCGTTTTCATTTATAAAACACATTTCCAAAAATGTTCTTTTATTGTAGTCTGAGTTGAGACACAATATTTCGGCTTCATCGAATTTGAATTTGTGGCCCAATGATGATGCGTGGTTAGCCAATGCGCATCTGTCTGGTCGTAGCTTGGCATCACTTTTGTGGATGGCAATACGCTTTTTTAGGCATTGAGAAGTTTGGCCAATATATACAGAGTTACAGTTCCCACATGAGATGCGATACACCACATCTGACTTGGACATTATGGGGATTCTGTCCTTCACATGGCTGAAGATTCTTCCCACTGTCAGTGGGTTGTATTTTGCAATTTTTATGTTTTTGACATCTTTTAAGATATTGGTCAATTTTCTCGTTAAAGATGGGAGGAGAGGTAGGGATACATATTTGATGGGTTCGTTCTGGGCTGTTGTTGCTGGTTCTTCTGTTGGTGATCCATCCTCACTTAGGTCAAGGGGCAGGGCATGAAGACATCTTTCCAAAAACATCCTAGGGTAGCCGTTGTTCTCGAAAATGTTGAGCAGTCTTTCCTCCGCCGACTTCAGGAAGTCGGGGTGGCAGATGTTCTTGACTCGTTTGAACATTCCCTTGATAAGGTTTGTTTTCACGGACCAAGAATGATTGGATTTGTAATGGATGTATCGTCCTGAGGAGGTCGGCTTCTGGTACCAATCGAGTTTGATCACATTATCTGTGCATCTCACCACTTTTGTGTCGAGAAATGGAACCCCATTATCTGTTTCCTCCTCCACCGTGAACTTAATGTGTTGATCGAAGCTGTTGAACACTGTTAATGTTTCAGCCGTCATGTCGTCAGGGATGGCGAGGAGGAGATCGTCGACGTATTGATAAACTATTGGTGTATGAAAAGGTAATAAGGGAATGCAGTAATTCAAGAGGACTGTCATTATGATCAAGGCCAGGATGGAACTAATTTTATTACCCATCGCACAGCCGAAAATCTGCGAGAAGAAAGATCCCCTGAATGTGAAATAACTGGAGTCGAACAGAAACTTTATGATTGATAGAAATAAGACAGATGCGCATTGGCTAACCACGCATCATCATTGGGCCACAAATTCAAATTCGATGAAGCCGAAATATTGTGTCTCAACTCAGACTACAATAAAAGAACATTTTTGGAAATGTGTTTTATCAATGAAAACGAAAACAACATCAACAGGAAGACTGATCTCGGAAACCTCAGCGCGATATATAGTTACATATTATCCTTGGACAAACGTCCAGCCGATGACCATACTGTCGATGTCATTACTTGATTGTTTATGTTCTGTGTTTTACTGTGTTCTGTGACATTAACCTACAATTGCAATTTTGCTTCAAACCAACTTGCTTTATTATTTTATTCAAACAACCTGCTTTATAAATTTAAGTTTAAATTAATCATATATATAATGTTTCTCCAAAAATCTCTCTGTAAATTTAAACAATAATCTTGTCGGACGTAAGTAATTGTTAGAAGTTTGTTTTTATGTGTATCCACTTATTATATTATTTTAGCATCCTGAAGAAGAACCACAAGAGGTTCGAAATATAGATGTTATGACACCTGATTGTTGTTAATTGCCCAGCCAATAATTGCCGAATACCCAAATTAGCTATTTTTCCCTATATATATATATATATATATAGAGGGAAATATTTGTCGGTTATGTAAGTAGAGTCTTGGTATTTATTGGGAAAGCGACAATGGTAAGTAAAACTCTTTTTCCTTCAGCTTAAGCTTTCGAGACTTTATTTATCTCTTCTTCAGAAGCACTATAAAACATAGAGGAGTTAGTATTTGTAGGCTATAGTATTTGAAAAATGTAATTACTTACAGGATTTGAGGTTGTACCTGGGTTGTTTTCATTATAATTACAAATCAGGATGATCATAATTGCATGTTATATCTTAAGATTGATAGAACTCAGGTAAGAAATCCTTGAACGTCGGTGTTTCATTAGAGGTTAGATCTTAGATTCGATAGGTTATGAGTGACATGAGACCACAGACGTACAGAGAAATCATTGGTGACTTGATGACAAGTCGACTCTTCTTCTTATATATATATATTAGACTGATTCAAAAAAATCGACTTTCTTTTTTTTCGAGGAACACACCCCTTATTATCTTCAGGGCACTGAAAAATGACGTCTGTGGAAATATTAGTCAAAAATCTTATTATTTAGAGGTCGCTCATCGAGGATTTCTATTTTCCCTACTAATAGCAGGGGAAAAAAATGTATTTCTAGTTAAAAAATTCCAGTTCGCAAACCAATGGACGGATTCCATTGAGCGATATATTTTTATGTAGGGAGTTAGGTGCTCTACAAAAACTGTCTCATATAATTTTTCCATAAAACGGCTTTTCGAAAAGTTATTAGAGCTTGAAATGAATGAGCTGTTTTTACTCGGATATTGGGGAGAAATTATTGGAATTTACTTTGAGAATCAGAATATAGTTCTGGAAAGATACAATTAATATGATTCTATGTAGATTCAAATAATTTATGACATCCTAAAATAGTCAACCTCAACAATTGTTAGAGAGTTAGAAATTTATACTCTTCAGAATCAAATTATTCAGCATCTATTATTTCTCATTCACTTGGGTCAGAAAGAATGATTAGTGTTTGTTCTTGAACCCAGTACTTGTCTTCAGTTTCAGTCATAATGCAATTTTTTTTTTTTTCTTCTTCTTCTTTTTGTAGATTCATTCCCGGTAACGGGATACAGCAATGAATGAATGAATGAATGCAATTTTGTGTATTCATTATTTTTATAAATCCAAAATAGCCGCTGTCACAAAATAGGTAGTGAACTATCAATTTTTCAACAAATGTCTCGATATTTGTGGGATTGGTAGGTCTAATGATATTAGAAATAAGTCGCATATAGAAAGCATTTATTCGGTTGTGAAAAATAATATTGGTGTTGGTATATTCAACATCTATAATACATAATATGTTCTAAACAGATAATTTCAATTTTTTTTGTTGCAATCCGGAAAACGATGACGATGTTCGTTTATCAATTGTAAAAGAAACTGTAACTGTTTATTCTTCATTCTTCTTTTAGTAGTTATTGCATTCTTCAATTAAACCAATAACTCGATCCGCTGAATTGTTAACAACAGAAAGATCCTATCATCTATATGTTACTTTCCCTACATAATGTCTTCTCCAATGAAATCATATAGCGAGAATTTTGTGAATGCGGCCATTTTGGGTTTGCAAAAATAATGAATACACAAAATTGTATTATGGATGAAACTGAAGACAAGTACCGAGTTTAAGATCAAACACTAATCTGAAAGAGGGCACAAAACCAATCATTCTTTCTGACCCAAGTGAATGAGAAATAAGAGATGCTAAATAATTTGATTCTGAAGAGTATGAAACACTAACACCCTAACAATTGTTGAGGTTGACAATTTGGGGATGTCATAAATGATTTAAATCTAAATAAAATCATATCAATTGTAACTTTCGAGAAAGATTTCCTGATTTTCAAAGTAAATTCCAATAATTTCTCCCCGATATCCGAGTAAAAAGAGATACTTCGACAAAAATTTAATTTCAAGCTCTAATAACTTTTCGAAAAGCCGTTTTATGGAAAAATTGTAAGTGGCAGTTTTTGTAGAGCACCTAACTCCCTACATAAAAATATATCGCTCAATGAAATCCGTCCACTGGTTTGCGAACTGGAATTTTTCAACTAGAAATAAATTTTTTTCCCCTGCTATTAGTAGGGAAAATAGAAATCCTCGATGAGCGACCTCTAAATAATAAGATTTTTGACTAATATTTTCACAGACGTCATTTTTCAGTGCCCTGAAGATAATAAGGGGTGTGTTTCTCGAAAAAAAAGAAAGTCGATTTTTTTGAATCAGTCTAATATATATATATATATATATATATATATATATTTTACCTATTGTATATATATATATATATATATATATATATATATATATATAACTACGTATTGGAATACTTATTTGCCGGAGAAAACAGGGAGAAATATTTGGGAACCTGGCAATTGTCGTTTGGGCAATTAGTAGTTAGTCGTCATTTACATCTATATTTCGAAACTGATTGCGTTTCTTCTTCAGGATGCTAAAATATACATAATAAACGTGGTTACAAAACATACAAAATAAACATTAAAACTTACATCCGACAAGTGTACTATAAAACTAACAAGGAGAGCATCAGGAAGTTATACAATCACATTTAAAACATTATTTTTCTCTGCTTAACAATGAAACAGAAACGAGCTGGTGTGGAGTCAAATCACTTCTTATAGGTTACTGTCACAAAATAAGGTGAACCACAGAAAAGTAACAAGATCAAGTAATGACATCCATTGTATTGTTATCGTCACGACATCGGTCTAGGGATAACAGGTAACTATACACAACACTCAGATTCTTCAGGTCAATCTTTTTATTAATATTATTTGTGTTCTCGTTGATGAAACACATTTCTAGAAAAGTTCTTTTGTTGTAATTTGAACTTGTGCTTAGTATTTCGACGTCATCATATTGGAAAGTATGGTCAAGTGAGGACGAGTGGCTTGCCAATGAACACCTTTCCGGTCGCAGTCTAGCATCACTCCTGTGGAGGGCGATGCGTTTTCTTAGGCATTGGGCTGTTTGGCCAATATACACCGAGTTACAACCTCACATGGGATACGGTATATGACGTCGGATCTGGACATGGTTGGTACTTTGTCTTTGATCTTGCTGAAAATGTTCTTCACAGTTAGGGGGTTGTATCTGGCGATCCTTATATTCTCTATCTCATTCAATATGTTGGTCAATTTTCCTGTCAAAGACGGGACGAAGGGCAGGGATACATATTTGAGTTGTTGGCCCTGGGTTGCCAGTGTCGTTGTTACCTCCAGTGGTCCTCTTCTTGCTGGGTCAGGGGTTAGAGAATGGAGACATCTCTCTAAAAATATCCTGGGATAGCCGTTTTCTTCGAAGATGTTGAGTAACCTTTTTTCTGAAGTTTTCAGGAAATCTGGGTGGCAGATATTCTTAATTCTGCTGAACATTCCCTTTATAAGGTTGGTTTTAGTGGCCCAAGAGTGGTTGGATCTATAATGAATGTAGCGACCCGAGGCAGTAGGTATATATATATATATATATATATATATATATATATGTCAATGCGTGCATAGCTGGACCAAAAATTTTGACAATCGGTGATGGCTGGACATTTCTGTGCATAGCTGGACGTCCAGCTATGCACATCAGATTTCTTTATGTCTATGCATGTTTGGCTGGACTTCCTTTTCTCCCACCCAGTTTCACAAATTTTGCAGTGTTGTCAGGTTGTGTTTTAACAATTTCAGTAGATTGTCGATTCAGTTGATAAATTAGGTAGAACTTAAAACAAATTATATATATTATAAATTATTTCTGCAAGCATCAAATCAAATTCAGTCAGCCTATTTAATGAAATATCAAAATGTTTTCCTAACTGCTCCTACCAAGAGATTTGGCTGATACCTATACATTCTATAGCTGTACCATTGTAATGTATGTATAGATCCAGAATTAAAAATAAAATATTTTGGATGTTATATTTACGTTGTCTTCTGTATCTGATTTGATAAGACTATTGAAGTATTTTTGGTGAAAATGTCGATTGCCCGTGAAAAAATATTACAGATGATGAAGATTTTTTTTGAGCATATATTATACTCTGTTACATAGAAAAGAGCCGAGAATGCATGCAAAATAATAATTAATTGGAAGAATATCGGAAAATGAATTTTTAAACTGATTACTTCCACCTAAGAAATTGTTCTAGAATATTGCTGATTTGGATTCTGACAGTGTTAGTAACTCGACAAACCGGTTATATTTCTCAACACCATTTCTTTTTTGAATAATAATACACGTATATATTTTTTTCTTGCAATCATGCAGTGGGCTAAACATGCAGTGAATGAATTGATTCAGTGCATAAATTGATTTCACAGCTCCTCCTTCTTCCTGTTGTTATAGGCTTTCAGAATATTCCGTAGTTCAAAAGTGATGTTTCACCATTATATTCTCTGATCTTTATATTTTTCATTTGAAGTCATAATAAGAGGAATTCTATACTTCCTATTCTTTTCTGTTATCTCGTTATCTCATTTGAAGAAAACTTCTATTTCAGTTTTGTTCGGTGCCAAATATATTCCATAAAGAGCATGGTCCAGCCATTCACGGATCGAAATATGTTATATATATGTTGGTACGTGGATAGCTGGACCATGCACCATGGTTCCATTTCTCAGTTGGTCCAGCCATGCACGTATCTGTATATCCTCATTATATATCAATACGCCCATGGCTGGACTACGTCCGTATAAATACGAGGTAGTTAAGCTAAATAAAAAAAAATCCTGTTTTTTGCAGTCAAAGTACAAATATACACCTACATATTTTTTTCAGCAATCATGAAGTGGGCTAATCATGCAATGAATAAATTGATTCAGTTAATAAATTGATTACACAGCTCCTCCTTCTTCCTGTTGTTATAGGCTTTCAGCCTATAGCTAGGCTTTCAGCTTATAGCGTAATTCAAAACTAATGTTTCACCATTTTATTCTCTGATCTTTATATTTTTCATTTGAAGTCATAATAAGAGGAATTCTATACTTCTATTCTTTTCTGTTGCATCGTTATCTCATTTCTGTCTGTTCCGATATTCCTGAACAGTACTGTCAGTATTTCAGAGACGATGCCTATTGGCCCAGTCGTTTGAGTTCTATTGTTATTCGATTGCGGGCCAGTAATATCAGAACAGGCCCTTGAAGGACGCTTCTATTTCAGTTTTTTTCGGTGCCAAATATATTCCATAAAGAACATGGTCCAGCCATTCACGTATCGAAATATGTTTGATATACAGGGTGTCCCAAAACTAGTGAATCAAACGTCACACCACGATAGAGTAGACCAAATATTATCGAATGACACCAACATTAATGTTCAACGCAAATGTACCGATTCGAAAATAATCATAATTTAATTAAAATACCTAAAGTTTCCGATTTTCGAACTATTTTTCTTAATCACAGGGCCAGTTTGTGGAAAAGTACATCGATTTTAAATTATATTGAACTTAGATTATTGTGTTATCTCCCCGAATTGAAATTATTTTAAGTAGTTAATCGATAACCTAGGTAAATGTGAATTAAAACAATTGTTTTTTCTACATGATTTTGATTACTCAGAATAAACCCCCTCTATAGGGGTGATAATAAGGGAGAAAAACGCTATCTTTAATAACAAATTGGCCTTGTGATTGAAAAAATAGTTCGAAAATCGGCAACTTTAGGTTAGGTTTTTTCAGAAACGGTACATTTTCGCTCAACAAATGTTTGTATCATTCGATATTATTTGATCTACTCTATCGTGGTGTGACGTTTGATTCACTAGTTTTGGGACACCCTGTATGTTGGTACGTGGATAGCTGGACCATGAGCCATGGTTCCATATATCAGTTGGTCGAGTCATGCACGTACCTGAATATCTTCAACATATATCAATACGTCCACGGCTGGACTATGTTCGTATATATACGAGGTGGTGAAGCTTAACGGAAAAATTCGGGTACCTACTCTACAACTAATTTTTAAGTTTAAATACAAACCAATTGGTGATAGTATAATAATAATTAGAATGAAATGGACTAGTTTAATCTATATTTCGAAGCATGCTGTAGTGTGTAATTATATCAATAAAAACAGTAACAGGCAGATTGGTTTCGGGCTTCTTAGCCGTCATCAGTACTAATAGTAGTACTTAGATGTGAACTGGTGCAAATTTTTTTTATCTCTGAAGCAGAAAAAAAAACATTCCGGCAATGATAGGTCGTAACAACGTGTACTGAGGTGAAATGAGGTCGGATGAATTATGACGCCTAACTCTCTGAGAGCGCTATCGTCGTCAGAAAAGCAAGATTTTAGTAACGAATAGAATAGAATAGAACTCAAATGAAAACACTGATGGAGTAAGTTTGTCTTACGAACTACTATCAGACAAAAACGAATAGATCGAAAGATCAAGCTTCCGAACTAATATGTGTGACATAGTTGATTTTAAGGCCCGCTTGCCATCTACTTATGGTATTCCAACATTTCATGAGATGATTGAGTTTATAAATGATGAAAACGCAGTGAATATACGAAGCGATATTGAGAAGATGGACACGGCATATTATTTTTTCATATCAAAAATGTAATTGAGAGAAATTATATGCGTTTCTTCAACGATGGACGTTCACATCTCATTTCGCAGTTGATTTAATTCTCTTGCAAAAACTGCGTATTTCCAATTGGTTATTGTGTTTTTTTTCAACAAATACAAGTTGTTTCACGAGTAAACAGACAAACGAAAACCGTGAATAGAGAGCATTGAGCTCATATATGCGTCTTAGGTACTCTATTTCCGGGTTTCCGATATACAGTGTGTTTTCTAAAATTTCTCGAATTTTTTTTTCACTATTACTCCTGATATTTTCGATCCATTAGACTGAAAATTCATTATCAGCTTGAAGTTGTTAGTTTTAATGAAAAAAAAAAAACATTAAAATTCGATCAAAATAAGGTCCGGACTCAGTGACGCTTTATTCAACTTCAAACTCATGGAAAACACCCTGTATTTAGTTTTTCATTGAAATTTTAATAATTTATTTATCTACACGTAAAAATTTTTCGAATTCAATGATTCGGTTGTATGCCCGCCTCATCCGTGAATTATTTTTTATGAATAATTTTATCGAGGAGAAACGCCCCTTTGAAAAACCAGCCCTGCACAAAAGTGAATTTGGAAATGTTAAACTGATTTTTGTAAAATCAGTGAATGAAGCGTCACTCAGTCCGGTACTGGTTTTTGTCGGATTTTAATGTTCTGTTTCATTGAAACTGAAAACTTTAGCTCAAATATAAATTTTTAGTCGAATAGATCGAGTATTTCAGAAGTTAAAGCGAAACGAAAATTTGAGAAATATCAGAAAACCCTCTGTATATCGGAAACAGACTACACACATATGAGGTGTTTTTGAACGCAGTTCAATGCTTTCTATTCACGGTTCTCATTTGTCCGTTTACTCGTGAAACACCCTGTATATTGTCCCGTCTGACAACGGAAACCATAAAGTATTGAAAGTATGTCTTACCTTTGAGTATATAACTCAATGGTTTCACATAATAAATCTTGTTTCCTCAATGTAAATTTTAAGATTTTGGTGGGGAGAAAACTAACGTCCAGCTAAACACGCTTGTATATGTTAAAAATTGAATTACAGGAAGACCTTCAACAACAGCATCGGTCCAGCGATTGACGCATATATGAATCTCTTTGTTCCGAAATATCTGAATAGTAAAATGAAAAATATAGAAAAGCAGCAACGATAAGTCGTGGATTGTGGATCGTTTTCGTTGGATCTCTATATGACTAATATGACGATTCGACTAATGGTTCCCAAACATGATGATGAATGTTGTATAATATGGTTAAATTAAATATCAGTAATTGGGGGTAACACAACCTAACCCAACCATAAATCAACCTCATTATTGATGTAGTTCTTCCTTCAATTTTTTTCTTTAATTTGGAATTCTCAGTTTCTTTACCATCCAATCACCATCTTATTATCAATGTTTGTAACATCTAATCACCATAGGATGATCATTTAGTCTAACACAACCTAACCCAATCAAAACCTAACCTCCTCTTTATAGACCACTCCTATTGCCACAGCTATTGGAGTGTTCATCCTCAATTATTTTTTCGGAATTCCCAGTGTTTTAACCATCTAATTACTATAAGATGATCATTTAGGTTAGCACAACGTAACCCAAACATAACCTTACCTAACCAACCTTTTGTTGGCCTAGTTCATCCCCCTAATTTGCCAATACTGAAATTGAAACTATATTATAAAAGTATCCCATATAGAATCAATGTGCAAATAATTTCTATCTAAATATCCGCTTCCAGAAATTGTACTTTTCTGTACAACAAAACTGGATGTATCATTTTCGAGTATGCATAATTATTCATTCCTCAACATTCGTAGGATGTACAGATCTTATTTCTACAATCAGCAATGCTGATTCAGATATTTTACGTTGATGTACGTTCACTTGATGTACATTTTTGGATCAACGTGAATTATCCACAATTGTATATCTTTTGGATGTTCCGATCTAGATCTAAATATCTGCTTCCAGAAATTTTATCTTTCTGTACAACAAAACTGGATGTATCATTTTCGAGTATACAGGGTGTCCCGTAAAGACCACGTCAAACGAAAACGAAAAGTAGATTAGAATGTGCTCTATCTGATGTGAAAAAATTGTTCGTATGAAAGTCTCACAGTTTTCGAGATATTTGATGTTTTATGAAAATGTTGAATTTTTTCGCTTAAAATGCTTTCTCTCTTGTGAAAGCTACAATTTAATACTTTTCGTATCAGTTTTTTTTTCGTAAATTTTGCTGAATGATTACTTCAATTCATGCAATGAAAAATAACACAAAATATTATACAGGGATTCTGAAAAAAAAAATTGAAATTCATGTTCTGAAGAAAGTGTTTTTTTGTGCTGAATTCTATCTGACGTGGTATAAAAAAAAGGCACTAGATCTTTTCTGCACATTACGTTGAAAAGTTGCCCATTTTGTGAGCATTCCGTAAAGGTAAAATATAGGTGATATCCTTCTTCACGAAAAAAGATATTTGAATGTTCATCGAAAATGGAACAGATTTGTGAAAAACTGATTTTGTCACCCTTTCTATAAATTCTTTCATTTTGCAGATTCTGATGTATCATATTGAATAATTCTTTTGAAAAATGTCAGTTAGTCCTTAAATTACTCATAAAATGAAATTATTCATTAATTGCAATGATATAATGTAATAACGCACAGGACCTTCAACATCAACAAATCTATTGTGAAGAAACCTTTTAAAAATATCAATAATAAAAATTCAGGATTATTATTAGAGCAAATGCTCAAAATAACCACCCCCTTCACTAATACATGCCCTGCATCTATTGAGAAATAACATTTTTAAACCATACAAACTTCTCCCGCTATTTTGGCTGCTGAAATACACTGTTCCTTAGAAAATTCAAATAGTTGGTGCTGTTTAATGATTGCAGCAATTCTGTCGGACCGAATATTTTTTCATCGTATATTCCAGTCCATAAATTCACCGTAAAGTGGTTTGAAAAGGGCATTTCTCAATAGAGGCAGGGCATGTATTAGCGAAGGGGGGGGCCATTTTGAGCATTTACTCTCATAAGAATTCTGAATTTCTATTATTGATATTTTTATGAAGTTTCTTCACAATAGATTTGTTGATGTTGAAGGTCTTGTGCGTTATTATATTATATCATGGCAATTAATGAATAATTTCATTATATAAGTAATTTAAGGACTAACTGACATTTTTCAAGAGAATTATTCAATATGTTACAGCAGAATCTGCAAAATGAAAGAATTTGTAGAAAGGGTGACAAAATCAGTTTTTCATAAATTTGCTCCATTTTCGATAAACATTCAAATATCTTTTTTCGTGAAGAAGGTTATCACCTATATTTTACCTTTTCGGAATCCTCACAAAATGGGCAACTTTTCAACGTAATGTGCAGAAAAGATCTAGTGTCTTTTTTTATACCACGTCAGATAGAATTCAGCACAAAAAAACACTTCCTTCAGAACATGAATTTTAATTTTTTTTTTCAGAATCCCTGCATAATATTTTGTGGTATTTTTCATTGCATGAATTGAAGTAATCATTCAACGAAATTTAAGGAAAAAAACTGATTCGAAAAGTATTAAATTGCTTCCGCAAGAGAAAAGCATTTTAAGTGAAAAAATTCAACAATTTCATAAAACATCAAATAACTCGAAAACTGTGAGACTTTTATATGAACGATTTTTTCACATCAGGTAGAGCACATTCTGATCTACTTTCCGTTTTCGTTTGACGTTGTCTTTACGGGACACCCTGTATATAATTTTTCATTCCTCAACATTCGTAGGATGTAAAGGACCAGATCTTATTTCTACAATCAGCAATGATGATTCAGAAATTGTACTTTTCTGTACGTCAAATGGATGTATCTTTTTCGATCATCCATAATTATTTATTTTTCAACATTCGTAGGATGTACAGGACCGGATCTTATTTCTACAATCAGCAATTGTATTGTAGGTTAATGTAAGTCCAGTGTGTGTTCATTTTTTGATCAACGAGAATGATCTATAATTGTACATTCCTGTATATACATAGGACTCTATAGAAAAATTTCCTAATGTTTATATGATGAATAGAGAACAGAAAGAGCATTAGGGGGTTGAGGAACTTTCTCTTTGGTATTACATATGACATTTTGGTATTCAGAAATCATCGATGACGTCACCACTCCTAGCACCGATGGCGTTATAACTTTAGAATTTCCATCGAATATTGGCAAGTTGGGAGATTAAAATTTACCTATTTCATAATTTTTCTCGAATCTTAATGGACATATCCGGTACTGGGTTTTGTCGGATTTTGATGTTCTGTTTCATTGAAACTGAAAACTTTAGCTCAAATATAAATTTTCAGTCGAATAGATCGAGTATTTCAGAAGTTAAAGCGAAACGAAAATTTGAGAAATATCAGAAAACCCTCTGTATATCGGAAACAGAGTACACACATATGAGGTGTTTTTAAACGCAGCTCAATGCTCTCTATTCACGGTTCTCATTTGTCCGTTTACTCGTGAAACACCCTGTATATTGTCCCGCCTGACAACGGAAACCATAAAGTATTGAAAGTATGTTTCTCTTAGTCTTACCTTTGAGTATACAACTCAATGGTTTCACATAATAAATCTTGTTTCCTCAATGTAAATTTTAAGATTTTGGTGGGGAGAAAACTAACGTCCAGCTAAACACGCTTGTATATGTTAAAAATTGAATTACAGGAAGACCTTCAACAACAGCATCGGTCCAGCGATTGACGCATATATGAATCTCTTTGTTCCGAAATATCTGAATAGTAAAATGAAAAATATAGAAAAGCAGCAACGATAAGTCGTGGATTGTGGATCGTTTTCGTTGGATCTCTATATGACTAATATGACGATTCGACTAATGGTTCCCAAACATGATGATGAATGTTGTATAATATGGTTAAATTAAATATCAGTAATTGGGGGTAACACAACCTAACCCAACCATAAATCAACCTCATTATTGATGTAGTTCTTCCTTCAATTTTTTTCTTTAATTTGGAATTCTCAGTTTCTTTACCATCCAATCACCATCTTATTATCAATGTTTGTAACATCTAATCACCATAGGATGATCATTTAGTCTAACACAACCTAACCCAATCAAAACCTAACCTCCTCTTTATAGACCACTCCTATTGCCACAGCTATTGGAGTGTTCATCCTCAATTATTTTTTCGGAATTCCCAGTGTTTTAACCATCTAATTACTATGAGATGATCATTTAGGGTAGCACAACCTAACCCAAACATAACCTAACCTAACCTAACCAACCTTTTGTTGGCCTAGTTCATCCCCCTAATTTGCCAATACTGAAATTGAAACTATATTATAAAAGTATCCTATATAGAATCAATATGCAAATGATTTCCTTAATCCCAACATCCATAACATTATTATAAAATAAAAGATGTATTTAATCGCTTCAAATGGCTAAAAATTATCTAATGTAAAGCAGACTGATGTATAAGGGATAGTTTCACGTGAGATAATGAGTGGTACCTATGTAGGTTAGGCTCAACATGTCTCATATAATTAGAGTTCGAATAATAACAAACAGACTATTTTATTTCTTGTTGATTGAAAGATTATCTTTTTATATTGAATTGATGTGGCCTATATTTGATGAAAATCCATAATTGAACTTGAAACTGATTATACGTTTTTGACAAAATGAGTTTTTAAACCTTTAAACCATGACACTTGTTTCGCTATCACAATAGCATCTTCAGAAGTGTAAACTAAAATATTTGGTACCGAAACAAAAATATATAAACAAGCAATCAGACTCTATTGCTAAGAATTGGGAGGAGGTAATGATAGTTTCCGGAACATTTGAAACAATTCGGGACAGAAACAGATAAGACTAGAGCTCATAATATTATACTAATCACCGGGAACTTCAAAGCAATTTACAGGTAGGTAACAATCGGAGGATCGATCGTATAGACAATGAAACTCTCTATTGACTTTCGATTAATTTATAATAAAATCTTAATTCCTTGATGTTATCGAAAACTATTATCTACCCTTAGATTTCAACGAGGTTATTTATTTTTTTTTTAATTTCAACATTGAATTTTTTGAATTTTTTTGTTTTTTCGTTTATTTTATTTCCGCGATTAAAGTGACGAAAATACTACTAGTTGGACACAAATTTTCAAAATACATTCAGTAATAGGGGGTCATTGAGGCGAATCTGATCGTTGAGTAAATCTTTTTTTGATAATGATGAAAACACAATCCTGACTTCACTACTCTTATTTTCTCTAGGTTTTATCCACTTATAGCAGTCGGTAAATTATTCTAACCAAAAAAATGCTATCATATATTTGCGTCATCTATAAGTCTCCCTGAGCATTTAAAGAAACAATAATGAGATCACTTTCAACTTATCATTATCTACCATACCGTAGTGTAATATATAAGGCCTGTTCGTAGTGTGGTTCACAACGGTTGTGAACTATATAGAGCATATGGATTTTCGCTACCCTAAAATGGAATTGCGCTTGCTCTGTACAGTTCACAACCGTTGTGAACCACACTACGAACAAACCTATGGATTATTCAAACATTTTCCTCATATCCAAGATTACGGGCTGAATCTGGCAACGTTGCATCGATGTGGTCCAGCTATTCCCGCTAAGGCATAAAAATATGGCGTCCAGCCATGCACGGATACACATATGGAAACGATGGTCCAGCTATGCACGCATCGGCGTAAATATATATATATATATATATATATATATATATATATATATATATATATATATATATATATATATATCCAGCATATATATATATATATATATATATATATATATATATATATATATATATATATATATATATATATATATATATATATATATATATATATCCTCCTATCATTATGGCTTCATGTAACATGCAAGGATGCATTGTGGCTTCAGGCGAATTATGACTTCAGTATATGTGAAGCCATAATGTAATTCACGTTTTCCGCTCAATGAAGCTACCGATTTGACTCTGGTTTACGTGATTCGAAGCACTGAGTGATGTGGAAGAACCTTGAATACAGATATCTGCTTAAATTGTAAAGATGACATCACTATTACGAAATGAAAATTTCTTCTCGTGAAGCCCTAATGGTCGGAGAATGGTAAATATTGTATATTTTAGTTTGAGACATTGCCACCGGGGGCGTGACTGTAATATACATGTCCTGTATATTGTAAACTACACCTTGTACTTTATGGACTCAGAGATGTGGCAACATCTCCTTCCCGTTTTTATCTATAGTGAATAGAGAGAATTCTCATCCAGCGGTTGAATTTCGAATATCTCTTGGGGATGCAGAATTTTTATTGCGCGTCAGAGTTAGGTACTCATCTTGTGGTCTTTCGAAGCTTCTATGAAGGAAAACGTCATTTATGGATGTTAATATTCTAATCAGTGATGAAAATTCGTGGTTCAATTTTTTATCAGTCAACCGCATATTCTAGTTGAATACTGAAGAATAACTGATATGTTAATTCAGCCCAAATGCTATCTCAAGCCGAAACCATGTGATAGGCCAAAATATAATGGCTTCCCGAAATTTTATTAGGTGTTCTGATGATTCGAAGAAAATCAGAAACTTCTTTACATTAACTGAAAAAAAAATTAAATGCTTGAATTGCAAACTTATTTCCAAAATTAATAAAATTGTTTTTCGCTTCATATAAAAAAATTTAATCTGATGGAAAAAACAACTTTCCATGTAAAACAAAATACACCTGTTCTTTTCATTTCATAATGAACTTGCAGTTCAAATGTCGTCGAAGTTAGTAACAAAACCTTCGAAATAAAAGAATTTTTCCAACGACATAGAGCTCAGGAAGATATTCCTAAAAAATGTTGCACTGAAATGAGTTTAATATAACAAATACCTAGTTGGTTTAGTTGGTTTTAGTAAAACACAACTACATAATAATTTTCCCACATTTGATCCCGACCTCGAATGATATAAAATTATTTATTAGCATAGTAGTCTATCAGCATACTGCAAAAGTATTATCATTTGGTGGGTAAATATTGAAAAAAATCCCAAATGAAGATTCAGTTTATTATTTAAACAATAATATGAAGTCAAGGATAACAGAACAAAAGTAGGTTATACATAGTGTTTGTTCATGAAAATTTTGAGTCAGTTTAAAAACCAACATATTCTGAACCTTAGGAAGTCTTTATTTACAGCTCATGAGAATAAACGTTGAGATATCGTCACAAACTCGATTATCTGCTAAATTACATCGAAAGTCAACGATTTGAAAATTTTTACAGTCGAATTTCAGTTAAGATTGTATCAATATTCTCTAAAAGCCCTTATTATAATTCGATATTCAATCTTAATCTTACTTTATATCAGTATTATTATTTGGTAATGAAAAATAGTAGGTAAAGCTAAGGTTTTTAGCGTATATGGAAAACTCGGTCAACCGTTTTCAACATCTCTTCACTTAATTTGATGAAAAATAGTAAGTTTGATCAATATTGATATAATTGATGATAATTGATAAGAATGAAGGCTTTTAGAATAATGGAAAACTCTGTCATATTGGAATACTTGCGGCGTTTTTTCACTCCTGATGAGAGTCCTCAATTCTCTTATTTTTTTTTCGTGTTGAGTAATACTGAATTCTACTATGGCCTTAAATTTAGAGCCAGCTCGTCCAGCATGGAAGGAAATGACACTAAAAATAAAATACATACTGTGCGAGTTTGGCAAATCAAAAACGGTATGAGATTTTTTAAATTATTATTCTTTAAATGGTGGAAAATTTCATATTCTGCAAAAAAACAGGCTTCTTCAAGGTTGATTCGTGTTTGACTGAGGTAGGAAGAATCACTTCATGATGTGGGAGCGAGACCGATGATGACACTATTATAAAATTCATTTAATATGTTTCATTCAGATAATAAGGTTTATAACAGATGTCCGAATTGTTTTCCTCAGCCGCAATGCAAGCTTGATATCTCCTTAAGAGGGGTCTACACCGTTCTAGTGGTCAGTCCAAAAAGAAAAAATGAATATCTCACGTCAGAAACTGCTAATTTATATGGGGTATTCATTATAATTCAATTCAATCAGTTCGTCACCTAAAAAATTCAGAAATTTTTTTATTCGTCAAACGGAAAAAAATTTTTTTATTGAAGAACAAATATTCACTCATGTTATTAACTTTCCGATGTGGAATTATCTCTTCTATGAAATTCCACATGAAAAAATTCCTCCAAAAGTCTCGTCATTGGCTACAATTCGTATCCTGGTGAAATTGAAAAAAGACGTTCGTCTTTTCAACGAAAGTGGAAACTATTGTAATATTCGTAACTTCTACTGATCGTTTAAATGTTCTGGAAAGACCCCACATTCTGGTAGTCTTTCCCCCTTTACGCCTTATACGGATGGCAAGGAATTCCCGTGGTATAAACTCCTCTATAAGATCGTGTTATCAAACGTTTGTTTCTTCCATTGTTAACCAATTCAGCTGCCTCCATTTATCTGTGCAGTAACTCAGATATTTTCGATTGGCTAAAGAAATCATTACTTTCTCCTCTCCCAATAAGATAAATCTTGCAGATTTGAATCTGGTGAACGAGATAGTAACCAATCGCTAGAGTATACCTAGTCGATGAATCGATCTCCCGGTTACAGCTTGCCGTCGACATCTGGGACAGCCTGTATATATAGTGCTTACTTTATTATGACTATCATTTTTAACAAAAACCGTCCAAAATTGAATAAACAACCCCTTCATGGTGGAAGCTATGCCAGAATTTGATTTCGTTGAATTTGCAGCCCTCGCAGAACTTTTTAGATACAATCAAACTTCAAATCACAAAAGCAACATGGATCCGAATAAGAAGAAGAAACCACATATAATACCTACCAACCGCACTAGCATTTGGAGATATCGATAATCGTTTGTGGATGAAAACAGTTAAAACAGATGATTCAAAGAAAAACGCCAGCCTAGCAAACCTTCCCTGTCATTCGGATCTACCAAAAATAAATTTTCAGTGTGAAATTTCCAAAGAGACAAAAAGAGACCTCCAACAAATGCTCATATATCTCGGGAATGAATACTGCTGATTTCATGAGAATCTTCTCACTGTTCCAAGAAACGCAGGGAATAAGCAGTTGATGTTGATATCGCAGGTTGAGAATATGAATAACTATTCATGGTTAGGTACAGTTTTTCCATTCGACTTTCAGAATTTAGTTTACTCATTGAAACTTCTTTCTTATTATTCAGTATATTTTCTTATCGGACTGTTGACTGAGCATATTCTCGTTGTTTTAGTTAACATTGTTTCTCCACGGACAGATGTCCCAGCAGTTAAAACAAATTTCCGATACTTCTTGTTGTGTTAATATTCATTACACAAATTTTGAGTATTAAGTCAACAGTAGTTTGAATCGTGACAGCATAGTAAACATGGCACGCAAAATTGAAAAATAGTAAATTTTCTTGTGCAGATAAAAATATTCACACGGTGCATGAATTTCTGGGTTCATGGGTTGAAGCTTGCATAGGTATTATATATTATATTGCCATCACAATGAAAAAATTGATCAGATACGTTTCGGTATATTGAATTCTCACTGAAATAACCTAATGTGATTTGGTTGACAACGAGAGGTTAAAATTGTTTCGATTCAATTCCATATACAATTCGAGTATTTCCGACATCTCACTTGGTAGACAGTTGAACAGAGTAGAAATTGGAAAAAAACTTTCATCAGCAGTACCTACTAGCCACTAAATCTTCATAAACAAAAATGTGGGTTCATCAAGAGATCGAAATTTGAGTTATGCATAAGCGATCTTGAATAAAGAAAGTGTGAAATTTTTAGAGAGAACTGTATCGAAAGCATATGAAAATAAACAACAAACAGCAGCGATATCGGCACCAGTGGTTCAAAATTAAATAAATAAACTCAGTAAGTACTCAAAATAATACATATGTATTATTTTGAGTACTTACTGAGTTGAATTTCCATTAAATACCATATGGGATAAAATATATATATATATATATATATATATGTTTGGGAAATTAAAGAGCGTGATTTAGGTCTCTCTCTTCTTTATTTCATTGTCAACGTTTCGATCCTGGTTAGGATCTTCTTCAGGACTCTACACGGAATTATCCGTTCATATATATATATATATATATATATATATATATATATATATATATATATATATATATATATATATATATATATATATATATATATATATATATATATATATATATATATATATATATATATATATATATATATATATATATATATATATATATATATATATATATATATATATATATATATATATATATATATATATATATATATATGCAATATGCATATTCGTTGATAAAAATGTAGGTCACAGATGTGGAGCATCTACAGTGAAATGAATTTTTATTCTCGGATCGCTAATTTCCCTCATTTTGCAAATAAGGAGGTGCATCTGGCAACAATGCATGTAACTTGTCCAGCAAGTCACGTTAAGACATATAAAAACGACGTCCAGCAAAGAACGGATAGTCATCAGAAAATATCGGTCCAGCAATACACCTTACGGCGTAAATATATATATATATATATATATATATATATATATATATATATATATATATATATATATATATATATATATATATATATATATATATATATATATATATATATATATATATATATATATATATATATATATATATATATATATATATATATATATAAGGTTTTCCTGAAATAGTATAGCAAGGTTATATTTGTATTGAATAGATCAAAATCAGTTAAAAGAATTTATTCATTTTCCATTAACTACATTAAAATATGTATCAATGAAACCTTTATCTTCGTCATCAGGATCTGCAGATAATTGAAACGGAAATTGTCGTTGGCTACTGGCATTCCTGGAATAAATATATTTTTATGATTTTTCAGAAACAGAAAGTTTCATATTTTGTCAATTTAGGGTCATGAAAGTTCTTCTATGAAGAATTGGGGTAGTTATCGCAAAATTGGAGGAAAAATAATTAATATGTACTTTTCAGAAAATTAACTCAGCAGCAGTAAATACGGGGTCTTTATTAAAGATTGTTACATAGCATTTGGCTTCGAATGATGCTCCTTACTAGAGGGTTCTGAACTGAATAACATCAGTTTCAAAATTGATTCCAACTGATGTAAAAATTATTTATAAAGCACCTGTCAGTACTAGATGATACTACATTGGTGGTATGGAATATTTATAGTACTGAAAAGATACACTTTACTGAAATATATTTTCGTCAACTTGTCAAATTCCTGATCGGTGTGATTTTTGCTATTAGAACAAATAGATGGTAACAGAAGATTATATAGTGCAAAGTCTCTAACTCTGAACAAATTCAGTATATCGAAGGTAGTTTTTTTGTAAATATGCCCGGACAGAGCGATCGGAGGTTTAAGTTGCGCACAATTGTGATTTTTTTATGTCTACTCTTAAGTTACACATACGCACCCAAATATCAAGTTTTTATTTAATATTCTTTTGTTCGATCTTTCAACAAACGTTGTGACCCACAGAACGACAAACTAATGAATATCCTCGTTAATCTTCGCTGCTACTCTCATTAATCAGTTTTATTCAACTTTTTATTTGACAGAAAATGATTATCAAGAACCTCGTGACATTCAATTTTTGAAATAACCGAGTTATTCCTTCGAGTTGAATCAGATTCCCTCGTTTTCTAATTGATCGATGTTTTTTGAATATCTTTTCAACGACAAGAAATAAGACTTTGATATTTGGTACATACTTAAGTGTGACTTGATAAAACATTCAGAAATGGACTTAAAAAATCGAGAGGATAACCACTATGTGAAAAATGTACATTGATTTCGGAAATCAAGATGATTTCGACGATGATTTCGGGATTTCGAATGATGATTTCGGGATTTCGGATGATGATTTCGGTCTTCAAAAGTACATCGATTTCGGAAGTGGTTACCCCCTCGGAAAAAATCAAAAAAATTTCGATAATGTATCAAATTACAGTATCATATTCCTTCACTTAAGAAAGCGCCATTTAGAAATACTATTATAATTCAACCTGTGCTAGTATATTTACAACAAAAAAACTGCCCTTTTTCACAGAATTTGTTTGAAGTTAGACTCTCACACTCTATAAAGTTATTATTTACAAAACAATAAAAGTCCTAAAAAAATTCACATCACGAGAACAATTTTAGTGCAGATTCTATTTTGAAAGCAACTCGCACAGCAAGTAGTCGAGTAGTGAAAAGAAACACAAAATTCATTCTATTCTGAGGGTGAACTGAAGAAAAGCAAAAAATCTCAGGATATGAAAAAATTATAAAACTCACTTTTTATTCCGTCCACCATCTGAAGTCATCCAACCATATCCGTACGGGTAACACTGAATTGTTTCGGCATCTGTCGCTTCTTCATATTTTGTCCTTACACCAAAAGCTACTGCAAAACATGCAAAGTATGAAGTATATACCAACTTCAATCAAATGATATAATTTGCATAAATAGGTAAACAAAAAACAAAAAATAAAAATACGAGTAGAAATCCGTAAAACATGGAATTCATTAGCTCCCAATCACATGTTAAAATAGATATTATAAAAAGAATAAAGATTAATTCGAAAATTCCATTGAATAGATTCAACCTCTCGTTCAACCTGGTTTGTGGTAAGGTAAGACCTAGGGTGAAACAGTTGAATTGTGATGAAAAATAATAAAAATGAACATATACAAATATTTCGGTGACATTATGGCACAAATGGATAGATTTGATAACACGTGCAAGTAGATGGAAAACGTTAAAGAGGAAATAAGTTACTTACCAAGAATCAGGTGGTAATCAAACTGGAATTTATTTCGTTCCATATCAATACACACGTTAGTCTCACACAAACACACAAAACGATCGAGCCAACGCGCAAACGACAAAATCAAAATGGCACCAATGAATGCTTCCTTGTTCGGCTTGCGCTTCTTCGAATGAAATCCAAATCTCACGTACTGCCGTTTCTTGTTTCTGCACTAAGCAGGTGGCTAGAGTGGCTAGTGATCAGCGTTGCCGGGTCCAGAAATTTTATTCCCCAGTATACGGTATCCAGAGTAGAGTAAATCTTTACTATGTTGAATTACCTAGATTCTTGATTTTCATTTTTATCAAGCCTTGAGAAGAACGGATAGAGATATAGAGAATATCGACTTCTTTAAGTAGTACTTGTTAAGTTCATTTGTATCCAAAAAATAAAATTATTTATTTTAAGTCAGTTCCTAAGACAATATGATTACAAATAATTCATCTACTTCACAAATTATTTATTAGGTACTTATAATGATTGAATGCCGGTTATACAGTTACAGATAAAAGCTGAATCCAACGTTGAACCCAATTCAACTGACTGCCTGACAATGACAAAATAGAACTGAACTCTCCAAAATTACAATGGATTCAACTTTGAACTCGGTTTGAACCTGAACTGTAGAATGTAAAACCGTGGCTTAGAGTAATTGAAGATAGTGTAATATATGGAAAAGAACAGATTTCTGGACAACGGAAAATAAATCTTAGGAAAATTTCTCCAACCTGGCATCGCTGCTGATTCTATCGGGGGGGACTGTGAATGCCGCGTCGACGCACACTAGTCTAGTCGAGAGAAGAGCGCATTATTTGAAAGTTAATTAGCATACGACGAAAATTTAGAGATGAATTTAATATACATAAAGGGGTAGTAGGTAATTGAGTATCTCCGAAGTAATTCAAGGGATGAAATTAAATATAAATTAATTGTATCCATTCAATAAGATGAACACATAAATATTTGTGTTGCTGGTTTTTATTAGGGAACGAAGAATTGAACAATACTGTAGGTCGGTCCTGGTCACTCAACGAATATTCTTTTTAGAATTGATTATTTTAGGATAGAAAATTGAAAAGCTTCTGATGAATTGACTGATGTATTTTCGACTGTCTTTTTATATTAACGAATCACCCTAGTAACTAATATGACATGAACACGCACGCTATTTTAATGAAAATTAAACATACTCCCCGGGCTGAACCGTTGAGGTTAAGAATTGAAAATAAAGAGTTCTAAAATTACGATATATTTTAACACTTCATATTAAGATTCAATATTGTTATCGCAATATGGAAGAGGGCATATTTTAGTGATTGATCTAGTGAATGTTCCTCCTTGAGTTTTAACTTTGACAATACGAACGCGTGAGTCTTTGCCCTTAATCAATTCAATAACACGTGCTAGTGGCCATTTGAGTGGAGGTGTTGCTTCATCCTTCAATAATACAATATCATTTACATAAATATTATTATAAGGAATGAACCATTTAGGTCTATTTTGTAATCTATTCAAGTAGTCGGTTTTCCAACGTGCCCAGAAATGCTGTTGAATTTGGCCGCATTTCTGCCAAAGCGACAATCTATTCATTGGAGAACAAGTGATATCTTTTTCTGGATAAGTTGTCAAACTAGTCCCTATCAAAAAATGTCCTGGTGTTAAAACGTTAAAATCTGAAGGGTCATTGGAAATGCCACAGATGGGGCGTGAATTAAGTACTGCCTCAATTTGGGCTAGTACAGTACAAATTCCTCGAAAGTGAAAATATAATTTTTCATAATTCTTATGAGATGATATTTTGCGCTCTTAATGGCTGCCTCCCACAGGCCACCATGATGAGGTGAACGAGGGGGAATAAATTTCCACTGAATATTGTTTTGAACAGCATACCTTTGCAATATTTCAGAAGTTCCAGGTTTTTTGAAGAATTCATTTAATTCCTTCAACTGGTTTTTTGCGCCCAGGAAATTAGTGGCATTGTCAGAGAATATTATAGAAGGATTTCCACGTCTAGCTATGAATCTTTTTAGAGTGAGTAGAAATGACTCTGTACTTAACCCTGAAACCAATTCGATGTGAACTGCACGAGTTGTCATACAAACAAACACTGCCATATAGCATTTCATAAGTGGAGACCTTCTCAGCGGAAAAGATTTTATTAAATAAGGACCACCAAAGTCAACAGAGGTGTTTGTGAAAGGGCGTGATACTTGAAGCCTTTCCTTCGGAAGATCTCCCATTAATTGTGAACACAATTGTGGTTTGAATTCATAACAAGTATGACATTTATTAATGATACGCTTTATTTCTCTCAGTCCATCTAGTGGCCAATATTTAAGTCTGATACTCGAAAGCGTGTTTTGAGGGCCTGCATGCAATAGTCTCAAATGTTCTGATTTCAACAAAAGTGTTGAAATATGATTTTTAGAAGGAAGTAATATGGGAAATCTTTGATTGAAGGAAAGAATAGCATTTGAGAGTCTACCTCCAACTCTCAGAATACCTATGGAATCGATAAATGGATTGAGTTTTTGAATAACTTTGTTTTTCAATATCTTTTCGTTCTTTATATTTCCTATTTCACAGGAAAAATACCGTCGTTGAGTAACTTCAACAATTTTGATCTCTGCTGAGTTGAGTTCAGTAACAGATAACGAATCAATCAATTTTTTGAATGGTCTTCTGCAATTTTGAATGAATCTGAGGCAATAGGCCATTACCCTTTTCAAGTGAAATAAATCAGAATACTGTGTGAAAACATCATAAATATCCAAAGTGTTTTGAACGAAATGAACAGTTTTCTTTTGCTCTGGAAGATTACCAAAGAATTCCTTGACATTGAATAGGGTTAAATCAAGGTCTGGTTGAAAAAAGAAACTGGGACCGTGCCACCACAAATCTGAGACTATCAATTGTGCTGGCAATGTACCTCTGGAGAGTAAATCAGCAGGATTGAGTTTGGAACTTATATGTCTCCATGTGGCACCTTTTGAATTTTCTTGGATTTGAACTACCCTATTAGAAACAAACACAGACCAACGGGATGGATGAGATCGGATCCATGCTAACACTATTTCTGAATCAGACCATAGATTAATGGAATCAATATTTTGTAAGTGGGATGACAATGAATTAGAGATTTTTGAAATTAGTTTTGATAAGAGTACAACTCCCATCAATTCTAGTTTAGGTATAGATAAGATTTTCAATGGTGCAACACGACTTTTAGCTGTTATCAGCTTTGAAGAGACAGATTTATTCAAATAGACTGTCCTTAAATAAATACAGGCTCCATATGCCTGAGAGCTGGCATCGGCAAATCCGTGTATTTCATGTCGTAAAATTTTTGATTCAAATTGAAGAATAGTTCTTGGAATTTTTAATTGGGAAAGCATTGAAAGACCTTTTAAGGCAGTCTTCCAATCAAAAAGAAGTTCTGAACTTATGTTTTCATCCCATCCAATTTTTGAAATCCAAATTTTTTGCAAGAGAATTTTCAAACTAACAACAAAAGGATTTATGATTCCTAGAGGATCATAAATGGATGCTATGGTGGAGAGAACTTCTCGTTTACTATAAGATTCTTTCATTGAAAATTTTGGCAATGCAATTCTAAAATTATCAGAACGCGAATCCCATAGCATACCTAAAATTTTGTTTGAAGATTTTCCTGAATCTAAAGTATAATTTTCCTTGTGAGAATTTTTTGAAATAGAATTTAAGAATTCCTGAGAATTTGAACCCCACTTGTGGAGTGATATGCAAGCTGATTGTAAGCAATTAGTGAGTTGATGGTGAGCCTCAATCAAAGTTGATACATCATGACAGCCAAAAAGAAAATCATCCACATAACAGGAGTTCAGAATTGCTTCGCTTGCGAGAGGAAATTTCTCCCTATTTTGCATTGCTAGTTCTTTTAAGCATCTTGTACTTAAGAAGGGGGCTGAATTTGTGCCATAAGTAACTGTTTTCAATTCTATACACTTCAGTTTATCTTGAGGATTGTCACGCCACAAGATGTTCAATAAATATGTGTGATTAGGATTTATTTGAATTTGCCTTTCGTTCAGGGAAACTTTCAAGTCTCTTTTCTAAATTTAAAAATCTCTTTTTTGCTTGAGAGAATGAATCACCTAGTTTGGAAGGTTTATTTGGACCTTTGAATGGTAGGTCAACCTGAAATTTACCAGACGGCAACCGAATGGTTGTGTCTTTGAATATTTGTTCAGCTTGTTGCTCTGCTTGAGTCAATATAGATTCAGATTGAATTTGTACTTCTTCAATTTCCCAAAATTTGGTTAAAGTATCATTCAACATATCATCTGGATTGGCAGTAGGTTCTGTACATTCGAATAAATATTGTGATGCATTTAAATGAGTTGCACGAGACATGCATCCTGACTGAGGAATATTTCCAGCAATTAAATATCCTAGATGTGAATTTTGAAGAACAGGCAATCCAGGACCTAATTTAATTATACCATCAGTAATGATGTCAAAGTATATGTCTGCACCCAAAAGTATATCAACATTAGATGGAGTGTTGAAATGGATATCTGCTAATTGAATGTTCATTGGAATAGGAATAGAACTCAAACTAATTGGTAACTGTGGTTGTTTACAAGTTATAGTTTTAAGAACAGCACAAGAAACACTAAATTTTCGGTCGGTGTGTACTAATGAGTGAATTTTTAGATCAATTATTCTATTTGACATAGAACAACTTTGAGAGATACCGGAAATTTGAATTTTCTGGTCATAAGTTTTGAGATTGAGTTTTCTAACTAAATCTTCAGTTACAAATGATGTTTGACTTGCTGAGTCTGTCAAACAACGAGCTATAATTGTCTGGTTGTGAGAATTATACAATTTGACACATGCCGTAGCTAGAAGCACTTCATTATTAGAGGACTGTACTGAAAGAGAAGACAAATTTTGAGCAGAAGAATCAACCTCTTCTCGCACTGGAATGTATGGTTGAGCACTAGTGGATAAATGGGAAGATGCTTGCGTCGAACTAGTTGATCTGGATGGTTCATCATGAGATCTGGAATGGGAAAATGAATTTCGAGATGAATTCTTATTGAAATGCAATAAACTATGATGAGACCTTTGACAATTGGAACATTTGCGTTGACTAGAACATGACTGAACAGTATGGCCTAATGAAAGACAATTCAAACAGGCATTTTTTGCTTTAGCAGCAGCATGACGATCGTTTGGAGATAAATTCAGGAACCTTTTACAGAAATATATTCTGTGCTCATCGGTACCACAGATGAAACATTTGAAGAATTTAGTTTTATCTGAAGTATCAACATGATAAGAACTACGAGAAGTATTATTATTTTTGTGCGAAGAATTTAATTTTGAATTTTGAGTTGACTCACTCAAATTTTCGAGAACCTTTTTTCTTTCTAAAAATTGTATAAATTTTGGGAGCGTTGGAAAATCGCGAACATTTCTTTCCCCTTCAAATTCTTTTCTTAAACCAAAATCTAGCTTCTGTGTGAAAATTTGAATAAGGATCAAGTCAGTAAGTTTTTCTGATAAATTATAGGTGTTTAAAGCTGCCAAATTTGTTTTAATTTGTGAAATAAAGTTTCTCAGATTGTTATCATTACCTTTTGTTAAGGATGGAACATTCAGTAAATTTCTTATATATGCGTTAACAATTAGGTATTTATTATCGAATCTATCCCTCAACGTATTAATAGCTATGGGAAAGTTCAACCCGATCACTTCCAAATTTTCTATGAGTTGTAATGGCTCCCCTGTTAGAGCAGATTTCAGATACATTAATTTTTGAACATTAGATAATTTTTGATTATTTGTTATCAGTGCAGTAAATAGTTCGAAGAAGCTTGGCCAGTGTTTGATATCGCCCGAGAAATTTGGAATAGAAATTTCAGGTAACTTTATACTTGAATGAGATATTGTAGACCGATTATCAGTTGAAGAATTGGATTGTTGAGTGTCCTCAGACTGATTAACAATTTTAGTTACAAAAGAAATCAAATCAAAATATTTCTCTTCCATAATTTCTCTGTCTTGATGATGTGATTCATAATCCATAACCTCTAATTCAGTTTGAAAATTGTCATAGTCTTTGAAAATTTGCATTAGTTGTTCCAAACGTAATTTACATTGAACAATATCAAGAGGTTTATCTTGTTTGAACCAATTTTCCATTCTAGTCATCTTGGCTTTAACTATACCTCTGTTTTTAATCAGAGTTCTCACTTCATCATCGACTTCACTCGATTTTGAATTATCTTCAGACATTGTAATTGTTATAAGCACAGTAGAAAACAAAGCTCAATAAAAATGAGACGAAATTTGCACGATGATAGTGCTACTTATCGAAAATCCAGCGATGAACTCGCTCAGTAGAAGTATTAAACAACCAGCTGTCACCCGATTCCTCTGTCTTCTGGGGGTGATTAAAATCCAACCATGAAACAGCAAACCTCTTCACTACTCCTCGGGATAGGAATTGAAATCAACCTTCACTCTCAAATACGGCTCGAATTGGACCAAATTTATGTATCCATTCAATAAGATGAACACATAAATATTTGTGTTGCTGGTTTTTATTAGGGAACGAAGAATTGAACAATACTGTAGGTCGGTCCTGGTCACTCAACGAATATTCTTTTTAGAATTGATTATTTTAGGATAGAAAATTGAAAAGCTTCTGATGAATTGACTGATGTATTTTCGACTGTCTTTTTATATTAACGAATCACCCTAGTAACTAATATGACATGAACACGCACGCTATTTTAATGAAAATTAAACATTAATGCTTCTCTATGCAATATAGTTTCAATAGAAAATCTACAGACGAAATTATAAATTGTTGAAGAAACAAGGTATAGACTATAACGTCAAATATATTCATACAGATAGATATTTTGTTGTTGTTATTTGCTATTTCGACGTACTATAATGACTACCCAGTGCGAAAAGAATAAAAGCATATTCACACATTAAAAAGACAGTAACTTTAGACAAGAGGGATGCTAACGACAAAACATTAAATAAAAAGTCAGTAGAATATTTCACGGATATAACATATAACCCAAAATATTCCGCACAAAAATCCGGAGATGTGTTGAAATATTCCTGCACTATTTTTTATATATTTATTCAAATATATGAATTCTTATATGAAAACGTTTCAGTGAAATCAAAATATCATTTCCTGAAATATTTCATGAAATATTAACAATTTATTTGGGCTTCCACTTCATCTTTCAGAAATATTGCAAAGAAATATTCTGGAGCGATTCTGAAATATTTATTGTAGTATTACTTGAAACGTTAATGAAATGTTCAGTTGCATTATAGGTACTTTGGAAGACGAAATATTTCATACATATTGGCGATCTTTATACAAATTATTGGCCAGCCAATCTTTCAAAGAGCATTCAGTAAGATTTCGGGAATGAAAATTGATATAATTTTTACACTTTCAGCTTTTCATCGAAAATCTTCCACTGAAATATTACTTTAAGGTTTTTTTCAATGTATTATGTAGACGAATTAGAAATATTTAGTTTATATTCCTGCAAATATTTTTTGAAAAATTTAAGAAATATTTCTCACAAATATTCTAATTCCTATGGATATTTATTTTCCTGAAATATTGCAAAATCTGTCATAAAAATTTCGTAGAATATTTCATGAAATATTAATGAATCTTATGAAGTCATATTTCATGAAACATTTATTACATATCATGGAAATATTCTGCCAATCTTGCGAAAACTTTCTTGCCGTAAATATTTTCGAAACCTTTCATAAATATTTCAAAGAAATCTTTCTTGAGAATATTTTGAAATTTTTCACTGCAATATTCCATGCTGTGTGGGTAGAGCATTACTACAACAATTACCAGCGATACCTCTCACACAGTCACAGGACTGTGGGACAACAACACCTGAGGGTCCGACACAAAGTAGATGGGTTAATTCCACACGAAGGGTGTCTTTTCCACACTTACCTGCACCGTGGATGAGTTCTGACCGGCCAATTATCACAACCCCTGCCAGATCGGAACCGGAGTCTCGATCAACAGTGCCAACTGTTCCGGTACACAAATGGAACATCTCCTTTGATGGCACTGGTAGTGTGACCGGATTTCTTGAAGAAGTGGAGAGACTGGCTGAATCCCGTAAAGTGTCCCTGGAACAAGTTTTCGAATCAGTGTATGAATTACTGAGAAAGGATGCAAGGGATTGGTTCATTCCCCGGAGAGGTACTTTCGAGGACTGGGAGGATTTTAGCAACCAGTTAAAAGAAGCATTTCTGCCAGTTAATTACGAGGAGAATCTGTTGGAGGAAATTAAAAGGCGAACACAAGGCCCTGAAGAAAAGTTGCTTCTATATGTTACCCGGATGCAGAACTTATTCCAGAAACTCACCTATGCAAAACCATCCGAGGTGGAGCAGATCCGGCTTATCCGGCAGAGGTTGATCCCGCCCTTACAGCAAGCCTTGGCCTTCCAGGAGACCACGACTTATGATGAACTTCTTCGTAAGGGAAAAGTTTTTGAACTGGTCCAGTGGCAGATGAGCCAGTACACCCGGCCACCCTCCAAACCAGGTTTTGTGGAGGAACCTCACCTGACGTATAGTCCCCGTCAACTGAACCAATACCAAGCAGGCTTTCCTATGGACACCGGAGAGCAGGTTCACCAAACAATCGATCACAGGGAATCGCCGCCGACACCAGCCAACCAGACACGACTTTCCCAGCCGAGGGAAAGCCGCCCAGAGCCACCCAAGTCCAGAGAGTCAATATCCCAGCGACAGGAATCTCACCGTCCGACTTCTGGAGACAGGTCCGAAGGTCGATCCAGACCTGCAACACCGCCACCCCGCCGTCCAGCCGAAAATAGCCCCGCTGACCGGACGGAACCACCTTCAGGGAGGAGAGTGTCCTTCCAGACACAGTGTTTCCGATGTGGTGGATATGGCCACATGCGTCGAGAATGTCGCAGGCCACCGAAAATCTTCTGTTCTCGATGCCAGAGGGAAAACATTCTCTCACGAGACTGTCCGTGTTCGGGAAACTGAAGGGGAGATTGGAGGCGGAGTCGACCACATCTCCCGGAATCCTGACTCCACTGGCACCGACTACCTGTAATGATAACCGTCCGTTAGTAGAGGTCAGAATAGCCGGCAAACACTTCCGAGCACTGATAGATACCGGAGCGACCAGGAGTTTCTGCAGTCAGGCCGTATCCGATCAGTGTGAACGTAAAGGAATCACAGGACAAACAATGCACAACAGTTTCGCCGTAATAGCGAACGGACAAACCACCGTCACACCGAAACTGTACACCACCACCGTGCAAATTTCCGATTACACACTGCCTGATTTGAAATTCTTACTGGTCCCAAACTTACCGGTTGACATTATTCTGGGGATGGATGTTCTGTCGACTTTCAAGTTTTCCGTAAATCTCAGTACCGCCGAGTGCTTTCTGGAAGGCCGTCTGATCTCGAAACCGATGACTCCTGTCGAAACCACCGCAGAAGTTCACACCGCCGAAGAACACCTGTTGGAGCTGACGGAGTCTCAGAAACAGGAACTGGAGGAATTTCTGAAAGAAGAATTAAAGAAGTTTGAAGACCTATATGGTACAACCGACCTGATTGAACATAAGATCAAACTGAAACCGGGCACCGAACCGATCAAACAACGATACCGACCCCTAAACCCGAAAATGCAGGAGATCTTCAATCAGGAAGTAGACCGTATGCTGGCTGAGGGAGTGATTGAACCCTCCAAGTCACCGTGGAGTTCACCGGTAGTATTGGTCAGGAAGAAAGTCGGAAAATACCGTTTTTGCATCGACTTCCGTGCCGTCAACCAAGTGTCTGTAAAAGTTGCATACCCGTTGCCGTACATTTCTGGGATTCTGGATAAACTGCGTAAGGCCAAATACATCTCCACACTGGATCTGAAACAAGGATACTGGCAGATACCGTTAGCAAAGGAGAGCCGTCCGATTACTGCCTTCACAGTTCCAGGAAGGGGATTGTTCCAGTTCACCGTCATGCCGTTTGGTCTTCACGCTAGTCCAGCCACATTCCAGAGATTCTTAGACACCGTTATTGGCCCAGAAATGGAACCGGAGGCGTTCGCTTACCTGGACGACATAGTTGTCCTGGGGGAAACTTTCGAGGAGCACCTGGAGAACTTAAGAGAAGTATTCCGGCGGTTGAGAGAAGCCAATCTTCGTCTCAACCCCGAAAAGTGTGACTTTGTGCGAAAATCCCTAAAATACCTAGGACATGTCGTTACTTCCGAAGGAATCCGTACCGACCCGGATAAAGTTTCCTCTATCGTAGCATTCCCAGCGCCGAAAACTATCCGTGAATTGCGCCGTTTTCTGGGAGTTGCTAGCTGGTACCGCCGTTTTATAGAGAACTTTTCCGATGTCGTTGCACCGTTAACTCACCTGTTAAAGAAGAAACCACGTTGGAAGTGGGGTGAGGAACAACAAAAAGCGTTCGACCTCCTGAAACAAAAACTGACCGAATCACCGATACTGGCCTGTCCGGATTTCAATCAACCGTTCGTCCTGCAAACAGACGCCAGTGACGTAGGCCTTGGAGGAGCCCTGACCCAAGTTCTAGATGGAGAGGAAAGGGTGATCGCCTATGTCAGCCGTACCTTGAACACCGCCGAAAGAAATTACTCTGTGTCCGAAAAGGAATGTCTCGCCATTGTTTTCTCAATAGAGAAACTGCGACCATACCTGGAAGGATTTCATTTCACCGTCATTTCCGACCACATGAGTCTGAAATGGCTGAATTCCATCAAGTCACCGTCCGGAAGAATTGCTCGATGGGCCGTTTTCCTTCAGCAATTCGACTTTGAAGTCCAATACCGGAAAGGTGCCCTGAACAAAGTCGCCGACAGTCTGTCCCGAAACCCGTTACCGTCTGTAGATTCCGTATGCCTGGCCGACGTCGAAGTTCGCTGCAGTTGGTACAACAAAAAGCTCCAAGAGGTACAAAGAGACCCAGAAGATTTCCCTGACTTCGCCGTTGAGGATGGGAAACTGTATCGTCACTTCTGGGACTCTTCCGACTTTACTGAAGTTGGATCCGGACAACCATGGAAGCTCTGTGTACCCACCGAACAACGACTGGAGGTCCTGAAAGAAAATCACGATTCTGAATTAGCTGGTCACCTGGGAATCTCCAAAACCATCTCTCGGCTAGCCCGGAATTATTACTGGCCAGGGATGTTCAGAGATGTCGCAAAATACGTAAGAAACTGCCCATCCTGTCAAAGGTACAAAGTACCACAACAGAAGACGCCTGGAAAAATGCAACCACATAGAATGACTGATGCACCGTTCCAAGAGGTCTGTACAGATGTGGTTGGGCCACTTCCCCGTTCCAAGAAGGGAAATTCTTACGTAGTGGTGATGCAGGACCGTTTCACGAAGTGGGTTGAATGCCGTCCGTTGCGGAAAGCCACCGCTAAAACCGTTTATTCAGCCCTATATGAACAAGTTATACTCCGATATGGCTGTCCGAAACTGGTGATATCCGACAACGGGGTACAGTATGACAGTAGACTGTTCAAAAACAGTCTCCGAGAGCTAAACATTGCTCACCGTTTCACCCCTCCGTATACACCACAGTGCAACGCCGTAGAACGAGCCAATCGTACGTTGAAAACTATGATAGGCCAGTTCTGTGAAGCCGATCACCGTACTTGGGATGAGAAGTTAGGTGAACTAACTTTCGCCCTGAATACCGCAAAACAAGAATCTACAGGATTCACACCGGCATTTCTGAACTATGGAAGGGAACTAACAGTTCCAAAGGCAATCTACTCGTCAAACACCCAAGACGAAGACACCGAGGAGACAAACAGAAGCCCAGAAGAAAGTAGAGTAAATCTTACTCACCGTACAGAACAAATCCGTCATCTTCAGGAGGCCTATGAGTTTGTCAATACCAGGTTGTACCGTGCATTTGAGCAGCAAGCTCACCATTACAACCTCCGTCGAAGAGAAGTTCGTTTTTATGTCGGTGATAGAGTTCTGCGCCGTGCTAATCCGTTGTCATCCGCCGTTGATAACTTTGCAGCCAAGTTGGCTCCGAAGTTCTCGGGTCCGTATACCGTTGTGAAAGTGATTTCACCCGTTGTTTATGACCTGAAAGATGACAGTGGTAAGAAAATCACCAATATTCATGTGAAGGATTTAAAACCGTTCCATCTGTCTGATCATTAATAAGTACACTGTATAGCAACCGAAATAAAAATCAACCGTACCGTTATATTGTACTGATCACCGATAATAAATGAGATACATCCGTTCTGTCCGTCTCTATTTCACTCCTCTATTACCGTTAAAAATAATATTTATCACCGAAAATAGGTTAGTAATGGGGTACTACCGCTGCTTTCACTGAATAAGTGCCCAGGTGAGTGAAATAGAGCCTTATACTTGTATCTCCTTATTAACTGACAGAATGTACATACCTATATTTCCGCGATTCCACCATAACCGATAGATCTAACCTGGTCTGCCAGTGTTGGAAGATTCTGTCCCGTACAGTTGTTGTTTGTTCTGTGCAGCTTTTATTACCACCAAACAGGGCCGTCTGACTGTCATTGTGTAGATAAGTGGTATCCCAGAACACCTACAACAGAAAATTCCGTTAATTCACTGGAAAAACAGGAACCGTAACAGTTAATTCAATTTTTCTGTATTATTTGTGAGACCGATAATAACAAGTGAGATACACCCGTCGTGTCTGTCTCTATTTCAACCCTGTGTCACAGTTAAATACAATAACCGAATAGAAAATAGCAATAGAAGGCTGACACCGCTTACACCGATATTACAAACTGGCCTGAACGGTAAGTGAAATAGAACAGTATATGTGTATCTACTTATTCAAATTACCGACCGTACTTACCGTTTCTTCCGAAATTCCACCGTACACCCTGTTATCCCTCTGCTCCAGGATATCAGTATACTAAATGCTTTTCTCTCATTTTTATGCAACCTACAACTGCTGCTGACTCCAACACCCTCGGAGAAGCTCACCACCGTCACAGGGGGAGTCAACGACGCTGTCCAGTATTCCAAACTACCCTGGTTGGACGATATTAGTAACTGTTAACCCCCATGACATGTGCCCGGAGCCGGCTTTGCGAAGTCCACCCTAAAATGGTTCAGAAATAACACAACGAATGACAAATCGAAATGGTACTCACTTTGAAGATTCCGTCCTGCACTGTTTCCACTATTTTCCGGCATTTCCTTCACCGATGGAAATGGAAATCGAAGTTTGGAACCACCCGGCGAAGTTTGACAATTCAACTTTGGAGGTTAGCTGATAGAACATAGAGCTTCGACAGCACCATCGAAGCGGACATACGTCAACGCGGACCATAGAGTGGGAGCATTGGCCGAGTATACGCCACCTGGAGTAGATTAGGTGAACTTGTTTATTGTAAATCCGATCTCAATCGTCTTGCCGTGAATAGTCAAACCGTTAACCGGACTTAGTAGATTTCACCGTGAAAAATTTAATCCCCTATTTCATCGTGGATTCAATTTTTCAACCGGAGACGAGGGGATGTAATGAGAAAATGGGTTTTCCAACCTATTCCCTCATTTTAGAATAATTATTTTAGTTTTCCTTTTTAAATAATTTTGTTTCGAATTAATTTCCGAGAAATCTTTTCGAATTTCCAATTCAGGATTCCGACATCGTTCGGAATTGTAAACATACCGCACCGTTTTTATTCCGTTTTTATTTCCTAAAAACGATGTCGCACCGTATAAAACATCCTGAATTGGAAGATAACCGAGTTTTTTGTTCGCTAGCACAGATAAGTCGAAATTAAGACGTTTTCATCGACGCAAAATTACCGAATTTCGACTGTCGGGCACATCTGATTTCCGCACCCCCCCTGTGGGTATAAAATCAGATGTTCCCCCGCAGGCCACTTCACTTACGAATTATTTTCAGTGTGTTCACTTACGATTTTAGATTCGAATTACGCTTAACCGCCTTACCTTCCGCCGCCGAGGTTTACTAGAAGATTTCTTTTTTTTTGAGTTTTGGGTCTCACCGTTCTGAATACAAATTTTTTTTAGTTTTTTTTTCTCTCTCTGTGATATTGGGTGATTTTTGAAATTCGGGAGTGCAAGTGGCCAAGCCAAAGGTAAGACGACACGCCGTTATATTTTTTTTTAATATTGGAACTTCAGTTTTCCGTCTCTCATACCCGAGTCTGAGTTCCGCCCCTACTGTCATTAAAGTACCCTGCAGGTGCGGACGCCCAGGGGGTACCGAGGACACTTTGGGGTGGCTCACCCTTTCCCGAAATTTCCCGTCTTATCTAGTTCACCCCTACTGTCATTAAAGTACCCTGCAGGTGCGGACGCCCAGGGGGTACCGAGGACACTTTGGGGTGACGCACCCTTTCCCCAGTTCCCGTCTTTTTACCCCGTTCCGGTGTTCACCTTTACGGTTAGGGAGGCATTCTGCTGGTGCGGACGCCCGGGGAGTGCCGAACGAGCCTGAAGGTGAGCCGTCGTATTTCTGTGCTGTCTTTTATCCCCTAACCCGGCTGAAGTCCAATATCTGTCCGTCAAGTGTACGTCTCAGGTTCTGGCTGGCGAACAACTCCGTTAACCCCCGTATACCGTTGAGATCGGATCCATTGTTATTCCGTTAGTTTTTTTCCCTGTAAATCTCACCGATTTCGAGTCACTGAATTTTGTAATAGTGCTAGTTGTGTTCCCCTTTTTCGAATCGACAAATAAAAGTTGTAAACGTTGATTCTGCCTATCATTGTGCGTCGCTAACACCCTAGACACAAGGGAACCCTGTCTCCGGCTAGTAGCTGCCAGGGTAGGTTTGCTATTCTCCCTTAAAGAATAGCTGGCGCTCGAGTCCACCGAGGAAAACCCCGTTACAGCTGTCTAAATTTTTCAGAATTTATTCCCGGGTATCGGTCTGTTAATAATGTTTTAATTTGGTGCTTATCCTGAATTCTATTAATCAATTCTATGAAGTCTTCATTTGTCTAATTTTTGATGAACTCGCAAATGCATAGCGAGTGAAATGATCGACTAAAAGATGCAGGTATCTTTTTGAAGAACGATTTCCACCAAAACCTCCAATCATATCTAATGACACTATTTCGAATGGTTCTTTTGCTGGCCCTATTTGTGACAAAAGACAAAAGGCCCTAGGGATGTAAGCATGGTGATTTGGCCCTTGAAAGATATTTGAACGATATTGATAGGATTTGTAGGCACCGACGATTTCAGGATCAAATCCTAAAAGTTTCAGATCTCTAACTCACTTGTTTTTTTGAAAACATCACGATTTCATAGAAAAAAGGATGAGGTTTCCGAAAAAAATAATTGTGCCAGAATTGTATCATGTTTAAAAATTGAAATAAAAAATAATAATTTCATTTTTAGCGAATCCTTTGAGCCGATGAAGATCATAATTTTTTTTCTAGAAGCCACTGTAGCCTTAAGAACATATCCAAAATTGGGAAAAATCGATTCAAGAGTTTCTGAAAGGAAAATTTTTTCGTCATTTTCACAAAATTTCTTCTTTCTCCAAAACAAGTGAGTTAGAGCTCCGAAACTTTCAGGATTTGATAACGTCATTGGTACCTACAAATCCTATCAATATCGTTCAAATATATTCCAAGGGCCAAATCACCATGCCCTAGAGCATTTCTGCAACAAATGTTACATTTTTCACAAATTTGACCTTTTGCAATATAATAAATTTTTCTGATTTTGTTGATTATTTTACTAGCACAAATGTGACCATAATGCTTGTGGATTCTTTCAATTAAATCTTCCAGAACTGGATTACAGGAAAGGCAATATAAATAATAATATATATATATATTAGACTGATTCAAAAAAATCGACTTTCTTTTTTTTCGAGAAACACACCCCTTATTATCTTCAGGGCATCGAAAAATTATTTAGAGGTCGCTCATCGAGGATTTCTATTTTCCCTACTAATAGCAGGGGAAATTATTTATTTCTAGTTAAAAAATTCCAGTTCGCAAACCAATGGACGGATACCATTGTGCGATATATTTTTATGTAGGTAGTTAGGTGCTCTACAAAAACTGCCCCATAAAATTTTCCCATAAAACGGCTTTTCGAAAAGTTATTAGAGCTTGAATTTAAATTTTTGTCGAAGTAGCTGTTTTTACTCGGATATCGGGAAGCAGTTATTGGAATTTACTTTGAAAATCAGGAAATCGTTCTCGAAAGTTACAATTGATATGATTTTATTTAGATTTATGACATCCCCGAATTGTCAACCTCAACAATTGTTAGGGAGTTAGTGTTTCATATTCTTCAGAATCAAATTATTTAGCATCTCTTATTTCTCATTCACTTGGGTCAGAAAGAATGATTGGTTTTGTGCCCTCTTTCAGATTAGTGATTGATCTTAAACTCGGTACTTGTCTTCAGTTTCATCCATAATACAATTTTGTGTATTCATTAATTTTGCAAACCCAAAATGGCCGCATTCACAAAATTCTCGCTATATGATTTCATTGGAGAAGACATTACGTAGTGAAAGTAACATACAGATGATAGGATCTTTCTGTTGTTAACGATTTAGCGGAGCGAGTTATTGGTCTAATTGAAGAATGTCTAGACACCACCCAAGGCTAAATACCTCTCTGCATAGACACAGCAAACTAGAAACTTTGGGAATAATTATTAAGCAACACTTATTTGAACTAATTGAGCATGAAAAGTTTGACGAAGAACTATACACCGACGCCTCCAAATACGAGCAGGGAATAGCATGCTCGATCATCAATCATCAATCGAATCATCAATCGAATGCCCCGGTGTCCTACAAACTCCCATCCATCTGCAGCATCCACACTGGTGAACTCTTCGCAATTTATAAATCTCTTTGCAGTCCTCTTATCCCAGGTCAAAAGCTCGCAATACTCACAGACTCTTTATCTTCAATTGAATCCATAGACAACATTTACTCGAAGAACCCTCTGGTACAGCAAATTCTAGAACGATGCCATACCCTTAAAGCGAAGGAGAATATTTCCACCACTATAATCTGGATCCCATCACATATTGGTATAACAGGAAACGAAGCTGCAGATCAGGCCGCAAATCAAGCACGAACTTCCGACCTTCCTGTGACCCAAATCCAACTTCATACAGACCTCAAAAATGCCATAAAGCTGAGATCCTTACAGGAATGGCAAGTCCAATGGGAAGGAGCTAGCACTGGACTACATATGATACAACCCAAAATACATAATCCACCACAAATTAGTTTGGCAGAAAAGACAAAACCGTAGTGAGAAGACTTCGAATAGGCCACACCAAGCTAACCCACAGCTATCTGATGTCTTCAGAAAATCAGCCCAAATGTGAACACTGTCACAATACCCGTCTAACTGTTGAACACCTACTATGTATCTGCCCATATTACGGAGATGACCGACGACGACTTGGGCTGAGAGAGAATCTTGGAAATATCCTCAATTCACAAAAACAAATTGAATTAGCTCTTGAATTTCTCAAAAAATGTCAACTTTTCAATAATATATGAATTCTCAAATGTTAGTTCTTTAAGCTCCGAATACCTAGATTTATATTTAGAATAACTTAATGTGTACTGTACCTCGTGTCAATGATCTCGATGTCGAGACACGTTAATTCGAAATAAAAAAAAAAAAAAAAATATTGAAAGGGGAAACGGAGCATGACAAACTATTGGAAGCAGTATGTGAAGAAGGCTTCAGACTTAAATTCATCAAATGTAATTTTGCGAAAAAATAATTCAAATATTTAGGACATATTGTAGGAAACAATTCAGTGCGACCTTTCAACGACCATCTGATTTCAATCAAAAATTTTCCTCCTCCAGATACGCGAAAAGAGAATAGGCCATTTTTGGGAAAAGTAAATTTTTATCGCACATATATAGAAAATTCATCTAGATTACTCGAACCATTACATAACTTGTTAAAGGAAGCTGTGAATTTGACTCGTCTCCAGATTGTCAAGAAGCTTTTGATAAAGTTAAGGACATTCTTTGCTCTGAATCAGCAATTTTTGATACAAGTGCCGCTATAAACTTATATACAGATGCCAGTATTCAAGGAGTTGGAGCTGTTCTCAAACAAAAACAGATGAACGGTGAACTGAAACTAGTAGCATATTTCTCAAAGAAACTGAACAAATTCCACAAGAATAAAGAAGCCATTTTCTTATAATGCCTTGCAATTAAAGAAACGATAAAATTTTGGCAATCTTGGTTATTAGGACGTAAATTCTCACAGTTCTCACAAGTTGTCACAGATCATAAACCTTTAGAGGGAAAAGAATTCCGTACAAGACCAGATGAAGAATTAGGTGAAATGATACATTTCCTTTCTCAATTTGATTTTGAAATTAGGTATGAACCAGGTAAGGGGAATGTAGAAGCAGATTGCCTTTCCTGTAATCCAGTTCTGGAAGATTCAGATGAATATATAAGAACTGTGAATCTAGTGACATTGGATGAAATAAGAGATGATCAATGTCATAATCGAGAAATGATTGATCGTATGAGAAGTACTGTTATTCAAATTGATTGTTAAAAATTGAGGAAGAATGAGAAAAAAATCATTTTATCAAATGATTTTGGTTCAGATTTAATTAAAAGAATCCACAAGCATTATGGTCACATTTGTGCTAGTAAAATAACCAACAAAATCAGAAAAATTTATTATATTGCAAAAGGTCAAATTTGTGAAAAATGTAACATTTGTTGCAGAAATGCTCTAGGGGTGTAAGCATGGTGATTTGGCCCTTGGAATATATTTGAACGATATTGATAGGATTTGTAGGTACCAATGACGATATCAAATCCTGAAAGTTTCGGAGCTCTAACTCACTTGTTTTGGAGAAAGAAGAAATTTTGTGAGAATGACGAAAAAATTTTCCTTTCAGAAACTCGTGAATCGATTTTCCCCAATTTTGGATATGTTCTTAAGGCTACAGTGGCTTCTAGAAAAAAAATTATGATCTTCATCGGCACAAAGGATTCGCTAAAAATGAAATTATTATTTTTTATTTCAATTTTTAAACATGATTCAATTCTGGCACAATTATTTTTTTCGGAAACCTCATCCTTTTTTCTATGAAATCGTGATGTTTTCAAAAAAACAAGTGAGTTAGAGATCTGAAACTTTTAGGATTTGATCCTGAAATCGTCGGTGCCTACAAATCCTATCAATATCGTTCAAATATCTTTCAAGGGCCAAATCACCATGCTTACATCCCTAGGGCCTTTTGTCTTTTGTCACAAATAGGGCCAGCAAAAGAACCATTCGAAATAGTGTCATTAGATATGATTGGAGGTTTTGGTGGAAATCGTTCTTCAAAAAGATACCTGCATCTTTTAGTCGATCATTTCACTCGCTATGCATTTGCGAGTTCATCAAAAATTAGACAAATGAAGACTTCATAGAATTGATTAATAGAATTCAGGATAAGCACCAAATTAAAACATTATTAACAGACCGATACCCGGGAATAAATTCTGAAAAATTTAGACAGCATATGAAGAATTTAAATATACACTTGATTTTTAGAGCAGTAGACTTCCCTTTTTCTAATGGTTTGAAGGAACGATTAAATCAGACATTAGTTCATAGAATAAGATGCAAACAGAATGAAACAAAAACCAGAGCCTTGACAAAGATAGCTGATCAATGTATAGAAGAATATGATAGGACTGACTATTCTGTAACTGGATATAGCTCAGAATACTTGTTTTATGGAAAACTAGATCCATTGCTCCAGAAGAACTGATTGGACAAAGCAACTTATCAAGGGATAAAGGAATGGCATTCTACAATTCTTTACATAATCACCAATATAATAAAAAATTGATTGACAAAAAAAAGAAAAATAATGATTTCAAAAGAGGAGATTATGTGTACAAACAAAATAAATCTAGACTAAATAGAAAAAAACTTGAGGAAATAAGAATAGGACCTTTTCCGATATCGAAGAAAATTTCGGATACTAGAGTGTAAAGAAAGTGTGAAATACCTTGGTGTGGAAATAGATCAAAGAACTACCTTCAAGAAGCATGCGAGCACCATGAAGAGAAAATGTATCGCCAGGAGTAAGCTCTTCAGGAAATTAACTTACAAAAACTCCGGTATTAACAAAAAAACGGCAGCACACATATATAAGTCAACTAGCTGACCCGGCAAACGTTGTTTTGCCATATAAATAATTTCCATGTTGTATCATAAAAAAATAGAAATTAAAAATTTTGTCTTAAAAATAAAAAAAAATTTAGGGGTGGACTACCCCTAACATTTAGGGGGATGAAAAATAGATGTTGGCCGATTCTCATAGATAGCTGACCCGGCAAACGTTGTTTTGCCATATAAATAATTTCCTAATGATTAAATTACTAAAATGGCTATTAGAAATAAGGGTTGATCGTAGAAGGGTGAAAATTGAGGATTGTATGTTTTTTTGTATGTTGTATCATAAAAAATAGAAATTAAAAATTTTGTCTAAAAAAATACAAAAAAAAATTTAAGGGTGGACTACCCCTAACATTTAGGGGGATGAAAAATAGATGTTGGCCGATTCTCATAGATAGCTGACCCGGCAAACGTTGTTTTGCCATATAAATAATTTCCTAATGATTAAATTACTAAAATGGCTATTAAAAAATAAGGGTTGATCGTAGAAGGGTGAAAATTGAGGATTGTATGTATTTTTGTATGTTGTATCATAAAAAAATAGAAATTAAAAATTTTGTCTAAAAAATACAAAAAAAAATTTAGGGGTGGACTACCCCTAACATTTAGGGGGATGAAAAATAGATGTTGGCCGATTCTCATAGATACCGGATAAGCACAAAATATTTCATCAAAATCGGAGGAGTATGGTAACGAAAACTATGACACGAGAATTTTATATATTAGAAGATAGAAGATATGCCACCCACTTTTGGAGTATTGCCACCCAATATATCTATCGGCGAATAAAACCACCACGAAGATCCTCCAAACAGCAGAAACCACCTCCTTGAGAGCCATTACTAAAATGAGACACCCCAGAAATCCACTTCATAATCCTCCCAACACTTAACTCTACGAAATAACTGGTATTGCACAAATTAATCAACGAATGGGGGAGCTCTCCAAAAGGTTCGCACAGCAAACACATAATAAAGAAATTTTGGGAGAGTTTTGTGTGAACAGAGACCAGAATAGAAGGCCAAGGAGAAAATTTCCATTAAATACCATATGGGAGGAAATTCAAAAACTTTGATACACATGTTTATATGTTTTTTTTTTCTTTTTTATTTCTGCTCAATTTCATAATAATTGCCACCCAATGATTTACTAAGTATTGTAGATATAATATATTTACAAATTGTCAATACGGGCTGGAGGACTTCGGTCGATGGCCATTTGTGAAAATAAAGCACAGTATTGTTTGTTTAAGAAGACAACCATTATATTATTATTTTTGTGTTCTTTGTTATAGCAGTTTATAGAGTGCGTATACTGAAATAATTAATTTTAAAATTGCAATTTTCTATCATTGAATATTTCATTTCAATTCATTGTATTTAATTCACACTTAGTACAGTACAGTACAGGTCAGTAATTGGAACTTTGTTTATGCTTGTTTCTAGATAATACATATTTGAAATATTGTATCCATTACAGGTTAATGACATCAGAAGAACCTATTTCTTCAATAATAATAATAATAATAATAATAAGAATTGATTACATTTTTATTTACATAAGTTCCTCCAAGTCTTTAGCAATCTTCTCAGTGAAAAAGTCACCATTCTCTCGATACAATTGGTCCGTCAATCGATTGAAACAAATTTAGTGAATAGAATCCTGGCAATTATGAAGGCGAAAATAATGGACTCCAATAATTTACATATATGATATCGATTCATACAATCTTATATTACCTACATTATATTGAATCTGTATTTGCCTCTTTGACCATGGATTTCCTCGTTTTTTTTCACTGAGCTTCTTTAATTCCTTACCGATTTCATCCGACCAAAATTTAACACTGAAATGAAATAATCAGAATAAAATTAATTGATTGCTAGGATTTCTTTTGAAAACAAATATGTTCATGGCGTTTCAGTGGGGGAAACGCTCTCGGTTCCTGTTAATACGGTCCTTCAATCAAAATTGTTCATCAACAAATACAGCTTTATCTCAATATACAGGGTACCTGTCAACAGATGCGTAGGATTTAGGGAGATGATTGCTCGATGAAAATAAGCAGGGGTAGTTCCTATAAGCTTTTTTCGAAGTCGAACTCCCTTCCACGATACAGCCTTTGAAAGGTGATGACGAGTTGGCAGTTTCAATTTTTTTCACGGGTTCTAAAAAACACTGAGTCATAATATGAAGCACTAAGTAGATGTTACTTTTAATTGTTAATTTTTTATATTTCATAACTTTATAATTAGGGGCTGAAAATAACAACCCCTTATGATTTCAATTCTGGAGAAAAAAAGGCTCTTGCGAAATTTTCTCGGAATAAATGAAAACTTACAAACAGTACACGCAGGTCTATGAGGCAGAGAGTTGATGCATGTATTTCAGCGGAAGGTAGTCATTCTATGGAACACTTATACAATGAAATGGAATGAACAATGATCAGAACTATTTTGTAAGTTTTTATTTATTCCGAGAAAAGTATCGACTGTATCGAAATTTTGCAAGAGAATTTTTTTCTCCAGATATGAATGCGAAATTGCGAAACCATATAAGAGAATTTTATTTCTCGAAAATCTATCCCTCGAAAACAATTTTTGAAGGAAAATCATAAAAGGTTGGTATTTTAACCCCTTATAATAAAGTTATGAAATCTAAGCAGATTGTGTGAGTAACATCTACTTAGGCCCGTTTGCATCAATACCTCTTATAGCGAGTACTTAACTAAATTAATGGACGCTTAATTTTATTCCCAGTTGTACGATTGTGGCTTAACAGAATCTTAAGTAAGAGGCCCTTAAGTTTTTATATCTAGTGGTATTTCTGCTCTTTATTTTGGTTCAACTTCATCCTAGTCCAATAGAGCCATTTCATTGGTTGGCCGGTTGCCGATGATCGTTGTCATTTAATTAACCTAACTTCATTGTCCTGTCAGTCAGTTTCAAGTGAACTATTTGTTTACTTTTTGTTGCTGAATAGAATTATTATTGATAATGAAATAGATTGTCAAATAAAAGGTACTTGACGTTATTAGAAAACCACAGCAATTCTGCAGCCAGTTTATGAGTTCAACAAATCATTGTAGGTCAGAATCCCGCTCTTAAATACCTAAGTTGTCATTACAGGAGCGCTTAAATTTAAGGTTAGCTTCAGCCATTTAAATGTCACTTACAGTTGGTGCAACGTAATTTAAGTTAAGAGTTCATTTTAAGGGACACTTAACACTAAGTATGTTTGGTGCAAACGGGTCTAAGTGCTTCATATTAGGCTTGTTCGTAGAGTGGTTCACAACTGTCGTGAACTGTATAGAGCAAGCGCAAATGGATTTTCGCTACCCTAAAATGCAATTGCGCTTGCTCTGTACAGTTCACAACCGTTGTGAACCACTCTACGAACAAACCTATTATGTATAGTTTTATGACTCAGTGTTTTTTAGAACCCGTAAGAAAATTAAAAACTGTCAACTCATCATCGCCTTTCAAAGGCCGTATCTTGGAAGAGAGATATATCCACAGAAAGGACTCATCAAATTATACACTGATTCAAACAGAACTAGTCGAGATGAATTCATCAAGAAAAATTTTGCACACTATTAAGGCATCATAAAAGGGCTTTACGCTAATTTTATCTTCAACGCTCAATGGAGCGTTGATAGTATTAATGATAGTATAATGATAGTACGAACAGGAAAATCTCGTTCCAATTAATAATTACAGTTGGGAAATATCGGTCCAAGGAACAAACACAAGAAACTACTCTTTCACGACGTTTCTGCACTTTATTGTGCCTTCTTCAGGCTAAAAAATGGAAAATTATGTTATAAACAGTGACATAGATAATATAAAAATATGATGGCATAATATTCATATAAATTACTAAAATTATCAATCTAATACATTACAAATACAGAATAGAATATAAAAAAATATAAAAACACCGAAAACAACATTAAACATCAAAGCAGACTGAGCAAGACAACTGTATAGCAAGACAGGCCAAGGAAAAAAGGAAAAATACTCACTGTCAGAATATTAAAAAATTTCAATATTTTCATGTACAGAAAATCGTCATAAAAATGAAAATAAAACGGGAAAACGAGTTCTACCGGATCTAGGCATCGATGTATGTTTGCTTTTTGGGTCATGACACATCAAACGCAGAATTCAAATGAATGGAAGAAAAACGATCTACAAACAAAACGGAAACACGAGAGACAACATGACACTTGTACAGTGGCGTAACGAAACGACCAAATATTTAACTGGGCTTTCAACATTTTGGAATCAAGTTGGAATATGCCACACTCAACGTACTAACGTCCGTACGTGCATTAACTGTGTTTGGGAACTTTTTTATATAAATCATCTCCTTAAAGCAACGTTTAAACCAGTTGTTCTCCCGACCCAAAATTTCAACGTTCTGAAAATCAAAATTGTGGTTGGATGATGAAGCATGAGCAGATAATGCTGTGGATTCTTTTTTATTCTTGCAATCCCTTTCATGTTGGGCAGATCTGTTGCCCAAATATTGCCCTGTTTGCCCGACATAACACACGCTACAATCCCTACAGTTGATCTTATAAACCACCCCAGAACATCTCTCCTTCGGATCCCTATCCTTAAGCTTTGAAAAAATAGACCGAACAGTTTTGTTGTAGTAATAAATAACACGATTTGTACTATCTTTCATTAATCGTTTGAGTTGTTCGGACAACCTCGGTACATAAATCAGCTTACAGACTCTGACATTATTATGGGACTCGTCAACATTATTCAACGTGTGCGTTGGAGGTTCAACATTAGAAGAATAAAAAATTTTATGTATCAAACTTTTCGGGTAACCATTCCTCATCAGAAATAAAGTTTGCTCATCGAAATTTTTCTTGTGAAACAACTCGTCCGATAAATTCTGAATTTTGTGCTTTATCGATTTTATTATCATAACTTTCTGAATTCTCGATTGCGCTGAGTCATAATGTAAGACTCTACCTGATGATATCGGTTTTCTATAAATGTCAGTGATAATCTTGTTGCCCTCTCTAATTAGAAGAACATCCAGAAACGGGATTCGGTTATCACTCTCTAACTCATATGTAAATTGGAGGCTGCTATGGAAACTATTGAAAACTTGCAGGACTTGTGGAACCTTATCCTTTGGAATGGATAAAATAATGTCATCTACATAAAAAAACACAAACGGAATCAAGAAGTCAATCTTCGACAAAACAAACGAGATCACCTTATTCATGACCATCTCAGCCAAAATTGGGGAGGCTGGGTTTCCCATAGCAGAACCTCTAATCTGGGAGTAAAATAAACCATCATAAGTACAATAGCTGTTCACGAAAATAAACTGAATAATATTTTTAACTGTCGTTATTGGAATCTGAGTATGGGTTTTCAAATCCTCCCAATGTTCATCAACGAGGTCAAAAATTAAACCTTGAGGAATGTTTGTAAATAACGAAACCACATCAAAGCTAACCAACACGTAATCGTCGGGAATTACGATATGTCGTAAATTTGAAACCAAAGTGAACGAGTTTTTCAGGGAATAGGTTAGATTGATAATTTTAGTAATTTATATGAATATTATGCCATCATATTTTTATATTATCTATGTCACTGTTTATAACATAATTTTCCATTTTTTAGCCTGAAGAAGGCACAATAAAGTGCCGAAACGTCGTGAAAGAGTAGTTTCTTGTGTCTGTTCCTTGGACCGATATTTCCCAACTGTATAATGATAGTATTAATGAATACTATCTGAAAGATAAGGTTTATCATATTAGGGGAGAAACTTATGATGAATTGAATGAAGGATTTCTCAACATAAAATGAAACAACATTAATAAAACTGATATCGATTGAAATTTATTCTGGGAGGATTCTGCATCTCTTCATGAACTTTTTAGGGTTTTCACTCCCAATCTCTGAAACAAAATCAATTAAAAATGAAATCAACGATTTGCTCCTGCGTAAATTCTTGCACTAATTTGTCAGGAGCAAATTAACCAGAAAAAATTGTTGCCTGACAATGAACTCAAAATAAATAACGTTGAAATTATAATTCTGTAACGTTTCGGAGTCTATATCAGACTCCTTCATCAGACGAAAAATCTATTTTTTAGAAAATCTTCTGAGTTGTGGCTTTTGTTTGACATTAATTGTCAACACACAGAAACAGAGACTGCAAAGAAACGTTGATTCATTTAATTTTGAAATTACCGGATGACAGTTCCTTCTTTAGTAGATTGATTCAAATATGATCTATTCCTACCGAACAATTTGCCAAATTATTATCTTGATCTAATAGAATACACGTAGACTCTTTAATTTTTCGTTTGAAATGGTCTGGTTCCGTCATTAAAATTTTAGTGTTGTCCCAATCCATCATGTGGTCCCCCGTATTAGAACAAATGTGATCTGCGATTTGTGATCGATTAATTTCTCTATTTTTAATATTATTTTTATGTTCGCGTTTTCTTATTTCTAGAGGTCTGGACGTTTCACCTGTATATGTTTTACCACAAATACAGGGTATGTTGTAAATACAATTTTTTGATTTTTGTTTTTCGTTCAAAGGTTTAGTTTTTGTTAATATAGATCTTAAATCATTTTGCGTTTTAAAAACAGTTCGTATGTTGAACTTCGAACCGATTCTTCTTATTTTTTCTGAAAGGCCATTAACATAAGGAATTACATTCAACAAATTTGGTTGTTCTTGACGGTTTGTTGGTTGTTGCTGATCATTATTACGATTTTGGTTAGTCATTTTTCTCTCTTAATTCAATATTGTTTTTTCAATAAAATTTTTGGGTATTGATTATCCCTAAGAAAATGTTTAATGAAGTCAACTTCATTATTTCTAATTTCGGGTGTAGATGAAATTAAATTAGCTCTATCATAAAGTGTTTTAATGATACCTCTTTTGACACTTACTTGGTGATTGGAATAAAAATTCAAATATCTATTAGTATGTGTCTTTTTTCGGTATACGCTCGTTTCAAAATAATTCGAAAACTTTTTTATTGAAACATCTAGGAATGAAATTTTGTTATCCTGCTCTAATTCCATTGTAAATTTTACTGTAGGTTCTTTGTTGTTAATATGATCAAAAAAATTCTCTAGTTCATCTCTACCATGTTGCCAAATCACAAAAATATCGTCTACATATCGCCACCAAGTCTTTGGTTTTAGTGGGTATGTGTCTATATATTTTTGTTCGAAAGATTCCATGAATATGTTACTCATTACTGGTGATAAAGGAGAACCCATAGCCATACCAAATTTTGTTTATAGAAAACATCATCTAATTGAAAATATGTGGAATTCAGGCAAACTTCTAATATCTCCATTATATCATCAATAGTCAATTTCGAATTTTCATGAATGGTTCTATCATTAATCAATTTTGTTCTCACTATTTCAAGAGTTTTATCAACTGGAACATTTGGAAAAAGATTTACAACATCAAAACTTACTAAGATGTCTGTTGCATTTAAATTAGAATTTCTTAATTTTTCAAGAAAGTGTTGAGTATTTTTCAAAAAACTAGTTGATTTTCCTGTTAATGGGTTCAAAAATTGTAATATATATTTAGCAAAATTTTGACAGGGGGATCCGAGTGAACTTACTATTGGTCTCAAAGGAATAAGAGGTTTATGTATTTTAGGTAGGCCGTATAAATGTGGGGGTTTGCTATAAGATGGTGTGATAAATTTCTTTTGAGCATATGTGAATTTTTTGGAATTTTTTGAAATAATTTTCTTCACCCTATTCTCTGTGAGAGAAGTTGGATATTTTTTGATTTCGGAATATTTATCGGTATCATCAACAATTTCTAAAAGTTTTCTTTTATATTCACCTGAATCCATAATAACTGTTGCATTTCCTTTATCGGCAGGTAGAATTTTAATGTTATTATCATTTTTCAATGAAGTTATAGTTTTATTCTCAATTTTATTTAGATTTGGTTTTATTTTAAAAGGTTTATCAAGTAACAATTTATTTAGTACTCTAAATTCATTCGATTTATCAAGCGAAAGTTTTTGGGCTGATTTTTCAATAGCTGTTATTATATCTAATGTTGGAATGTTTTTTGGAGTTATAGCAAAATTGAGTCCTTTTGATAATATTAATTTTTCATTTTCATTCAAATTTCGTGAAGATAAGTTGATTACCGTTTTATTAATGAAGTTGTTACTGATTTTTGTATTGTTGAATTTTTGTTGGTTTTCTTCCATTAGTATATTAAATTTTTTGAAATTAGATCGTTTGCTCTTCTCATATTCATGGAAATACGAAATATTCACACAATGTAAAATATGTTCAAAGTTACGGAAAATTTCGTCTTCTAACCTTAATATATTTTGTTGAAATCTTACCTTATTATATCTGAGAAAATTTATTCTTTCTCTTACCAACGCATAACCGAACTTGTTTTTAATCTTCTCCGAACCAGTACTCCGAAATGGTAGCCTAATTCTCAGGAATTTTGGAATCAATCTATTATCTCTGCATCTACACATGAAGGTGAGACTGTTTTCCGTGTGGGATAGTTTTTTGTACAATTCTTCCAATTTTCTAAAACTTGAAATAGAAAAAGGCCCATACCTTTCTTTCAGATATCGATTGAAATTTATTCTGGGAGGATTCTGCATCTCTTCATGAACTTTTTAGGGTTTTCACTCCCAATCTCTGAAACAAAATCAATTAAAAATGAAATCAACGATTTGCTCCTGCGTAAATTCTTGCACCCTAAAAAGTTCATGAAGAGATTAATTAAACTCTTCTATTTAAGGAGAAGATACTCCTTGCTTGATTCAGTAACATTTTTTCAGTACTTTTATTACAAAATATGAGAAAATAATTAACGAGTTTTTTCACAAATATTTCTGTTTATACTTCATCAACTTACTGTTCAATCACTATCTCTCAATTTCTTCGACACAATGCATGTTAACCTTAAAATAAATCAAATTCAGTAAAAAATATAACAACATTATTTGAGCTTCGAGCTTTCAGAACGGCAAATAAAAACGGATAGTTCTCAATCCATGTATGACAGAAATTCTAATGTTCTGGAGTTGAAGCGCATGACCTAATGGTGAAGAGGAAATATAGCGTGAGTATTATTTTAAATAATATCAGTGTCTGTTTTTATTTAAGCGGCATATATTCTTTATGTATTTCGATTCTCTTGGGATACAATATCAACTACAGTTAATTATTTATTCACAATATTTCCCCTATACTCACATCTCTGAGAATTAATGATGAAGGAGAAAATAATAATAAGTATATCACCGTCTGTTACAAATCCTTACATTTAAAGTTTTTCATCGTCGGATACTATGTAGTTATATGAATATAAGAGATTTTCTGGCTTTTCACTGCAGTGATCTCTTCAGAATTATATCAATTATATTTTACGTTTATTAGTCCACAACTGCGGTATATCTATCTTCAGAGAACTGGTGGATCCTTGAAAAACACTTCAGAAGTATGCAGAAATGATTTCTCCTAATTTTTACGATTGTATGATAAGGTATATGAAAAGAAATATTTTTTTTAAGAATTGTGTGCTGTTCTCTATATAATCACAAATATTGTGCTGAAAATTTTGATGTAGGGATTGTCGACTATAATCGTCTCCTTAATCTTCCTCGAATATTTTCAGATCTCTACCGCTTCCGGAACAGCCTACTCTAGTTTCCACTATTTCAAATGGCACATTCACTATATCCTTGCATAGTTAGATAGCCTATCTTTCTTCGTTTAAATTTTCACCTTCGAAATGGCATTTTCCAAAAATGGCAAATTTCAATCTGCGATATCTCCTGGTATAATTGTCCGATCCAATTGAAATTTCCGGTTTCGTAATGAGCACTAATCAGGTTTCAATACTAGATCAAAAACTCGAATTCGAAAATACCAAATTTTTGGGTCATAAATGAGCAAAAGGTTAGACCCCTCTAAAGTCACATATTTGCTCCTCTTTCTGAGAAGTACGTAGTTTTATTATCCCCCAATTAAAGAAATTCATACTAGTCGTTTTGAAGATTCCAAAAAACCAATGAATTGATGAGCCAATGCAGAATTGCAGTGTAGACAGCCTTCCAAAAAGTGAACACGAAAATGAAAAATGAAGAAACACAAATTAGTTTTATTCGAAATTTGCGTCTGAGATCCATCACCATCAACACTATTCAAATCTTCCTTAGGATTATTAAATGAATATGGACCAATATATTTACTTAGAACCAGGAAATGGCGCAAAACAAGCGTCTTGCACTTTGCAGCCCTCTCTACACACAGTATTGACGGTGGCATGTAGGTACCTAGATTTCAAAGGGATGCCGAAAACTTTATTGCCACCGTTGAGGAAAGTTATTGTTGGCGGGTAGGAATAATAAGAGAGAGTATGGTTAACCTTTGAGTTGATGTTATTTTTTACTGACAGCACAATTTTGCCTTTGAGTATTCAACCTGTGAATACTCCAGGATTTTGATCTAGGTCTGGTTGCGTTTCGTGTGACAGGTTTATTTTACTGAGGTTTTTCCCTAAGCTTTTGTATCATACGTCGAATTGCATGGTACCCCATTACACTAACCCCTACAGAGTGAGTAAGATCGAAATGCTCATATTCTGAAGGTTAATATTATACAAGGGTATATGGAGAACATCTCTAATTTTGTGCTCACAATTTGCATGTTGGATATTTGTCAATGAACTTTCTCCCTAAAATATTTCCAGATTTCTGCAACTTCCTATACTTATACCGGAAAGAGTCTACTTCCATCGGTGTGACATTGGCAGACTGTTTGACGGAAATAGCTGAAGGCTTGGACCAGTTGCGTAGGGTCGGAATAGATTTCTCGTTCAAATGTAACGGTTTTTTGTTCACAGGAAGAAATGCGGCAAATGATGAAACCCTTAAAATTCGGTTTTTTTTTTCAACAAGGAAAACGGCGAAAAGCACAAAAAATTTCAATAGGAAATAAGGGATATTCTGTAAAAAAATTGGTGACTTCGGATGGGACGGTGGGGTTAAAAGTTCAAGCCCTAACATTCATAATTTTTTTCACAAATAAAACGGCGACGGACCTCGAACAGATTTTATACGATGATTCAATAAGGCGAAAGAAATATAATGACACAAAATTATGGGACTTGACGGCGAGGTTGAATGTTAACATTCTGTTTTTCTACAAGGAAAAAGGCGACGGAGCACAAAAAGATTTTGTAAGATGATTGAATAGGGTGGAATCTTCTGTAAAACAAATTAGTGACTCCGAAAGAGACGGTGGAGTGGGAAGTTCGACTCTTAACTTACGATTATTCAGTAGTGCGGAAGGAACATTCAGTGAAAAAATCGCGGACTTCGGAGGGGACGGCAGGGTTTTTTTTTCATAATATTTTTTCACAAATAAAAGGGCTATGGAGCACCAACAAAATAAGTGCGATGATTCGGTAGGGCGAAAGGAATATTCTGTGAATAAATAAAGGACTTCGGATGGGACGTCGGGGTTGACAGTTCAACCCTCAGTATTGATTTTTTTACAAGAAAAACTACGACGAAGCACATCAGATTTTTTACGAGAAATCTATATCCGACTCTTCCAAGCCTTCGGTTATTTCCGTCAAACGGTATTCCAACTTCACACCGTTACGGAACTACTTCCTTACTCAAAATGGTACACGTAGTATATCTTCGCATCATTCATTAGCTGATTTGATAGCATTTTTAACAGTATTATGTAAAAAACTAAATGGTTAATAATAATAATAATTTTATTTTCAGAATTATCATCATACAGATAACAAAATGAACCCTCACACATGTACCCTACAAGCCTCTCTGAATTCGGTGAGAGTATACGGTTCACAGTTCAATATCAACATATATATTGCCTTACGATATGGCTCGTACTTTAAAATATTTCTAATGGACTTAGGGAGTAAATTGTACAACTTGATTCCCATGTATAGTGTGCCACGTTCTGTATTAGAATACTTATGAATTGGATAAAAATATTCATGTATTCTTCTTGTTACATTCTCATTTTTGTACATTTCAAAATAGTGGGATTATATACGAAAAAACTATAACACTCTCTAGATATACAAACCAGGCACTGTTAAAATGTTATTTGCTCTAAAAAAACTTCTACATGATGATCTGAATTTAATATTAAACATCGTTCTCATTGCAGATTTTTGAGTTATAAAAATATGTTCAGCCTGTGAACTAGAACCCCAAAAAACAATACCATAGGAAAAGATTGACTGGAAGTCAGCATAATAAATGTCTTCAATATGTTAATACCCAGTCAACCAGAAATGTAACAGTAAGTCGCAGGGAGTACCCAAAAATATCGCATTGAAGCGCTTCTTTGAGAATTTTCATGGATGTACTCAAGATTTCACATTGTGGACATTAACGTCCGCATATTGTTAAGTTTGCGAATTCCTCAACTTTAGATCCCTAGTTGTTGCATGAAACATCATATCGAGATGTTCCGATGAAGTGAACATAGCTACTACTATGCGACTTCTCTCTGTTGATATTTTTGAAATATTGAATCTGTGATATTTTTAGAACATGAAATGATGTGTTGTGAATGAATTTCGATGAACTCTACCCAGCGACTTCTCTAAGAAAAACTTTCAGTAACTGTCTGAAATGTTCTATTTATCAACACGTGGTCTCGAGGTTAACTCATAACCTAAATCCCGCTATGCAAAACGTGGTGTGACTATTCGTGTTTCGTGCTGTGACTGCGTTGTGTTGAGAGAATAAACAAACAAAATCTTTATGAATGAATTTTGAGAATAATTTTTTTAACCGAGCTGTTCATCTATTATTAAATTTCGTTTTAGTTAAGTGTAACTTGACGTTGATTGATTAATTAATGTGCAGAAAAAAGGTGAGTAGTTATATAACCTATTGAAATAATGACTATATCATGATCACTTCTTGGCCCCCTTATCCTCCCCATTTTTGCACCTTTGTAACGTTCAACTTTCAACATACCTCATATGAATTTAGGTGATTATTAAGTCATAAGTGATATTCACAACCTTCAAAATCAAACTTGGAATTTATTTGAATCATCGATAGAACTTCAAATTATCATTTTAGATACTGTGCTGGAAAAAATCACCTTTTACTGTTGTTCGATTTTTCATGACACTCAATTTATTACTATCAATACAGCTCTGATTTTTTCTTCTTCAGCTGGACCATGCCGTTCCTGAAGTGGAATGAAGATTTATAACAAGATATACGTTCTTTATGTTATATATTTGGATTTGTATGAAACATATTAATCTTGAATAAAAAGATATCAGTAATTCATATAGTTGTTCAATTTCCCTTTTGAGGATGAGAGCAGAATGCGAAATACCGGGTGTCCCAGAGCTTTTAGGCCAGCAGATATCTCAGTTACCTGCGGAAAAAAAAAATTGAAAAAAATACTTGTCGTAGTAGACCATACGCTCTTTCATACAGCATAGCAAAATCCACCCCCTGACAAACAACCCCCGAGAAACCACCCCTAACTTTTGTTTTTCAAATGGCACCCGCATGTTTGTTTGGCTTCAACTGACAGCTCTTTTTAATTCTTAATCAATGATATATCATAATATGTAGTTGTAAAGATAGTCACTCGATAAAATTGAATTCGTTAGTGGGTACTGTTAATTGGACTGATCGAATTAGTCCACATTGTAGAGACAAGAAAAAGTGGATGTTGAAAAAAAAGAGTCAATAAAATGTTAGAACTTTTTGTTTATTATAATTTATGTTATAAAACATTTTCTTTAGTATAATGTTACAGTAACAATACAGCTGAGCGTATAAATTCGTATTTCATTTGTATTTTTATTTTCCATAATTCTGCATGCCATTCTAGCTACCATGATACATCATTGAATGAGAAATGAAAAAAACTGTAAGTTGAAGCATAACAAACATGGGGGTGCCATTTGAAAAACAAAAGTTAGGGGTGGTTTCTCGGGGGTTGTTTGTCAGGGGGTGGATTTTGCTATTCTGCATGAAAGAGCGTATGGTCTCCTACGACAAGTATTTTTTTCAATTTTTTTTTTCCGCAGGTAACTGAGATATTTGCTGGCCTAAAAGCTCTGGGACACCCGGTATATGTAGGTAAGAGTAAACACAGGGTAAAAATGAGGCGTTCAGAGCTGAAGAGGCCCAAGCTACAATTTTTCTGAAATTGAGTTTACGAGTATATAAAATTTTGATTCATTTTTAGGCAGTTCTTACTATTAATCCAATTTCAGAAAAATTGTAGCTTGGGTCACTTTTGCTCGGAGCGCCTCGAATATAGAGTGCAAATTGATTGCCACGATGGTAATTATCAAATTGAACATGAATATAACTTCAATAGAGGATACACTTTGGTAGTTTATTCTGTCAAAATAATCGTTCCAAAAACCTCCAAAATGAGATGTCGCAATGTTGCTGTCTATGGTGCTTTTTTTACACCTACTATGTGATGTACTGGGTAATTACCCGCGATATGCGATGTTGCGGACATTAAGCACTCTCCAGTAAGTACTGGTGGCCTTTTTTTAAATCAACATTGTGAAGTCGCATTTCCACAGTGGTAATTCCCTACAACTTCCCTGTGACTGAAACTGGTTGACTGGGTATCTACACAGTTTTTAATAGCCTTAAGTGTTTATATCACTGAGTTGAGCCTTGGTACCATTGTTTCACAGTGTGGACCCCAATTTAAATATCTGTCAATTGATATTCCGAGAAGTCTTGTATTTGGGTTTGTAGCTATATTATCATCATCCACTCTGACACTTTCGGGGTACGTGATGCTGGACCTGTTATTGGAGAAGTATACTACATTTGTTTTTTCGGAATTTAGTGTCAGTGCATTGCGACAACACCAATGCTTTATCGTTGAGACAGCAGTTTTCAGGCCATTTGTCAACTGTTCCACATTATGGGATGAAATAAGAACATTAGTGTCATCAGCGTACAAGAAGGTATCTACTTCTAAGTGTTCAGAGGTGTTTACCCGCTCCAAGGCACATACTTCTAAGTGTTCAGCGGTCATTTCTTGCTCCAAAGTATCTGGAAGGTCATCACCATAGACAACAAACAATATCGGGCCCGCGATAGTACCCTGTGGAATCCCCACCGATAATGTTACCTCGGAAGAAAAGAGTACCTCATCTCCTACATCCAACATAATAACCATCTGTTTTCTCTCTGACAAGTAACTTGAAATCAGCTTCAATGGAATACCCCCAATTCCCTTTTCTGCTAGTTTCTGAAGTAGTATTTTGTGATCAACGCAGTCAAACGCTTTAGAAAGATCGACGAATATCCAGCTGAAACATTGTCCTGTTCAAGAGAAGAGAAAATCCTCTGTGTAAACTCGAACACTGCTCTTTCTGTACATTTACCACTGGTGAATCCATGCTGTTTATTAGACAAGAGGTTAAACTTTCTGAAGAACTTCCGCATTCTGACAACAAGAATTTTCTCGAAAATTTTAGCAAAGGATGTTATCAAGCTCATCGGTCTGTAATTGGAAAGATTATCAAGGTTGCCTTTCTTATAGCAGGGCATCTTTAATGCTTCGGGAAAAATTCCAGCTTTGAAGGATGCATTTATGATGAAGCAAAGTGGGGTTGCTATAAACGAAATATGATGTTTGACCACAGTGAAAGGGATACCATCATATCCGGAGGAAAATTTATTCTTCATTCGACCTACAGTTGATAATATCTCGTTTTCATCGACTTCAAATAGGTAGAAAGATTTTGAATGATTTCTGTTACTTACAAATTCAGGTGTGGATGCAGAACTTATACTGGATGCGATGTTGGGGAAGTGATTGTTGAAGTCGTTTGCTAGTTGTAAAAACTCAGATTGATTAATGTATTTTGGAGGGAGTTTATAAGTAGGCTTTTTGGGTTTGTTTGTTAACTCCTTGATGATATTCCATACAGCTTTCGTCTTGTTGTCTGCTTTGTCAATGACTTTATTATAAGTATTTCTCTTATGGGAACTCAATGCAGTATCATATGCTCTCTTCAGCTTCCTATATTGGTCTAATAATTCAGGCTTATATCTGCTTAGGATGAACAATATATCCAGCTCATGTTTTAGTGATTGTATCTCTCTGGTCGTCTTTATTCTCCTTCTCTTCTTAACATCTATCATTTCAAGCGGAAAAGCTATATCAAAATTAGTTTTGAAATTATCAAAAAATAACTTCCACATTTCATCCACCTCATTCTCAGGTAATTTGTATGTAGTCTTCTAAAAGCGTTTTAAAAACTAGGTGGTTTTCTTCAGAGTTATGTCTGATTTATTTTTGTTTTGATTGTAAGTTCTTCAAGAGTGAAGTAGAACTAAATATGAATTTCTGACCTGAATGATCCGATAGGTGTTCCTCAATAACTGTGGTATTTCCATCAACGTTGGTAACGACATTGTCCAGACATGCATTTCCTCTAGTGGGTTCTCTTGTTGTTATCTTCATATCAAATTCATCTAAAATTCCTAGAAACATTTTAGACTCTTTAGAATGGGATAGAATATCTATATTGAAGTCACCTGCCATTTTTACGAGGCTGGATTGATAAGTACCCGTGTTTGGAAAGAAAACTCAATTTTTTGAAATTTTTCATATTTATTTCTCAACATAGTCTCCTTTTAGCTCGATACACTTAGCCCAGCGATATTCCAACTTTTTCACGCCTTGTGAAAAATATGATTTCTTGAACTCTACAAAATAGGCCTCCGTTTCAGCGATGACCTCTTCGTTTGACGTGAACCGCTTTCCGCCGAGCCGTTTTTTCATGTTTGGAAACAAAAAGAAGTCACACGGTGCCAGATTTGGTGAATATGGTGGGTGAGGTAGCAATTCGACCAATTTTGCAGTGGCGACTGCTGATGAATGAGCTGGTGCGTTGTCGTGGTGGAAGAGCAATTTTGTCCGGTACGTAAGGATGCGTTTTTCCTTGAATGCGGCGTCGAATCGATCCAATAATTCACTGTAGTATTGCCCTGTTATTGTCTTTCCCTTTTCCTAGTAGAGAATGGGGATTATTCCTTGGCAATCCCAAAAAACAGTGGCCATAACCTTTCCGGCCGATGGCACCGCCTTCGCCTTCTTAGGAGCAGGTTCGCCTGGAGATGTCCACTGCTTCAACTGTTCCTTGGTTTCTGGTATATAGTGGTGGATCCAGGTTTCGTCAACGGTTACGAATCGCTGCAGAAACTGGCTTGGATTAGTCTTAAATAGGTGCAGACAGTCCTTCGAAGTTGTCACACCATTTCGTTTTTGATCCACTGTCAGCAAACGGGGAACTATCTTGCCGATAGCTTCTTTATCTCCAAATGTTGATGTAGAATATTGGACACGCATTTTTATGGAATGTCAACCATCTCAGCAAACTTTCTAATCTTCACTCGGCGATCGGCCAACACGATATCATGGATTTTATCGACCATATCCTTCGTAGTCACCCCTTTCGGACATCCTGAGCGGTCCTCATCGAACACTGATGTTCGGCACCGTTTGAATTCATTGAACCAATATCTGATGGTTGTCATCGAAGGTGCAAGGTCCTCGTAAACAGCTACGAACCGATCTTTGATTTCCTCGCACGCTTTCCCTTCCAAATAAACGAATCCAATCACTGAACGATATTGCTCTTTTTCCATTTTTCAGAATATCACGAAGTTGTTTACTATGAAATGACGGTCAATCAAGACCACTCGATGAATTAGTGCGAAATTTTGACAGATGTCGTTTGAAGGATGGCACTAAAAGATAGTTTACAGATTTTTTACCTACAGTTCCCTCTGTTGCCTAGCACGGGTACCTACTTATCAATCCATCCTCGTACATTGGTTTTTTCAATAAGGCATTGTTCTAGCAATATGTTAATTTTCTCAAAAAATATATCAATGCTAGGTGTAGTGTTCGGCCTGTAAATACAAATTATAATATACTTAATATTATCAATAACTAATTGAGTAGCACAGCATTCAAACCAGTTAGGTAAATTCAACGATTTGAAATCAAGTCTATCCAAGCATTCTATAAATTCTTCGACATAGATTGCGCATCCACCATGATGACCTTTCTCTCTGCAAAATGACGTGGCTATTTTATACCCTCCAGGTACATAGTTTTTCAGTTCCTCCTCAGATTTCCAATGTTCGGTAATACAGGCTATATTAACTTGGTGGTTCAGCAGTACCGTAAAACGGGGTGAGATTGATCTGCCGGGGTGAAATTGATCACTTGTCATTGAATCACATATATGCACATAAAACTGGCAACAATGTGAGTTAGTTGCTGTACGTCGTAGTTTTTATTTCCTTAGGGTTGCCTAATACTAGTGCACGTTATTGTTAGTTCGTGATCAACACTGGAAGGAAGATATATTGTTGTGAAGTTGACCCTAATTTTTGACCTATTTTCATAGCTTGGATACTTTTGGTGGAAAAAGAAAAACAGAGGTGAGTTTGTTACTTTTTGTGTTGTAAAAATTTTCTGTCACGAGCTCTGATAGTGATTTTATCTATTTAGCATTTTAATGAATGCCTGTTTTTTAAATATGGCGGAGAATATTAAGTGGGGTGAGATTGATCAAGTGATCAATCCCACCCCACGTTTTGTACTTTCCGAAAATTAATTCACACTATTTTTCGCAGGTTGGAAAACATCACTCAGAATGGGCAGAACATACAAAAGAAAGTTAGGTTCCAGAACTTACGGAAATTTCAGTGAAGAACAAGTTAATAATGCGTTGCACGACGTATTGGAGAATGGATTATCGCTACGAAAGGCAGCAAAGAAATACAGATTGGCCTACGGAACTTTAAATAACAGGTACCATGGATGTAAGATCAAGAAGAGCGGTGGGCAACCTGTGTTCACGTATGAAGAGGAAATGGTCATTATTAACAGCGTCTTAACTTGTGCAGACTGGGGATATCCACTAAGCGCTATGGATTTAAGAATGTTCGTCAAGAGTTTTTTGGACAAAAGTGGTAGAACCGTATCTCGATTCAACGAGAATATCCCAGGACCTGACTGGTTGAATAACTTGTTAAAAAGGCATCGAGGTGTTGTCGGTAAAATATTAGCAAGTAATATTAAAAAGAGCCGAGCGGAAGTTTCACCTGATTCGATTAAAAAATATTTCGAAAACTTGGGAAAAACCATTGAAAATGTTCCCGCTGAAAATATTTTCAACTATGATGAATCTAATGTCTCGGATGATCCTGGAAAGAAAATGTGCATCTACCGAAGGGGAACCAAATATCCTGAAAGAATATGCAATCATTCAAAATCTGCAACTTCGATTATGGTTTGCGGATCCGCCTCAGGTACCCTTCTGCCACCTTACGTCATATATAAGGCAGAAAATTTATGGGACACTTGGACAGAAGATGGTCCCAAGGGCAGCCCATGCTGCGACCAACCATGTTGCTCACTGGGCTCACGATATAATCGGACCTCACACGGCTGGATTGACATGTCAACCTTCAATGATTGGTTTGTCACTTGTTTCTTACCACACGCTAAGCGATTGGAGGGAAAAAAAGTGTTAATAGGGGACAATCTAGCATCGCACTTCAATCCAGATGTTCTAAGACAATGTGAAAAAAATAATATTATATTTGCATGCTTGCCATCTAACTCCACTCACATTTGCCAACCTTTGGATGTTGCATTTTTCAGGCCCTTGAAAGAAAGCTGGAGAAAAACACTAACATCCTGGAAGATGCAAAATTCCAAAACTTCTGGCATCCCAAAAAATGAATTCCCTAAGCTGTTGAAGCAGACACTTCAAACCATGGATAAAGTAATACCCAAAAGGCCAGATATAGAAAAAAGTGCCATAAAAAGAAATTTACTTTCTGGTTTCGAGGCCTGTGGCATTTCACCATTCAACCCCAACAGGGTTTTAGAAAAGTTACCACAAGACGCCATTAATCAGAGACAACTGTTGTCTCTGCCATTAATGAAAACGAGATAAGGTGCTCTCTTACCAATTTCTTGAAAGATCTTAGGTACAGCTCTCACTCAGAACCCCGACGTAGGAGAAAACTGCTCTCAGCAGAACCCGGTCAGAGCGTTTCAGCACCCAAACCCTTTGAAGAGATGAGTGAAGATGATATAAACATCGATTTAGATGACAGTAACAATGATATTGACATCAGTAAAGATGAAGAGGAGGTTGAATACTTCTGTCCTACATTGGAAAACATCACTAAGGGAAAATTTCTTCTGGTGAGATTTTTGTCTGGCAGTAGAAAAAAGACGGAATTTCGCTATGTTTGTATGGTAAAAGAAGTGTTAGAAGGAGAAGAAATCGAAGTTCAAGGACTGAAATCCGCAGAATCGCGAAAGATTTTCAAGATAATTGAACACGACATATCCACGGTTCCCTTCAAGGAAGTGGTGGCTATACTACCAGATCCGATACTCGAAAAAATTTCTGATAGGATTGAAAAGTACCATTTCCGCGGAGAAATCAATATAAAGGAATGTTGAAAATTTTCCTGTTAATTTTTTTTATATTTTATGAATTGCATTTTTTGTTATTTAAATTGTTTTTCTTCATAAAATAAAGGATTATATACTAAGAACAGTGTGATCATATTTAACCTTTCATGATCAATCTCACCCCGTTTTGAAAAAACAAGAAAAACGGAAAAAGTACTCGACCGAATTTATCGGGGTGAAGATTGATCACTTCCTATCGAAAGCACTGCTGTTTAGTACTATAAAATTGATATGATCAATCTCACCCCATCTCCTGTCTGAGATTGATCACACCTTTTTTATAGGATAATTAATTTGTCTCAACAAAGATATCGACATTAGTGCTAAGGTTTCACTCTTTGGATCATAACTAAATATCTGAAGCTCTTAGAGATGAAAAAGTTTGAATAATTTCTAAATTACGGCCAAAATAAAGTTAAAATTGATCAATCTCACCCCGTGTCACGGTCCACGTTCTAATCTTAGGAATGATGTTCCTATTGCCTGTATATTTTGATGGAAAAGGCATATCATTTTATCTACCGTGATATTTCTTTTGGGGCTTTCCGGAAAAAATTTCGAAAATTGAATTCCCGCAGGATGACTCCTGTTGGCCAGAAATTAGGATCATTCAGATTGCCAAAAAGTGTATCATCAAGAGTACCGATACTGAAAGCCGAGTTCTCACCTCTTGTGGGTAGTTTCTTAACCTCGATCATTTCGCTTCCTTGTAGATCAGAAAGATAGTTTTTAATATCCGACTCGGAAATAGTTGCACCAGCTATTCTACCCACGTAGATCCATTTTTTCTTCAAGGCACCTTTAACATTTGTATTCGTTTTTGTCGATCCAGTACATGTTACTATTTTCTTGTGTTGATTTTGATTGATTGGTGTGCGTTTATTCTCTATCCATTGAGTTGATCCGGGTCTCTCTTTATTCTTCCTGTGAACAACTGTACTCCATGATAATTTATCATTTTCATTTTCATTCTTGGTTAGGTCTTTGTTGACATCATTGTTATATGTTGCCTCCAAAAGTGACGTAGACGCCGCAGACACAGAAACTGACGGAGTTGCGGCAGGTGATTTTACTGTCTCTGTTTTCAGTAGGCTGAGTGACAATTTATGCTTGTTGGAAGATAACGCATGTTTATATGTTTTTTGTCCAGTGTTATTTTTTAGATAGTTGATTCTTTGGATAAGGAGATCGTTATTTTGCATCAAAATAAGATTCTTGCTTCTGACTTCTTCTAATAAATCATTAAGCCGTTTTACTTGCATTTTCAGATAATCGTTTTCAATATTACTGTCATTTATAGGCGTTGATACAGATCTTGTTTCTTCCACATCGGTGCTCGAATCGTGCATACAGGACGACGATTTTTTGGACTTTTTCCAGCACGCTTCATGTAACGTTGCGTCGCACTTTATACAAATCCTAGGGTCCAGCACTTTTTTATTGCACTGGTTGCAGATATTTCGTTTTACTTCCTCCGTGTTCAATTTATTTATAGAAGGATTACATTCTTCATCTTCACTCGCCGACATCTTGACGACGTATGATGTGTTATGAGTTTATATGCGTGTTTATATAGCGAAACCTTGAATAATACTCTCATGAATACCTCAGTACATCTGGAAATGACCCAAGTCGTCATAGAGCAGCCCATATGAGGTTTTCTTACCGTTAAAATGAAGTTTTCACGTAGGAAAACTAAAGGATCATCGAAGCACTCCGGGTTTACATAATCCTTACCCATCGAGAATAGACTCCATGAGCATTTTGTACATATGAAAAACAAATATTTTTATAAAACATCCGGAAGATGATAAAACGATCCAAATCGTTATGGAACATCCTGTATAAAATTGTCATATAGTGTTCATGACCTCTCGTAGGAGAGAACAAAATATGCACAAATCCGATTGAATTCTTAATGAATAATTCAGAGTGTGAGTTGAAATTGTTTGGTTGAATCTCGAAGAACATCCATTTCACAGCTTTTAATTACTAGCTTAAGCCTGCTACTATATGTACGCAGATATCTACTTTCGAGCAGCTATGTCTGGGAAAGCTGATGTCGTTGAACGCCAGACGTCGCACAGTGGGGCAAGATACCCAAAAAATTGGCGAAAAATCAGAAAACTGTGTTGAACTTTAAAAAATGATTGTTTGATCCATTCTGAGGACACTAGTTAATATCATCCGAATTAATGAAAATAATTTTTTACATTTTGTTTAAATCATTCAATTACCTAAGGAATACTCAAATAAAAAACACATCTGATTCAGAAGTCAGTATCATTATCAGTTTCTTCTTCTGATGATGATAATGATGTTGGATCAAATGGAAATGAAACCTTAAACAATTCCAAGGCTTCCCTTGGAATATTTTCCTTTTTCCTCTTTTTAATTTTTCTTCTGCTTGTGATAACTGGATCAATACTGATCAAAAATAAATTAAAAATGTCTCGATTACTTTTGGATCTGCTACACTTTCTTGAATTATGTTCTCTGTATCTTTTGAAATCCTTATTTCGAGCTTCCTAAGCTTCCTTACTTAACTGTCCAATAGGTAACAAAGCACAGGATATGATCTCAGATCCATGTATCAAATATTTATGCATGGTTGGTGACATATTGTACCAAGGATAGAGAGAGGTAAAATACCTGGCCGTTTCATGGGCATAAGATCGAAATTTATCAATATAAATTTCAAATCCACTTGCTACAGTTATCATTACGGTATGAATTGTTTTATCAACAACAGGTCAACTCTTGTAATTTCAGCTGATAATTCTGCATTTCTGAAGAATCGCCTTGCCGTATTGCCATCATTAGTGACATTAGTGTTACCAAAACCAGGCTTGGGAATGTCGACAATTAGATCACAACGATCTTTGAACTCTCTCTGAATTCTAGCCTTATTTTCAGCCACCATATCTCTGTCTCTTCCGCGGGCCTGCCATTTTCTATCGGCAATTTATACGCAACATGAAGCAGGCACTCAAACATTAGAATCCATCCATGCAATACAGACAAACCGAATTCCAAGTTAGCACTGTTTACCCTTCTGCCTATCATGTCCTCAATGTTATTAAACATTTATGATGTTGCGCCACACAAGAAACATTTCTGAGTTGAGGATGTATCCGTAAGCGCATTACAAACTTTTCCATCAACCATGGCGAATATCAATTTATGGACTACTCCTACAATTTTGTTTTTCACTACTGCTGCAGAATTTTGTAGAGCGTTTATTTCAAAATCCATTCTATTTTTCTCTGCAATTGATAGTTGTGCAGATTCTTTAATGAATTCAATTTTTATAGGTATATAGTCGAAGCAGAACTCGGATTTTGCCATATCAACTTCTCTTTATATGTCAGTCGGAGTGGTACCCTACATGTTACAAATACAGCAGAATCGCTAGCTTCAGAACCATGGAAGGCTTGTTTGTGAGAGCTATGTCCTGATGAACCATCAAAACACCATTTTGTGAACAAACAAAGTTTATTTAACTCCGAATCTGCAAGAGTAGCCACAACTTCCTCAATACTTTGCAGTAATCTTTGGACGGTGTGGTTCGGAAGATCTTGTGAAGCTACTTCTACTGATGTTTCTGTAGCTTTTATATTGTCAGGGTAACAACTTTTCTTTGCTTGTTGTACTACCTTGTATGAAGGGAATCTATCTGGAGCACTCGTTCTCACTACGTCATATTGGTGCCGAGATAAGTTCCCAGTTACTATAACGTCAAGAGCATCTTCTGCTGACATTACACATCCTGCTCGGAATTTATTGACTTTTGATATGCAGCCTTATATTTTGTAGCTCTTGTTGGGGTAGTTGTTGTGATCTCTTTTATGACTTGGGAAGCGTCAGATTTACCTTCAGATCGTAAATTCATTTGAGCGGCAAAGCTCAGTACAGCTCCTGATGTAGACTCCCGCAATTCTTGGGTTTTGAGTCTCTTCGATCTTTCAGAACTAGATTCGAAATCTTTTTCTGGCCGACCACGACTTGATGGATTTTCAACGACTTGGGAAAAACAATACTCTGTCTCTAGCCATTCCTTGTTTCTCGCGATGAAAACGTCATATGTACGGGACGCCATGACCTATCGAGATTTGAATTTTGATTTGAATAATGTGAATTTTTTTCTGTTGATTTCGTTACTCAACAATATGGGTAATACCGATACTAAATACTGAAACTGGTTTTCGAGATTCTTGCTCTCGCACCTTCTCATGAGGTTGACCATGTCTAGACGACTGGTGGGAAAATCTATGAAAGAAGGAAAAAATGTAGACTGCGAAAGTCACTCATCTCCACCATATAAATTGAGAACATAATATTCTTAATTGGAGCACTTGGACCTTCCGTTTGATACCGCGCATGATGCGATTCGAATTTAACATATTTTCGGTCTACATTATTGTTGTTATTAATGAACACTTTATTTCTGATTTGATTGCCACAGGGTTCGATTTTGGGACCAGTTTTGTTCATTGTTTTCATCTCCCAGTTCACGAAGTACCTTGTTTCCTGCTCGTCACACTACTATGCAGATGACGGCAAGCTCTATTTGTCTTTCTATCCTGATGAGGCCGCTCAGGCCGTTGCTGCGTTGAACTTCGATTTGAGTATAATACTCGAAATCTCTAGAAGGCACTGTCTGCATCTCAATGCGACTAAAACGGTAGCAATACTGTTCGGAAGGAGTAATGATAGACTGCGGTTTGAGGCTGTTGGCGATTCGGTGGTGATGGACGGAGAGAATATAAGCTTGTCACCGAGAGTCAAGAGTTTGGGAGTTTGGATAGATCAAGACCTGAGATTTACTGATCATGTTTCTGCCTGCTTGCAGAAAGCGTTTGGGATGTTAAGGTTGGTTTATCAGAATCGAGAACTTTTGAACACGAAATTGAGAAGATTAGTTTGTGACTCAGTTGTCCTCTCACATTTGAATTATGCAGATGTCGTCTACAATCCCTGCTTGAGCGCCTTAGATAAAAATAGAATACAAAAGCTACAGAATTCTTGCCTACGACTCATTTTCGGGATAAGGAAATATGAAAGAATCAGTCACACTCTTGGTGTTGTCAACTGGCTGAATATGAGTAATAGAAGACATCTCCATTCCGCAATCTTATTCATGAAAATAATCAACACTAGAACCCCTCCATACCTGTACAATAAGATTACTTTTCGTTCTGATGTCCATAATTTGAACATTCGTTTTAAGGGCACCTTGACGCCACCTGTTTTCTCTACTGAGTTATTCAGGCGTTCGTTTTCCTATAGAGTGGCGCAAGTTGTTAACGGTCTGCCTGTGAACATCAGAACTATAACCAACGATAACCGCTTTAAGATCTCACTTTTCAGGAAACTATTTGATGAACAATCAGGAATATTGATATAGTAAATATATGTAGGGTTAGATTTATGGATTTTTAGATTTAGAGGGAGAAGTAAATATTTTTGTTGTTGTATATTTGTTATTGCTTGCACATATGATTTTTTTTTTATAACGGCTCTTGTACGAATCTAAGGTTAGATAGAACAGTGCACTTATTGAGTTCACTGAATCTCGCCTTTACCTTCTTTTTAGATTTAATGTATTTTCCTGTGTATGGATTTATTTTGAAGGAATAAAGACCTTTATTATTATTATTATTATTATTATATTACTTCCTGCATCAAGGTACAAATGAATTAAATATAGTAGAAAGATGAGCTGATTTTATGGGCGAGTTGGTGTTATGCACCGAAACTACCCACTATTAATATCTTTTCTACATTAAAAGGTGCCAAAAGGCAAATATAGATTAGCATATGTTTGATTTCTTAAGCTTCAGATTGAACATAAAATGAAAACGGTATCTGATGGAGCTCCATAACAAAATATAAGAGTGATATGCCGAACTTTAACGGCCGGTTTCATAATCAAACCTAAAGCGTCTTTAACTTTAAAGCTTCCTTTAACCCTACTGAAAATGACATTAAAGGAAGCTTTAAGCTTAAAGTGACTTTAAATTTGATTATGAAACTGGACGTTAGTACTATAAACAAATTTTATAAAAATGCATTATTGACCTATTAATTTGAAATATTGAATGATTTCAATGCGGTGAAATTAACATCACTTACCTAAGGTGGAAGCTTTCATATTTAGTTTTATGATATTATAACGGAATATGATCAAATAACTATTCAAAGTTGAGGTAACAATGAATTTAGGTTGACAGCTTATCGCAAAAATTTTCATACATTGACATTCATGGCTATCTAGCACGTCTTTGAAATGTTCAGTAGGGGAAAAAAGGGTATTATCAGATACCAAGGAATGAAAAGATTCCCGAAACTGGTTTAAATTTTTTGATTTTTTGCCAACTTTTCGGGTATCTTGCCCCACTGTGCGTCGCAACAATTTATTTACTTCTTCGCTGCCGCCACTGGCTTCCAACAAAAGGTCCTCAGTTTCATTTAGTCGAAACCCGTTGGTTGAATTAATACTCCGAATGTGAATTTCAGCCATTCCGATAGATTCAAATACTTTTCATAGCCTTTTGTCGTTGAACTGTTCATTTACCCATAATATTCAAAGCCTGAATGAAAAGTTATGGTGGAAAAAAAGGTGTGTCGATTTCATTCCGTTTTAGCTTTGGTGGATGAGTAAAAATTGAGTTGCAGGTGCATATGTATATGAATTATACCACTGCTAAAATTCTTCCTGTGCCTCTGAAAAAAATGAAAAAATCCATATTCATGTCGGCATCTTTGAACCTACGTAACTTTCCAACGGACCGTTTTCTCGGCATGACTCCATGAAAATTTTTCTTCTCATTTTGAGATTCTTAACCAATATTCAAATTTATTCTCATTAATCCTGGGATACGCGGTAGGTAAATAATCATATTGAATTAAAATACATCAGAGTTATTTTTATGTGATCTATATTAACAATTTATTTACAAATGTATGGAAAGTAAGACTTCAGTCGAAATTGATCAGACAATTTGTTATGGACATTTTGAATAAATTTCCTACGAAAGTGATAAAACTTAAAATTTTTTTATCATTTTCCTAGCAGTTCTTGAATCTCCATCAATGTTCTTCCTTTAGTTTCTGGCACGAATAATATAACAAAAACAACAGCCATTGCATTAATAGCTGCCAAAATGTAGAAGGTCATATAATTTCCAATGGTTGCTAATGCTAAGGGAAAAGAATAAGTGATAAGGAATGAAGTAACCCAACAGACAACAATAGCTACTCCGCTGCCTATGCCCCTTATTTCAGGTGAAAGCAGCTCATGCATCATCATATATGGAATGGATCCGTAAGCTATCGTAAAAGCGATTATAAATAATGCAGCGGAAAATATTGGCGCAAGGCTATATTTCGAAATATCAAATTTCAAATGTTGGACGTGAAAAAAGACACCAAGAACACAAAGTGCCGTCATCATTCCCATCGAAGATAGAATAAGTAAATATTTTCGACCAGCCCTTTCTATGAAAATTATACCTAAAAAACCTCCAAGGCACTGGAGAGCGCCCATTATGATTGCTCCAATACTAGGATCTAAACCATCACGTGCCTCAGCAAATATTTGCTCTGTGTAGAAGGTGATAGCGTTCACACCGCATAGTTGCTGGAAAGTTAACATTCCTAAAACGGAAATCATTCCATTACGGTTTGATTTCTTCGAAACTATATCGCAAAAATTTCTTGACTCATTACAGTTATTTTCTATTTCTTGTTGGATTATTTTCATTTCACCCTCTATGTCATAACAATGCTTATGACCCCTGAAACGAATGAGACTCTCTTCAGCTTCTTTCATTTTCCCAATTTTCATGAAATAAACATAAGATTCCGGAACGAACGGAAAAATTAAAAGAAGAATGGTAGGAAAAATTGCAAGAAAAACAGACATTGTAACATAATCTGTAATTGAGCCTACGGTGAAAGTAACGAACACGCCAAAACTAAGAAATATTTGGAAATAAGACGACAATGTTGATCTCATTGAGTTTTCAGCTATTTCTCCTATATACATAGGTGCTGCAACACATATAGCACCCAAACCCATACCTCCTAAGAATCTCGCTACTAATAGCATTGTTACATTTACAGCAATAACAATGAAGAACCACCCCGAAAGAAATGACAAGGCTGATAGATAGATAGCCATCTTTCTACCATATTTATCAGCTATGAGGCCTGTGGGGATGGCATATATCAATGCGCCCAAGTTCAAAATAGAACCAAGTAAAGCCTCTTCTTTTTTTGTCAACTGTAGGTGGTTGTCAGACTCATTTTTCAATCCGTGTTTTTGATGCACATTGTTTAGAGATTTTGCAGCAGATAATTCCGTAATGGCTGGAGATGACCATGCCAGCACTGTACCAGCGCTCAGTGCGGCAAAGCAGACTGAAAAAAAATCACTGATATTACAACTTGCTGAAGAATTCAGGTGTTATTTATAAGATGGACAAAAATTTTCAAGCTCTAATCTAATCTAATTATAATTTCTTAGAAATGCTTTTGTGTACTCAAAATATATTTTTATCTTTCTGTATTTTGTTCCTTGTTCATATTTATGTTCATATGTTCTAGAATAATCCATAAGACCATTATTCGATGGTCCAGTGGATGGTTAATGTTAGATAAGACGTTGGCTTTTGATGATACGTTTTGAATGAGGGTGTCTGAATGATACAGAAAAAATGAAAGGTATTATTCTTTGAGAAGAATTAAAGTGTTTATTTATTATAAAATTTTTTGAAAAACTTCGCTCCGGAATGTTACAACCCTCCGATGATTACCAAAAAAAAAATTTGTTCCAAGGTACAAAAGAGTGGTATTCAAGTTCATCGAGCAGTCCAAGAATATTTATTTGGCAATCGGTAGTAGATTCAACTTTCAGTGAATACAAAGAATGCCTATTTCATTGTCGTGGCCAACGTTTTTCCCAGAAAATAAGGTTGGAGGTTTTGATCCATGCACCATTCAAGAAACAAAAGAATTACAGTCCCGATGGAATATGGTGGTATTATGGTTTATATAGTTTCTACAAACAGCTTTACACTTAATCAGCAAATGAAAGCATTAAAGAACAAAAGCTTGCCTTTTATCTAGCGTACACTAAAAGATATATGGAACAAAATATTCGGGAAAAGTTTTTCACAAAGGGGTCAGCACTGATGATGAATTGGTGTACATGTCGAAAACGGAATCATGACCAACCTATGATAAAATGCTGCTATGAGGATATATATGAAATTTGAAAATATAAGGGAGGAACAGTTTAAAAATATAATCGGTGCAAAATACAACTCATAAGAAAATAAACAGCATAAATATAATGAGTATAAAAATATAACGAGTAGTCAGGTCTAGGTCATAATAGCATCCAAACATTTTGTTGTCTCCTTCTCAAGTTATTTATCTGAAGCCAGAGTTGTCTCTGTGTGAAGCTTCTTAGGCTAAAATACAGGAATACCTCCAGAAATACGAAAAAAATAACAGTCTCTGTTTCCTCGGCATCCACATCTAACAGCACAACAAAAGAATGGCATAATTATTGACTTCCTGCTAAAATGTGAGACCTGCAAAAGTTATTGAATTCTTTAATTACCATTACTAACGTAAATTTAACACTGCTATCGAAAGAATTACTAGGACCAACACCACCAGCAAAATTAAAACAAAAATAATGCTATTTCAATGTACGTAGATTAACTAGAAGTACAATAATATTCCAAATAATGTGTAATTTTTACGTACACAACACCTTTGTTTGTCCTTCACAATTTTATTTTGACGTCTATTTAACAGCGGCTTGGAGTGGCCTATTCAATATGAGAGGTCCAAGGTGGTTCAATAGTTGGAGAGCCGACGATGCTAAATCGGGATTTACCCGAGCGTCGTGGAGACCTAGTGGATTTTGAAGATTAGATGGTAGAAAGAAAAAAAGGTTCTATGATGTATGCACTTTCAGCGGTGGGGACAGCGTCTCCAGGGTCTCAAAGATGTAAAAAAATCGTCAGGTGTAAATACTCAAGCGTATCGGATTACGATACTGTATATGCCCTATGTATCTCTGATAATGAATTAATGCTTATCTGACAGTTTGCGCGGTGGCACTGGCCGTACGGAAGAGTTGAAAATGGTAAAAAAAAAATTTCCCAGCGAGTCACATTTTTGGAGGATATGTTAATTGGACCCAAAGGAAGCTACTTTTCAAGGGACTGAAAATTTATACATGACATAAGGTCACAGCAGTCCTTTGAAAATGTAAAAAAAAATCGTTACTTGTACATACTCGAGCGTGTCAAATTTTCATACATATTTTTAATTTCGGTGTTGTAAACGTGCTGACTCATTAATCTGACACTAATCAGGGGGGGGGGTTTCTTAATCTGACACTTTGAAGATGATAAAAATTCCTCTTTTTTCGAATATTTCCCTGCCTGTACCTCTAATCGTTTTTGAATTCATTATGAAAGTTGCAGGTAATAAAATTCTACACAACTTTTGTCTGAAACAATTTTACAGACTCTTGACCGTTCTCGAGAAGCTTAGCCACACATGCGAAAGGGCAAGGTCAATGTAGATTCCCAGTCTAATTTACATTCATTCAATTGTCAAAATGACAAGGTATTTCTATGATGACAGTTTCGAAATTAGTCAAAAAAATTTTAGTGTTGTCTGTGACTGAACCTTAGAATGTACTATTTTCCAACTAGTGAATTTTCGCTTCAGCATGTATCGCTCAACACCTCGCATTAATCGCCATATATCTCAAAAACGTTTGAACGTAGAAAAAATTACTTTGGACAGAATTTGTAGAAAATGTTATGCTCTACAACTTTTATAATGAATGCGAAAACAATTTGAAGCCCAGAAGAGATAATTAAAAAAACTGATTTTTGTTACCTATATGGCCAATTTTTATTGTTTCGGCTTGCTAAAACTTTCAGATTATATTTTTTTCGTTATTCTTGAATCATTAGCATCAAAGTAAGAAAAAGAGCCACCGCGCTCGAGAATGTACACGAGACGTTTTTTTTTTGCAACTTTGGTGCCCTCCCTCACATTTTCGATACGCTTAAATTGTCAGATTGAGAGAATATATACTTTTCAACATGTAATTAACCACATATATCTGACACGCTCGAGTATGTACAATGATCGTTTTTTTTTTACTATTCTGACAGGCTGTCTAGATAAAATCTAGATGTAGATACACACTGATTCTAGGCATGTCGTCGATAGCATAGCTAGCAGCGGAGCACTTCCCCAAAGTTCTTTAAAATATTTGAAAACAAATAAATGCTCGGGTTGAGTAGTAGTACTTACGGGTTAAAAGTGAGGACACAAAATAGAAACAACGAAAATGGCCCAACAGCTTAACAATAATTTTTAGGAACTTTCTTCTCGTACTGTATTGATCAACCTGAAAGGCTTCATGTGTCACGTACACGTGGTCGACTTGAATGCAAGCAGAGAGAGAATCACGGCACACGAAACGATTGGTAACTGAGACCATCGTGGCTGATAATGAACGCAACCTCCGTCAACGTCTAATGATTTTTCCGTAGGCATGAACTGATAGTTGGGGAGCCGTCGATGCTATATCGGGATTTACTCGAGCGTCGTGGAGACCTTGTGGATTCTGAAGATTAGATGGTAGAAAGAAAAAAAAGTTCTATGATATATGCACTTTCAGCGGTGGGGAAAGCTTCTGCAGGGTCTCAAAGATGTGAAGAAAAATCGTCAGGTTTACATACTCGAGCGTGTCAGATTAAGATACTGTATATGCCCTACGTGTCTATGATAAATGAATTCATGCTTATCTGACAGTTTGCGCGGTGGGACTGGCCGTACGGAAGAGTTGAAAATGGTAAAAAAAAAAATCCGACGTGTCAGATTTTTGAAGGATATGTTAATCGGACCGAAAGGAAGCTACTCTTCAAGGGACTGACAATTTGGACGTGACAGATGGTCACAGCGGTCCTTTGAAAATGTAAAAAAAATCGTTACTTGTACATACTCAAGCGTGTCAGATTTTCATACATAAGGTTAATCTCGGTGTTGTAAACGTGCTGACTCATTAATCTGACACTAAATGATAACAATGCTTTTTTTTTAATATTCCCCTGCCTTTACCTCTAATCGTTTTTGTATTCATTATGAAAGTTGTAGATGATAAAATTCTACACAACTAGTTAGAGGGACATAAGGGCGAAGAGCTTAGCCACACATACGAAAGGGCAAGGTCAATGTAGAATCCCAATCTAATCTACATTAATCCAATTGTCCAAATTACAAGGTATTTCTATGATGACAATTACGAAATTAGTCACGAAAATTTTATTGTTGTCTCTGACAGAACCTTAGAATGTGACTATTTTCCAACGAGTGAATTTTCGCTTCCGCATTTGTCGCTAAACACCTCGCATTAATCGCCATATATCTCAAAAACGTTTGAACGTAGAGAAAATTACTTGGGACAAAATTTGTAGAAAATGTTATGCTCTACAACTTTTATAATGAATGCGAAAAAAATTTGAAGCCCAGAAGAGATAATTGAAAAAACTGATTTTTGTGACCTTTATGGCCAATTTTTATTGTTTCGGCTTGCTAAAACTGTCAGATTATATTTTTTTCGTTATTCTTGAGTCATTAGCATCAAAGTAAGAAAAAGAGCCACCCCTCTCGACAATGTACACGTGACGTTTTTTTTTTGCAACTTTGGCGCCCTCCCTCACATTTTCGACACGCTTAAATTATCAGATTAAGAGAATATATACTTTTCAACATGTAATTAACCACATATATCTTAATCTGACACGCTCGAGTATGTACAATGATCGTTTTTTTTCACTATTCTGACAGGCTGTCCTAGACAATTCCCCCTATATACAGGTCTAATTTTTGGTAGAGATACTCTACAGGGTCCAAGGTATGTCCCCTTATATTAATCTGACACGCTCGAGTAAATCCCGAATTTCCCTCTTCGGCTCCACAACTACAAGGTCGTCCTTACCGATGAAAGTTATTTCTAGTTCTACCGTGCCAAAGTAAAGGTCTGGGGAAAAGAAAGGCCAGAATTCCAGTGCTCTAAGCATGGACTTGCAATCATGATTTGGATGGAATCTCTGCGCGCGGGACCACAACAATAAAGATGACAAAAGGATCCATCACTGCTGAAAAATACCAGCAAACACTCGAAGAGAATATGGCCAGCATTGATATCCTTTATCCCGACGGATTTGTGTTTCATCATGACAATGCGACCGCCCATAAAGCCAGGTCAACAATAGAATGGTTCCAGGATCACGAATATGGAGTTCTGGAGTGGCCAGCGTGTTCTCCAGACCTCAATCCTACCTAAAAATCTGGAGTCTTTCATCGGTAGTATGAATCGCCGCTTAGAGGCCTGCATTGCGGCGAATGGGGCGAAGATAAATTATTAATTTAATTATATTTATATTAAATACTCACTTGTCTTGGATTTTCAATACTATTCATTTCAATTAATGCAATCAATATTTAATCTAGATCAAATTTAGTGATTCGCGATAATTCTGCACAAACCTATGTACCTATGTATCCAAATGATGCGTGTTTATATGAAAAATGTTTTGGAATTTCATTCAGAGTATTTTGTTACCTTAAATATAGTTGGAAATGATGAATAGATCATGTTTATTTATTTAATTAAGTATTAGTTTCATGTGTTTCAATTCACTCCAGACATTGTTTCAACCGACCCTGACATGGAGACGGTTGAAACAAACTAGATTTTTTTTATTTGATATTAGGTACACATAAAATACAATACACTGAAATCAAATAACTCATTAGTAGACAGACAAATGGTCTTTCACTTACGACTCACTCAACGATTTCCGATGCTATGGACGATAAACGCAAAAGTGTTTCAACCGTGCCCAGTCTCCCCTACACATGATATGTGATATAGTCTTTGAAACTAGTCATAAAAAAATAGGATTGCCATAAAAATTATCGATGACGCCATATATCTAATTTTGGACAGGAACTTAAACAAATACTAATCTAGTCGACTATAGAGAATAAGTCTTTCACTTGTGCATATATTTTAACAGTAGATTCTTGAGTTGAAAAGAAACATCACCCTAAACATTTTTTTCTATTCGGCCTAAATAAAGAGCCATTTTGAGTTTTCTTAATGAGCTATGCCATCCCTGGAAGAACAAAATCCTTTTTCACAAAACAATCTGAATATTTGACACGTCATGTTGTATCTTTCTAACATTGAGTTGCATTCAGCCAAAATTTCACAGATATTTTTTATTTTCGAATATGAAAATACTCGAAGAGGGTGCATGGTACGAGAAAATATGAAAAACTATATTCCGAAAATATTCCCTTCGATGAAATCGTTTGTAAGATGTAACTAAAAAGTAGAGGGTGGGCAAAATTGGTAATACCATACCTGCACTACACCTATTTATCCCAAGAAAATAGAGGAAAATGACTGAGAGTTGATGGCATTATTAGTTTCTCGAAAAATGACGATCGTAATGTGCCATGCATTTTCTTCTATCTCGTTGAGTTGAGAGAGTTGTGGTATCACTAATTTTGACCACCCTGTACTTTTTAGTTACATCTTACAAACGATTTAATCGAAGTTTCTATTTCTATTGAAATATTGTATGTTCAAGTCAAAGACTCACCCTTTATATAATGATTTGTTTGGCCCGTGAATCGCATGTGGGGTGGCTGGAGGAGCTAGAGGGTTAATTGAGGGGTTCGAATGCACTGGTTCAGTCAGTTCGTTAATGGACTGAATTCACTTTCTGATTCGGAGTTACAGATATCTGATTTGTTTTTGAATATTTAAAACAGGTTTTTTCACGAAACTCATAATATATATTCCATTCACTTTTATTTTAGTACTCGGTTGGCCATGGAAATTTGACACATTCCACTCTGTATAGTACGAAAATGTAGGGTTATGACGCTTGTCAAAACATTTTTTGGTTTTAAATCAGCGCTATGTTGTTCGTTCTATGTAAAAGTCTCAGTAATTACGTATGTTATCACAATGTCGAGTCTTTTCGGAATATATGAAGTCGAAAATATGCGACGAACATAATTGCCTTTTATATCAAATGATTGAAGGCATACCAAATCTAGTTATTTGCATGGAAAGTACAAAAGATCAGTTTTTGAATATATTTATTTTTGCTATGGAAGAAAATTGAATTATTGCCAAATTTTTAAAATTCAGTAACTTTAAAAGACGTAATGTTGGAAGTCAAAACAATTAGAGCAAGTTTTAAGGCAAGAGTAACTTTATCTTTGAACAAAAATTCCACATGAATTAACAATCAACAGGACAACTGGCTCGTATTTATGGCTTGTTATTTTTAATACTTTGATTTACAGCTGTGTGAACCGACTTATTTAAGACGGGATTAACGTTATTACTTGATTGTTTCTCTGATTTCTATAGCAGTTACCATAGAAGTCACCGAATTAACGTTAAACCTGTCTTGAATAAGTCCGTGCACACGGCTGATAATAATAGGTCCTTTCGTTTGCATAAAAAGTGTAGCACTTTTCTACACTCGATTTAGTATTCGTTTGCTGATTGAATTTACACCAGTCTAGAGGAGATGTTGTTTATCTAAATCTCCTTTTGGCTATGTGTAGATAAACTACACTTCCTCTAAACTAGTGTGAATCAAATCGAGTGTAGAAAAGTGCTACACTTTTTATGCAAACGAAAGGACCTAATAAGAGATATATATTTATTGATCCCTTAACAGAGACAACAACGAGACGGTCAACTCCCTTCACTAAATTTGTCCGATTCAGTCTATGTCAATCATCTTTGTCTATATCACTGAAAATCACATAAAGCTATCTTTGTCTACATCAACGGCCCTAAAAGTAGAGGCGCTGCATACGGTTTTGCTGACGTTGCCAAATGTAGAAATATATACTGTCATTGCGAGTTAATTAACAAAATCAATCTTCCTTTTTCAATGGCGACAGCGCTATTCTATGTTCACCAATCCACGTGCAAATAATTGTGGCAACACGGAATACAGATACACATGCGTCAACCCAGTGAGAGTGGTTTGAAATTAAAATTTTGTGAGACTTTGTTCATGACAAAATATTTTTTATTAATGGTATTTGTGGAGCTGCAGAAGATGAAAAATCAAAAATGCATCGTTCTCCAATATGAAAGTGTGACGTGAAAATATTTATACTAGTGATAGCTGTGAATATATATTTATGCCAGGAATAGAACAGAGGAGACGGTATCCAAAATTGAACCAGATGTGAATAGGGGTGGTGCAGAAACTTTTTCAGTACCTTATGTTGCTGGTTTCATTTGGAAAGGCATCTATAAGAAAATAACGTGTACGGATTTTTCTGCTTTATTATTATCATCAGATGAATTGGAGGCAAGCAACATGTTCATCTGGAACAAGGAAGGGTCAGATGATAAGAGGAGTTTGTATTATCCAATATCCAAGTATTGTATTCACAATATCCATTGGACAAGGTAAAACATCGTTGGAGAATTTTATGTGAAGGGCATTTGACCTATTTTGTTGTTTTATACGGTACTTGTTTCATATTATACTTGTTGTTTCATATTTCTCCTTTTTAATACCTCAATTGTTTTTCTATATGTCTGTTGTTATTAGTTTCATTCAAATTCAAATAAATCGTAAAACCACCATTCGAAAAGTTGTATTTCCGTTTTTGTCCAAAAATTTTCACGCAGTCATATTGATAGTGAAATTGTTTGCCAATGTGGGGTATAATAATCAACATGGCAAAAATTCCAGCATCAATTTTATAGTTGCGCGAAATCGCTCCCATACTTCAACACAAGAAAACAATAATACACAATAAAATAATTCGAAATTCCCGCACTAAATCCAACACAACAGCGCCTTTGGCGCCATCTACAAATAGGGTCGATGCTGTGAGACAAGGATGCACAATATCAAACGAATTATAGTGGGGAGTTGGACGTCTCATTGTTGTCTCTGCCCTTAATATATTTACAAGTTAAATGACAAATAAAAAAATTAATATTTTGTAACGGGTTTTCCTCGGTGTACTCGAGCGCCAGCTATTCTTTAAGGGAGAATAGCAAACCTACCCTGGTAGCTACTAGCCGAAGACAAGGTTCCTTGGTGTCTAGGGTGTTAGCGACGCCCAATGATAGTCAAAATCAACGTACACAACCTTTATTTGTCGACTCGTAAAAAGGGAACACAAATGGCACTATTATAAAATTCGTGGAGTGAAAGACTCGAAATCAGTGAATTTACAGGGGCAAAACGGACGGAATGAAACGGAATCCGATCTCAACAGTTATACGGGGGTATACGGACTTGTTCGCCAGCCAGAACCTGAGACGTACACTTAACGGTCAGATATCGGACTTCAGCCAGGTTAGGGGATGAAAGACGGCACAGATTTACGACAGCTCACCCCTAGGTGCGTTCTTCGCCCCCTGAGTATCCACGCCAGCGGGGTTCTTCGATAACAGCTGAGGTGAGCGTCGAAACAACGGGGGAGGAAAGAGGGTTAGCCACTCCAAAGTGCTTCCGCACCCCCTGAGTATCCACGCCAGCGGGGTGCTTTAGCAGTAGGGGTGGAACTTAACCCGGGGTAGGAAGGGATGAAGGGAGGTTTTTCACCACTCCAAAGTGCTTCCGCACCCCCTGAGTATTCACGCCAGCGGGGTGCTTCTGCAGTAGGAGCGGAACTTAACCTAGGGGTAGGAAGGGGTGGAGGAAGTTTCTCGCCACTCTAAAGTGCTTTCCGCGCCCCCTGAGTATCCACGCCAGCGGGGTGCTTCTGCAGTAGGAGTGGAGCTTAAACTAGGGGTAGGAAGGGATGAGGGGAGGCTGAAGTTCCAATGATACGAAAGAGGAAAAAAAATTGCGGAGTGTCGTCTTACTTATGGTTTGGCCACTTGCACTCGCAAATTTCAAAATCACCAGATAAAAGTGACGAAGAAAAGAAGAGATTGAAATAAAATTCTACTCTGAACGGTGGAAAAAAAAATGAAACTCAACGGCAGAAAAAATATGTCACGACGGCGGACGGCCCTATGATCATGAATCAAAAGTGAAGCGTAAATCAATAGCAAGTCAACAGCAAGTTAAGAGCAAGTCAATCAATCGTAAGTGAAGTGGCCTGCGGGGGAACATCTGATTTTATACCCACAGGGGGGGTGCGGAAATCAGATGTGCCCGACAGTCGAAATTCGGTAAATTTGCGTCGATGAAAACGTCTTAATTTCGACTTATCTAGCTACTGACCAAAAAAACACGTTTATCTTCCAATTCAGGATCTTTCATACGGTACGACATCGTTTTTTCAGAACTGAAAACGGTGCGGTATGTTTACAATTCCGAATGATGTCGGAATCCTGAATTGGAAATTGAAAATATTTTTCTCCAAAATTAATTCGAAAATGAAATTACTTGAAAATGAATACTATAAGATTCTTATAAAATGAGGGGTAGGTTTGAAAAACCATTCTCTCATTACAATTTTCTACAAGCGTGCACGTTCAACCTTATTCCCGCACGCATTTCAAGTTGCAAAGAGTCACTTTCCCAAAAGATGCGGGAAAAACGCCTGCTATTGCTTTCCCGCACGCATTTGCGTGCGGATTAGCAGGATTAGCAAGGGTTTTTCTCGCACGCAAATATTATAGAGTAAATGCCTCTATGCACCAAACGCGGAGTAACCTATGGTAACGATATGCAGAATTACGTCTGTCATTATACATGAATTAATCGAATCAAATTTGATCTGTTTCGTGAAATGGATATATTTATATATCTCAAGCGCTTGTAGAAATAATATTGTGCCTAACCGTTACCTCCGATATGAAAAGGCCTGGGCGCTGTCGTGTGACGTCAGCATAGCGAGACCTAAGACGTGGAACGTTTTTGGCGCGCCATTCAAGTCTATTGTCCAATTTTTTCGGTTTTCTGGGATATTTATCATTCGGAAATTATTTTCAATAATTCTACAATGGAAAGGCTTTCAGATTAAAGAGGATGCCAGTCATTCTTTGTCTCCCATTCGATTTTATTATGGGAAAACGAAGTTTCAAAACAAACGCCATTTTCTTATCAGTCTAAAGAATACTGCAAAAAAAAACGACAAGAATTTCATCATACAGTATCTGAGAAAAGAAACATAGGTAAATGACAAAACTCATTGGAAACAAAAATTTGAATGTAATCAAGCTACAAATTTTTTCAATTTTCTGCTGTTATAGGTTTTACTTGAAGAGTCGTTTGTCTTTCCGCAATAATTTTTCAATAGTGTGTTGATGGTTCAGGTTATCATATTAGCAATGCATTCACCAGTATGGATTTCACACTTATTATCCGGCAAAAGTTCGTGTTCAAAAAAGAATTTTGAAATGAATTGCGTTAAACATGAAGGCTCAGGAATGTTTCTTCAAATTCTAGAAGAATTTTGTTGAATATAATATAGGCATATAAAACTATTTGAACAATTGAATCTTTTGGATAGAGCAATTTTCCTCGACTCGAACTTTTTATAATGGTGTAATTATCTTCGACAACTAACTCGTTTTTTTTTTTTTAATTTATAAAAATTTAATCTAACCGATAAGGTCTCTACACTTTTCGAGTCCGTTGCTGAAGAAAACTTGACTATGTTTTCTTCTGAAAAATGCAACTCACAGAACTGCCTACCCGAACTCTGCTTCGCATCGTTCGGGCAACGGCAGTTTCGTGCGGGCAAGTATCACTTTCCGCACTTGATAGGAAAATAACTATTCTGGAACTTATTCTATGATAACATTCATCGAAAATACTGCAGTAAGTTTTCGCATTCGTTCACCCTAAAATAAAATTCCAAAATTCCACCATTCTCTTATGTCTCCCATTAGAAGGAAATTCTTTGCCATCCTCTTCATTCGCCATCTTTCTGATTGTGGAAAAATTCAGCTTAAATATAAGTCGTTTAGATTCAAATGATCCATTATATAAATTCACTTACATTGAATATGTTCGCTATCGTCAGATTGTCAGGGTTAGAACTATTTAGAGAGGGCCTACAGGGATATCGAAAATCGTTAGAAATACTGGGTAGCTTAAATTACGAAAAAGTTGCGTTAGTCAAGGATGAGTGGGTGGGTGTAAACAGTTCCCAAATATCTCTGAGGGTTCCTGAGATATCTCGAAAAAACTGAAAATCAAGATTATCATGTTTGTTTTTGGAGATAACTACACGAAATTCGGTGTGTAGTGATAATCCTAGGTATATAGCGATTATACTGGTGTACTACTTTTTGTAATTCAAGCCACCCTTTATTTTTAACGGTTTTCGATATTCCTATAGTCAACCTCTAAATAGTTCTAATCCTGTATTGTAGATATTAGAATATCAGGGTTTCACCTACTATTTGAATGAGCGGACCTGAATTCTAAATAGCACTTCCTGAAACCCTGTATTCTCTCTTTTTCAATAACTTTCAGCATTTTTGTAATATTAATTGTGTCAACTGCGTTATGACATTAACGACATTTCATTAGTGCCAATCTTATTCCTTTCATGGCCAACCGAGTGCTTAAATAAAAGTGAATGGAGTATAAATGCAATTACCATCGTCGTCGGTCATCGTTACGTTTTCGGATAAACACCAAGAAACACATTATCCGCATGTATTTTTAGCCATAACGAAGTTATTAAGGATAGCACCTGGGACACCCGGTTTGAATTATTTTATTATTATTTTAAGTTCTGTAAAAATGTTTTGAGAACTCAATCGTAACTTTCTCCACAGATAATGACACCGCGGATATATGTGATGATGAACCCTCTTATGATTCAGGTATTGAGTACCAAAAATCACATTCTGATTCATCATCAAGTTCCGAATGGGATCAGTATTCCAACACTGAAAGGCAAGGATAAATCTGCAACTTCCAAGGATCACAGCAGACAATTCTTGAATTTATCTTTACCAAACGTCGAAAGATGATACGGACATGTTTATGCGTCCTAGCGAATAGATGCATAATCCAAAGAGGAGAGATTATGCGAAAAATTTCAGAGAAAGTTTGAGTCCATTCGAACGAGTTGGAGGTGAAGAAGTCCATCAATTTGAAGGAGGGTTGTTCGGAGAGGAAAATTATAATCGAAACGATCATAAAAAATCACAACTTCAGTACTATACTTACTATAATGTTAATGAAGGCGAACTCTTAGCCAGCAGAAAGCCTAGAACGATATTAAACAGAATGAAAATAGTCTATGCTGTTTGTCAAAACTGTTGAGGATTTTTTACCAAAAGCAATATACGACATCATGCTAAGAGATGGTTAATCTATGATGGTGCCAAAAACCGAACTAATATGGTGTTGGGGCGGAAGAATTCATTTTGACGACATTAGTATCTTGAGAAAAAGGTGTGATTCGTTCGATCCAAATCGTTTCGATGGCATAAAGGTCGTATCTGGTTTGGGCGAAAATAATTTGATATATTTTTTTTCAAAAATTTCCAGGGAGGTAAAAGAACTTTCAACTATAGTTTACATTTGAAGAATCAGCTCATTTTCAAGAAATGATTGAATCGAAAACTTTCATAAAATCATATTCGAATAAATGAAAAAAAAGTGCCTATAGGAGAGAGTATGTAAAATTGCTTCAGACAAAAGTTGTGTAAAATTTTATCATCCACAACTTTCATTATGAATACAAAAACGATTAGAGGTACAGGCAGGGAAATATTCGAAGAAAAAGCATTGTTATCATCTTCAAAGTGTCAGATTAAGCAACCACCCCCCCTGATTAGTGTCAGATTAATGGGTCAACACGTCGACAACACCGAGATTAACCATCTGTATGTACCATATATATATCTGTATAAAAATCTGACACGCTCGAGTATGTACAAGTAACGATTTTTTTTGCATTTTCAAAGGACTGCTGTGACCATCCGTCACGTCCAAATTGTCAGTCCCTTGAAGAGTAGCGTCCTTTCGGTCCAATTAACATATCCTTCAAAAATCTGACACGCTTGAATTTTTTTTTCACCATTTTTAACTCTTCCGTACGGCCAGTCCCACCGCGCAAAATGTCAGATAAGCATGAATTCATTATCAGAGACACGTTGGGCATATACAGTATCTTAATCTCGAGTATGTACACCTGACGATTTTTTTTACATCTTTGTGACCCTGCAGAAGCTTTCCCCACCGCTGAAAGTGCGTACATCATAGAACCTTTTTTTCATTCTACCATCTAATCTTCAAAATCCACAAGGTCTCCACGACGCTCGAGTAAATCCCGATTTAGCATCGTCGGCTCCCCAACTATCATTAGACGTTCACGGAGGTTGCGTTCATTATCAGTCACGATCGTCTCAGTTACCAATCGTTTCGTGTGCCGTGATCCTCTCTCTGTTTGCATTCAAGTCGACCACGTGTACGTGACACATGAAGCCTTTCAGGTTGATCAATACAGTACAAGAAGAAAGTTCCTAAAAATTATTTTCAAGCTTTTTTCGTTGTTTCTATTATGTGTCCTCACTTTTAACCCGTAAGTACTACTACCCAAGTTGTGGGGACCCGAGCATTTATTTGTTTTCAAATATTTTGAAGAACTTTGGGGAAGTGCTGCGCTGCTAGCTATGCTACCGACGACATGCCTAGAATCAGTGTGTACCTACATCTAGATTTTATATTTGCTACTTTTTACGAATTTGGGTCCTGAGGTAGTGGTCTTACTTTTACTGTTACTTTTATGGACATTGTATTGCAGTCAGTATCAGGTATGTTAGGTGCATACCATTTCCACAAAAATCATCAAGTACTGATTCTAATATCTATTATTATTCATTCAGGGATACACTGATAAGCGGCAAAACGTCAGACAACTTACAAAAGAAGAGTTGCTAGAAATAGTAAACAATGATGAATTTTGGAATGACTGGAATGGATGGCCTAGAAGGAGGTAGTGCCAAAGCGACGGCAACTGCAGATGGTTGAAATGATGGATTGAAGCACATTCTGGGCAGCGCCGATCAAAGTGATTCGAAAGAAGAAGAATAAAATGGATAGGATCCAGAGTTAGTTGTTGGCAGAAATCAATTTTCGGACAGAAGTAAATACTATTATAAAAAAACTACACCAAATGGGCTAAAGTGCCTCCACTTAAGACCAAAGCCCCACGACATAATATCATTACAGCTGCACCAAGATTGAAACGACTAAGTAGAATTAATCATACAAATGAAAAAAAAAATTGATATTATGAAACAACGTTATAAAAAATTCAGTGTGAAGAAAATTTGCAGAAAACATTTTATCCTACTTTTATCAAGAACACAGATTCTTGTGAGATTCGTGCATTTATCGGACTTTTATACCCACAAGAACTTTTCAAATCCAACCATGAGGATCCTAGGTCATTGTGGGCTACGGAAGGAACTGGAAGAAGTATTTTCAAATGTGCAATGTCCCTGGCACGAATTTCGTTTTCACTGCTAGCAAACTAGCAGCTTTTGAAGATATGCAAAATTGACGAAATTTTGGTGCCATTCTGGAGTAGGTGTTCTTTTCGGATGTATGTATATCCCGAATTAATCTGCTAAATATGAATTGACGGTTCTAATTTGATAGCGGATTCAGAGGCTCACTAAATGATAAATGCAGAGATATACAGGGTCTTTCACGAGGAAACTCACCCATATTTATACGGGAAACTACTGAACGTATTTTCATGAAATTCAGCACTTATAAGTATTTCACGATGCTGATGAAATCTAAAATATTTTCAAGTCATGAGCACCTCCGGTTTTTCCGGAAATGACGTCAACTTTTTTTCGTCTTGAATTTTCAGCTATTTCTTTTCCCTTCACGCCAAAAAGAAATTTTCACTGGAGAGAAAACCGATGGCCGATTAGTTGAAATAAAGAGGTTTCCGATACAAATTCGAATCAAAATTCGCCATCTATTTAGGAACAACCTGTAACTTTTTTCTCTTGCATATTAGGGTAGTAAAATCTAAAACATGGTTCAAGTAACAGTTCCTGAAAATTTCATCTTTTTGGCGTGAAGGAAAAGAAATAGCTGAAAATTCAAGACGAAAAACAGTTTTTTGTGAATAAGTCAGAAAATATCCACTTTAGGGCAAGGGTGTGATGCATACACTCACATTATTTTTTAACGTAGATTCAATATCTGCCATAAAAAAATGGGGTTCTAATTTGAAAAAATTGATTTTTCACGATTTTGTCATCCCTAACTTTGAAAGCGATTTTTTCACCCCCTGTATCATGAATCGCGATTTCGATTTTCAAAGTGGATACATCAATCTTACATCTTGAAAAATCCCAAAAATGAAAATTTTCTATCCAAAAACCTCGAAGTTATTCTCGTTTCAGCGGAGCTCTATTTTCGATATTTTTTTCGAATTTTCCCTCTCAGAGAGAATTTTACAACCAAAACTGAAAAATGTTACATCAAAATAACTTGAAATTTTCTAAGGAATATATTTCTGCAATAAAAAAATGGTGTTCTAATTTGAAAAACGGAAGTTGACGTCATTTCCGGAAAAACCGGAGGTGCTCATGCCTTGAAAATATTTTAGATTTCATCAGTATCGTGAAATACTTATAAGTGCTGAATTTCATGAAAATACGTTCAGTAGTTTCTCATATAAATATGGGTGAGGTTCCTCGTGAAAGACCCTGTACACAGGAGAAGGAATTATTTTGGAGAATACTTCTGAAACCTATAAAAACAAATTGTCTCATTCACCCCAAGTCGTGCTCCGCTTGATAGAACCCATCAAAAATACGAAATGCAATATAACTGCTGACAACTAGTGTACTGCCTTGAGTTTTTGGAAGAGCTTCAAAAATGTGGGTTAACCTACGTGGGTACTCAGAAAAAAATTAATTCCACTACAGTTTTTGCCAGACCGAAAGCGTCATGTAGAATCCTCGCTATTCTGTTTTGCAGCACAAACCACAATTGTTTCATATTGTGATGTACCCAACTAGGGTAGGTTCGGCTAATCGTCTATGCGGTGGAGGGATGACGAATAATGTTCGGCAGACTCATTCAGTGTGTGTATTCATTCATTATTGAATTACATCATACAGTTGTCAATTCGGTAGTCTGTGCTCCGTTCAACATGTCCTAAGAAATAAACACCCTTTGATGAGTCTGCCGAACATTATTCGTCATCCCTCCACCGCATAGACGATTAGCCGAACCTACCTTAGTTGGGTACATCACAATATGTCCCCTACATGGTTTGACAAACATGATCTTATATAGCACCGATTCTGAGATATTCAGCTTCTTCCTAAAATTTTGACAGCTGTAGGTGCTCACTAAAATAGATGATAATAGTTTTCTAATGAATGTATCAAAACCCAATTTTGCCCAGCTCTTGTCAACATATTGGAAATTTTAGGATAAAGTCGAATATCTCAGTATCGGTGCTATATAGGACCATGGTTGTCGAAACAAGGTTACCTTAAAATTTGACAAGGAATTCAAAAATTCAATAATATACAGAGTGATTCATTCAAAATAAGAAAGTTGATACCAACAGGGAAAAAACGGAGCACCCTGTATTAAGATGGGTTATAAAAAATAAAATTTCAATTGATTACAGACAAGTTTTGTTTTTAACTTTTTCTTCTAGCTCCTTTAGTTTCCACAATAAGGTATAGGGACACTTTCACTCGGACACCCTGTACATACGACGACAAAGACATCTATTCAGCCTGCGGATGTGCTTAACTTCGTGGTTAAACGTCTATTTGAGAAAACTCTAATACTTCTCTCTAATACAAGTGAGTCTGCACATATAAAGCGTTTTCGGTGGGTTTTCGGGGTACATGAATCATGTTCATGCGTATTCTCAAATTCGGTTCTAATAATTTTTGAGCCAGTGTTTTTATAAATGAGTATATTGATATTTTTTGTTATTATTGGCTACCATGTACACGGCTAGTAACAATACCAATGTTGAGATAAGCATTGAAAATTACTAAGAAAGGCAATCGACGGGTCCTTCTGGATGTACAATCTGCACATTTTTCGTCCAGTGCATCAACTCCTGCTTTGGTTCTATTAGAAAACAGGATGAAGACACTCGCAAGACGCGAAATTATTCTAAAATTTTTCATTTCTCTATTGGTTCAAATAGTGCTTCGCTTGTTACTATTTGTAGCGCCAAAATTTTTTTTAAACTTACCTATAATGGAATAATGGCATCCCCAAAATGCGAATTTTGGGGATTTTTCGTTTATACCTCAAGAGTAATGGAAGAAAAACACACTTTTCCGCTAGGAACTAATTAACCGGTGTCCACTTATCGCGAGAAATAAACTTCAGTTTCGTCTCGTACTAATAACTTTGTAAGCAAGAGGGGAAAATCAGCTGATTTAGAGGTTTGGGATTCTCTGTTTCTTCGAAAACCGCCGCATGTCTATGTCCGTGAAAAAAATGCCAAACGAAAGACGAATAACCGGAGCAGGCTCCTCAATCACATCGGAAATAAGAAAACAAGGCTTGAAAAATTCAAGATTTTGCAACGCGAATATAAACTCATCTAACAAGGAAAGACGAATAACCGCAGCATAATCACGTAGGTACTACTCTCGACTCGGGAAACAGATTGGGAAAAAGAAAGAAATTCTTCAGAAATTTTGATTTTTAGGTTTTGCAACGCGAATGTAAATGCATCCAGCTTCACCTAGGGGCTGTTGTCGTTTTTTATAGAAGCAAGAAAATTATTCTCCATATTACGTATTTTTACCATGAGGTGACCATTTGTTTGCATCTGGGGATCGCATTCGTGACTTGGGAGTCCTATTCGACAATGAATGGATGTGTTCCATCCTTCCAAGTGGAAAGCCGACTCCCTTATACTGTCAAGCCATTGCTCACTTACACACAAAATATCACTATGATCGTGTAACAATCAATTATTCTAGGATTTCTTCCAAACAACTTGGGGGTGTTGATGCGCCACACTAACTCAGTTTTTCATTTCTATTTATTGGTTTTTTTACGTTATTACCTTGTCAGGTTTCTGGCGCTTCTGAAAAAAAGCCAGGAACCATACGTTCCTTTTGACTAAATGATAGGGTCCATAGATTTTACAAGTCAACCAAATCGATCATAATCTGGAATAAACTCTATTGTTCTGGGTCGTTTCCTGATCAAATCGTGATGCATGGAAAAAAGTAAGATGTCTAAAACTCTGGTGTATTTGTAGAAGTAGAGTGCTGGGATTTCGTTACCCTAGTAACGGATGTCAACAAAAAATAGATGATTACGAGAGTTGTTAAAAAATTGTTCTTTCCCTTTTCCCTTTTTTTTGGGATGACAAACCTGAATTATGGTTTTTTCAAATTGAAGCCCAATTCAGGAATGAAAAAATTGAGGATGAGTGTACGAAGTTTGATAAATTGATTGGCGATCTAGATCGTAAATATATCGATAATAATAAGGATAAATTCAGATGCATAACACCCGACGATATGAATATCGACAAGTGTTACGATCTGAATTGAACTAGCCAATTTGCCATCGTCAAGGCCCCAAATGGAGTACGCTCTACCGAAGCAAAGCAAATGCTGACCATGGTTTCGGCCTCATTTGGCCTCATCGGAGCAACATAGCATTTTCTACGGTGGTTCCATCAATTCCAAACGTTCTCCACCGTAGAAAAATGCTATGTTGCTCTGATGAGGCCAAATGAGGCCGAAACCATGGTCAGCACCTGCTTTTCTTCGGTGGAGCGTACTCCATTTGGGTCCTTGACGATGGCAAATTGGCTAGTTCAATTCAGATCGTAACACTTGTCGATATTCATATCGTCGGGTGTTATGCATCTGAATTTATCCTTATTATTATCGATATATTTACGATCTAGATCGCCAATCAATTTATCAAACTTCGTACACTCATCCTCAATTTTTTCATTCCTGAATTGGGCTTCAATTTGAAAAAACCATAATTCAGGTTTGTCATCCCAAAATGGTGGAAGCGGTCTTTGAGTAATGGTTTGTATCACTTTTGAATTATCTAAGACAGATTTCTCCAAGTTTTTTTGTACTTCTTCGGTTGGCGTTTTAGTCCGAGAGCTGGCAGCAAAAACAACTACCTCATAAGTTACCAAAGGTTTGATTTGGCACTTTGGTTCAACTTTATTAACAAAACTTGAAACCGCTCGTCTGCCGGGCGTGAGTGGTCGCCTAATGGGATAAAAAAAAATTGAAAAGATGAGAAAAAATCGATTGGAACTTCCTAATAGTTACCAAGATGAATGTTGTGTCAAAATGGTCTAGGATCTTAACTGAATTGAAATCGTAAGCGTCTGCCAATAGGGGTGGTCGCTATTTCGAAACAGACGCTGTCAAATACAGGGTGGTCCAGATCATAACCAAGAAATTTTAACCACGTATTCTACATCAAAAATAAGCCCTGGTTTGTCATATGAACATATGTCGAGAAATGTTTCCTCTCCGAGATACGGGGTGTTAAAATTATAGAAAAAAAAATGTTTTTTATTAATAACTTTCACACTGCTTGAAATATTTTTATGCAATTTGAGACATAGTTTTTGTGCGTCAAGGAGCACTTTTTGCATAATATCATTTCTTTTCTATTCTACCTGTGGCCTCCATATTGCAGCGAGACTGAATATTTTCAGATGAAAAAATGATACGCCACTGGTTTTTCCGACAATAAAAATTACTTTTCAGATCTTTATTTAATTTGGAGCAAATTCGGTCTCTTGACTTTTTGCTGTACGAGGCACCGTTTCCGGTTAAAAAAATAAAACACATTCTCATGCAGGAAGAAATCGCAAAAATTTGATATAGCAATAAAAAGCTTACTACGGTTTTGTAGCAATTTTCTAAGATAAATTCAACACACACCCAACTCCTATTTTTAGGTAGGATTAGAAAACTTAAATGATAGTTTTGGTTTCCAATTACTCGTTTCAATACAAGCATAACCATAAAAGACTGTAATTTCTTTATTGTGGAGAGCAAAGTGTGCCATGGAGGATACTTCGTGAATTTGATAGGAATCCAACAACAAGCAGTCGAATAGCAGCTCGCACAATTCGATTTTCTAAGTCAAAAATTCTTGCAACCCGTCCAAGGTTTACGAGAAGGTGATGAACAGCGAAGGTTATTTTTTTGCCAATGGATTCTTCGTTCAATTGAGCAGAATAGAGACTTTTTAAATACCATATTATGGACTGATGAATCGTGTTTCAGTCGTTGGGGCGCGGTAAACCTTCATATCCAGCATGTATGGGCCACGAAAATCCACATCCCATTCGACCAAGAATTTAGTGTTAATGTTTGACTTGGAGTTTATAATAATCACCTATTTGCACCCTATTTCTTACCAGAACGAGTTAGTGGTGAAATTTTTTTACAATTTCTAATGGCAGAGCTTGCGAATATGTGGAAAAATATTCCAGTAGAATCAAGATCAGCGGCTTGGTTTCAACTTGACGGTTGTCCAGCCCACTTTCATAGAAATGTGAGGAACTGGTTGGATAATAATTTTCCAGAAAGATGGATCGGACGTAATGGGCCAGTCAGTTGGCCTCAACGGAGCCCCGATATTACCCCTTTGGACTACTTCGTATAGGGGTTTTTGAAAGAAATCGTATATATGACTCCTGTGAACTCAAGGGAAAAACTTATTGGCCGTATTCAAAATGCTTGCGACGAATTGAGAAATTGAAATTTAGCTGCTGCTGTCGGATCTATTAGACGTCGATGTGAATTATGTGTTCAGCAAAATGGGTCATACTTCGAACATCTTCTTTAAGTTCGTTTCGACTGTGGTTGTTAATGCTAATTTTTTTTTCAGTTACACGTTTCGTTCACAAAAATAGTCTTATTATTATAATATACCTACCATATCAAATTTTGGCGATTTCTTTATGCATGATAATGTGTTTTATTTTTTTAACCGGAAACGGTGCCTCGTACAGCAAAAAGTCAAGAGACCGAATTTGCTCCAAATTGAATAAGGATTTGAAAAGTAATTTTTATTGTCGGAAAAACCAGTGGCGTATCATTTTTTTATCTGAAAATATTCAGTCTAGCTGCAGTACGGACGCCACTGGTAGAATAGAAAAGAAATGATATTATGCAAAAAGTGCTCCTTGACTTAGAATACGTGGTTTAAATTTCTTGGTTACGATCTGGACCACCCTGTATTTGACAGCGTCTGTTTCAAAAGAGCGACCACCCCTGTTGGCAGACGCTTACGATTTCAATTCACCATTTTAACACAACATTCATCTTGGTAACTATTAGGAAGTTCCAATCGATTTTTTCTCATCTTTTCAATTTTTTTTATCCCATAAGGCGACCACTCACGCCCGGCAGACGAGCGGTTTCAAGTTTTGGTAATAAAGTTGAACCAAAGTGCCAAACCAAACCTTTGGTAACTTATGAGGTAGTTGTTTTTGCTGCCAGCTCTCGGACTAAAACGCCAACCGAAGAAGTACAAAAAAACTTGGAGAAATCTGTCTTAGAAAATTCAAAAGTGATACAAACCATTACTCAAAGACCGCTTCCACCATTTTGGGATGACAAACCTGAATTATGGTTTTTTCAAATTGAAGCCCAATTCAGGAATGAAAAAATTGAGGATGAGTGTACGAAGTTTGATAAATTGATTGGCGATCTAGATCGTAAATATATCGATAATAATAAGGATAAATTCAGATGCATAACACCCGACGATATGAATATCGACAAGTGTTACGATCTGAATTGAACTAGCCAATTTGCCATCGTCAAGGCCCCAAATGGAGTACGCTCCACCGAAGAAAAGCAGATGCTGACCATGGTTTCGGCCTCATTTGGCCTCATCAGAGCAACATAGCATTTTTCTACGGTGGAGAACGTTTGGAATTGATGGAACCACCGTAGAAAATGCTATGTTGCTCCGATGAGGCCAAATGAGGCCGAAACCATGGTCAGCATTTGCTTTTCTTCGGTAGAGCGTACTCCATTTGGGGCCTTGACGATGGCAAATTGGCTAGTTCAATTCAGATCGTAACACTTGTCTATATTCATATCGTCGGGTGGTATGCATCTGAATTTATCCTTATTATTTTATTCATTGCCTCCCCCGTTTAGGCGTGATCATTCTTCATTATATCGATAATATTATGGACATAATAAAATATGGTACTATTACTGATAAATACACTGCAGCAAAGAACCGGTTTTTGGCAATATATGTGGAAAATAGTGATAAACAAATAAGGAGATTTTTAACTGGAATAGAATTGGGCGATTCTCGCCCTAGTCATCTTTATCGTAAAATGAGTAGCCTAGCAGGATCAGATATATCTCAGAAAGTTCTTGAAACCCTTTGGATGGAGAAATTACCGGAATCAATGAAAAGTGCTCTCGTAATTGTAGATGATGATAAGGACATTTCGAAATTACAGAAATTGGCGGACAAAATAGCGGAAATAAAACCTCATACTGAAATATACGCTGCTAGAAAGGTTGAAGAAAATATTGGACCTAAATTTGTTGAAAATTCGACTTTCAAGGATGATCAGATATCCGTTTTAACAGAGCAAGTCGCAGCACTGACAAAACAAGTTGAGGCTCTTGCAACCTCTAGGCAATCTGGTCTACGTGACACTGATCCCAACACCAATAATAGACGCAGACGCAGCAGATCAAGAAGTTTTAATCCCAATGGAAAATTTTGTTATCACCATTTTCGATATGGAAGAAGATGCTATCCTGAAAAATGCCATCCTCCATGTGCGTGGAATAGCGCCAAAGTGAAATCGGGAAACGAGAGTCCGCAAGCGAAGTAGCAGCAAATTCGCCTGCGCCTGCTGAGCCTTATTGCTGTACATCAAGACTTTATGTGAGAGATCTTAATTCTGGTCTGAATTTCCTTGTAGATAGTGGTGCTGATGTATCAATTATTCCTGTCTTGAAGAATGCCGTTCATCAGAAAAAATCTGATTTCAAACTATATGCCGCCAATGACACAGAAATTCCAACCTATGGTATCACAACGATGAGCATCAATTTAGGCCTCCGAAGAAATTTTCAGTTTCAATTTATTATTGCTGAAACATCTAAGGGAATACTCAGTGCAGATTTCTTGCAAAAATTCAACCTTTTGATTGATTTGAAGAACAAAAGATTAGTAGACGGCGTCACTAACCTCTGTGTTCGAGGGAATGTTGTAGCTATTACACAGGAATGTATAGTTAGCACCATGCCGAAATATCAAAAATTTGCAGACCTCTTTAAAAAGTTCCCTTATTTAGCCAAACCAAACTGGTTGCCCAGTGAAGTAAAACATGAAGTTCGTCATCAAATAGTTACTAGAGGCCAGCCAGTATACTGCCTCTATGAGGTTGGACCCTCACAAACTTAAGATAGCGAAAGAAGAATTCCAGTTTATGTTGAATAATGGGATCATTCGACCTTCAAAATCCCAGTGGGCCAGTCCATTACTCCTAGTACCTAAAAAAGACGGAGGTTTCAGGGCATGCGGTGATTACCGAAGAATGAATAATTCAACTGTTCCCGATCGGTATCCCATACCAAGAATCGATGATTTCCAAATTATTTTGCGAGATAGAAGAATTTTTTCGAAAATTGATTTATTTAAGGCTTATTATCAAATTCCAATGGCAGAAGAAGATCGTGAAAAGACTACAATCACAACTCTTTTTGGATTATTTGAATTCAATGTGATGAGCATGGGACCCAGAAATGCTCCGAGTACATTAAAACGTTTCGTGAATCAAGTATTTTTTGGATTAGATTTCATTTTCCCATACCTAGATGATGTATTGATTGCTTCATCGTCGCTCGAGGAACATCAACGTCATCTGGAAGAAGTTTTCAAGCCACTCAACGACTATGGTCTACGAGTGAATATTTCCAAGTCTGTTTTTTGTGTGGAAGAATTAAGTTTTCTCGGTTACCTGATAACACCTCAAGGAACTAAGCCTATGCCAGAGGAGGTGAAAGTTATAATGAAGCATCAGCGCCCAACGACCGTGCATGATCTTCGAGCTTTCTTGGGTATGCTGAATTATTATAGAAGCTATCTGAAAAATGCAGCTGATACTCAAGCTCTTTTGAATGAATATTTGAAAGGTGCCAAGAAGAAAGATAGGCGTAAAATTGAATGGACTCCAGAAGCCACAGCAGCATTCGAGAGATGTAAGCAGGATTTAGCTGATGCTTCGTTGTTGAAATTCCCAGACGTAAAATATCCATTGTCCTTGGCTGTAGACGCAAGTCAAACTGCAATTGGTGGTGTAGTTCAGCAATATGAAGAAAATGGTTGGAAACCAATATCATTCTTTTCAAAGAAACTGAACAGTGCTCAAGCTGGTTATTCAACATGATATGATCGAGAACTTCTGGCATGCTATGAAGGAATAAAAAATTCAAACTTTTCCTGGAAGGCAGACATTTCTTTATTTTAACGGACTATTCTCCACTAATGCATTTGTGCAGAAAAATGAGAAAGCATCGCCACGTCAGCTGAGACAATTACAGTATATTTCACAATTCACTACTGATATACGACATATTAGTGGTTCAGATATCGCGGTTGCAGACAATTTATCTAGAATCGATGCTTTGTCAGCAGCTTTAGATTATGATGAAGTGGCTGATTTTCAAGTAAAAGATGAAGAATTCAAAAATTTACAAAGAGATCCTCAGTAATTGGTTTTCAAGAGCTACCAACTTCCATCTGGTAAAAGATTATGGTGCGACGTTTCGACCAGCAACACAAAGCCGTATATACCACAAGACCTCAGAATACAGTTTTTCAAGAGAATCCATGGCTGAGCACATTCTGGAATAAGGTCGACAGTGAAGCTGATGACAACATTAATTCGTTTGGCCTGGTATTCGAAATGATGTCCGGAATTGGGCACAGTCTTGTATAGGATGTCAGAAGAACAAGATAACCAAGCATACAAAATCTCAACTGACTAGTTTTCCTGAGCCTCATGAACGCTTCAGCATTATCCACATGGATCTGATTGGTCCCTTACCTCCATCTGAGGGTAACATTTATTGCCTCACGATGATTGATAGATTCACGAACTGGATGGAAGTCGTACCTTTAAGCAATATGACCGCTGAAAATGTAGCTAAAGCATTTTATAATAATTGGATATCGAGATTTGGAGTGCCAATTAAAGTGATCACAGACAGAGGTCGTCAATTCAATTCTGAACCCTTCAGAACCTTGACGGACATTTGTGGAGTGAAACTTCTTCATACAACTGCTTACCATCCGTAGTCTAACGGCAAAATTGAGAGGCTACATCGAACACTGAAAACTGCATTAAAAGCACATAATCGAGTTAAATGGACAGAAACCTTGCCATCTGTTTTGCTTGGTTTACGTGCATCGCTTCGTGAAGATTCAAAATGTTCAATTGCCCAGATGACCTATGGCAAGACTATTCGTCTTCCTGGTGAATTTTTCTAAGATACAAAAGTCCAAACAGAACCAGAAACTTTCGCCAATAACCTTCAAAAATGCACGAGAACCTTGAAACCATTTGCAGTGGAGCATAAGTCATCACAAAGAATTTTTGTACACAAAAACTTTTACACTTGTTCACATGTTTTTGTTAGAGTTGATAGAGTCAAAAAAATCTTTGGAACCTGCTTATGAAGGGCCATTCAAAATTTTGGAACGTAGTGAAAAGTATTTTTGTTTGGACATCAAAGGAAAGCAAATCAAAATATCTATTGATCGGCTTAAACCAGCTTTTATGATGGAGTCTGAAGATGGTTCGTACGCAGTTCGACAGGATATGATGCCTACACCTGCTCATGAACCACAATCTGCTGTCGGTATTCAACCCTTAAGTTCTACCAAGATGGATAGAAGTGACCAGATGCCAACTAAAACTGTTGTTACGCGTAGTGGCCGTAGTGGTCGATCGGTGAAATTCCCAAGACGTTTTGTTGAAAAAGTTTATATGTTTTAAAATTATTATTTTAATTTTCGTGACAACTTGGTCACTAGAAAGGGGGTAGAGTGCTGGGATTTCGTTACCCTAGTAACGGATGTCAACAAAAAATAGATGAATACGTAACTTGTTAAAAAATTGTTCTTTCCCTTTTTCTAATCTGAAATAATAAAAGTATCTGACTGAGTGCCTCTATATATTCACTGATTCGATTTTGCTTTTAATTTCGTGGGGATATGGGATCAGTTTCGTTTTTCCCTCTGTAGGCAGCGCTGTTTAGAATTTGACAGAGCATTGTCAATTGATATTTGAAAATAATTTGAATACTTTACTACGACTTGCGGATATGTTGTATTCATAAGCGATTATTGGTTTGTGAAAATGTATTAGTTTCGAGAAAGGGATGTAGAACATTCATTTATTCAACATGTCGTTCAGTTTTCTGTAAGGACAATAAAGAACTACAGCTAAGAATTCGGTGTTGTTGGAATTTGAGGCAGAACCAAATCAGATGAACGAACATTCGGGACGGATATTGCTAAGTTTTATGGCAATTTCAGCAAGAATTCAAAGAAACTGTATTGGAAATACGTAATGTGAATTGTGAACATGTATTGAGAATCAGAAATACATCCATCTATTCGAGTCTGTTCTTCAAATATTCAGCATGAGTAGGTACAGTGAAAATTCCCTTTCCATCAACTGTGTTTTATTAAAATCATATAAGGTCCTTTCGTTTGTACAAAAAGTGTAGCACTTTTCTACACTCGATTTTAGTATTCGTTTGCTGATTGAATTTACACCAGTGTAGAGGAGGTGTAGTTTATCTATCTATCTCCTTTTGACTATGTGTACATAAACAACACTTCCTCTAAACTGGTGTAAATCAAATCGAGTGTAGAAAAGTGCTACACTTTTTATGCAAACGAAAGGACCTATTGAATAACCCCCCTCAGGACTTCAATTTGTCAAACGGAAATTATCTTGAAGAATGATAGTAAATACTCCTTCGAACCCTTATTCGATAGTATTGAAATATTGACAGATTTGTTTTTACAAAGAAAAAATCGAACTGTAAATCACAAATAATCCTCAACAGCTGACAAAATGGACCAGTTCATATTTTGCACTCGTTGATCGATATATCAACGCAAAACAAAATAAAACTATAGAGTATCATTGGTCTTCCCTTGGTAGAACCAAAGATATTACACACCAAGATAGAGCATAGTGAGAGAGAAAACGTCCTCGAAATAAGATAGCTATATGTTTATATTCTGATCAAAACCAAAACAATAAACCACATACAGCGATTGGTTGAAAAGACTCGTGTTTTCCGAAGTTATCCGAAGTGATGATCAAAACCAAAACAATAAACCACATACATCGATTGGTTGAAAGAATCGTGTTTTCCGAAGCTATCCGAATGATGCTGAATTGTCAAGCAGCGTTGGCAATATTTTTGGAAAAGTATATAATCCCAGGTTTTCGCTTCCGTTCGAGAGGAAATATGACATAATTATTTCAATGTAAAATGTATCGGCTATTGAATAAATGATAATACTGACAATACTAATGCTTGATGAATTCAGGATATGTTCTAAGCCAAGTTACATAATGAAATTATGTTCATAAATTTAATATAAAAAAATAAGGAGATGACGAAGAAAGAAGTTTGGCAACGTTGTTTATTCAACAACCCACTTCGAATGGCCACATGTTTACATATTCTCGAATCTTGAATGATACAAACGTTATTGTTGGACGATTTACGTGAAAACGGTGTTAGACAATAACTAGAAACTGCAAAAATGGTGAATCGCTGTGTGGTGTGCAAAAAAATCAGCAGTAAAAGCAATGGAAATCCATGCACCGGTAAGTAAACAACAACAAACGATATTTTTCCATAGGCGTAACTTGGGATACCTAGCTTTTTTCATTAGTCTCGTACCAATTTCGTATTGTTTAATTCATCACTAAAGAATTTTTCCTCTCATTAGAATGCCTATTGATAGTGCTCGACAGAAATTATGGATGGACCAGTTAAAACTGAAAATTTCAGAATCTTCCAAATGGGTATATGTTTGCTCTGACCATTTCTGTGACGAAGATTTCATCCTTAAATTTGGAAAAAAATGTTTGAAAACGGAAGCTATTCCATCCAGGATTTCATTGCCTGATCCTTGGTGAGTGTTCTGAATATTTTGAATGTATGGAGTGAAATCAATCATTTAAATAATGTTACTATAATAAATCAAGGGATTACACAATTCTTATTGAAGAATCCTAATTTTTTATATTTTATTTCAGTTCAAGTAACACATTAGCGGCTTCAGACGAAAGGTATATGACCCAGGACCCATCAGATGTTGGTAAAGTTGGGGAGTCCTCAAAATTGATTGGTTCTGAATTATCAGAAACTTCAGATTTGTCTGCTACCGCAAGTGCTTCAGATTTATCTGCCACATTGACTGCTTCCGATTTATCTGCTACAGACATGTCTGTTGCTTTGGCCGCTTCAGATTTATCAGGCAAAGTGGATTCCTTAGAAGTATTTGATACTGAAAAATTTGCAGCACCACATACAAAAACGTGAGTGTATTGAATATTATTTTGAATGCATCAGGTGAAAACAATCATTTGAAAAGTGTTTGTCTTGCGATCATTTCCAACCATAATTTATGTTGATATGTTTTCATTTCAGTTCATGTTGCACATCGACTGCTTCAGATGGAAGGAGTGTGACTCTCAGATATTGGTAGAGTAGAGGAATTTCCAAAACTGAGTGGTCTGAACTATCTAAAACTTCAACAGCTTCAGATTTGTCTGCTACATGCAATGATTGCACCAGTCTGTTGATACCCCTCATCAAAGAAACTACGTGTATTTCCTTTATTTTCAAATTTGATAGTATCTGTCCATTGTCATGTTGTCACACTTTCAGAATCCTATTGTTTCGTTTATATATTCTATTTTCCAGATCTATATGTACTAAAAATGATGGATAATTTTTATCTTGTAATAGTGTGGTACTCACCACATTTTCAATTGTGCAAAATGGTTGAAAACAAAATAATACTTGATTCAAGTTCAGCAATGAATTCAGTAATCTAATAAAAGAATTATGCTTCCTAATTAGTCCCTCTTATTATAAATGTTGCATATAAATGTTGAGCTACAGGATTATTGTGATATGTTTTTATAAAGGAATTTTTTGTCAGTATTAAGTTTTCAATCATTTAATAAGAACATTCAATCATTTAAATTTTAAGTATAATTTTGATAGACGCATTAACTATTTTGAGAATTGTCTGAGTCTTGTTATTAATTTATGTCATTGTACTGTAATGTTTTTCTAGATGAAGTTGTATAATAATAATTAAGAATTGTTCTCATAAGATTTTGTTCATTTTTTCTATAGGAATATTTCTTCTATTCCTGTTCGACTACAAAAGCAAATTTTAATGAATTATTGCAATTAATTTCTAAATAAAATGTAGAAAACGAAATTTAAGGCTATATCACATATTATTTTCTACTGAAATACTAGCTATCAACATGAACGAATCTGTATTTTTGGAATTATTGAAAAAATAAATTTTTCCTCACATCAGTGGTTTACCATTTTTTTTTTGAAATCTAAATTTATCAAAAAATTTCCCTTGACACAGTAAGCGAACGGCCTAGTGCAAAACCTGAAATAACTTGATGTATGGGCAATGTTATGGATCATACTAAACAAATATTTATTTTTTGGAAGAAACCAATCTTAGTCAGGAAGTTTTTTCACGGAATATGAAGTTTGGATAGTCGACAATCATATGTGTGAATATTTCGTTTTGACTCTCGTTAAAACTTCGGAGATATATCGGCAAAACTTCGTGCTTCAGATTGGTAACCCGAATTGATATCCCAGGGTTGAATAGGAGCGGTCTGCAAGCAGTAAAAGAAATTTTTTTACGGAATATCATAACCATTTGGGCGAAAATTTCTTCTAAAACTTCGGAGTTATATCGAAAACAATTCGTGCCTCAGGTCATTTCAGTTCAATTTAACGAGAAATTATATCGAACAATTTTATTTTCCAAACGAATTGATGTAATTATCAAATTCATATACACCCATCATTACTATTCTTCACACCGCTATAATAAAAGATATTACATATTATTATTCACAACTTTTCAACTACGCCACTGGTTTCTGTTTACTATTGCCGCGTTTGTTTGTAAACATTCAGTGTTTACTTTGCGGACAAAACATTCCATGCATTCAGTATAGGGATGCTCCATCTTGGTGTGTAATATCTTTGGGTAGAACAAGGATAGAACGAAGCAAATGACATGGTGGCGCCGCCACGAAACTGATCCCATATCCCCAATTTTCTGAAATGTTGATGCTTGCAAAAAGTGACAAGTGCAGACACCAGTGTTTTAGACATCTTAGAAAAAAGTTCCTGATTATATAGGACAGTAATTACCTATCTCAATTGAATCTGCAGACATCCTGATATTGTGAAGGTTTGGTTTCATTCGCGTTCATTGTTTTTCACTGAATTTACAGCGGATACATCATAACGTTTATCTTCTGTTTGTTTCTTGAGTTCAGTTACAAAAATTATAGGTACATAATCATAATATGTGAACACCCCACACGAATACAGCCTATAGTCACTAATCTCATGAAGCCCACACACTATACGACTGACTGCATGACGTGCCCTCAAAAGGAGAATATGAGGACCCTGGTATCAAAGTCGGCAATCTCCACTTTTGGTAGAAATTGAGTTAAATACATAATATTTTTCAATTTTTCGCGCTACATCTGAACATATGGTTCGCCTGTGTCAAGAAAGGCTATATTCCATTAAAAAACCACTTTGAAAATTCGTCTGAGAATCAAACTTGGCAATCTCCAAGACTCGCTTAGAATCAAAGCCGGCAATGACCGTTCTGGCCAATCAGCACATGTGTGTCGTGACGTTCGTAATACATTTGAATTCCGAGCGTCAATTCCGTTCGTTTTTGCAAACCTTCAAAAGTGTACTTAGAAAAGGAAGAACCCTTCACATGTTTGAACCAGTCATCATAAAAAGTGGTCTGAAACAAGTCAATATGTTGAAAGTTAAAGATGTTGACAAACTTCTTGCAACACACTTTGGGGCTACGTGGAGATCAATTGAAGAACTGGATTTTTATGCAAAAATCTTTTCTAATGGAACTCTCGAGGAAGGGCAAGCAGGCCAGAAAGAAGAAAACGCATTGCCAGACATGGAAGAATCAGCAGCAGAAGGAGAAACCTGTAAATTTATCGGAGAAATACCCTCTGTATATGTATAATAAATATGTTATGTTAATAAAAATATTTTTGATTACATGTTTTCTTGGAATTATTTCAATATTGTTATTATTCTATTCGTGAATCTTTTTCAAAACACTTGATATTCAGATCCCAACTGATTTCAGTAGAAACTTTGGTATCAAATCCGGCAAAATCCAATAGTCAGTATCAAACACGGCATTCTCTATTAATTTTTTCTCATTTTTTCGAAAACGAAATAGAAATTAGGCATAATAACTTCATTATTCAATGGAGTTTAGTATTTTATTCCGTTAGAAACTACGCACGCAGTTAAATATGAAACAATATGGACGTAGCCGTTTTTTGCGCTTTACTCAAATAGGAACACGGTGGAGATTGCCGCCTTCGATATTAGGGTCCTCATATAAGACCGAGGGGTGAACCGGTCGTGAATTGTGGTGTACAGATTGTAGGAATTGTTTTGAATTGCCAGGAATTGTCATGAATTTAATTGAATTGCCAGGAATTGTCATGAATTGTCGTGAATTGCCAGGAATTGTTGAGAATTGTCGTGAATTGTCAGGAATTGTTGTGAATTGTCATAAATTTTCGCGAATTGTTTGGAATTGTTATGAATTGCAAAGCATTCTTTAAAATTATTTTGCATCCGCTGACATGTAATTTTTAATTGTGTAACTTTCTAGTCTTAGAAATGAGTAGCATCTATTCATTTATATGGGCATACCTAGTATACAGGGTCATTCTTTGTTAATCCCACCCAAAATCATACGAAAAACTACAGAAGATATTTTCACGCAATTCATTTTCAGTGGGTTATCCGAGATGTTGAAATCTGGAATATGTGAAATATACAGAATTAATGCGACAAAATTCAGGATGTGATGGCTCGTATGAAATTAAGATGGGTCTTTCTGTAACAAAATTTCATCAGCCCACCCCTTTGCGACATATCACTCCTAGAAGGTGGTGACCGAAATTAACTTTTTATTTTTTTCTGAAATTCCAGTAAAGCTAGAAACTTGGAATCCTGTATTTTTCGTGCACTCGCTTATGACTAAGCACGGGTAATTTTCAATATTCCTGTTACGGGTGTGAAATTAGCAACCCTACTTAATTTCATATCAAAACTTCTTTTCCCAAAAACAATAGCCAAAGAGAAAAACCATATTTAAAAATTTTTTCAATAAATTGAGTGGAAAACAGTAAAGAAGCAAAATGTGGAAGGTTTATAATAAATGCTAGAAATGATCGCCTCCAACCAAAATACACGAATGTAGTCTATGTGTTATGGAATACTGGTATTTTAGAAGAAAAATATAATCTGAATTTTAGTCACCACCTTTTGAGGGTGATATCTCGGAAAGGGATCGGCTGAGGAAATTTCATACAAGCATTATCCTCCTGATTTTTGTCGCATGAATTTTTAACACCCAATAAATTTCACATTTTTGGATCCGGCATCGAATTTTGATGGGATTACGATCATCACCTCACTTATATTTCGAAGTTTTCCAGGGACATTTGTGCTCTTGGAAAAATATTCTCTATTCGGGACGATCACAAAGATGATCAGAGCTACTTGCCCTTCCACGCTGGAAGAATGAAATTTTCAGTACCTATTATTGAAGTTATGTTGTACATCTTTCACTTCAGGTATTGACGGAAGAATTCTACAGGATATCCACAAAAACAATTTTATATAAAAACGTCGTTAAAAACTTAAAATGGGAACCCAAATTGAATTATGATTTTTACAATGAATAAAGAAGTTTACGGCATGCAGACAATTATTGAATTCTGAAAAAGTACAGGATTCGGACCCGCGACCCTCTTGATTAGCGGTCAAGTTCTCTTACCAACCGAGCTACCAGAGTTCACGGCCTCGTTCTGCGTTGACGGACCTATTCTGAACCAGAAACCATTTGTTAGTCTCCTTGCGAACGTTTCAATGCGTCGTCGATATTTAACGACATCTGCAGGGAATCAAGAGGGCCGCTAGTTCGAATCCTGTCCGGAGGTGTACTTTTTAAGAATTCAATAATTGCCTGCCTGCCGTTAACTTCTTTATTTATTATAACTCACAGTCATCAATTCCACTTCTTAATTTAAATTTCGTCTTAAGATTTTTACTCCTGAAAAACATCAAAAAATATCACATCAACTATATGCCTATAATTCATCGACAATTTACGACAATTAACAACATATCCTGTCAATTCACGACCATTCTCAACAATTCCTGGCAGTTCACTTCTCCAGCTGTTGTTGAAATCGATTGAAAACATGTCAATGTTGTTTCATTATATTCGCCAATCAAGCGTTGATTTTCCGATCTAGCTTCGTGAAACCCTCGGTGAAACCGGACCTTAGTCTGAATAAGTATAGTATGATGTGAAAAAACTTCGATATTGCATATTTGAGACTTACTCTGATATATGAATTGCCATGAATTGTATTGAATTGTGTTGAATTGCTATGAATTGTTTTGAATTTTCATGAATTGTCCGAGAATTGTCAGGAATTGCCATGAATTTTCTTGAATTGCGTGAATTGTTGGAATTGTCTGAATTGTTTTATATGGTATCATAGGAATTGCGTGAATTGTCTGAATTGTGGTGTACAACATTTTCATGACCGGTTCACCCCTCGTATAAGACCAATAACGCAATATACGAGGATATATTGAAAAATTATTAGCCTACTATAGAACCAAACAAAATTTCGATGTCAAAATATTTTAATACTCAACATATCCTCCTTTTAATTAGATACATTTATTACAGCTAACCTGCAACGTCTCTAGACCTAGATAACATGTTTCTTCTTGCTTTGCAAACCAGACCTCCACAGTTTTTATTACGTCCTCGTTGGAAGAAAATTTACGACCTTTTAAACTTTTTTTCAATTGAGAAGAGATATGATAGTCAGATGGAGCCAAATCTGGTGAATAAAGGGGGTGTTTTAGTAATTCAAACTCTAAATCACTAACTTTTTCCGTGGTAACATGAGATTTGTATGCAGGGGGCGTTGTCCTGCAATAACGAAACACCTTTGGATAGCTTTCCGCGTCTTTTGTCTTTAATTTTTTTCCCGTAGAATGGTCAGTAATGTCGAATAGTAAACTCCAGTTATTGTTATACACTTTTCCAAAAAATCAATCATGATTACTCCATGGTAATCTCAAAAACCTGAAGCAAGAACTTTTCCAGCACGAAACTTCTCAGATCTTGGAGAACCAGAGTGTCGCCATTCCAACGGTTGTTGCGTTGTTTCTGGATCGTAAAAATGTATCCAAGTCTCATCCATAGTAACAATTCGGTTTAAGAAGTCTAAATCGTTTTCAAATCGAGCACAGATCGAATGCGATGCTTCTACCCTTGCACGCTTTTGGTCAACATTCAAACATTTGCGGATCTATTTTGCAGCAATTTTTCTCATGTCCAAATTGACGTGAACTGTATGATGAACGCGTTCGTATGAAATATTCAGTGCTCAGATATCCGTTTTAGCCTAATTCGACGGTATAATAAAATCATGTCCTGAACTGCATAGATATTTTCGGGGACTGACACAGAAACTGGCCTGCTTACCTCTTAACCATTTTAAGGTTCTTGATGATGGCTCGATAATCCAATTTTTCGATTTTCACAATTTCGGTGGATATCTTCTTTCTCTTAATTTATTTCGTAACTCTGGTCTACTTTTTTGACCTCAAACTTCATACTGACACTACTAATGAGTGATTGTTCGTTGCTATGGTAACGCAATATTTTTTTATGCATGGAACTGGTCTAGGCTATCTAGATATCAATACATCCTCGTACACTACCAGTCAAACGCCTGTAGCCGTACGTACAGAACTGCAAATCCTTGCCTGATGATAGCGCACACTATAAGTTCAGAAACTGCAGGCGGAAAGTCGATTCACACAGTTTCCACCATTCTTCGTCGAAAACTTTACACAATCTGTCGTCAGTTAATTGTCTGTACGGCGTCCACACACCTTCAGTGCGCGCCAACTGCAGTTCAAGATCCTCAGATTAAATGATATTGCATTTCGAATAATCATTTGATTCGTGCCATTAACTGGGGCACGATTCTCGAACTTAATGGATATATGAAGAAAGGGCTAATACCGAAATCACGCGAATAGATTATTCACATACTTGTTTTCGTATGGTACTCAAATGTATAATTCTTTACTACCATACCAGTAAGTATAAATCCACTGAAAGCATATACTTTCTATTAAAGGAATACAATATGGTAACTCAGACGCACTACAATATATGCACATTTTGGTATTCAAAATCCTAAAACGAATATTCTAGAAATTACTGTAGCAACATGTAATATTCTCATCAACAAATGCAAAATTTATTGTTGGTTTCAACTGTACAGAGAATTTCCTCAACCTTAATAAATTACACTTCGTACAACTGATTCAATATATTGTGCATCAAGCCACATAAGGAATGGATATTTGGTGCATTCTATTCCTCTCTTTTTAATTGATGAAATAGAAAGTTTTGTATATTGTGATTTTCCTAAATTCTAAGATAAAAGAAGTTCTAAGTACTGTTACTGCACTACATTTCACTTTAGGAATCTCTATCAAGGCATATATCAAAATGATTTCAAAATGAAGTTGTATGAAAATTCTCGAAATTCAACTTGCTAGGTTGCTTTGGAAGGAGCAGATTCGTTATTTGGACATTGTAGGTGACATATCCAGTTAAATATCTAGTTCGTAACTAATTTGTTATTTACAAAAACCTGACCATTCTATATGGACAAGATACATAAGTCCTTAAATAATGACTCATTGTGAAAAATAGTGAAAACTGACACCTTCACAAGAAAGTGGTAAACTAAGGTTGGCTTAAAGGACCCACTATGATAACTTCACTAACGTCTAGTTTCATAATAAAATTCGAACGTCCAGTTTCATAATCAAATTTGAAATCACTAAGCTGAGCTTCCTTTACTGTAATTTTTAGTAGGATTAAAGGAAGCTTTAAAATTAAAGCGACTTTAGGTTTGAATATGAAATCGGTCGTTTGAGCTTAAAGCTTCCTTTAGTGTCATTTTTAGTAGGGTTGAAGGAAGCTTTAAAATTGAAGCGACTTGAGGTTTGATTATTTTTAGATAGAAAAAGATATCTTCTCCCGCAGAACACCATAATGTTCTACGTCCCTCGATATAAACAACCAACTGTCTACTTACTACTAATGAAGAAACGACTGGATTCTTTCTTAGGAAAATATAAGATTATTTCAGATTGTCAGTTCGGTTTCAGAGCAAATGGGTCAACCACAGCCGTCTATAGAGAAAGCCTGGAACACAATCTGACAACGCAGCAGATTGGCCAACTTGGTGGGCCGACTTTAGTTTAGTACGTAGCGCTGTATGCTTGCGTTTCCGAATCCTATAAACGTTATTAAATGGTTATTGAAATGTTTTTTGATGGAAAACTTGATAGAATATAGTATGATGCTCTACTTATTCAATAAATTCAATTCATAGCGGAGATAATATAATAGTTTGCACAAGAATTGAATTCGGAAAATATTCCTGAAATGATTTTCAAATCAAATGAAAGGATTTTCATTTTATTATAGGCAAATGATGGATTGGGACAACACTAAAATTTTAATGACAGAACCAGCCCAGGTGACCAGTAACATATCTGTTATGTTTTCTCGGGAGATCGAATGGGGAACTTTGTTATGTATTATTTTTCTGTAACCATTACGTGTCTGATACGATATTTGGGATGTACCTGTGCTGTATTTAAATTATATCCACATTTTGTAAATTTCATGTACCCGCTCCAAGATATCCACGTAACATATTTGTAACATTGTTCTTTATTTGCCATGTATCATTTTGAGATCATCGACAGAGCATGACACCATAAGCGTTTCAACTACCGTCGAGGGCGCTGTAAAACGTAAACAAATATGGAGGATTGTGAGAAATGCTATTGATACTGCTGTCGTTTCGATATTTATTTATTATCATTTAGACGTTTTGTCAGTTGAATAGTGGATTACTGAAAGTGAAGTGCAGATATTGAACGTTTGATAAGTTATTTGTGTGTCATAGTGATTTTCCAGTGAAATGGTGAATTACTGAAAAGAAAGTGCTGTGGATATCGAACTGTAGGTCAATAAATCATTTCTCGTATTTTCAAAGCAGTCCTATAAAACATAATAGGCTATGGTTTTATTATATCCAGCATATAAAGATTATATTTGAATAAATAATGCCTGTTTGATGTAAATTTCGATATAGGTTATTTTCTGACGTGTTGCATGTACCTCATTTGTAGAAATAAATGAATAAATCACATACCTATATTGAAAATTTTTTCTTCAGAAAGATATGAAATATGCATATAGTATTCTTATCTTTTTCATAACGCATAACATGGACAAAATTCTTCTAAAAACTTTTTGACCTAAGCCAAAAGATTAACGAACTGTTGATTATTCTTTTTATGGAATGCAGGAAAGTGCAAAGACCAGAAAAGCATGTCCTAATCTTTCTTTGGAGAACAATAATCATGAACCCAGCAGTTTGCATGATGTAATTTATTCTTTCTAGTTTTATTAACGTGTGCACTTATTTGGTAATCTGAAATTTATGAAAATATATTGTTTTTGAACATTAGTTCATTCGTTCACATACCTCACCGAACTGATGTGAGATTTTTTTGAATTTTATTTTCAAGAATGATTGATAAACACACACTATTTGAAAAATCAAAATTCGAGTTCATTATTATTGCAATAGTTTATATTAATTTCCATAATTTTTCATCTTTTTGTTGAAAGCGTTTTTAATAACAAATGAAACATAATAAACATAACACATGAAGGTAATATATATAGATCTCCCATGAAACAAATATTTGCATGATCCATGTTTGAACTATTTATGCTCCTTTCAGAAAGGAGATGTGTTCCTTGTTTGAGGCGGACATAGGAGCATAGCTGCTACATAAGAGTTCTGTATTTGTACTCTTAGTGTGATATATCTGTTATAAAACAAGGAGCGCGGGATACATTTCTGCTTCATAACTGTTATGAGATATGGTCACCTGGGAGACCATTTTAAACGAAAAATTAAAGAGTCTACGTGTATTCTATTAGATCAAGATAATAATTTGGCAAATTGTTCGGTAGGAATAGATCATATTTGGATCAATTTACTAAAGAAGGAACTGTCATCCGGTAATTTCAAAATTAAATGAAACAACGTTTCTGTGCAGTCTCTGTTTCTGTGTGTTGACAATTAATGTCAGACAAAAAGCGACAATTCAGAAGATTTTCAAAAGTAGATTTTTTCGTCTGATGAAGGAGTATGATATAGACTCCGAAACGTTACAAAGAATTATAATTTCAACGTTATTTATTTTGAGTTCATTGTCAGGCAACAATTTTTTCTAGTTAATTTGCTCCTGACAAATTAGTGCAAGAATTTACGCAGGAGCAAATCGTTGATTTCATTTTTAATTGATTTTGTTTCAGAGATTGGGAGTGAAAACCCTAAAAAGTTTATGAAGAAATGATATTTGTTTTTCAATTTATAGTTCAGCAAGAACCACGGGAGTGTAGGGGTTTCTCTTGCCATAAAATTGTGTGAACGAAGATATAAAACCGATCATGAAATACTTGAAGGAGCTAGTGAACGGGACATGTATATATAGGAATGTGAACATATTGCAGAAATGAATCGATATATTGGGTTGAACAAGTTCAATTGCACATTTTTCACAATCAACTCAATAAACTATCAACAATCAACTGAACAAAATATACTCAAACATAACATCATTTTTAAATACAATACAACATACTCAAACATAACATATTCTATTCTTAAGCATAACATTATATTCTCAAACATGAAATAATTATTAATTAGATCATCAAAATCTTATTTATCGGAATTTGAAAAAGCCTCGATTTCATCATTGTTCCTACTTAAAATTGTATTCCTTCTAGACTGTGGATCTGTTCTTTTTTTATAAACTGGTTTTGAAAGATAAGCTTGACAATTTGGAAACATTTTTGGAACCGCGTTTTCTGTTAATTTTGGACATCTTAATGATATGAGTTTGAATGAACCATCCGGCTGTAAATGCTTATCATGTCTGATTATATCGGACTCTTCAGAATGTTTTTCACAAACCCCACTATGAACGGTGGGAACGAAATTTTTTCGAGGGATATATTTGAGCCATAAAAGCTTTCTTTCTTCATTTTTGGGGAAACCAAAGCAACTCACATAACCGTCTTTCCGGGTTAAGAAATAATTACTTTTACAAGAAGGTACACAACATTTCTTGACCATGATTGAAAATGGCTTCTTCACGGAAGTTCATAAGGCTATGTGCTTACGGTTAAAAAGGTAATCCAATACAAAATGCACTATAACACTACTTACACTCTTCACTATAATGTATCACAAAAAGAAAAAACTGAAAAGCCACAAGATTTCACACTACTTGTTTCAAAAACTTCACGCCGACGCGGTGATTCACCAACTAAACTTACGAATTATAAGAGTCATGCTTATCAAGGACATGATAGAGTCGGCCCTACTGCGACGTTGCATTTTAATCGTGAACCAGGCTCTCCTTAAAGACGGCTATGGGTCAACGGAGGATGCTATTTTGTCATTAACAGAAGAGATCATATCTTCATTTAACTACTCAGAACCAAGCCTATGTGTTTTCATGGATCTGTCGAAGGCGTTCGATAGTGTCATGACCTGTTGTTGGAGTCGCTTGAGGATGTTGGAATAAGGGGCACTTGCTTTAGCTTCTTCGAGAGCTATCTGAAGGGAAGAGGGCAAATTTTGAGAGTTGGAGATGCTTGCAGTGCCATGAGGGAGGTTGAGTATGGGGTCCCAACGGGTGTGAATGCAGCAACGGTTTCCAGCAACGGTTTTTTCATTTTCGCTTTTACTATACAGAATGTAAAAATACCCGTTGTTCGGGGTTTTTTGATAAAAATGGGTTATTTAGAACATTATAAACACAGTCTATAGGGTGAAATAATAAATTATGCATCGAAAACTACCCCCACCAACCCCCCGAAATTGGACTATCTTGATACACAGTTTTTCTATGGAAATGGGTTGTAACCAACATACTGAACACGATCTGTAGGGTGAAATAATTTGTGCATCAAAAACTACCCCTCCTCCAACCCTCTGAAGTTGAACTAACTTGATAAAAGTAAAAGTGTGAAAAAAAACCGTTGCTCGGGGTCTTTGATAGAAATGGGTTGTTGTCATTATACTGAACACGACCCATAGGGTGAAATAATTTGTACTTCAAAAACTACCCCCTCCAACCCTCTGAAGTTGAACTAACTTGTTACAGTAAAAACTGTGAGAAAAATAACCGTTGCTCGGGGTTTTTTGATGCAAATGGGTTGTGACCATTATACTAAACACGACCTATAGAATGAAATGATTTGTGCATCAAAAACTACCCCCCTCCAACCCTCTGATGTTGAACTAACTTGATAGAGTAACAAGTGTAAAAAAACACGCTGCCCGGAGTTTTTTGATGGAAACGGGTTGTTACTAACATACTGAACACGATTCATAGGGTTAAATAATTTGTGCATCAAAAACTACCCCTCCTCCAACCCTCTGATGTTGAACTACCTTGAGACAGTGAAAAGAGTGAAAACACAACCTTTGCGCGGTGTTTTTTGATGGGAATGGGTTGTTACCAACATACTAAACACAATCTATAGGGTGAAATAATTTGTGCATCAAAAAGTACCCCTCCTCCAAACCTCTGAAGTTGAACTAACTTAATACAGTATAAAGTGTAAAAAATATCCGTTGCTCGGTGTTTTTTTGATGGAAATTGGTTGTTACCAACGCACTGAACACGATCTATAGGGTGAAATAATTTGTGCATCAACTTCATAGGGTTGGAGGAGGGGTAGTTTTTGATGCACAAATTATTTCACCCTATAGATCGTGTTCAGTATAATGATAACAACCCATTTCCATCAAAAAACACCGAGCAAAGGTTGTTTTTTCACACTTTTTACTGTATCAAGATACTTCAACATCAGAGGGTTGGAGGGGGGTAGTTTTTGATGCACAAATTATTTCACCCTATAGATCGTGTTCAGTATGTTGGTAGCAACCCATTTTTATAAAAAAACTCTGAGCAACGGTTTTATTCCCACTTTTTACTGCACAAGATAGTTCAACATCAGATGGTTGGAGGAGGGGTAGTTTTTGATTCACAAATTATTTCATCCTATAGGTAGTGTTCAGTATAACGGTTACAACTCATTTCCATCAAAAAACCTCGAGCAACGGTTTTTTTTTTTCACACCTTTTACTGCATCAAGGTAGTTCAACATCAGAGGGTTGGAGGAGGGGTGGTTTTTGGATGCACAAATTATTTCACCCTATGGGTCGTGTTCAGTATAATGGCAACAACATATTACCATCAAAAAACCCCGAGTAACGTTTTTTTTTCACACTTTTTACTGAATCAAGTTAGTTTCAACTTCAGAGGTTTGGAGGAGGGTTAGTTTTTGATGCACAAAGGAGGAGGGTTAGTTTTTGATGCACAAATTATTTCACCCTATCAGTTCAGTATGTTAGTAACAACCCATTTTCATTAAAAAACCCCGAGCAACGGTTTCTTTTTCACACTTTTTACTGTATCAAGTTAGTTCAATTTCAGAGGGTTGAAGGAGGGGTAGTTTTTGATGCACAAATTATTTCACCCTATCAGTTCAGTATGTTAGTAACAAACCATTTTCATCAAAAAACCCCGGGCAGCGGTTTTTTTTTTCACTTGTTACTGCATCAAGATAGTTCAACATCAGAGGGTTGGAGGAGGGGTAGTTTTTGATGCACAAATTATTTCACCCTATGGGTCGTGTTCAGTATAATGGCAACAACCCATTTTCATCAAAAAACCCCGAGCAACGGTTTTTTTTACACTTGTTACTGCATCAAGATAGTTCAACATCAGAGGGCTGGAGGAGGGGTAGTTTTTGATGCACAAATTATTTCACTTTATGGGTCGTGTTCAAAAAAACCTCGAGCAACGGTTTTTTTTTCACACTTTTTACTGTATCAAGTTAGTTCAATTTCAGAGGGTTGGAGGAGGGGCAGTTTTTGATGCACAAATTATTTCACCCTACAGATCGTGTTCAGTATGTTGGTAACAACCCATTTCCATAGAAAAACTGTGTATCAAGATAGTTCGATTTCGGGGGGTTGGTGGGGGTAGTTTTTGATGCACAAATTATTTCACCCTATAGACTGTGTTTATAATGTTCTAAATAACCCATTTGTATAAAAAACCCCGAACAACGGGTATTTTTACATTCTGTATAGTAAAAGCGAATATGAAAAAATCGTTGCTGGAAACCGTTTCTGCCGTCACACCCGTGGGGTCCCACATTGTTCCTTTTTGGGACCAACACTCTTGAATATATATATTGAAGGCTTGTTCTCATTGGGGAGTGTAGGAAAGATCATCGCCTTTGCGGACGATACAGCATTTTTTATAGAGCCGAAAGCTGGAAAGTTGAGGAAGACTTGAAAACTATAGTCAAGTGGTTTGACAAAAAAATACTGAGTATAAACATAGAAAAAACTCTATATTTACCCTTCAGCTGTAATTCTGCTGGTGCACCACCGTTTGACGAGATCACCGTGAATACTGGAAAAAAAAACAACTCCATTCGTCCCAGGACGGAAGTCAATTATTTGGGCGTAATTATTAGAAGGTATTTGAGGTGGGACGTCCATATTCAGCATTTAGTTAAAAGGCTTAGTTCGGTTCTGTACAAATTAAGAGTGATCAGAAATTTTCTACCCCTTCCACACCTGAGAACCTTGTATCATGCTCTTGTTGTAAGCCATCTAAGATACTCGGTGACGACATGGGGGGCAGCATCGACATCGCATCTCCATCCTCTGGAGGTGATCCAAAGGAGGTTCCTCAAGATCATTTATAAAAAATCTTCCAGATATCCAACAGAGGCACTTCATTCCGAGGCACAGGTACTCAGTATTCGAGGGTTGTTTTACCTACAGTCCTGCGTTAGATACCACAAAGCATCGAACAGGGCTTCACTACCTACACACGAATATGATACACGGCAAAAATGTTTACAGGTTATACCTCTGATGAAGAAGACCATCACCCAGAAAAGTTATAGATATCTGGCACCAATGTTTTATAATGGAATACCAGAAGAGATTAAAAGCATACGCCCCTTGTATCGATTCAAGAAACACCTGAAAGAGTTTATACTGACCAGCCTGCACTTGATGCCAAACCCCCACCGAGTGTGGGAGTAAAGAGGTCCAATAATATTGTGCTATGCACTTGTTGTGAATGCATTTTAATTTTTTGTTGTAATTTTGTTCTAATTTTTGTACTCTCATGGGAATTCATTTCCCTATTGGTAACCACCCTTCAAGTTAAAACTCTTTGTATATATAATTAATGTAAAAATAAAGGGTATATTTATTATTATTATTATTATTATTGTCTAGTTACAAAAAATTGCATCCGCTGGCTTATAGCTGATTTGGAATTCGCAATGATGAAAAACTATGATACATCGAAAATTTTGACACAATATAGTTATCTTTAGCCTCATCCATTTCTCTCAACAAAAACTTGAGAATAGATCCAATTTCCGACACCCCATAACTGAACAGGGGAGCATATTCGATCTCACAACAATATGATCAATTTTTCGGACGGACTAACTCCCTTCCTTTTTGTCACATTTTCAGTAAACATCCTGTAGACCTGTTAGATTAGATCAACAAGTGACAGACCGCTCGTCCTGAAAAATGTGGTCCTCACCCAATCGTCGTTCCTTGTAATCGTGTGTGTCCATAAAAGCGGCTACACATTGCCCAACTCGGTCGGGACGACCAGATTGGGCGTTGCGTACAGACGGCACGACCGCCGTCCAACTTGGTCAGTTGAATTTCACGATCGCTAGAGTATACATCGTTCGGATCAATGGTGACGGAAATTTTTGAAGCAGCGAATACCTCTCCAGTCGACATCTGAATACAGAATGAGTTCGTTTCCACCCGACAGCGCTCTACACGATCCAACTTGGTCGGTCGGTCGTGCGGTTGGATGGCTAGGCCGTACCACAAGACCCGACAAATCCTCTGTCGGCGGTCATAGCTACACACGGACCGATTTCACATCCAACCCAACCAAGTCGGTTTGTCGGCCGGACCGAGTTGGGCAGTGCGTAGCCGCTATAATAGTTGGGGAGCCGACGATGCAAAATCGGGATTTACTCGAGATTTGAAGATTATATGGTAGAAAGAAAAAAAAAGTTCTATGATGTATGCACTTTCAGAGGTGGGAAAAACGTCTACAGGCTTGCAAATATGTAAAAAAATATCGTCAGATATACATCTCGAGCTTGTCAGATCAAGATATTGTATATACCCTATGTGTCACTGATAATAAATTCATGTTAAACTGACAGTTTGTGTGGTGGGAGTATCCGTTGAAAATGGTAAAAAAAAATGTTTTCGACCGTGTCAGATTTTTAGAGGATATGTTAATTGGATCCAAAGGAAGCTACTTTTCAAGAAACTGACAATTCGGACGTGCCGCAAGGTCACAGCGGTCTATTGAGAATAGACGTTACTTGTACACACTCTAGCTTAGAAAATGTTATGCTCTACAACTTCTATAATGAATGCGAAAACAATTTGAAGCCCAAAAGAGATAATTAAAAAACTGATTTTTTTGACCTTTATGGCCAATTTTTATTGTTTCGGCTTTTTTATTCATTTATTTATTTTATTTATTTATCAATTTAGGATACAAACAAGATGAATCCCACAACAGTACCCACAAATGCATCACATGAAACCTTAAGTAAACAAAACGGTGTTCAGAATACAAGTCCAAAAAAAAAACAAAAACAACATAACTCTCAGTATAAACAGTTAAACGGTTTTAAAGATACCCTTATTGTAACTCAGTTTAATAATATTTCGTAATGTTCTTCTAAATCTGAACAAACTCATTGCAAACACATCAAAGCTTCCACAGTACGTATTAAACTCAATACACATTCTAAAAAGGTGAATTTCTACCGAGATTTGTACTATAAGGTGGTATTGCAAGGAGCTGCCTATTTCTAGTATTTCTTGGAGGGACATGATATGAGACCATTGATATCAATTCAGAGGAATCATAGAAACCATTCAATATTTTGAAAAGAAAAATTAAATCATTATTAAGTCTATTTATTTCCAATAATCGTATATTATATTTAATTCGGAGCTCCCCCATTCCCTGGTTCACGTAAACTTTTGTGATTTTATAATTTAGAAATCTGATAAATTTATTTCGAAGTCTCTCGAGCCTGATTTTATGTATATAATTATATTTTTTACGATGAAAATTCCGTTTTTAAAAACACAAACTTTATTTTGGAAATTTACAACGATGACTAGAGACTACTCTATGTAATGAGACAAGCAAAGTAACTGATTGACTTCTGAATTAATTCTCCTCTTGCATCCTGAATGAATTGATATTTATAACATTGGGTTATCTTAAAAGAGATAAGGATGCAGCTGCACTATTGCGTAATATTAATATTGTATGGCTATATGTAGATTCAAATAGGAAACAAACAAAAGTCTAATTTAAGTTAATAGGGGTTAGGATTATGTAATTCCTCCCCACCTTGGATAAAGGTATCTCCCAAAGGAGTAGCTTTACAATTAAAATGATTATTAAAATATTTAAAGGCTAAAAATGCAATTATTGCTAAAATTATCAATATTAAAATTATTAAAAATGTATGATTATTATTTTGGAAGTTCCATCCTTCCAACTCTTCTAAATGGATATCTGGGATTTCTTCATCCTCTGTAGCATCATCTTCTCTCTTGGAGTATTTGTGTTTAGGTACCATCTTGGGTAAAACGATGAATTTTTCTTCACTAATAACTGCAGTTGGGGAAATTTCTTTTTGACCATTACTGACGACACAACTTGTGCGTATAATAGCGATTGATGGAACAAAATGCCATTTTGTTTGATGAGGGCAATCTTCTTTAATTTTTGTATTTTCCACGGAGAGGATATTTCCATCTTCTAATAACTTGAGGTTTGACGTAGGAACCATTTTTCGTCTTGTACAATTTTCGAAGTGGGTTTTCAAAATATTTTCCATACATATTGGAGGCTTGGATAATGAGACTTGATCGCAGAGGAAATCATCTTCGACTGGATGACATTCACTTGTTGACCATTTTAATGTCTCCTCTTGTGAGAGCAAATAAGGATAGGTAAAGGGAAGGGTAAGATTGTTTTGAGGCAAATAGTAAAATTTATGTAAATCAAAACTATCTTCATAAATTGTTGTAATTGATATCAGAAAAAGTAAGATCTTGTCTTTGAAAATAACTTTTGTATGACACAATTGATAGTAATCTTTTATGTGATGCATTGGAATAATAGTGACATTTTTGACTAATTCTACGAATTTTGTATACGGTGTAGAATAGATTCATGTAAGAGATGTAATCTGGCAAAACTAACTGCTGTTTGAATTTCATCTAATGTATTCTTTATGTCTTTGATTTCAAATGTCATGAGATGCATTTGTTTAACATCCCTCAATGCTGGCACAATTTGCAGTAATTTAAGATTATCATTCAATTTTCTAAATTTCTCATTATATTTATCCTTAAGGTCATTTACAATAGTCGCGATCTGTTTTTGATTCTTCATGAGTGTCTTGTCATTTTTCTCTATTCTATTGAAATAAGTTCTATAAAGTTCTTCATCATCAGAATCTAATGTTCCAAATAGTATTTTTGAAATCTTGCCACCAATGTTAATTAATCCTCTTTTAATTCTAGTTTTTTCATTTAGAAGTTCCCCGAACGTATTAGTATTAATTTCATTAGAATGTTATAAATACTCGTAATTAGCTATTGCTGCAAAACCCAACTGTTGATGCTTCAGTGCTTCAATTTCTACTTGATATTTAAAAATTATATCTTGTATCTTTTTTAAATCAATATGATAGATTAATTGCAAATTCTTTCTTTGTACGTAAGCCTTACCTAGCAAAATAGGCAAAATATTATTTTCTATTGGAATTATTTCAAAGGGATTGATCAAAATTATCATTTCGCATAATATAAGAAGGAAGCTCGTTTTCAGGAGCATTATGTCTGAAACAAAATAAACTATTTTTTCTTTCGTTGTTTAAGAATTCTTTTATGATAAATATGCTTATTCTTTTTATCTTGAATACGATGTGAATCAATTTCTCGAGCATCTATCTTTTTAAATACCGGATCTAGTTTTCTGGTGATAGGATTTTTAATATAAGTGGGATTATCATTTAATGGATGGTCTTCTTCGGCGGACCTTTTTGATTTATGTTTTCCAAACGATTAATACTTTTATGCTTTATTTTTTTCTAACTCTTTCGAAATATCATTGAGATTTTCCACATAATTTTCAACATAATCTTGTATTTGTTCATTATGAGTTTTTTCAATGGGTAATGAATAATTTAAATCGGCTTTGATTATTTGCATTGGAGTCATTTCTAGACTCGAATGATTGGAATTGTTATAACTTAATAAAGCAAGAGCTAATTTATTTTGAAAAGTAGAATTTTTATCATCTATAGTACGTAATTGCTCAATTATTGTTGAATGAAATCTCTCCACAATTGCATTAGAATTTGGATTGTAATTTGTGATATAATGAATTTCGATTCTATGTACTTTACAAAAATCTTGAACGACACTATTTTTGAATTCTAATCCGTTGACACACGTGATTTTAGAGGGTACACCATAGTGACTAAAATACATTATTAATTTGTCAATTACTTCCGTTCCTGTTTTCTGAATTAGAGGATAACATTGTCCTAATCTTGAAAATGAATCTATTATACTCAAACAATAGGTTTGACCAAATCTTATGGTATCACAATAAACATGTGTAAAGGGTTTCGATCCTATAGGGTTAGGTTTGAATTGAAGTTATTATTATTATTATTAACCATACAATTAGAGTTGAGGTAAATACCTATAAACTCAAATAAGCTTACATATAAAAAATTCAACGTACACTTCCCCAAAATAAAGATAAACTAGTGAATGAATATAAAAAAAATATATATCGAATCATTTCAAATGTGAGTAACACACACAGGACACAAAAATTCGGCACCAACACAGCGAACATTTCTTCACCATTAAAGTTGTCTCAGTCTGTCTAGTCCATTTTTGAAGCTATTGGTGGTAGAGCTATTGACCACGGAACTTGGAAGTCTATTCCAGGATGAGAACACTCTGTTGGGTAGGAACATCTGCCTTGGAATGGTCCGGAAATTCTCCTTCCTCAATTTAAAATCGTGACCTCGAAGATTATTGATGTTTTTACAGAATATGGCTTCCACCTGAGGACCAAAATTTCCATGCATGCACTTGTATGTGAATATCAGGTCACCTCTAGTGCGTCTATCCGCAAATGTTGTCATGTTGTTCAGACGAAGGCGGGTCTCATAATCAGGTCGGACGATTCCATATGGAATTCTGGTATTCCATCTCTGGATGGACTCGAGAGAATTTATCTCTCCAACAAGGGCAGTCCACCATACTGGACCAGCGTATTCCATGATAGGGCGTATGTAAGACTGATATATCAGTTTACAAACTGATCTGTCAGAGCCTCGAAAGGATCTCTGAACCAAGTAGGTAAGTTGACGGGCCTTAGCTGTAATTGAAGCAACATGGGTGGACCAGCTCAGATCGCTAGTTATGGTCAAGCCCAAATCACATTGACTAGTGACAGGAGAGATACAATAATCGTCAATTACATAGGACAGTCGCGGATTATTTCTGCCCATATGCAGCACATGACATTTGTCTAGGTTTAGTGGAAGCAACCATTCCCGACACCAAGCGGACAGTTTGTCAAGATCCCGCTGGAGAGTTGTAGGGTTGAGAAGGGGAAAATTATAAATCTTGGTATCGTCCGCATACATAGAACATGTCGACAAAAAACAACCAGGGAGATCAGAAGTATATAGGAGGAACAGAATGGGACCGAGAACCGATCCCTGAGGGACACCACTCAGAACATGCCACTCAGAAGATGAGTAAACATCACCAACCCTTACTCTAAAAGTTCTATTGGTCAAAAACGCACGAATCCACTCAAGAAGACCTCCTCTCAGCCCCAGATGGTCCAGCTTATGAAGTAGACGTTTATGTGGGACACGGTCAAATGCTCTAGAAAAATCTAGATAGATCACATCAACTGGAACGTTCTCATCCCATGCCCTAGTCCAATCATTGAGACAACAGATAAGGTTAGTGAGGGCTGAACGGTGCGGTAAGAATCCGTGTTGTTGGTTGGGAAAAATCTTCTGAGCTGAGCAGAAATCAATCACCTGGTCACAAACTATTCTCTCCAAGACCCTAGACAAGACCGACAGAAGACTTATAGGTCTATAATTCCGTGGAGACAGCTTATCACCCTTCTTGTAAATGGGGGTTACAGAGGCGGATAACCAATCGGAGGGTAAAGTGCAGCTGGAGAGAGATTTCCTAAATATAAGAAAGACCGGAAACGCCAAGACTTTAGAACAATTCCTCAGCAAACGCGGCGAAAAACCGTCTCGGCCAGGGGAACTATCCACCTTCACCCCAGAAAGATATTCCATCACCAAGTGCTCAGACAGACTAACAGTATCCATATAATTACTCGCTCGAGCAGATGTAAGAGTAGGTAAGCTCCCTGAAGGCTCAGGGGTGAACACTTCAGCAAATGTATCGGCCAGAACGTCAGCTGTTTCACGTGGACTGCTGCAGACGTCACCAGACGGCTTCCTCACAATCGGAAAACTGACCTTTGAGTTCATAGTGGTTCTCAAGTACTTAAAAAACTGCTTTCTGTTAGATTTGGTCGCTAACTTTCTCTCAAAATTAGTTTTGGCGGAATGAATAGTAGAAGAAACAAAATTTGAGAAATCCCTGTGGATCCTGTAGTCAGTATCTTTTCGACTGCGTAAATATCTCTGCCAAAGGGACCTTTTGCGTCTCAGAAGTTTCATAATTTGATCGTTTATCCATGGTTTTGTCGGAATGTAAGTAGATGTGACCTCCCTGGTACCAGCAGATATGGCTTTGTTCAACTCAGCCTCGAATAACTTCCACATCTCATCAATCGTCAGATCAGGCGATAAAAGAGAGCTCCAGTCAACTGATGAGAGAGTTTCCGATATGCGTTCGTAGTCGACAATCTTCCTGACTCTTTCTTGCGGAGACTGTAATGAAGCAGGTAGTTGTAACTGGAGTTCGGTAAGTAAAACGTCATGATCCGACCTGCCAAAAGGTGGGAAATGTTCAACATCAGATATCAAGTTTCTGTCAGACACAAAAAACAGGTCAAGCAACGAAGAAGTCTGGCCATGTCTGTGTCTAGTAGGCTCATTCACCACCTGTTGGAGACCCGTGGATGTAACAAGTTCAGCGTAGGGATAAGAGGGGGACCTCACTGACGGAAGATTTATAAGCGGCCAATTTAAGTCTGGACAGTTGAAGTCTCCTGCAATGAAGACATCAGAAGATGATTCAGATATCTCCCTGAGATACCGAACCACATCGACATCATCAGAACAAGAGCGAGGTCTATAAATGCACCCAACCACAATCGAAAATTGGGAATTAGATATTGTTATGAAAATGTTATCGATATTTGGCCAATCTTGGTGAGATACGTCAATCTTGAACTCGTGAAACAGACTATCGTGCACATACGCACAAACACCACGATAACCCACTGCAGCTCCACTATCATGACGGAACAATGAGTAGTTCGATATAGAATAAGTAGAGTCTGGAACAGAAGGATGCAGCCAGCTTTCAGTAATCAAAACTAAGTATGGCTTATGTGCCTCAACAAAGGAAAGAAGTTCTAAAAATTTAGATCCAAGGGACATTATGTTTGTATACATTAAAGGCCAGACATTTAAGGTTTGATGTTTTTTGAGACCTCTTTAGCGGGTACGGTGTTCACTACTTTTGGACTTCCGCTGACATACTTGATGGTCAAATCTGTTTCGCCCGACGCTTGTCTCCTCGCCAGTTCCTCTCGCGCCATCCTCAACTCATCCGCCTGTTTCCTCGTTTTATCATCAATAATTTTTATACCTCGATATTCCCGATGTCCAAGAAGCAGAGATTTGTTCCTGAGCAGAGACTTGGCGACAACAGAGCTGGAGAAGGAAACCTTAACCCAACGTGGACGAGCGTTATCCTTACCAGGTAGGCGAGTGATACCCGTTATGAAATTGCTGGATGATGGACGGACATGATCAACAACGGCATTTACCAAACTAGCATCTGAACCTACGTCAGGACTCTCGGGGACATTGGTCAAAATAATATTCTGCGATTTCTCCACCCTGTCAAGAACCTCAGACATATCAACACCCAGCTCAGAAAGTTTGACACCTTGCAGATCGGCTACCTTACCAGCCACGGACGCTATCTCTACAGACATGGATGATTGGCCACGTTCAAGAGCTGAAATATCACCCTTACACGTAGCAATACTCAATTGATGTTCAGCTAGAATTTCTGAATGTTCTTGGATCTTGGCAGAACAACACGCCACCTGAGAAATCAGGTCATCCTGTCTTCTCTCAATCCGCTCCATGGTAGCTGTTATCCCACGAATATGTTCCATAAGGAGCTCAAAGTGTTTCAACGTTGTATAGGAGTTCTTTCGTATTTACTCTTTTGACATATTTCGCATGAGTTAATATAATTTCGTACATCTTCATTCATATTAGGCCAATAATATTTTCGTCTTAAACTAATTAATTTTTCGCTTACACCACGATGTCTAGTTTTAGTTTCATGATATTGTTGGATTCGTAAAATTTGTTCTTCTTTATCTTCAACATCTTCAACAAATATTTTAGAAATTTTAAATTTAATAGTTTTATAATCAAATTTATCTTGTAGGATTCTAATAAGGGATTCTTCTAACTCTTCGGATTGAAAATATATCGTGTAAGGTTTTTCAGGACGAACATATTCTTTAATGAATTTAAATAAATCATTATCAATTGAATTTATCAAAACACGAAATCTTATTTTATCTCCAAATAACTTCGTTTTGGTAACGTTATAATTATATGCTATTTTAAATATTATTTGCAAAGGATATGCATTTAAACATCGTTCCGTATATGGTAACTCTAAAATTGGATTTTCTACGTTACTATGGACAGTAAAATCATCATTTTCATTATTATTATCTTGATTCAAATTATTTTCAATATTATCTTCATTATTATCATCATTATTATAATTTTCATTCAAGTGAGTTCGTTCATTATCATAATTTTCATTATTAATATTCTGATTCGGATTATTAGTATTTTTATCATGAGCATTCAAGAGCTCTAAACATTCATCTAATTCCTCTTCTTAAAATCAATATTTTTATTATTTACTTCCTTTTTCTTTTTACTTCGAATATTATATATCATTATGTTTATATTTGAATGCATAAAAATGAATTGTATCATTTTGAGAATTATAGACCATTCCAATTGGTCTAGACCGCACGCAATTCGTGGTAACGCTAAAGATTTCTCATTATTATTTTCACATAATTTCCGTAAATCTATTAACGCTTTAAAAACTGTTTCATACTTCGGTTTTTCATAATAAAATTCTTTCGTAATTAAATAGTAAATATTTCTATTATCTCGGTTAATAAAAGCGACTTCTCCTGTTGACTTATTTTGCGATTTTAATTCATTGATTCCTTCATATTTTTGTTTAAACGTTGAAGCAATACCTTTATTCATGTGAAAATCTTTTGATACACAATGGGCTAACGCGTATTTCTTAGGGGCTTTAAATAAATTACCTTCTTTTTCTTGAACATTAAAATTTTCTTCAATTTCTTTCTTATCGTAAAGTTTCAAAAATTCTTCGTAATTCAAATGATCAGTTGAATTCAAAACAATTCTACTAAGGGCATCGGCATTATTATTTGAACCTTTTTTATATTTAATTTCATAATCATATTCTTCTAATTTAATACGCCATCGCATTAAGCGTGAATTTGGTTCCTTTAAAGAGAATAACCATGTCAAAGGTTTATGATCCGTGTATATCGTAAATTTTCTTCCGTATAGATAGGGTCTAAAATGCTTACATGACCAAACTATTGCGAGGAGTTCTTTTTCAATTGTACTATATCTCGTTTCTGCAGGGTTCAATGTTCTACTTGCATAAGCTATTGGTAGGTCATTCGGAGGATTACCTTGAGATAAAATACTTCCAATTGCAAAACCTAATGCGTCGGTACTAAGCACAAAGGGCTCATTGAAATTCGGATATCGCAATATAGGGTGATTCAATAAATTTCTTTTACAAACTTCAAAGGCTTCAATATATTTCGGATCTATAATATTAATTTTTGCGTCTTTCTTTAAACATGCCTTAATGGTTTCGTAATTTTCGCGAAATTAGGAATGAATTTTCTATAATAACCAACTAAACCAAGAAATGACTTAATTTCTTTTTGTGTTTTAGGAATAGGGAAATGCTTAACCGCTTTTAATTTATTTGGATTGGGTTTAATTCCTTCAGGGGTAATAATATGTCCTAAAAATTCAATTTCATTTTTGAAAAAATGACATTTGTCTAATTGTATTTTCAAATTATCTTTCTTTAAAGCTTCAAGAATAGTATGAATGTCAGCTAAGTGTTGTTCGGGTGTATCAGAAAATATAATAACATCATCCATGTAAATATAGCATATTTTTCCAATATATTTATTTTTTCAAAACGTCATTCATTAATCGCTGAAAAGATGCCGGAGCATTTTTTAAACCGAAAGGCATTCTTAGAAATTCATAGTGACCATCTTCAACAGTAAAAGCTGTTTTTTCAATTGAATCTTCATCAACTTCTATTTGATGAAATCCGGACGCTAAATCAAGCACGGTAAAATATTTTTTATTTCCTAATTTGTCCAATATGCTTTCAATTTGAGGTAGAGGATAATTATCATCAATTGTTTTATCGTTTAATTTTCTATAATCAATTGCCATACGCCATTTTGTTTTACCTGATAAATCTTGTTTCTTTGGAACAATAACAACTGGAAAAGACCATGGGGAAATACTCGGTCGAATAATCTTTTTATCTAACATGTCTTTAATTTGACTTTTCACTTCTTCGCGATGAATTTCAGGTTATCTATAAATTTTACAATGGACTGGAACATCATCAGTCGTACGAATTTTATGTTTTACTCTGTTTGAAAAATTAAGGGGTTGACCTGGGAGTTGAAGTACTTCTTCATTTGTTTGAAGTATTTTCATTAATTGACTATTTAATTTCGGTTCTAAATGACTTAAATCAATTGGAATCTCCGTTTGATTTTGACAAACTTGTTGGTAGTAAAAAGGTATTCGACAATTATCATTAAAAATAATTTGATTTTTGAAATCTAAGTTAGGGCCGTATTTATTCAAGAAATCTGCACCAATTAAACCATCATAATTTTTATGAAATTTATACAAAATAAAAGGATGAAAATCATCTGTTCTAAATTCTGAAAATAATGGTAGTAAAACTTTTTCATCAGAAGTTTGCTTTCTAAAACAAGCAGTTAATGTAGTCGATTCTTTGAAAATATTTTTAGGGAAATTATTGTACGCAAATTTTGGATCTATTAAACAAACTGAACATCCGCTATCAATTAATAATTTACAGTTTGGATTTGAAAATTCAATATAAGGTAATTGATTAGAGTGATCTAATGAATTATTTAGGTCAATGGCTCTTCTTGGGGCGTTTCGTGAAAATTTTCATTACTAGGATAACGACCAGGATCTTTAGAAGTAGATTGTACAGGGTGGGCAAATTTCGATGTTTTAGCACTACAGCTTTTAAACCAGACGAGATAGACAAAATCTGATACCCCATTTTCGGTCTCTTTTTCTGAGAAACTAACAAGAGTAGTAGTCATTTTTGGCCACCTTCTTTTGTTTTCGAGTTATAAGCGAAAATTGGAAAAATGGCGATTTCGAAATAAATTTATATCTCCGCTGATACTAATGATAGAGCTCTGAAATTGAAACATTATACAGGCACTTTTTTAAGTAGAATCCAGTGGCGTGCTTGCCTTTTTAGCAGGATATTTAATTACGAAGCTATGATTCAAAGTAATGTTTTTTTAAATGGGAACACCAGATTTCGGTGCAATTTTTTGAAAGCTTAATTTTTACTGATTTCAAAAATATATAACATCATATGGTTTGTATTAATATAAATAATAAAAAATGGTCAAAAACCTATTTTCTCAATGTTTCTATGGTTTCAACTTTTGATGAGAATAGAAAAATGAAGCATCTTATGATTACCACAGTCTCCTTCTATTAGTCCTTTCATTTCTATGCTTCTTACTCAATTTCTCCAAGATTCAAATTTTGTGAAAATTGGTAAAAAAGACAGAAAGAATGACATTGCCGGAAGGAGATTGCTCTTGTTATAGGAAGCTCTATTTTTCTGTGCCCGTCAAGAGTTGAAACCATAGAAATATTGAGATAAAAGGGTTTTTGACCATTTTCTATTGTTTATATTGATACAAACCATATGATGTTATATATTTTTGAAATCAGTAAAAATTAAGCTTTCAAAAAATTGCACCGAAATCTGGTGTTCCCATTTAAAAAAACATAACTTTGGGTCATAGCTTCGTAATTGAAAATCCTGCTAAAAAGGCAAGCACGCCACTGGATTCTACTCAAAAAAGTGCCTGTATAATGTTTCAATTTCGGAGCTCTATCGTCAATATTAGCGGAGATATAAATTTATTTCGAAATCGCCACTTTTCCAATTTTCGCTTATAACTCAAAAACAAAAGAAGGTGGCCAGAAATGACTACCACTCTTGTTAGTTTCTCAGAAAGAGAGACCGAGAATGGGGTATCAGATTTTGTCTATCTCACTAAAAGCTGTAGTGCTAAAACATCGAAATTTGCCCACCCTGTACATGCGTTAATTCTTCAAACGTAAAATTAGGTTTTGGATTCTCATTTACGAATCTTCTTTGAGGATTTATATCATACTAGCTGACCCGGCAAACGTTGTTTTGCCATATAAATAATTTCCATGTTGTATCATAAAAAAATAGAAATTAAAAATTTTGTCTAAAAAATAAAAAAAAAATTTAGGGGTGGACTACCCCTAACATTTAGGGGGATGAAAAATAGATGTCGGCCGATTCTCATAGATAGCTGACCCGGCAAACGTTGTTTTGCCATATAAATAATTTCCTAATGATTAAATTACTAAAATGGCTATTAAAAAATAAGGGTTGATCGTAGAAGGTTGAAAATTGAGGATTGTATGTATTTTTGTATGTTGTATCATGAAAAAATAGAAATTGAAAATTTCGTCTAAAAAATACAAAAAAAAATTTAGGGGTGGACTACCCCTAACATTTAGGGGGATAAAAATAGATGTTGGCCGATTCTCATAGATAGCTGACCCGGCAAACGTTGTTTTGCCATATAAATAATTTCCTAATGATTAAATTACTAAAATGGCTATTAAAAAATAAGGGTTGATCGTTGAAGGGTGAAAATTGAGGATTGTATGTATTTTTGTATGTTGTATCATAAAAAAATAGAAATTAAAAATTTTGTCTAAAAAATACAAAAAAAAATTTAGGGGTGGACTACCCCTAACATTTAGGGGGATGAAAAATAGATGTTGGCCGATTCTCATAGATACCGGATAAGCACAAAAAATTTCATCAAAATCGGTCAAGCCGTTTCGGAGGAGTATGGTAACGAAAACTATGACACGAGAATTTTATATATTAGATTGTGAAGAATAATTTGGACGTTTTTGAGGATAATTTCTACTTTGAATAGACATTCTTTCTGGAGGACTATTATTTCGATAGTTAGGATTTGGTTTAAAAACATTTTGATTATCATTCTTATTATATCGATTTCCAAATACTTGCTGATTTGTCGGATAATTATATTTCACTGGACGTTGATTGAAGTGTATCGGTTGCGAAGGAAATTGCGCATTTCTTTGATTATTTTGATTAAAATTATTAAAATTATTAGCAGGACGATTGTAATTATTTGCTGGGCGATTGTAATTATTTGCTGGTCGATTAAAATGTGTAAAATTCATTTTTTGATTATTTTGGTTAAAATTATTAGAAAAGTTATTCTTATGAATCTGTTGAGGCTTATTCCGTCTGCTTCTATCGAGTAATTCGTACTGTTCTAAATTAGAAATATAATCTTTCACAGCATTAACAGTATCATCAAAGCTATAGTCATTATGCATAATTAAATGCGTTCTTAATTCGGAGGGTGAATTTGAAATTAACACTGTTTTGCAAATTTTTAGAATATTCGTTTTATACAGTAATTTTTCTGGATCAGTCATTGGATCTGCATCAATTCGATAATTAATTCGTATTTTTAAAGCAATTATACGTTCTATAAAATTCAATAAATCTTTATGTGGCTTTTTATTTAAAAATTGTAACTGGTGGATTAATACGTCTAGGTTGATAAGATCTCCAAATTTAGTATAGAGAAATTGTTTGAGAAGTTCCCAATTATTAGGAATATCGGAAGTTAATACTTCAGCACGAGCTCTATCAATTAATTTCGATTTTACAACAGCAAAGCAATAATTTTCAACAATTTGGTTCTCATTAGCGAACATCATTAAATAATCTTCAGCATTTTGAATAAACGAATGCAACTCATTTTCTATACCTGAAAATTGAGGTAGTAGCATGCCAAAATTTTCTGCAATAGACAAATCTATTCTTTCCGTAGCCATTTTAAATTTATTTACTTTTTTATTCTTTTTGAAGGAAAAATGCTTAATTGAAGTAATCTTGAGATTTCGTTATTTTAAATAATTATTCAATATTAAAAATTCACGTTATAATCGGTTTTTGAAAGAAACCTAGAAAAAACTCTTTGAAATCGGTTTTAATGAAGAAAAACCTAGGAAAAACTTTGATAATCGGTTTTTAGAAGAAACCTAGAAAAAACTTCGTTACCGGTTTTACGCTCAAAACTGGGAAAAAGAATGATAACTTTGGGCCAGGTTATTAGACTGGGGGAAAAAATTCAGGACTTGCTCACCACGTTGTATTCCTTAAAGTTGTCTTTCGAAGTCGTCGAAGGGCGCTACTCAATCAATCGGACTCCTACGGGGTTTCACCTTGTTCTTTGGTTGTGCTGGACAGTTGAAACTGACAATTCGTGGACGCTCTGGATTCTCGGCTTTCAGGCACAATTCCAGGTTTTCTGCTTTTCACACAAATCGGCACAATCCCAGACCTCGTCGCCAATTATATTTTTTACGATGAAAATTCCGTTTTTAAAAACACAAACTTTATTTTGGAAATTTACAACGATGACTAGAGACTACTCTATGTAATGAGACAAGCAAAGTAACTGATTGACTTCTGAATTAATTCTCCTCTTGCATCCTGAATGAATTGATATTTATAACATTGGGTTATCTTAAAAGAGATAAGGATGCAGCTGCACTATTGCGTAATATTAATATTGTATGGCTATATGTAGATTCAAATAGGAAACAAATAAAAGTCTAATTTAAGTTAATAGGGGTTAGGATTATGTAATTATATTATATTGTGGGCTCCAAATAACACTGGCAAAGTTCAGCCTACTATAAATAAGTGATTAAAAAATCGATTTTATGGCCGACTCATCATTAAAATTTTTACATGTCCTGCAGAGAAAACCGAGTAATTTGCTACAGGAATCAATTAAATAATCTATATGTAGATTAGTAGATTGAAAGACATCTTTGAGTCAAATATCACGCCTAAGTCTCTCACTCTAGTCTCACGGTTAAGTATAAAGTCGTTCAAATGATAATCGAAGTGCAAAGGTTCAGTGCTTTGAGAGAATGAAATACACATACACTTTCTAATATTGAGCTCCAACATATTGGTCCGACAATAGTCAGTGAATTCATCGAGATCTTGTTGAATTCTTATGCAGTCAAGGATTGTCGCAACCTTCATAAATACCTTCAAATCGTCCGCATACAGAAGAATATGACAAAATTTAAAGCAGGATTTCAAATCGTTTATGAAAAGAATAAACAATAATGGGCCAAGATTAGAGCCCTGGGGAACTCCAGATGTTACCACGAATGGCGCGGATTTATAACCGCTAACCGTAACCAACTGAGACCTGTTATATAGATATGAAGAAAACCATCTCAGAAGATCCCCATGAATACCGATCCTGTCAAGTTTAGTCATCAAAAGGTTATGATCAATTCTGTCAAACGCTTTGGTGAAATCCGTGTATATCGAATCAACCTGGGTTCGTTCGTCCAATGCCGAAGCAACATACTGTGAGTATACGACCAGATTCGTTTCGATTGAGCGTTTTGAGAAAAAGCCATGCTGACAATCAATAATTGAGGCTTTCAAAACACCGAACAATGCATCGTGAACCATACCCTCAAAAACCTTGCAAAAAATTGACAACTTACTAATACCGCGATAGTTATCGACTAAACTTCTACTGCCAGAGTTCTTATAAATTGGAACCAACAATCCAAACTTCCAGATGTCCGGAAAAGTGCCGGACTCATCGGAATTATTGAATAAAATTGAACTAGTTTTTAACGAAACTAGAAGGATATCCGTCAAATCCCGCACCCTTATGTACATTTATAGAATTAATCTTCTCCAGTACATTACCTGCTGTAAAAGAAATACAGTCCAATACAATGTTGTTGGTATATTGCTCAGATATGTGACGGACCTGCTGATAGGGTTTGAATACACTTCTGAAGTAGGAAGCAAATAGACTACAAATACCCTCACCAGTATCAGCAGATTCATCAGTAGAATACATTTTATTTGGTATACTTCCATCTTTTCTGTTATCTCTTATATAATTCCAAAATTTTTTCGGACAATCTCTTAGTCCAATTTAAATATGTTCAATATAATTTTTAAAATCTTCAAAAATACTGATCTTACTTAATTTTCTAAATTCCCTGAATTTCTCGAAGTAATAGGGTAGTTGAAATTTCTTCCATTTTTTATGCGATAAATTTTTTTGTTTTATATATTTAATAGTTGACTTGGAGAAATACTTAGGAAACCTTTTGTTTTTTATTGTAATTTTTGGTACAAATAAATCAGAACCTTCGGCAAGAACATCGTAAAATATTGAGACAGCCTCATTGACAGGTTTGTTCATCAATATGGAATCCCAGTCATAGTTTGAAAAAAAATTTTTAGTTCAACGTAATTTGCCTTCTTGAAATTGCGAAATATGGAGAACTCATCACGAAGTGCAACATTACCGGGAAATCGCATATAAAATTAAATTGGTGGATGATAGGAGTCGGAAGTTACCAAAGCAATGTCGCATTCATTTAAACCCGTAATTTCAACTTTCGTAGAAAACACCAAATCGAGAATTCTGTCGTCCTTGTTCTTTATGAAGTTATGTTGAGAGAACTCAGCAAATGCCAAAAGATCTATCAAAGGTGAGTTTGTGTTATCGACATTTGTTGGAATGAAAAATTAACCACACTCACTGGAAGTCCACTCAATGTGCGGAAAATTGAAGTCACCGTATATAAGCATTGCTTCACCTGACAGATGATCAAAATTGCTCTGCAGTTTAGTGGTGAAGCACATTCTGGCCGAGTTGTCCCCTGGTGGTAGATAGACACAGCAGATGTGTATTTTCCAACCATGATGATGGTCGAATATGGTGACCCACAAATCCTCAGCATCACTTTGAAGATGTGGCTGATGAGTAACCGAAATGCTATTCCGCACTGAAACTGTCACATTATATTTTTTTCGTTATTCTTGAATCATTAGCTTCAAATCAAGAAAAACAGCCACTGCGCTCGAGAATGTACATGCGACATTTTTTTCCAACTTTTGCTTCTTCCCACAAATTTGAATTGCCAGATTAAGAGAATAAATACTTTTCAACATGTAGTAAATCTATCTATATCTTAATCTGACACGCTCGAGTATGTACAATGATTGTTTTTTTGTACTATTCTGACAGGCTGCCCTAGACAATTCCTCCTATATGAAGGTCTAATTTTTAGTAGAGGTACTCTACAGGGTCCAGAGTACCTCTCCTTTTATTAATCTGACACGCTCGAGTAACTCCCGAATTTCTCTCTTGGGCTCCCCAACTATAACACAAAGTAGGCCAGGATATCTACCTTTTCGGGTTGATTTACCTCGAAAAACCATAATGAACCATAATGGAATCAACTAACTTGATCCAAGTAAGCCAATGGTGCCAAAGGTAGTCGAATCTTTACTACCCATCCCATGATCGGTGCTAACCTCGCCAGAAATCTCCATTTTCTCGGGCATGTTTTGGTCGTTTCCGACCTAGCTACATCGTTTAGAGTGTTGCCCCCGGTACGTGTTTATTCGACTTATGTTTGGTTTCATTTGCGGTCATCAAACGCAGCGATTTTGATGAAGAGAGCATATTCCAAATCCTCCTCATCACCCGATTTTCCTCCCTTCCCTATTTCAACAACACATTTGTTCTACCAGACATTCAACTACTGCATATTTCGATAAATTGCAGCATTATCCGCTCCGAAATTTTGTATTGTCTTCGTAAATCGTAGATATAATATTCACAACGCAATATATGGTGAGTCACTCGGAAATCTCATTTGTTGCTTTTTGAGTATGTTCAAAAATCGTGTACATGAATGCCATTTTCTTCTCATTCTCGACCTTACTACCAGTCAAAGTTGGAGTTATTTGGGCTAACCAGCTTCGAAGATCGGCGTACCAGAGACCAGAGGTGACATTTTGGTGGCTTTCAGAGCCATGCATGGATTTTTCGGCATTGATCTTCGGCACTTATTCTATCTGAATCTGAATGGTCTTCGTGGGTACAACAAGTTGGCCGAGGAACCATTTAGGCTTCATATCGAATGAACTGTCTGCCCAAGAAAGTTTTTGCTATTTGAAATCGTCCTCCAGCTGATGTGGTGAATGTGTCTACCATCAACGGCTTCAAGAACTACTCAGATTACTGTTTCTACGACAGCGCTTCTGCTCGGTGTTCCTATTCAATTTAGTGACAGTTTTTTTTATATAGATAATTGGGACACTGGCGGAATTATTTCTGTGTTCATTGGTTTTTACCTCCACCCTTATTGAAGTTTGATTATAATAATGAAAATCCTATGTGGGGAACAACATATATTTTATCTGTTTTTTGCGATATGAAAGTGTAAAATGGCAACCGTGAGAATTTGGAAATCATGTCACGATAATGTTTCGTTTTCCATTTCAAGAGTATTGGAAAAAGTTAACAAAATATAAGCATCTTGCATAGTTTTGATGTATTTCATATTGCATAGTACTAGGTGAAGATGAAAAGAGAGGCTCTTTCTATACGCAATGATGGTTATAGGTAGTGACAGATTTTCAGCAAACAAACCTTACATGCACAAAAATTTTACTTCATTTGGAAAACTTCATTTATTTTTGCATTACCTGATATTGTTGCTATGTACTGCAATCTCTTCTCAGATTTTCCGAAATAAGCTTTGTTCATGGGTATGACTTCATTATCTCTCTCCATTTTTTCACGCACGAACAAGTTTGAGGCAATCAAATGAAGCAGGAATGGAATGTCCACTTTCCAGAAGAAAATCGAGACTGCTCATATAGAAAAGATCTATGATAATTAAGATTTACCTTATCAATTCGCATATTGCTTCATTGCAGTATTTGATCCTTCAAATTATCCTCTTATCATGAGATCGATAAATATTTGTATAGGGAACACGTATCTATGTGCTTTTCCATTGTTAAGAATACTATTCGGGATACAATATACCTACCCATACTCACACTTTCAAGATTGTGCATTATGATATAGAGAAATAAACTGCCCGACAGATGATAAAGATCATTGCATTCTTCAAAGAAGGGAACACGGAAGATTTTGAATTTCAATGATATTTTGAAACGAAACAGCTTTTCTGACAAAAAAAAAACTGCCTTAAATTTTATAAAACTTTATTTAATGTGTGTTAATTTTTGTTATCTAATGATTTGTGGAAAACCTGGGCTTTTCTATTTCAACATCCGAACGGTAGTATAATTCAATATTCAACAAGGGTTTGGATCTTTTACGAAATCGCGTATTTTCCGTATGATCTTGATTTTTTCAATTAGGAGACAGAGGAGAGTTGTGAAATAGTAAATTTCTTGAAACCTAAAACTGCTAATCGCTTATCTACAAGGCACTTTTGTTGTTTGTGGGTCTAACACAATACTCGATGGCAGTTAACGAAAAGCGCTCGTCAGTTTACGACATTTTTATAAGAAAAATCGTGAAAGTTAGTTTTTCATCAAAATTTTGATTGCGTGTATACCGTTTAGTATTTTGTTTTCATTTTTGTTATATTATTTTTCATTTTTGCAGTCATCCTTAGCGTAATTTAGTTTTTTTTTACATGTCATTTTGAAATCACGAGTTGCTGTTGTGGCTGGTTCATGATTTTCTCTAGCTAAGTGAAGGCAGCTTAATACAACACTCCTATAATAGTCTATTTTTCTGGCGAAGTTTTTTTATTTGGCTTGTGGTGCGATATCACATAAAAAATGGCCATAGTTTTTGCTCTAGGAACCAACTAAATAGACGTATGAGTACATGACTAAATCTACTGTGTTTAGTGGCACACTTATTGAGAATGAAACTGCTGCATTAAAAGCTGGTAAAAAAAGGTGGCAAGAAGTTGCTGTGACAAGCAACGAGGTTTCTATTTTCGAATAATTATTACTCAGAAACCTTAATGATCTCATTAATTCTGAACATAGATTGAGCTACATTGACTGTTATAACTGATCGGCGTAGGTATGGTAGTTGAATTGAAAATGATCATTACTCTCCCCGGTCTCCTACACTCAACGATTAGAGTTATGAGTCTTCTGGTTCATCGCGAAGCTAGTTGTCATCACGTTCAATAATTTTCTTCAATTTTTCAGGAATCGAACGGTGATTTTTTCAGTGTGTATTCCATTTTTATACGATCAAACGATTGTATGTGGAATGCTTTGGGGTTGGGATGAGATACAATTGCAAGTGGAAAATTTTTTCAATGTTAGCCAAAATGTGATATGTCTTCTCACGGTACACTGCCAAGTATTCGTCAAGGAACTGCTGAAATGCCTCAAGAGATTTTTTTTAACTCTTTCAGTCGAAAGGCAGACTTTCAGCATTTCCAAAATAGCAAGTAAATATTCTCGAGATACCACAGGAACCTCAAATTCTTCAGGCGCAGTCAGAAGAAGTCTACATGATGTCAATGTAATCTACACTGGCGAGTTGGATAGCAATATGTGCTCTGTATAGAAAGTCCACAAGTATGTGTGGGAATACTACCACTCATACGAAAAAACCGCCGCCCTTTTCAGGAAGTCCATCTTTTTCGACAATTCCCAATTATGGTTTCGGACGGAGTTTGTTTCGACATTATTACTTCTAAGAACCATGAACTCTTGGAAATATGTTGACAAAGTAATCAAAGAAGTAGCCCAACAAATACATGCAGCTATTGGCAAAAATTTCTTTCTTCTGGATGATAATGCAGGGCCACATAGATCCCACCAGGCGATTTCGAGTACAGTAGATTAATCGACATGTAGTATATCCTCAAAGATCGAACACGTTTGGGACCAATTACAAATAGCCTCTGATCCCAACCGGCCACAGCTGGAATGTTTCAAAAACACTGAATCCTTTGCCACAACTTCGGCACCAAATTTTCTCAATAACTTTGTGGAAAGCGTGCAAAGAAGATGCCAAACAATTGATGCACTTGGAGGTTAAACTCTTTATTGGGGTTTAATAGAACTGTGAAGTTCAAAATCTTCACAATTTTGTTTTTTTTTTAATTTTCATTCCTTTGCAACTGTTGCTTTTGTTTCACTCCTTATAGGTTATTTCGTTGGAATATCATAATTTAAACGTGAAATTAAAATTGGGGTTTTTCTGAAAAGAAAACAGAAATTACTATCCCCATTTTTTTTATGAGCAGTTTACATTACCTTCATATCGTGCGTACAAAATATTCGTGGAAAGGTAGACTATTGAACTTTGGATGTTGATAGTTTGTGCTTGAACTTATAGTTTTTTTACTCTTTTATCATCTGATTGAACCTTATTTTTCAGATTTGATGAAAACTATTGAGAATTTCAATATAGATTGCAGCCACATGTTGATAACAATTCGAATAAGGTAAATAGTTTGTAGAGTATACTGACAGCTGTCTATAGATCCCCTCATACGTGTGTGCAGTGTAAGTGTCCATACCAGATCAGTTGTTTCGCTTCTATATCTTCATACAGCGTTCCTTCCACTCCCATTTCCACTCCCCATCTTTTGTTACTCCCAACGATCTTCTGACAACATTCATTTCAACTGCTTCCAGTCTTTTCTTGTTTTCCTCTGTTATCCTCCAAGTTTCTGCTCCATACAATAGGTTACTTTTTATCATTGTATTATATATATTCAGTTTCCGTCTTTTACCAATGAACGTGCTCCAAAGTATGCTATTCAAGCAACCTATGATCTTTTTTTGCTTGATTTATTCTGTGTCTGATCTCTTTGTTATCGCTTCCACTTGAGTCAAACAGTACACCGTTCTGTATCAACGTTTGGTTGATGTTAGTTTCTTGTAATGTTTCCCAGAGTTTCTTCAGAGGTATGTTGTCATAGGCTTTCTTTAGGTCGATTTACATTATGTGGACTTCTTGATTAGTGTTTAGTTTCTTTTCAATAATCTGCTTAAAAACAAAATACATTGTCTGTGCATGATCTGCCGGCTCTGAATCCTGATGGTTCTTCTTCTTCTTTTTCACTGAATTCGTTTTCAATGAGGTCTCGTAGAATTCTACCATATATCCTGCTAAATGTGCTGGTCACTGATATACCTCTGTAGTTTGTGCATTTGTTTTTATCCCCTTTCTTGTATATCGACGAAATATATGCTGTCTTCCACTCTTTGGGCACCCGGTGTCCGCTCAAGCATTTATTTATGAAATTTGTCACAGCCTGGAAAAGTTTGTGTGTTCCACATTTGATCAGCTCTTCAGGTATTCCTCCGGGACCAGGGGATTTGCCGTTCGTCATCATGGGCACTGCTTGCCTAACTGTTCCAACATCTACAGAAATTTTTTCACCTTCAATGTCCATGTGTGGTGTACTTGGCGTTAGATATTCTTGTCTTGTCTCTGTTAATAGGTCTTTGTAATGTGCAACCCAGTTGTTCATGGGAATTGTGTCAATGTGTGCAGTGTTTTTGCTCGGACTTTTCAGCGCATTGATGAAACGCCAAAACTGTTGCTTTGCTTCCACCCACAAAAGAGTCAATCTCTTTGCATTTTCTATCCCATATATTTCTTTTTGCATCATTAACTCTTCTTCTTGTTATTCTGTTCGCCTCCAGATGTGATTCTCTATCGTCTTGTTCTTTCGTTGTCAACCATTTTCAGCTTTGTTTTTCAGATTTACCAGACCTTCTATTTCATCATACCACCATAATGATTTGCTATTACGGTTTGAGATTTCACCCAATATTTCAGAGGCTGATGTCTGTGAAGCTTCTTTTATCCGTTGGTACATGTCTTCTGTGTCGAGGTCATCATTAACTGTCAAACGCTCATCTAACCTTGTTTGGTATCTTTGCTTCGTGTCATAATCCTGAAGGTTACTCAGATTCCAACGTTTGAAGTTGATTCCATCTGATCTATTGATGTTTTCAATTTGAGCATGATTTGCTTGGGGTTTATCGTGGTGCCAAGGAAAGAATATTTTTGCTTTTACAAAGTAGTGGTCAGAATCGCATAATATCCCTCTATAAACCCTTACATCATTAACCTGAAGGCCAGTGTACTGCCGTATTATGATGTAATCAATGATTGATTTCAAGTTCTTCGCGTGTTGTTCCGTTGTCGTTGCATCTGTCTTCCCCAAATGGTCCAACTATAGGATCGTCATTTCTGTTACCTGCCCTACCATTGAAATCTCCCATAAGGATTATTTCCTTGTTCCTTTCCACACTCTGTATTACAGAATTCAATTTGTTTAGGTCTCTCATGTTTCGGGACTCCGCTGAAGATATGTACATAATTTCCGACTTTCTCTGTGTTCTGTCGCTTCTTCTTGGTTTCGGTGAGATCCACTATACCTATATTATGTTTTTCTAATTCAGCTGCGATGTACTCTGAAAATTGATCGTTATGATGATTCAATAAATTGTCAAATATGTAATACAAGTTACCATGTCAAGTGCCTAAATATGTCTATAGACGCCTTTAATGAAATTCGTGCAAGTGTCAACAATAAATGGAATTGTGAGGCATGTCAGCAGGGCACTGAAAATGAACCCGAAAACATCGATCAGTATGTCCAAATAACAGATCATCCCTATTCAGGGTCTGATTTCTCAGCACTCAAGAATGAAATAGTCACTGAGATTACCTCTATTTTTGTTACCGAAATCGATTTGTTGAAAACAATAATTACAAACCAGAGTAAACAAATTGAAGAACTAGTAAAAGAAATTCTAATCATGAAGTCTGATTAGAAGCTTATCAACAGGATAGCACGGGCCACAATCTCCGAAAGTCAACCAGACCGGGATTCCGTCGATTACTCATCCTCTACTGCTACGGTGCCTATCGAGACTTTCCGCATCTGTGACTCGATCACATGCGTCCCAATTCCGTCGAACGATATATGCGAAAATTCTAATTCGAATGAAAACCGGGAGAAATCCACTGGATCAACTGATTGGACGCTTGTGACTTCAAAGAAGAAAACGAAAAAGCCCATTGAAAAATCAATGGGGAAATCAGAGTTACCGATTCGTTCTACTAATGAAAAACAGCCAAAACTTAGAAGAGTAAACAGACCTTTGGTTGGTACTCAGAAAACGAGTAGTCTTCATGTGGTTCCGAAGAAGCAACTTTCACACATACATGTGTCAAGACTGAGCCCTGAAACTACTGAGTTGGAACTAAAGAACTTCATTCAACAATATACACAGGATGTCTCTTGTGAAAAACTCAACTCCCAGCGACCGGACGTATATTCTTCGTTGAAGATAACGCTTCCCAGGGACTTACATGAAACAGTAATGGATCCTGCATTCTGGCCCGAGGGCGTGGCTGTGACTAATTTTTTCATGAAGCGCCGTCAACCTACCATGAAAAGGAATTTGAAGATAATCCAGCTCAATGTGCAGGGTATAAACGATAAATTTAATTACTTAGATGTCATTATAAGTATTGAAAACCCGGATATCTTGAGTATAGCCGAAGTTTGGTCATCCCCAGATCAAGTGTCTTTTTTAGCAATAAACGGTTATTATATAGCTGCTTCATATTGTAGATCATTGCATCAACGTGGTGGTACAGCCATTTATGTCAAGTCGGATTATTTAGCCGAAAATATTAAGCAGATTGAAGGGTTCTCTTTCGAACTGCAGTGCGAACTTTGTGCTATAAATCTCAAAGTATCCACTAAAAATGTTTCCATTATAAGTGTCTACAGGCCTCCTGGGGCTAATACCGAGTTTTTTGTTGATTCATTATCATGCGCGCTTGACTGTTGTTTTGCTAGATCCGATCTGATTTTCGTATGTGGTAATTTCAATATCAATTATTTCGCTCCCCACAATTATCTTGATTATTTGCTGTTGAGGTACAATCTTAAAATAACTTCCACGGAACCAACGAGAATTTTCACGGATAGGAACGGCAAGACTAGTTCTAGTAAAATCGATTACATCTTGACGAATGCTAGTACCGATTTTTTGTCTGTCGGGGTATTTGAGAGTAATATAGCTGATCACAAAGCCATACGACTAATATTTAATTATAATACAGATGTCGAAACCACTAAACCTGTCCTGAGATCATTTCGACTATTGAAGAACGAGAATCTTCAAATCCTGTCTGAGATGGCTGCCTCAACTTGCTTTGATAGTGTTTATTCCTTCACGGATGTTGATGGTGCATTCGAAGAGTTTCTCAATATTTTTTACTTCCTTGGTTGATTCTGCATGCCCGGTTGTGCAGAGAGCATCTGTGAGATCGAAAACTCAAAGGTGGGTCACTAGAGAGGTTAGAAAGGTGAGTTCTGATCTAAAGAATCTTCATTGGTTACATCAGAATTTGAAGTCTCCGGAATCAAGGAACTTCTATATTGCGGCAAAGAAGTGCTTTAAGCAGCTGCTTAGGTCCAGTAAGGTAGATTTCTTCAACAGAATTTTGGATTCATCAACGAATAGGTCGAGAACGGTTTGGAATTTGGTAAGGACTGAAACGAGCCAGAACTCCGCTACTCAGGAGATAAATTTGAGCGATATTGGTGGGGGAAAGTTCCTTTGAATTGGACAGCCCATGAACCGGATGCTACAGGTTTCTACTACACTCGATAGTAATTTAGCATCCTTTACGTAAATCCCATTTTCGCAATATCGATGGAGATCTCTTGGAAAATGGCTGACCCTGTGGTTCGCGCCTTGTTGGGAATATGGGATTTACGATGCTAAATTACTATCGAGTGTAGTAGAAATCTGTAGCGTCCGGTTCATGGGCTGTCCAATTCAAAGGAACTCTCCCCTACAATTATATCCGATCCCCAGACAGTGGCTGATATGTTTGGTGGGTATTTTTCCAGTATTGGCCGTATTAGTGTATTGAGGAACATTACGGTAGTGCGAGATAGTTCTCTTGTACAACCCAAGTTATGACAGATAAGAACTTCTTCTTTTACCCTGTGACAGATCAGGAAATTTCAGATATACTAATGCAAATCAAGAAGGGAAATAGTAGCGGTCATGATATGATTTCTGTGAGAATGTTGAAAACTTTGGCGGATGAAATATCTGAACCTTTTGCTCACCTCATTAATAAAGCAGTTACTGCAGGTACATATCCGGCTCTACTCAAAATATCAAAGGTTACTCCAATATATAAAAAAGATTCCAGGGAGAATTTTGCCAACTATCGGCCAATATCGATAACCAGTTCACTATCGAAAGTCTTTGAGAAGGTGATACATAAGCGGATGATCAAATTTTTAGATAAATTTTCTTTGATTTCTAGTCAGCAACATGGCTTTCGTGTGGGCAAGTCGACAGAGTCCGCAACAGGTGACTTCGTTGAATACGTTTACGGGTGCCTAGATGCTGGAGTTCCGGTCGCTGGGCTATTGTTTGATGAGTCTCGAGCTTTCGATTGTCTCGACTTCAGTTTCATCCTCAGTAAACTGTATAATATTGGCTTTCGAGGTGTTTTCTTGGATTGGGTGTCGGACTATCTGAGGGATCGATTGCTGTTTGTTCAAGTGGGCCATCATAAATCGAGACGGTATCCAATAGAAATGGGTGTGCCACAGGGATCTGTGCTGGGTCCGCTGCTGTTCATCCTGTTCGTTATTGATCTGCCGGAGTACTTAACAACTTACTCTAATCTTTTGTTGGCTGTTCGGATCATTTTATTCGCGGACGATACGTCATTTCTTGTGTCAGCACAAAATATCTCGGAACTTAGGAGAATTTGCGAAATCCTTGTTGGTTCTTTCCTGGAGTGGTGCCACCAAAATTCAATAATATTGAATGTCAACAAGACCTATTTGATCTTTTTTCAAAATAGGAGCTCGGTGTGTGAATTTGAACTGACTCTTCTTACTGGTAACATCAAAGCATCAGATCACGTGAGGTTTTTGGGCATTTTAATCGATAAACAATTGAATTGGCAGAAACAAGCAAATTCTGTCTGTAAAAACTAAGCAGCGCATTTTATGCACTTAAAAAACTGAAAAATATTCTACCCAGACAATCACTGTTAGTTGTTTATTATTCACTGGCGTATTCCCATATGAGCTATAATTCAGTTTTATGGGGAAGTTCATCATTAGCGGAAGATGTTTTCATTGCGCAGAAGAAACTGATACGCCTTATATTCGATTTGGACCTCCGGGAGTCCTGTAGACCCAAGTTCATAAAATACAAAATATTGAGTTTTCCCTGTATCTTTATGTTGAATACTCTATTATTTGTTAAGAAGAACTTTGACAATCTGAAAAAATGCTGTGAGTTCCATGAACATGACACAAGACACAAGAACACTCTTGAATAACCACAATAATTCACAGGACTTCAAAATTCCAAAAATCACCACTGTATAAGGGCATTAAACTTTTTAATCACTTGACTGACAGATTCAAGGCCTTACCTTATAATGTTTTCAAAAAGGAAGTTAAGAAGTTTCTGTTGATCAACTGCTTTTATAGTCTTAGAGAATTTTTGGATTGTAAACGTAATCAATTTTCTAATTTCACATAAGTTCAATAGCTATTCTAATTTTATATAAGTCTATATTGTTATTGTAAAACTGTATGACCTGTCCCATACAATGGTTGTTTGTCTGAGGGGATGTAATAAACTTATTCTTATTCTTATTCATTAGTCCGCTTATTCTTTGGGTGTTCCATGTTCCAAAATTCGTTGTCCTTTTCCGTTGCTTGTGTCGTTGTCCGTGATATCCATCATTTCCGAGGCTTGGATTTGGCTTTTTAGTATGTATGTAGTAGATATGATATTTTTCCGGATGACAGGGAACCAGCCTGACATTCCAATCCCCAACCTGGAGGACCAGAGACATTCTGTTAGGGTTACCATACCTTAGCTGGTTAGTTTCAGTTATTTTGAGGCGCCGAAAATTCGCCTTCCACACTATCTCCTTTGCAACCTTACGCCTTATACGTCAGATTCCCAGGGGACACGCGACATACAGCATATGCCTTCGAGGAAGTGACATTAGGGTTTGTTGGCAGAGCTGAGTTCAATTCCTTGAATTTCCCTGACTTTTTCGCCAGGAAACAGTGAGCATTACTTCAAGTTTTATTGTTACATTGATACCAGCTTTCAGTGCAACCTTGAAGACCCTTTACCAACCTTTTGCCCTTTGGAAAGTAAATGCCAGGTAAAAACACATTTGCTGATTGGACATATAAATATCAATTTGTTGGGAGACGATGAGTTAATTAGTAATTACTAAAACATATTGTATGTATTGGATTTATGTCCGTTATAAATAAAGTTACTAGACCTGCATGAAAAACTAGACCATATATTCCTCAAAGACGACAATCTCGAAAATCGATTACTACACATAGCACGATTATGCTTACTTTAAATCCAGGTGATAAAACCGTAGTACACAAAAAGAAGGATAAGAAAGTGAGGAAATAAAATATATTGAATTAAGAAAACAAGGTCGGCAATGTATGAACTAGAAAATGTTGATAGTATGATACTCTCATTTATTGAAAAACTAACAGAACACATGGATAACAACACAAATTGCATGAAGCTCAGAAAACAAAGAGGTGGCCCGAAAAAAATGGATTACTCTTTCTCTACGGAAAGTGATCAAAAATAAAGAATAACCTCTATATACAATTAAAAACAATCCAAATTATACAAACTTGAAATCTGAATACAACATAAATATGAACTTCAAAAACTTAAAAATAATTCATAAAAAATTATCTACCATGGATAGTGAACGCCATTCAAAGTGAGTCGAAAGCTGTGTGGGAATGCATGAAAGGCAGAAATAAAAAATATAAAATATAGGAGAGCTCATATTCAGGTGGAAAAGGAAATGGCAAGTATATTCAACAGGAGGAAAAGGAAATGGCAAGAATATTCAACAAGCATTTTAGTACTTTAGGAAAATTTTACGCCAATAAAATGGATTTTCCAAACGAATTAAAAAAAGCTGTCGTTCCTCAATGTAATTCCTTCAACTTGACCCCAGTTGACCATGTGAAAATACAGGACGTTATAGGTCACCTGAGAACTGGAAAGGATGCAGGTAACGAATAATTCACTTTGACAGAAAGTGAATTGAAAATATCAGCAATTTTGGCATATTTGAAAAATAGCTGTTTTGAGACCGGATGCTTTCCTGATACATTTTGTAACGTGGTTACCTCGGAGAAAACTTATCTCGAGCGCCAGCTATTTTTTTCACTAGGAAGAATAGCAAATCTACCAGAGTAGCTGCTAGTCGGAGACAGAGTTCGCTGTTATCTAGGGTGGTAGCGATAACGAAGTAGTCAAAATCAAATTATGTAAAAGTTTATTCACACCTTGATTATATGTACAAGGGAGATATGTGTAGGTATGAAATATGAGCGAATCTAAAAGCGAACATACATTCGGGAAATTCTATCCAGTCGCGAGTACTTTACAAAGTTTATACCGGGTACAGTGAAAAATCAAAGGTTCAATAAAATGCGCCAACCAGAACTGACGGAATGAATACTAAGGACTTGCTATACGGTATCGGGATGTAATTGTATTTCTCCAGAAATGAAACACAACCAGAGCGGGTCTATTCGAGACTTCTATTCGCTACCCCAAGGGCTATAACGCACCATGACTGATAGCGAAGAAAAGGTCTATTTTTAGCGCAACTACGGGATTTCACTGACGACGAGCGGTATCTCTTATTCTCTGCCCCAAGGGCTATAACGCGCCATGACTGATCGAAAAGAAGAGATTTCGTATTCAACACTTATGACGCGGACAGGAGGGTTGACGGGACTTTCCCTTCAGTACCCCAAGGGCTTCCGCACCATGACTGATAGCGAAGGGAAAAGTCAGACTCACGAAACAGGTTAAAGAACGATAAAATATAACAGAAAGCGATACAGTACAGCAGTGTGAAAGTCAAAGAAGTAACCGGTGTAGGTCTAACAAAGAAACTGAACGGTAAAGACGGGGACCTACCTCCTTTATTTCAGGCACTCGCGGAAATCGAAGGAAAAAAACTAAAAATCAATTCTTAATATCACTGATGCTAGCAACACACAATTATTCTTACACGTCGAATCGCAGAAAGTACGGAGCATAAAACTAACTGAAGTAAAAGAGCAGTAAAAACGAATGAAGTAACAGAATCAAAAGTAGAAGTCATCACGTGAAAGACTGAAGTAAAAGAGCAAAAGTGACCGTCGCGAGGGAAAATTTGCTTTTATAGGAAATCCCCCACGCGTTAAAAATCTGAAAATTCCAGAATGCGACAAGAATGAAAAACGGCGTCAGCTCCGGTTTATCGCATATCAACATCAGAAAAACGTCGAAATCTTCTACGGCATGCAAGAACAAACAACGTTGAACACAGATAAACAGATAAACATTTACTCTGCCTATCGGAATGAACGTACTGAATATTTGAGAATTAAATATTTTCAAAGGCGGAAATATGAAAAAGAAAGGAATGCACTAAAATGAACTCCAATTTTCCTCAGAAAACTGGGATTCATTACAATTCAAATCAGGTATAATTAAGCCAATCTACAAGAGTGGTGACCGTTCCCAGATCACGGACTATAGGCCCATCTCACTGATATTGAATCTGGCGAAAATAGTTGAAAAGTTCATGAAAACACGTTTGGTAAAATATTTAAAAAAATATCATGGTATTGATGAGAAACTATATGGATTCAGTCTACTTAAGATGCGATAAGGGAAAAAATTCCCACATCTATGTTTATTGACCTATGTAAGGCATTCGATTCTGTAGGCCATAATCGTCTGCTGAAGAAGACCACCAGGTTGTAGAAAATGGGTAGACGGGAAGCCAAGAAGAGTGACTTGGGGTTCCACAGGGCACTGTATTGGGTCCTGTCTTGTTCCTAGTTTACAAAAACAGCCTACTAAAAATCAAGGAATCTGACCAAGCAATTTGTTTCACAGATGATGGAGAAGGAGATGGGAGGAATTGAAAGAAAAGGTTACACTAAAGTTTAGCGAAACGCTAAAATGGTTCAGACGCAATAAGCTCACCCTAAACACTGATAAGACAAAATAAATGGTCTTCGGATCCAGCACATCAAGTTTTCCCAATATGGGAGAACTTGCGTTTGATAAAATGAGACTTACATAGCTGAAACAAAAAACATTAATTATCTAGGAATATCGATTGATCCACAATAAAGATGGGATAAACATATCAAAAATTTTGTAAACAAGATACGAGGTCTTCTGTTCAAGTTCAGGTACTTACGCAAGCATATAGCCTCGATAAAATATTTGAAAATATTTTATCAAGCCCTGATCGATTCCCAAATCAGCTACGGGATAGTTGGATGGGTGGTGCTTACCACTGCCATGTAAAGCCCCTAGAGATTATTCAGAAATGGTTATTAAAAATAATATATCAAAAGAAAGGCACCTTTTACAGCCAGCGGTTGTTCGAGATCTCGGAAGTACAAAATGTTAGAGAGTTATATTTTCTCAAAATTCTCATGTATTTTCTCAAAGAAAATACATGTAAGTACTTTTCATCATGAACATATAAACAGAGGAAGAGATGCTACATACTTACCACCTTCATATAAAAAAAAGTAAAAAAAGTAAGATAGAGAAGCGTAGCTCTAGCTAGCGATTACTAAGCACCTTGTGAAAGTATTTCGATTTTGCGAAAACTATTGTAAATAAGAATTTTTGTTATATAAAATCTGATTACGATCGAAAAAACACCCCTTCTATTTATTCGAAACGATTAGTTTTTCGTTTCACTCTACAGCAGTTCCAGTATTTCCTAAGTATAGGAAAATAATTGTTTCACGAATGGAAATATGAATTTCACGAATGCCTAAAAGAGGCGAAGAGGGCTACATAATATTTCAAAAATTTTTTTCCCTAAGTCCGACTTTTAGGTAGGAATATTATTCAGTTCCGAACTGTCACAGGGTGTTCTGTGACGCCATGAACCATTTCAAAAAAAATAGGTTACTTTTCCAACGAATATTCATATACATAAGCTGTATTCGGGTTCGCATTTCGGACAGTCCGAGAATTGTTCTAGAACTGCGCAGAACTGTTGCGCACTAGTATCCAATCCTCTGCGCAGTTATTATTATGACTTTAGCCTTGCGGCTTTCACACTCCTCTCCAGAGTAAAATTCACTTATCTCAGATATCAGAAGGATTAAGCTCTGTTGGAGCCCTTTCCAGGTTTTCGGGCTCGTGGTGGTGGTCGAGTCCGGGTCGCTCCTCGCCTCCCTGCTGTAGGTTGGATTCCTGCTCCACCCGCACTTCCTGTCGGAGCAGACGGTGTTCCTCTGCATTCCCCATGTACTTGCGTACAGTTCTCGCCGTTCCGAGCAGTACTCTATAGATATTTTCGTCCAACTGAAGTTTCCTCAAGTTCTGTAGTAGTGTCTTCGGTATCAGGCCTGTAGATGAGATGACAATAGGGATGGTCTTGATATCTTTCAGCTTACACTGTCTTCTGGTTTGTTCCTCGAGATCTCTGTATTTTGAAATTTTTTCAGTGTGCCTATCTAGAAGATTGTTATTATTTGGAATTGCCACGTCGATGATTAGTGCTCTGTCCTCATCCTTATTGAGCAATATGAGGTCTGGTCTATTATGGGTTATTTTCCGGTCTGTGAGAACCGTGCGATCCCAATAGAGCTTGTGATATTCATTTTTCAACACAGCACCGGATGGTAATTGTAATAAGGAACCTTTTTCGAACTTAGAAGTTGGTGTTTTAGTGCCAATTCTTGGTGAAGAATCTTGGCAACAGCATCATGTCTATTTTTGTACTCCGTGCTCGCGAACTTCTGACATCCCCCAGTGATGTGCTGGATAGTTTCATGTGCCGCACAGCCATAATGACAGCTATCGTCCGCCACTGAGGCATCCTTGGCAATATATTTCATATAATTTCTTGTTGGAATCACCTATCCTGGATGGCGAGCATGAAGCCCTCTGTCTCAGGAAACAACCTTCCGGAAGTCAACCAGTAGTTCGACGCAGATATGTCGACGTAATCATGGTTGACCTCGTTCTGGTGCCTTCCATGCAAAGGTTTGCCAATCAGTTTCTGCATTTTACTTTCTGCAGAGTGTCCGACGGTTTCCAAGTGATCCTGTTGAAGCTTTAACGGTGTTGAACTATCAGCAACACAAACTACTCGATAGAGTTCTGACGAAGCAGCCTTGCTCAGGAAATATTTTCGAAGTCCTTCAATTTCCTGGGACATATGGTTGGACAAATCAACAATTCCTCTACCCTCAAGATGTCGTGGCAGCTCTGTCCCTTCTATTGAGCTTTTGGGGTGATGTTTATTGTGTTTAGTCAGCATTGTCGTCCTTATTTCTCTCTGTAGAGCTGCTAAATCGGTCGTCCAAGAGATGATACCAAATGAATAGCTCAGCGCCGAGCAAGCGTAGGTGTTTATCGCTTTTACCAGATTCTTGCTGTTAAGACCAGTTCTCATTATCCTTCTCAATCTTCGGGTGAACTCCTCCGTTAATTCTTTCTTCATCTGGGTCTCATTGATTTTTCTTGTCTGTTTTATGCCTAGATACTTGTATGTGTCTCCTTCCTTTGATGCTTTAATTTCTGCACCTTCCTTGAGTTTGAACGTACCATCTTCTATTTTTCCTCTCGTTATGTTCAGCAGTCGACATTTTCCTAGTCCAAACTTCATTTTGATGTCTTCCGAAAATCCTTCCACCATTTTCAGCATCTGTTGCATTTGTTTTTTGGTAGATGCGATGAGTTTCAAATCGTCCATGCAAAGGAGATGATTCAGTTTCATCAATGTTCTACTGCCGCTCTTGATGGAAAATCCGTAGTCCGTAGAATTCAATCTATGAGACAAGGGATTCAGGGCCATGCAGAACCACAGAGGGCTCAGCGAGTCTCCTTGGAAAATTCCGCGTCTTATTGGAATAGGTCCTATTGTAATGGAGCCATCTGCTACTTTCATTTCTCAACTCGAGTATTACCAGCAACAATCATGTCAACAGTATCAACGAATTTCCCCCACATCATCTCGATGTCGTACAGAGGTCCAAGAAATGATTCCCAGTCAATCTTCCTCAGTTCGTCGGAAAAACCCTCAAAATACAGCCTACGAATAGTCTTGTGTTGATGACTGTTGGGTGTTGAGGAGCGAAACTGAATGTTATAGTGACATGATCAGACTTGCCAAATGGCGGAAGATATATTAGATCTGAAGTGATGTGAGCATCAGAAACGAAGACCAAATCGAGTAAAGAAGGAATTTGTACGAATTTGTACCTGGTGGGTCTATCAACGATCTGATGCAGGCCGGAACTTGATGCAAGCTCGGCATATGGGTAGGATGGTGATGACAGAGGGGTAACTGCATAAGTGGCCATTTCAGGTTAGTACAATTGGAGTCACCCATAATTAAGGTATTTTTGTTGTCTAGAACCATTCTCAGACTGTCCGAAATTCGAACCCGAATACAGCTATAAAACTGAATGCTCACTGCTCACATATTATTTATGATAAATTGATGATTATGTATTTTTAAAATATTATAGTTGGCGCTTCTGCGCTTTTGAAGAATTGCAAAACCATATTTTTGATGAAGCATGAAGTTAGCAAAAATTTTTAGAATTTTCAATTTTCTTCAGGCCATCAATTAGGACCCAATTCGATCATTTGCAGTTCCGTAACATAAGTAATTGTTAGTTAATCACGATTATCTTCATTTTAAATATCTCGACACTTATGAAAACCATTGAATGCCGAGTGCTCCGGCATAGATTTTAAACTGGCTCCCTGGACACCGTTTGTAGCTGCTTTTCAAAGCAAGCGCAGTTAGGTCGTAAATCACATGCGTCAAGATTGTGGTAGTTTTTATTCAATGGAGAGAAAGACGACAAGTTTGCAGGTGGTCATCTGAAGATATTCAAATGCCCTATTTTCCCTTTCGATTCTCTCTGGATTTGGATATTGAAAAATGGGAATTCGGTTTTCACAAAATGCGAATTAGTTTCATGCTTTTTCTTTCACCTCTTAGCAATCATATTAAAAACAGAATTGAATTATAATTACATTTCTCCATAATACTGATTAAAAATTATGATATGTATTATTTACGTAGCTCGAACAAAAAGAAGCCCTGTATGAAAGATAATCTGAGGTTGAATATTTTTTTCTGTAAGTTATTCCTACAGTTATTCATGTTCAATTAGAACCACTGATGGTTGGTTTATACATCGTTACTAAGTACTAAAAAAATAATCAGTCTGATGAGTGGAAGGTGATCATGTGAATAGCATCTGACAATAAATTTTTTCCTTTCTCAATTCTTAATAACGCTGCATAAACCCTACACCCTAAATGAGATGATTTCTAGAGAAAAAAGAATGTCAGCTGTGGCCTGCCGCCTTGCAAAAATGAAAAGACTCGTGGAAAAATATATATTTGAATAATTTCAACAATGTTGGTGTTAACTAAAGACATAATATTTCCATTAGGTTACATTAGAATTAGGAAAATTTTTTTTCAGTAGGTTTAAAAAAAGTCCCTAAAATATTTCCATTAGCTTTCAATAAAACAAGGTTTTCGAAATGAATATCGCTTAATGCATGACGGCATTTACAATTGATGCGAACGAAAACATTCTTTCTACGGGTGCACTCGAAGGTACGAAGGTATTGTATTTCAAGAATAATTTCATTATAGTTGGAAATTCTTCTATAACAGTCAGATCGGTTCTCTGATCTTCAAGTATCTCAATATGTCTAAACTAGAAACATCAATTTATTGGAGCAAGGACTGCGAGAGCTGTGTAGTATTTTGAGATCTCTCTTAAGAAATGATTCCCTGAGGTTCGAAATCGAAGCAATACTCATTTCAGATGATTTCTTCTCTTGAACCTTAACCATCGTAGGCATAGCAGTGGTATCATTTTCTTGATATAATCAAGATTCCTTGACGAGTCATTAGCAATCGCGCCCCGTACCAACGGAGTTTGAATTGAGGAATCGAGAATGTTGCTTATCATCATCTTCATTCTTCACATTCTTCACAGAATTTGGCAGTAATATCTCAGATACTGAATTTCATTTTCTCTAAATGTTGTCTCAATATCTAATTTTTGCATTGAAACATTGAGTTTTTCAGATTGCCTCAAAATTTGTTGGATAGACTCAAATAATGAATTCCATCGAATTGCGAATTTGGCAGTAATATCTCAGATACTGAATTTCATTTTCTCTAAATGTTGTCTCAATATCTAATTTTTGCATTGAAACATTGAGTTTTTCAGATTGCCTCAAAATTTGTTGGATAGACTCAAATAATGAATTCCATCGAATTGCACCAGGGCAACTCAAATAATTACCCAAATGTTCCTCAATCTGCTCAGCAGATTTTGGGCAAGACCTTTTTTCCTGCAATATATCATCATTACAGATGTATGCTTGTCTCTCCAGATTGCATTAGAATCAATGGCCCTCTTGACGTCAGATACTGGAATTAGATTCAGTGTATGACTACCACATCTTTCATGATTAGTTCTAATCGTAGTTGATTAGGAGAATCGGTTGGTTATTCATCCTAAGTATCTTCATCTTCCTTTTCTATTGAGATGAGCTGTGGTTCATTGTTTTCCTCGTCATTGCTTTCATCACTGAGAGAATTTTTCGTCTTCTATCATCTCGTCTTCATTTTCACCTGCCAATTTCAGACCAAATTCTTGAAAAGCTTCTATGAGATTGGAACCGTTATCAGTTGATGTAGCCAGAGGGAGATTAAATTTCGACAAAGCCCTAGGCAAGCACATCATCGGCGCCCCTTTAGCAGACATATAATTTATACGAATTTTCACTAACAGGTGCTTGAGGAGTTAGCATGCTACTAAAATTTTCATGTATTGTAACGAAACTTGGTTTTCACGATGAAAACCAGGTCTCGTTTTAGATATCCGTTTCCTTAAATTTTCTGGAGGAAACAATGCAACCCTGCATGATGAAAACTTCAGTTCTAATTTAGATATTCCCTAGAATATCAGTTCATTTTAGATATAATTGAATAGTTAAATTCAATGCGTTTAATTGATATTTCCATCAGTAATTTGCCGTAATTGTTCAAAACAAAGAAATAGTGTCATTCGGCGTTGTTTTTCCGTCCACAAAAACACCGTTAATTTGATTAATTCAGGATGAAACAACGTGTAATGCAGATAACAACCGTTTCTTTGTATGGATAAAGATAGACCGCCACCGAGAATATTTCTTTCGGGGAGAAAATTCTAGAAGACCGTATTTTTTAATGCAATTTCATGTTGACCGCATACATGTTGAAAGATTAATAAATATAATTACCGTACCACCGGACGAGCATTCATTCTGGTTTATCATCTCTCGTTGTTCATTATTGAATCCTTCTTGCTACTGTCTATTCTGAATTGCACTTCAATAGCATTCATGTTGGAAATTTTTTTACAATTTAGTTACCGAAACAACCTATACCTACATGTGACAGTGAGTGTATCATTTTTATTAAAGAAGTTAAGCTAATTCGAATCCAACGTCAAGAACTATTTACTTCAAAACTAATTACTGAGAAATGCCTCATATAGGTGGTGATTATATTATTATGTTACTTGATACTCTACTATATTGAAATTTTGGTCACTGCAATATTATTTTATTAGGAATAATAAGGTACTTACTATTAGACGAGACTTAATGAAATATGAGATAAAAGTGGAGGAGGCAAGAGGACAAAACAGACAAGGGAAGCCTTGATGCCTTTTCGGCAGTTCTGACTGTGTGTGTATTGTGAAATTAGGTTGTGTAAACATGAATTATTGAAGAATTTTAGGAAAATTCATAATCATAATGCGAACAAAAAATTCGAAAAACACTGAAAATTCACAAAACAACAAAAATTTTACAAATAATAATGCTTTTTTGTACTACAAACAAATGAACAAAGCCATTTATGATTATTATATGTACAACAAATGATAACTGCTTGAGAAATTAAAAATTTCTCTGTCTACATTTTTGTCTTGCAAAATTGTCAATAACACCGTCATAATCTAGGGATAGCAATAACTTTGATTCTATGTTGAGTATCGCTAAAGAATTCAGTCTATTTTCTGTCATAGTTGAGCGAAGATAGTTTTTTATCCTTTTTAAGCAGGAAAAACTCCGCTCACCACTGCAGTTACTGACTACCGTTGATGAGCAGATTCGCAAGGCTATGTCGATATTGAGAAAGATCGCTACAAGTTCTTTATTTCTTAGAAGCTGTAGATTGCGTTCGTAGCTCGTGGCAGTTCCCCTTCTTGAGCTATTGTTGTTGAAAAAGAACATAAATGGGCACATTCATCAACAAAACATTTTTCCAAATCATCAGCATACATTTTGAACTTCTTCAGTGTTTAGATTGATCAAGGTGCTTGAAAACGAAAATTTATTGTTGAAATTGCTGTATGCTTCTCGTCGCTTTTGAAGTTCAACCACAAGTCTGTCTGAAACTACTGAACATTTCCCGAGCAGATAACGAAGAGGGTACATCTTCAGTTCATCTGCTATTAGTTTTGTTTTCCTAATCCGTTTTATATTCTTTTCGAATTCTTCGACCAAAAAAATTTCTAGAGCTTGCAGTTCATACTTGTTAAAATTTTCTTTTCCTGCTGCAATGATGTGGATTAGACTGTCATACATTTGAATAACTGTAGAGACGTCGATATCAACGGCCTGTCATGTCTTACAGTAATACTTACTGACAAACATTATTTTTTGATATAACCTTGCGCCACTAGGCACGTGCCTACTTTGCCTTGTGGATAATCCGCCTCTGGTTGTAGCAATTATTTTCTTATTTGTCAATCGGAATGTAATATAAATTTCGTCGAGTTGTTCGGCTATTCTATAGTACATATGGGTACCGCTGAATCTTTTGCACGCAAGAGAATCTGACGTTCTCTCAAGGTTCTGGCCAAACCAGTGGCCAGGTAACTCCAAAATAATTTTTTTTTTTGATCATATATCTGTGGTGGTACAGACGTACTCCACTTCCTCTAATTCGAATTTTATGAGCTGAAGTTGCTCCTTGTTCATTTCATTGATTTTTTGAACCGCCCTTTTTCTTGAGATCAGTGATAAGTCCAATCCTTGAAAAATTCCAGTAAAATACTCGTCTGAAATATTCACTGGTGACGTTGAATGAACTATAAATCTGAGGATCCTGCGATAAAATTCATCTTGGTTTACATTTTTGGTATTACGAAAACTGTTCGGTATATTTTGCTGCAATTTCTTTTTTTTATTTTTATCATTATTATTTGCGTCGCTGATCATCCATTTGGGGTGTTACATTTGCTTGAACACAAATGTGCCTTATATTGCTCTGAGAATCCAGGGTAAAATTTTTTGTGTGGTACAAAAAATTGGTGAAATTTCGGAATACACAACCCTACATTGCGTTTTCAAATACTCGTTTTCAGTAACTTTCAAGATGTTGAAAAATTTACCATCCTGGTAAATATATTTTGCTTTCAAATCTGTAAACTACCCAGTAGTACTTTGTATGGATAGACCTGATGAATTTGTTTCATGTGCAGGAATTTTTGAGCTGATACTGCTGATATCACTAGTACTAAAATCGTTGTCCAAATGGCTACTCATAAACTTCAAATTTCTCACTCCATACTACTAAACCTGTAGCATATTCCGCAATTTCTTTCTTAATGTATTCTTTATCAACCCCAGTGTTGTCAAATTCATCTTCAACAATTCTCGAGTCCCCTTTTTCTCCTTCACACTGGTACTTCTCTATTCTATTTGTATTTTCTATTATGGATTTTGATAACCTGGTCGAATCATCTGAAATAATTCAACAATTAATGAATAATGCTGAGTACTTTAATAGGAGCTAGGACAGGTAGTGAAGAACAAGACTGCTGAACTAAATGCCGACGTTTCGTCCGTATATTCGAACTTTTTCAAGACTACAAATACAATAGAGATATAAGAAATTCATCAGTACAATCCAGTAAGAACAATAAAAATGACAGCTAACAACAACGATAAAAGAAAATGAGTGAAATGGAAAACTTGCAGGCTCAAACACAGGCTATATTATTAGCTTTAAAAACACAAAGCCAAGCGTTGGAACAGCTTCTGATATCTTCTAGTAATTCCAGTAACGAAATAAACCCAGCAGCATCAGTAAGCCATGCAACAATTCATTTCGAATCTTACGATGAGGAAAAAGAATCATTCAAGTATTACAAAGAACGACTAGAAAATTTCTTCGAGCTGAAGAATTTACATGGTAATACACCAGAAATACAATTATGTAAAGCAAGGGTGCTCATAAACGCACTTGGAGTAAAATATTACCAGTTGCTATCAAGTTTAACTGCTCCTGACCTACCATCATCTCAGCCATATCATAAGCTGATAACCTTATTGGAGAAACACTTATGTCCACGTTCAAACATTCATACCGAAAGACACAAGTTCCTTTCAAGAACACAGAAGGAAGATGAAACTGTTTCGCAGTACATTGCAGCATTAAAAGACTTGTCAAGGACATCAGACTGGATTTGTCAAGATCAGAAATGTAAAAAGCCTATTTCTTCAATACTACAAGCACAGTTTATTAGAGGATTACAGGATGTTGAAATTCGGGAACAAATACTACAACAAGGAGATGATATTACTTTTGAAAGAGCTGTGGAAATTGCACTTGCCATAGAAGCAGCGAAAAGACAGAATAAAATTTACAACACAACTGTCTCTGATATTCATCAAGTGAAGGACAAACAAACGATTCATTTGAAGAACCGAGGGAAGAAAAAGGATCAAAAATCAAACAGAAATTTTAAACCGGACAAAAATAAACTTATAGAAGATCTTGGGCTCAAAGACTTGTGTCTATGCTGTGGAAAAGGGAACCACCGTGCAGCAGAATGTCGTTCAAAAGACAAATTAAAATGCAGCAGCTGTGGAAAGAAAGGCCATATACAAAAAGTTTGCATATCATCAAAATCAGCAAACAATAAAGCAGTTAAATTCATAGAGGAAGATGGAGAACAATCTGTTATTTATGAAATAAACCAAATAACATCAAGTAGAAATCAACCCTTTATTGTTGCAGTGAAAATTTTCAAGAAGAACCAAACTTTTGAGATAGATACAGGAAGTCAAATGACTATTATGTCAAAATCTGATTTTGATGGATTGAATCATGGAGCAAGAATGAGACCAACATCGATCCAGTTCCGAACATATACACAAGAGATATTCAGACCATTGGGAGTGGTAAAAGTACCTATTAAGTATAATAACATTAAAACATATGGAAATTTATACGTGGTTGAAAAAGAATCACCTCCAATACTAGGCCGAGAATGGATACATAAACTGGGCATCAATTTACAAGGTTCGTCAAACATACAAAGACAGAACGAAGGTGCTGGTATGTACAATATTGAATTATTGAATGCTGATATATTTAAGAAATATAGTGATATTTTCGAGCCAATTGTGGGAATGATTCCCAATGTAGAGTGTAACTTACATCTGAAAGAAGATGCAAAACCTATATATTGCAAACCTAGACCAGTGCCATATGCTCTTTACAATAAAACAAAAGAAGAAATAGACTCACTTGTCTGTCAGGGTATTCTAGAAAAAACTGAACAGTCTGAGTGGGGAACACCTTTGGTAATTGTACCTAAACCAAATAAATCCATTAGAATATGCGCTGATTATAAAGTCACAGTAAATTCACAATTACACGATGCAAGATACCCAATTCCTCGTATAGAAGATATATTTAGTAAACAGAGAAATGGAAAATATTTTTGTGTTTTAGATTTACACAAGGCTTATTTACATTTAGCACTTGATAGTGATAGTCAGAAAATAGCTACAATCTCTACACCTTGGGGTACCTATCTTGTGAAAAGACTTTTTATGGGAATAAAGACAGCACCAAATCTCTTCCATAAGGCTATGGACCAAATACTACATGATCTGGATGGAACAGTTGCCTACTTTGATGATTTATTAATAACAGGTAACACAATTGAAGAATGTTATGACAGACTTACTAAATGTCTTGATCGTTTACGAGCACATAACTTACATGTTAATAAAGATAAATGTAAATTCTTTGCTACTTCAATTAAATATCTGGGACATAAAATTAGTGCTCAAGGGCTTGAAAAATGTCCTGAAAAAGTAGACGCTATATTGAAAGCACCTCCACCAAAAAACATAGATGAAGCTAGATCATTTGTTGGCTTAGCACTTTATTATTCTCGATTTATTCCAAATGCTTCTTCAATTCTGTATCCAATAAATCAACTTCTAAAGAAAGATACACAGTTTAAATGGACAAATGCCTGTGAAAGGTCTTTCCAGATGATAAAAAAGGAAATTTCCAGTGAGAAAGTTTTAATATCTTACAACCCAGATCTTCCACTTATATTAGCTACAGATGCCAGTCCACACGGACTTGCTGCTGTTCTATCACACATCATAGATGGAGAAGAACGACCAATTTACTATGCTTCTAGATCACTGACAAGAAGCGAAGCATCTTATAGTCAATTAGATCGGGAAGCTACAGCTGTATATTGGGCATTCAAACGATTTTATCACTATCTTTATGGGAGAAAATTTACCCTTATCATAGACAACAAGCCGCTTGAAAGAATATTTCATCCGAACAAGGCATTGCCTATTATGTCCGCACACAGACTCATCAGGTATGCTGAGTTTATTAGTGGGTTTGATTACGAAATACAACATAGGGCTTCAAAAGAACATGCTAATGTTGATTATTTTTCAAGAAACCCTGTCCCACTAGATACAGAGTTGATTAACTTTTTGGAAGACTCTTATCAGGTGAACCAGTTGACAATTTCAGTGATCACAGAATCACCTACTATAACGTATAACAAAATTGTGCAAGAAACTGAACAGGATGCAGAACTCAGAAACCTTAAGAATAAACTGATCAATGGCGAAATACAGAATCCAGAATTTACTGTACATTCAGGCATCGTCATGAGAGGAACTCGAGTTTACGTTCCAGAAAAATTACGGCCAACAATTTTGAAGGAATTACATGCAACACACATAGGTGTAGTAAAAATGAAAGGAATAGCCAGATCTCTATGCTATTGGCCAGGAATTGATGCCGAAATCGAAGCTCTTGTTAAAGCATGCCGCAGTTGTGCAGAAGTAAAGAAAAGTCCAGAAAAAGCACCGCTACATACGTGGCAAGAACCAGAACTACCATGGCAGCGGATACATGCAGACTATGCTGGTCCATTTAAAGAACACTATTTCTTTGTTGTGGTCGATGCAAAAACGAAATGGGTTGAAATTTCCATATCTACTAGAGCACCAACCTCAAAATCAACTATCCTGGCTCTAGATGAAATTTTTTCTAGAAATGGATTACCACATGACTTAGTAACAGATAATGCCACCAATTTTAAATCCCAAGAATTTATCAATTTTTGCAGAACAAATGGCATACAACAGAAATTTTCTGCACCAAATCACCCAGCAACGAATGGACTTGCTGAACGCACTATACAAACCATGAAGCAAAAACTTAAAGCTATGAGTGAAGAACCAGGAACTCTAAGAGAGAAATTAAATGCATTTCTTTTCAAGTATAGGAGTACACCTTTAAATAATGGAAAAACACCAGCTGAACTTTACATGAATAGGAAACTACGAACTCGACTTCATTTGATTCAACCTCCTATTGATAATACAGATACACAAGAAACGTTTCCAGTTAGAAAATTTTATCCAGGAAGTAGAGTTCAAGCTCGAAATTATTCCGGTCCTGAAATGTGGAAATTTGGAACAGTTATAAAGAAATTAGGAAGATTGCATTATCTCATAAAACTTGACCATGGGTATATACTTAAGAGACATATCAATCAGTTAAGGGAAACTGAAGTTTTTGATACAACACCTCCAGGAATGGGAAAATCATGGAATTTCACACCGAAATCAGAAAAAACTAGTACATTCTCGAATCTTCATAAACCAGAAGACATGCAAGGTCAAGAACATGTTACTTCAGATGAAGTATTTGAAGAAACGCAGAATAATAGTAGCATTGAAGAGCATTCCCCAGGAAGTCATAGGGACTCTAATGCAGGAGAGGCATCCAGTATGCAACCTTTGCGTCGTTCGCGACGGGAAAGAAAACCTATTGATCGTTTGAATTTGTGAAAATTATTTTTTTTTAGTGACGGAGAATTGTTATATATTGTTCTATGTTAGGTTGTTCTATGTTCTATTCTAGGTTAGGCCATCCGCCATTCTGGCCATCCGCCATTCTGAAAAAGTTAGTCATCACGATTATTGTAAAAGCGTACATTATTAAATAAGTACAAGAAAGTGTTCTATTTCATCTTTATATTAATTACCTACAACATACACAACAATTAGATACCAAAAAAATTATGTAATATAGATGAAAACATCGTACATAAAATAATAAATACCGAACAATAAATATGATGACTAGACAATAATTCATTCAATATACAAAAACAACAAACTAAAATTGGGTAAAAAACTGTGGATCAAGTAAAAAAATACTTCAAGTTTTCTTATATATCAGGCCTTAGTCACAACATTGCTCATTCAATAAAACAAAAATCTAAAGCCCGTTTGTAACAGCAGAGAATTCCTGGAGAATTATCTACCAAATTTTGGTAAGAAAACGGCAGAGTTTATTTTGTATGCAACTGAACAGAGAATTCTACCGAAAAAAAGTAAATTATTCTGAATAATAAAAATTATGTAGAAAAAAAAATTGTTTTAATCTACATTTACTGAGGTTTCCGATCAACTCCTTTGAATGATTTCAATGAGGGGTGATAATGCAGTAACCTAAGATTAATATGAGTTAAAATATCTATCCTTTATCACAAACTGGCCCTGTGATTGGAAAAATTGTTCAAAACTCGACAATTTTAGGTATTATCATAAAGTTCTGATTATCTTAGAAACGGTACAATGTCGCTGAACTAATGTTGGTGTAATTCGATAGTATTTGGTCTACTTTATCGTGGTATGGCGTTTGATTCACTAGTTTTGGAACACCCTGTATGTATATGTCATATTACGATGAAAAATTACCAACATTCAACAATATTTGTATGCCTTGTATATTGTATGTCATTATATATAATGAAAAGTCATACCTACTTATTTCAGTGATTGATATGGGCTGTATTCGGGTTCGAATTTCGGACAATCCGAGAGTTGTTCTAGAACTGCGCAGAACTGTTACGCCCTAGTATCGAATCCTCTGCGCAATTCTAGAACCATTCTCGGACTGTCCGAAATTCGAAAACGAATGCAGCTATAGAAATCAGGAAAATAAGTTGATAAGCCCTAGCGTTAAGCCTGCCTTGCATTAGTCTCTGAGAAAACAATAAGTTGATTTTGATTTTCCAAAGAGAATTCTGAGTCGCTGGAGCTTTTACGGGAAACACTTTTTCGATTTCTCGTACACTTTCATGATCAAAATGATCATAATAATATGGCGTGTATCTATTTTTTGGACGTTTTAGGTTTTAGGCCTTCCATATGAATTCATCATGACTAGCTACTAGCTCGTATTAATGGAGCGACAATTCTTTGAATTGTTGTCTCTATTCTTGATGAACGCAATGTATCTGCAATATTAGGAAGTGTTTTTTACATTTTATCGATGATGTATACCCGAAATTCATGATCGGCTTTGAAGATTCTCAGAACAAACTGGATTAAACGATTAGAGTACCTATATCAGTTAATCGAACTTATGAATTTTCGCCGATCCTAAAATTCAAGTGGTTACGAAATTTTCCCCACTTGGTTGCTGAACAAAGCTTTATATTGAGAAGTATAGACAGAAACATTGAAACCCTTTAGTAACCATAATCAGAAGCAATATTTCAAATAATGGATGTTACGAAATATCATATTGTAAAGAAATTCTTCATTCGGAAAAACAACTCTCACCTTTTTTTTGCTTGCAGATTCTTCTAATTCACCAGCTTTATGAATTTCAATTACATACTGAATTCTGTAGAACTATTAATTGTTTCACAGCAGTGTATTTCCTTGGTACGAATGGCTTTACTAGCTTCAGCATATTTATCAGCCTTATCAATATTGGTATACGCCATTCCTCTTTCTCCGTGTAGGGGTGGAATTTTAGTCTTTTCTCCTCGTAGGCTTTTTTGCATTCTCCATGCAGAATGATCAATTCTATTCAGTTCTTAAACCCTTTGTTCCATCTGCTTGTTCTTAGATCTTTCAGGGCATTTTTCAGAACTTTGCTATGGCGGTTGAGGTTTCTTCTATTCAGATCATTTTTATTCATCCGATACATTCTTCTGAGTCTTCGATTTTCTCGTATAAGATCTTTTACTTCTTTATGCGTATCGCCATGAGGAAGACTTGGTGCTGGTTTCTTCACTCTCCTCGTGCTTTTTTCGTAAGCGTTTAATACAATCTCTTCTAGTTTATCAACCGCACATTCCAGATCCTCTGGAGTACTTATTGTTGGGATTACAATCACAGAGACGAATTTGAAGAGAGTTATGACAAATATATAGGAATGTTTAAACAATATGCCTTAATCCGCAGTGAATTAAGTCGACCAAACCAAAACGGCTGATGATGGCATTATTCCTGGAATAATATATCCTTACCAAAAGTTAAACTTGATATTTTCAAAGTAGATTATAAACATCAATTTGGAATTCAAATCTACATTTTCAATAATAGCTCATAAAAAAAAAATATTCCACATATGCAAAAATTTCAATTCCTTAGATATATATATATATAATGGCTTTCACTTTCAAATTATTTCTGAAAAATTGGATAAGTCCACCTATAGAGGTTAGAAAGAGTGCAAAACTTCTAAAGAATTACCAACATTGGATGAATTGTTCGATTATTTGAAATTGAGGATTGATACTCAAAATTTAAAAGTTGTCAATATAACCAAATTCAAGATAACGTAAAAAGGCCTTTTTTTGTGAACTCACAATCAAAAAAGTTATTCAATTTCTGCAAGAAACAAAATCATCTTATGTATTAGTGTAGTTATTTTCTGAAATTCAATATATGAACAAAAATTTACACAGTAAAAGAGCTCAATCTATGTAAGAATTGTTTTTGTCCAGGACATTATCTTACTCAATGTATCCTACGTCCTTGTAGAAAATGAGATCTGAAACATAATTCTCTAATTCATATAGATACTGAACGAAACAAAAAGAACCAAGGTCAATTTGCCTATTTTGAACGAGGTCCTTCCACAATGAATTTCTTGAACAAACATTTCAATGATCGAACAATGCATTCACAAGTTTCATTATCCACGGTAGTATTAATCAAGGAGATATATCTATATGTATATCTCCTTGGTATTAATGGCGAAAAATGAGTTAGGTAATTCAGACATTTGTAGAGCCCTGTTAGATTCAGGGGCACAAACAAATCTAATCACTGAACAATGTAGTAAAAATCTCAATATTCCATTTGTCGAGTCCAGAATCACATCTTTTCGATCTGTTACATCAATACCGTTCCTTTATTACGATCAGGGCAAAATGAGTAGGTAATATTTTGAGCGCTCCAATATTCTGTTTCCGATGATCCAGAGTTTTATCCATAGACCTATTAAACACAAGGACGCGCCCTTCCAGTAAGTTTCAATAGCCATGAGTGCGGCCAACATGAGTAAAGAGAGAGATGGAGCTACTATGGGCAAGAAGACGTCCCTTAGAACGCTTTCGCACTTAGGCGCATACGATTTATTTCGATTTCTTCTGAATTTAGGGATAATTAGATTAAAGAATTACTTGAAAATACTTGAATAATTGATTATGGAGTTAATTCTCAAAATTTTGATGATTATTCTCTACCTATACAGAAGAATTTCTTGATGCGCTCCGCGCTAAAAGCCCGTTGTTTGGTTGATTATAATACTATAACTGAAATAAAGAATGTAAGAGTATGAGATTAAGGAGAGTGAATTCCCCAATAAGAATTAATAAATGACACTTTTGTTGCCAATAACCATTTTTAATTCAACTTTGGATTCTTGAATCTTTTGGTTTTTTTCCCAATGGTTAAAATAATAATGAAAAATTGTAAGTATGAAATTCTTCTGCGTTATTGCGCTACTTGTCAGGATTAGTTTTCATTATCTTTCTAGTGTTCCAAATATTGAGAGAGCAAAGCCATGAAACCTGAGAACATTGAACTCTAAAAGAAGTTCACTGCCTAAGAATGACTCCCCAAAATTATCCTTCAATCAATATTACTTTTAATAATAATCAGTCATTCAGAAGAACTTTTTTCACTATAAAATATTCGCCACATAAAATGATAAAACCAAAATCCATTGATTGCTTTACATCATACTAAAATATATTGATGAACAGGTTAAAAAAAAGACATTTATCAATTGGAAACTGATTTATTCTTTACAAAAGATTTGCAAGAAAAACTAACATTTCATTTAAAAGGTACATTTATTGATGTTTAAAATGGATAAGTTTCATAAACTGTGAACGAATGCGTACAACTTTTTCAGTAGGATTAGAATTTATGTGATGTATCCTTATGGTAAAATATGATTTGAGTATTAATTGAATCAATTGCAACAAATGACCGTTTAATCTAATCTTGATCTATGCAATGTTCTGCTAAATCCCTAAACACTTTATTCAAGTCCAACTTTCTAACAGACAGTAGGATTAAATAAAGAACTATGTTTTTAGGCCGCGAAAAATCTTTTACCGATCTTATAATGGATTCGGCCACCTGGCAAATTTTAATGACATGTTTAGATGCCTTTGTGAGGCCCCCCCTGTTTTTTTTTAATTAATAACCCGGAAGAACAAGAGTCTGATCTAATGCTATTTAAGCATACATCACAATTTATGTATTTGTTCAAGTTTTTCACAACAAATCCCGCGATATATTTAATTATATCACTTAAATAAAGGGAATTTTGAATGAATTTCAATTTTTCTATGTTATCAAACGAAATTTCAGGAACTTCATCATAAAGAGAATCTATCATATTCAGAGATTTGCTGTAAGTGGACGAGATATTCAAAATACTGCTTTCATCTTGAGCTATACAATTAGCAGTATCTGGCGATTTGATTTCTACATGAATGAGCAACCTTTTATAAGCAGCGCCGAACTGTCTGGCAGTTGGGTTATTGTTGAAACCTTCCCGCGCTCTTATAGCCGAAAAAAACATTTCTAAATGGTCTTGGCTGAGCTTGTATGTTAATAGGAATTCTAATTGTTGTTTTTGTAAAATAACCTCATGAAATAAATTTTCAACACTTTTTAAACTTATTATTAAACCTAAAAATCCTGTTTTTCTATTAGAATTAATTAGTAATAAACCTGTTTTGTCCCTTAAACTGGATAGATAATGATTTGATTAGGAAATGAATTCTTTTAAGAACTCTTTGTTATTTTTAGTAAGAGCTTTTTTATGAGGCACTTTTCCCATTAAATTCCTAATATTCAGGATGTCGAAGCTATTATTCATATTCCTGCAAAACATTGAAGTCGCACCACTGTTTCGAAATTCAGGAATATCCATATCTTTCAAATATTACAGCGCATCTGCAACACTTGCACTCAAAGTTTGCACTGCAAGTTTAACTCTCATCTTCTCCTTGTGAAAATCCAAGTGTCTCTGACGAATTTTAGTTGCAGGATGTAAACCAGATTCACTTTGGATTTTGACAAGTTCTTTGAGGTAATTCCATTTTATTTCATCCCCTTCATCCTTGTTGTATATACATTCCCAATCACCTATTGTGTTTCGGCAGAGTTTTATCATATGACAAGGATCAAGAATAATGTGCACTTTATCGTTAGAGGAAGGGTGAATAAAATATGGTTCGATATCTGGAAACTGCAATTTAGCTCCTAGACAACCGTCAAAAGTTAAACTATTGAGTTTAATCCCGGTGTCAAATAAGAGGTTTAAACAAATTTTCACCAAATTTGCTTTTTCTTATGCAGTTAAAGTTTCTATGAGGAAGTGGCCAACAGGAATCTTCCATCTGGAATTTAGCGCCACCAACATGAAAACTAATACACTTTTAGCTTTTGGCAAGCTGTCGTTATTCCTCATTCCCTTTCCATAATTTACGTGCCATTCCATTCAATAAATTTCCTAATGGCCATTTAATCCATTAGGAGACCACATATAAGGGATTTTCCTTTCTGCTTTTCCACTTTACTTTTATTAGACACAGCACGAATAGCTTCACCTGTAAATCCTGGATAGCCATCCACTGATTGATACCACTTTGTTAATGTTCGAGGATGTGGCAAGCAAGCTTTCCCAAAAGTAGATCTTATAATTGTAAGCAGAAGCAGAATAGAAGTGCACTGTTAGAGCAAATGTTCTCAATTCTGGGGGAACTTTTTTACCCATACTACCTAACTTCAGCTGCCTGAAAATCAATTGCTTCTCAGCATTGACTAAAACTATAAAAATGGAAATGGGGTTGGATAAGTACGCTGTTATACACATGAAGAGGGGGAAAGTAACAGTAGGAGAGGCAATGAGAGTTCAGGATCATCTCACCATTCAAACGCTGGGCCCAGAGGAAACTTATAAATACCTGGGAATCCAGCAAGGTCTAGAAATAAGGACCAATGAAGTCAAAAACACCTTCAAGGACAAATTCATAGGCAGACTAAAGAAGGTACTACAGAGCAAACTGAACTCCAAAGCAATGTTCACGTCAATAAGCACGTGGGTTGTACCGTGTTAAGCATACTCGTTCGGAATAATAAAATGGTCAACAACTGAACTGAGAGCCATCGACACCCAAGTAAGGGGTCTCTTAACTAGGTATGGAATGCATCATCCAAACGCCTCGGCCAATAGACTATACATACCTAGAAAAGATGGAGGAAGGGGGCTACAAAACATTGAAACTACGCACCACAACACCGTTAATGAGATGGAGAATATTTCATTTCAGATCAAGAAACTTACCTTTCTTCAAAGCGCTATCTGAAGAAGAGGACAATGTAACAGCACTAAACCTGTCATCTAGCAATGATCCAATTGCGCCTCCCAACATCCAAGAGCTATCAGAGATATGGCATGGCCGAGCACTCCATGGAAGGTAGCCAACAGCCCTGAAAAATAAGAAAATTGATAGAGAGAAATCACTTGCATACCTAAAGGCTGGTTACCTGTTCCCGGAAACAGAAGGCAGACTAACGGCCATACAGGATCAGGTCATACCCACCAGAGCATACCTGAAAAATATAATAGGGAAAAATTTAACCACCGATAGATGCCGCAAATTCTCACAATCACTTGAGACAATACAACATGTCACGTCGTCCTGTCCAATTCTAGCACCAAGAGAATACACGGACCGCCACAATTCCATGGCAAAGGCATACCATCAAGCCATCGCCAAAAAATATGGACTACTCGGAACGACCCAACCAATCCATAAATACTCACCAAAAGAGATCCTGGAGAATGAGGAGGTGAAGCTGTACTGGGACCAACCACTCATAACAGACAGGTCCATTCCACACAATCGTCCCGACATTGTGCTCTTCGAGAAGAGACTGAAGCAGGTAATAATAGCTGACGTTACCATTCCAGCGGATGACAATGTTGAGAGAGCGTACACAGAGAAAATTTTAAAATATCACGACCTGGCCTTCGGAACTAAAAGAAATAAATAGACTTACCTGCACAAGAATCCTTCCTCTCATCATAACAACCAATGGTCTTGTCGAAACACATCTGGTGGAGAATACTTTGAACGGCCTCGATGAGAGCATAATAAGCGATGCGCAAAAGGAGGTTATCCTGTGGACTACACGTATCGTACGTAGATTCCTCACGAGCAACTGAGATATGTGTTGGTCAAGATGACCCGGTATCCTCAAACCTAACCCTAGAATGGTGATTTAAAAAAAAAAAAAAAACTCATTCTTATTCCTGTTTGAAACTTGTTTGGGATCTCATTCGACTTTTTCAGATGTGAGGTGTTACATACTGTATAATCAAGAATATTGTTGCCATTATTGTGAATGTCATTGTTTTATTTGAAATTGCTGATGTCTGTTTTTGATTCTTGAAAATATTGTTCATTTGTTATTTTCAAACGGGTTGTATTGTTCAATTTACTGAGTGATGCTATTGTTCATAAATAAATAAAGCTGTTTACAAAAAAATTTTCAAACGGGTTGTATTGTTCAATGTACTGAGTAATGCTCTTGTTCATAAATAAATGAAGCTGTTTACAAAAAAAATCACATTCAGCAGAAACGCTGCATCAGAGGATAATTTCAGTTGCTCCTGTAAGTTTTCAATGACCATATTTAAATTCACTATTTTTTCGTTCCGACGGAGCAACTTGCCTCGTAAATATTTATTTTTTTCCTATACTTAATGGGTGCATCCTGAGTGCTCCAATATTTGCGACGTTTGGCTGGAGAATCCAAATCTTCTTCTTTGAAATCACCCAAAAATGTGTTCCTTCTTCTCATATAACAAGATAATCAGGACCAATTCACATTGGATGGGTATAGCTGAGTGAGACAAGAACCAGTCAATAAGTTGAGTACAGCTTGGCAGATTTTGATGTTCACATCAACCAGCTAGGTCAGGACAACTCAGTCGAAAGGCCAATTCTCATTGGGCTATTGCATGTTCAAACAAGGGAGAAAACAAAAGCTAGTGTTGAATAAAACTGCTAGCAACAAGCAAGGATTGGTGCACTGGGACATCAAGCTGTTAGGCATGGAATCATTGCGAACTATATAGTTAAATGAAGCTTGCATGCATGAGTTACTATGCACATGCATTAATTACTATTCCACTTACCCCCAGTTTCACAAAGCTTGATCAGGGAATCAACAATTGATCAGCGAATAAAAGTCAATTTGTTTTCAATCGATAATTTAGTTATGAACATTCACGGTATTATTGGCACATCTAATGATAATTTATAATATGAAGGTCCATTCAATGATTCTCGATTTCTACTTCTTCTATATATTGAAAAACGAAAAGGTTTCAGCGATTTCATTTTGAAAATCGAGTGACTGTCAAATCGTTGATCAGACAATCAAAGTTTTGTGAAACCCGCTCAAACAAGCTATAGAGCTATGTCTTGATCATAACAACAAATATATGTTTGTCCTTTTACGGAAGGAGAAATCTACATTACTGGTCTTGCAAGGAAAATTCCTCATTTTGAACCATTCCAAGGGAAAAGCATGAGCTGGGGAGCTTCTCCACAATTCTTCAGTTCTTTGAAAGAAGGACGTCTAGTAAACAGAAAGTTCTTAGAGTTCTTAACTGAACAGCATAGATGTCACTAAACGGGTATTACCAATATATGAGGACTTCTTGTACTTACACAACAGCAATAGTTTGATGGAATGGAAAATGTTTTTTTCCCTCCTTTGGAATAGGCTATATACTTATTTGCTTGGAAAACTTTTTGCTTTTGATGTATGTAGCTTAAATACCTACCTAAAAAATTCAGAATATTACCTTTTTCTTGACATTTCTATGTTGTTGGAAGTAGGAGCCATTATATCAGATTCAGCAGAATGTTCAGAGTCAGCTCTGACTTGAGGTTCCTGGGGTACTTCAACTTTCCTTTCTATTGCAGAGTATGTAACATCTGGAATAATATAAATTGCTATGAAAGGAATAAATTATAATTCCATATCTAGCAACCGGCAGTTGGATTTTTCCTCTGTTCTCCTAGTTGATTTTTTGACCATCAAATGCACAGGAAAATTGAAAAGTGATGGTACAGAATCTTTTTTTAGTACTAAATTCCCGTGAACATTGGTCTCATAATCTGTGTCAAGAAAATGTTTACCACATATCACTGCTGTGGCACTTGGGATGAAGTCCTTTCTTCTTAACGCGATAATCCACTTTTTCCGCGTGATCTCGTTTTTCGGAAATCTATATGAAATCAGATTTGAAATACATTAATTGAAATAACGTTAATATAATTGAAATCTGATAGGCCGAAGGTTATATTCGTTGCTTTACCGATGGAATTTCATTTTCTCTCCTTTCTTAACTCTTGTCGTACAATAAATTGCACTACAAGATGACACCATTATCACTTCTATAATATAAATACGAACAACCAACACACAATCAAATTTTTCGATGAGAAAACTGAAATATTTTATAAACACAAACGCAAACGCTATACAAACGAATGTTTTGCCCATACTACAGTGACTTCATATACCACAGTGGCGACAATAGGCGTCCGCTTTTTGATTGGTTGGACCGTTTTCGACCTTAAATGGCGGACAATGTTTACATTTGTGACAGTTTGCGTGATTCTGTGCCTGTAACGTGCTATTCGAGTCGTTCGAAAGTGTTTTGCTTGGACGAAAAATCGTCTTGATCAAATTTGAAATAAAATATCTTGTGAATGACTGGATTGTGTTCTTTCGCATTTCTGAACAATAAACTATGTTGGTAATTTGCCAAGAATCTCTTAGTTGTTCATTCATACACTGTGTATTTCATTCATGCACTGTGTATTTCGACCGTTGTTCATATTCATTTATTCATCTAAGAAAGGCTTAAAAAGAGCAAGGTGAGTGTGAAAACAAACATCATATATACAAGGTGTCCGGGGAATAACTGTACATGCTCTCACCAGAGATAGAGTTCGACTAGCTGGTTACGGATTGACCATAAAAAATTAATTTCTGGACTTCCATAGAAAGCTACAGGGTGATTTTTCAACTTCATGGAAATACTTAGACCATCATAAAATCCAAACTTATTGACGGATATTATTGAAACTTAGGAGGTTATTGACACATGCTAAGGTCAAGTCGGAAATATATCAATTATTTCATTATTCCAGGGCCGGACTCATTAATCTTCATTTAAAGTGTTCAGGGTAAAAAAAAACACTTTGTATTTCGAATTACAAATGATTGATTCGCTTTTTAAGAAGAAGATAAATTATACTTCAATTTTTGGTATCACTCAAAGTTGTCACATCAACAATTATTTTTTTATGAATTTTTGAATTTGAATAAAGTTCGAAAAATTGAATTTTTAACCATGAAGAGAACTGAAAATCTCATGTTTGAATATAAAATGCGAAAGTATCAGTAGAAAATTTACAAAAAAGTTCAGAGCTTCAATAAGCACTTCATTTCTCTGCATTTTTGAGCTTGATCTTTGAATCTAGTTAGATATTTTGTAACATTCTCCCAAACTGAAAATCATAAAACTCATGATCATTTGAACTTGCCATACCAATTTTGAATTCATATAGAGGTTTTTACATTGGAAGAAGTGTAACTTTGGTCTATATCATTGTTGTCGAACATCCGGTATACATAAGAATAATTTTGAAATATGCTTCTGTATACCCTACACACATCACCAATTTTTTTTCTTCAAAATACCTTCATTTACTCCCTCAAAGTGAAATCCGCGTATGGGGTGGCCACCCAGTATATCAACAAATTTTTATAACCTTCTTCACCTGCAGTGACTTTTTTAAGAAAATTAATTATTTATTTTCGACCTACACAAGATGACTATGTCCTGTTCAGGTAAATAAATTGCAATTTTCGAACTTTATCCAAATTAAGAAATTCATAAAAAAATAATTGTTGATGTGACAACTTTGAGCGATACCAAAAATTGAAGCATAATTTAGCTTCTTTCTAAAAAGCGGATCAATTATTTGTAATTCGAAATACAAAGTGTTTTTTTCACCCTGAATACTTTAAATGAAGATTCATGAGTCCGGAACTGGAATAATGGAATAATGGATATCTTTCTAACTCCACCTTAGCATGTGTCAATAACCTCCTAAGTTTCAATAATATCCGTCAATAAGTTTGGATTTTATGATGGTCTAAATATTTCCATGAAGTTGGAAAATCACCCTGTAGCTTTCTAGGTAAATCCAGAAATTAATTTTTTATAGTCAATCCGTAATCAGCTAGTCCAACTCTATCTCTGGTATGAGTATGTACAGTTACTCCCCGGACACCCTGTATTAATATGAAAATATAATGAATTTGTAAGTATATTTGTTTCATATTACTGGTCATATAACCTACAAGTTCATTTTATTTTCAAATTAACATATTATGCTCGTTTTTATACTCACAATACTCCTTTTAATCTCTTCTCAGATGAATAACTCAATGCTAAAATCAGTCTGAACTCTGAACACACTGTTTATATGATCACTATCGATATATATCGCTACTGTCGAGAAATATCGATACAATATATATCGATATTTTTTTCACGTTTGCCCATCCCTAAACGGTCGAAATCGACTATTGTCGCCAATGTGGTGTATAAAGTCACTGTAGCCCATACTAGCTTTGTCTTATTTCGGCCGCACCCCCTCTCTCTCTACGCCGTGTCCATGGGTTTATAGGTCTATGGTTTTATCTAGATTTTTCTGACTTATGACGTAGTGTCATACTAGTCCTGAGAGCAGAGTTTCTTTCTGACTGTAGATATATAAGTCTATGCCTCCTTCATAGAATTAACCCGGATTTCGTGCACAGAACACTAATATAATGTACAGGGTGTGTCGGGAGGAACGGACCAAACTCCAGGTGTGTATTATACACTTAAAAATAATTTCAAAAAACCCATAAGTTCTTATAGGATTCTCATTTGTTTTCAAGATGTGGCGCAATTAAAATGTTTTAAATATTTGGACGACGAGTTTCCAGAAGTACGATTGGTCGCGGTGGCCAATTAGTTGGCCTTCCAGATCTCCAGACCGCACACCACTGGACGATTGTTTGTGGAGCTGGCTTAAAAATTAAGTGTACAATGTGAAAGTTGACACCCGAGAGGCCCTAATTCGACGCATTAGAAATAAGGTAGTGCTTGTCGAATGAAGACATTAATCACGCAAAAAAGCAACAAGAGGCCTTCGCAGACGAAGTAGAATGTGTTTAGAGGTTAATGGCGGTATTTTTGAAACAGCGCTATGATTGAAAATTGAAATCATGTTAAAGTAGGAAATTTTGTTTGTTTGTAATTACGCTATATTTTGAAAATAAATGAGAATCGTATAAGAACATAATAATTCTTTTAACGTGTATAATACACACCTAGAGTTTAGTCCGTTCCTTCTAAGGATATATACATACAATAATGTCTACGGATATATATTCTGTGGTTTCGTGAGACAAATAAATTGACAAATTTCAGTTCTTTTCCATTTGATAACAATAGAATTATTCCCGAATTTAAATATTTTCTGTACGAAGTGAGGCCGACAACACACAGGCAACAATCGGTTGTCTATGATACAGGCATTACAACCTGGCTCTGAACGATCCAAAAAACGTTCAAGAGAAGGTTCCACAGTGGAGGGAATAAAACACCAATCTGCGGCAGTGAACTCTCGGTGCACACATGGGCGATTTTTCCCAGCGAGCTCGCCGCGATTTAGCGGACCAAGCATTCCAATGGTACGATTCACACGTGAACAACTCTGCTGCATGTGAATCATACCATTGGAATCCTTGGTCCGCTAAATCGCGGCGAGCTCGCTGAGAAAAATCGCCCGTGTGCACCATAGACCTAATAATACATGGACAGGCCTTCACGTGGTTTTCCCGTTCACCGCATCGAGGAATACCCACGAGAGAGAGGGGGATGGTAGAAAAGAGAGATAACAGCAGTCCCTGGTAGTAAACGTCAAGCTGGTAGCTGGTAAAAAATAAATCAACGTTGCCGCTTCAACCAAGTTATCGAGTAAACTCGGGAATTCTACCAGTCCGCTGATCCTCCATGTTTCATTTTTGGGTGGTGTCATGGGCTTTTTCTCTCACCCTGGACGCTCCTTACCTTTGCCTGGACGCAAGTGGGGCAATCAGTGGAACCCCACGTCTCTCACAGAATCTTCAAATAATTAGAGAGCCCGGGTAGACTTGAATGATCAGTGGAGAAGGGTAGCAGTAAAAACTAGGGTGGTAGCGTCTTCTTGGTCTCTGCTTTCTGACGGTTTTAAATCGTTCAAAAAGAGTACCTACCTCTTCTGACGAAAATCTAGCTCTAACTGATTTAGGGAACTGTCTCTCACTGGCAAAAATAAATGGAAACAAAATAAACGTTCAGTCCTTTATTCCTACTGGATTAAATTATATACAGAAATGTACAAGTAATAACAAATGTTGATGTCAACCGGCGGCCTGGTCGGTGTGGGGGCGGCTGATGAAATACGGTCTTTCCAGGAAAATACGGTTGAAATAGACGGTGAATACGTTTAAATATTGAACGGTCACTCCAGAGGAGTACGGTGGAAATAGACGGTAATTACGGTTAACCTGGCAAGTCACTCCCTCTGTCGGCGGAAATCGGTACAGTGGCTGGTCTCAGTCCTATTGCAGTGCTGTTCTCTCTCCTTCTCTCTCGCTGTGACCCTCAAAATGGCTGCCAGTCAGACAGCAGATCGGAAAAAGCTGTCAATCTGTAGGAAGTCGGCAATATTAATCAAATAATCACCATAAAGACGGTAGGAACACCAAGTCCTCCTGGGACCCAACGGTGGTCGAATAACGGACGTGGAAGCCGGCACTATACACAGTCTACGATCACTAGATCAAGTTTAAAACGGTAGGTAAGTATTTTCAGCCAGTCCAACGGACTAAAGAAAGCGGAAAATAGCCCTCAGGTATGCACTACGAAAGGAACAATAATGTTACAAGTGACTTGCCTTAAACTTTAAAACTTCTTGACGTAATTTCCAACTCACGGTAATAACACCTTACGCACTTTTCACGGCAGCTCGATCTCCACTACTTCGCTCTTGACCTTCAGCGCAGGGCCTCGAATTACCCCTCTCCTCGGAAAATATGCCCCACTATGGGTAACTCATCTCTCCATTGGATGCACTCCAATTGTTCGGTCAATCAGCCGGCTCGAAAAAAGACAGAAACAACTGAAGAGAAGGAAAAACCGAACAAGTTGAAAGACCTCTCTCGACTCAGAAAATGTACGGTTGAACGGAAAGAATTATAAAATATATGAACTCTGAAAACAAAAGACATATACGGTCTCTGCTACAAATATGGGACCGGTCGGTGGAAAACAATGACATAATATCAATCGGTAAAGACCCCCTAAGATAACATAACGGTTTTCCTCGAAAATATTTCGGTTGATAGGTCTTATTATACTAGTATCTATAGGTCAAGAAATTTCCTTTCGGTAGATTTATAGATTTTCTATTAAGTGAAATCGGTAGGTTCACGTCCTTGGGTTGACATGCTGAATTGTTTCACAGGAGTAGGACTGGTAATAAAACGACCAAGTGGAACTAAGCCAACGTTTCGTCCATATATTTGGACTTCCTCAAGGCTACAGAGATAAATACAAAAAAATGTCATCAGTCAAAGCACTACGTTAATGTATAAATAAAAACAGGAAAGAGTGACAACAACGTGAAAAACAAAATAAAACAACAATCTTACCAAGTTCGTTAGGTCAAATATATGATGGATGTTACAATTGGTTGCAGAGACACTTTGCTGAACAAAATAAGACTTAGGCACATCGAAATATACATTTAGGCCCGGTACTTTCACGTGCGAATAAATAAATTTATTCGCATTCATTAAGTCTTATTCGTGAGATTAGTAAAAATGCAGTCTTTTCACTTTCAGATAGTGTTATTCATCGAATAAATCTGTCATTGAAACTTAATTAGAAGAGTTTATTTGTCATAGATCGAATGTCGGTACGTCATTATTCGTCGAATAAAATTTATTCGAAGGTGAAAGTACCGGGCCTTATTCGAAGAAGGTTTTGTTATTACGATCAATCTCACCGTCTGGAGGGACTGTCATGAGAGTCGTGTTTCGAATATTTCGCCACCTCGCGTCATATGTTCGCGCACTTAAGGAACGCAGAATTCGCCGTATTTCTTTAATATATTTGAATACACCTGGCTGAGATCTTGTATGTCGGTCCTGTAATTGACAGAATTCTTCAGTTTAATGAAAATCATCTCGCTGATGTTCCTCTTCCTGCTATTCGCTTCATAATCCATGATCTTAGTACTATTGAAGTCGAATGTATGACCTTTTGTGAAATGATGTACTGCAAGGGCGGTGGTATTCTCCTTATTTCGGAATCTCGGATCGCAGTCATATTTATGTTGTTTTATTCGTACTTGTAATAGCTGTTTCGTTTGTCCTCTTTCCTGTTTTTATTTATACATTAACGTAGTGCTTTGACTGATGACATTTTTTTGTATTTATCTCTGTAGCCTTGAGGAAGTCCGAATATATGGACGAAACGTTGGCTTAGTTCCACTTGGTCGTTTTATTAGCAGTCCTACTCTTGTGAAACAATTCAGCATTTTCTATTAATTTGTAGCAATTTTTGTACTGAAATCAACTGCGAAAATGTTATCAAATCTATATTTTTCTTGTACTGAAAACTTTCAAGTGCTGATAAAATAATAGATTCCGTATTGAAAAAAATACTAGTTGATGTTTTTTTTCTGATTTTTATTAATGTAAATGTAAAAACCTTGAGAGTTCTGTAAAATGACAATATTATTTTATTTTCATTTTTATTCGCCAGGGTCTGATTTTATATACACTGAAATTACTCGTGATTTGGGAAGATAAAAGGACTCCTGCTTTGCGTACTGGCTACGCAGGGAAAAATTAATCGTTGAAGTGGATTTTTTTGAGCATTTCACCTTCCTTGAGCAAAAACATGTGTGGTAAACAGAAAAGGGAAATAATTTTGAGTATGTTTATTGATACTTTCTCAAATAATGTGAAATTTCCTGCTGGGGAAATATTTATATGATGATTAATCATTCACGATTTTTTTTTCAATTATTTTGATAGGTTCTCCATCAGGTGATTTAGTTACTCTTCTCTGGCACTCCTGGCAGTAATGTTTTACTGCTCCTGTTTCTTAATCGTGTGGCTTTAGAGTGTTAGATTTCTGTGACACTGATCAACAGAAAATATTGAGTTTTAAGTTTGCCGATGTCACAGGGCTTACTGGATATCGACATGATTTACATCTCTTCTCTTTCTGATATTAAATCCAGATTGTAGTTTAGTATTTTCTTCGGACATGCCTTGGAATAGAATGTGATGGTAGATATGTAACTACTTCGTTTAGAAAAACATTCTTTATAATATTCAACCATCTCGAAATTCAAGCCACTACTACAAATTCTTGCTGTGGCCTTATAAAATATAGGAAGAAGACTACTTTATTGGTCTTGTTAAAAAATCGAGGGTGTTATGATTTTTATTTAAAGAGTAGTGGACTGTATTAAAAGATAATTGAGTTGGAGATGGTATAAAAACATTTATTAAGAATCATTCACAACCATAAAATGAATATGTCACCTGCATGAAGCTAATACAGTAAAAGGCAACTAATATTAACAACATCTATAAACTCAGAGAGACAATATCCAATTAAAAACCAAGAGATGGTCCAGAGCAGTTCAAATGAGAAGTCACTTGATGTCAGACTTAGACGTTGAGGAGTTCAATAAATTCAATATCAACACAACGGTTACACAGTGATAGGGCAATCAATTGAAAATTGATTGCGAGAGCCTCCTTTTTCTATCAGAAAACGCGAAGGTTAGAATATTGAATTTTAAAGAGAAGACGCGAGAGTACAGAGAAATAGGCTCGAGGTGAAACTGCAATGTCTAAGTCTGATCATCAACGAGAAATCGATACATTAAATTTGAGTAGATCAATAATGTTAATGTAAGTATGAGCAGAACAAGAGTAGCACAAGTTAAATGAGAAGCACAGAATTAATGAATTTTGAGAAGCACTAGAATATTAAAAATAATATGAAAAGGGCAATAAATTCTAATTAAATGAGAAGTTCGATAATAATTCATTAAATGAAAAGGACAATCATAATTAATATGAGAAGAACAAAGTATAATTCATATACATTGAGATGATCTTGAAGAGTGCAAAAATTTATCAATGAATTCAGCATTTACAGAGACGAACTGCTTACAAGTAAGCACGATTAGAACGTTCATCAGAAAAATAGAAGAAACAATTGATAAATTAAGAGAAGTCATGAGAGTACTGAGTTGAATAAATCTCTAATCGTAGATTTTGAGATGTGCTGAAGGCTGAGAAAACTAACATGCATGTTGAGTCCGATGAATGAATATAGAAGAGAAACAATGAGAGTACATATTATAAAGAGTAGACCATACCAAGTGAGTAGACATGAGTGTTCGAGCAGACTTTCCAGGGTGGAGCCTAGGTCGAGGGGTATCGAGCAATGTCAATGATCGTTTAACTAACGTTGAGGTGTTCACATCCTTTTCTGAGGAAAACAGCTACGTCCAGGGTCCACCCTGGAGAATATGAGGATTCATTCATCTGAAACTCAACACCATGAATTAGTCATATGTACAAGAGGTGATCATACGAGGTGTTATAAAAATGATAAAACTGATTCTAATAATAAAGAGTATTACGAGAAGACAAATGAATCAGATATCAATTTTATAGAGATGAACTTGAGAAGTTTCAATCCTGGTGCTACATACCCATTTTCATGTGAGATGATCTAGAGAAGTCTGAAAATCTATATAAATTATGAAATATAATAAAATATATAGTTCTGAGAAGACAATAGTTCGATTTGAGTTGAGTAGACATGTCAATTGAGCAGTGCTCGCAAGGATTCGGAATCTATTTCTAGATTCTGAATCTCTTGCACGTGGACTAATTTCAGTATAATGAAATTATCATGAAAATGGTGTAATGTATGATGTTGAGCAGTCTGAGAGTACTTTACCTTAAGAGATGAACAATTTAGCAGTTTTAGCACCAGGATTGATGCGAGATGACTTGAAAATTAATAACTAGAAGAGGTGAGCGTGAAAATGAGGTGTTAGAAAAGCACTATGAAAGCTAAGAGACGTTACTACTACAGAGCTAACAAAGAGAATGAATTAAAAATGGTTTCAGCGGAAACTGGACATTTGACATCTTGTAGAGGGGGCTGCGCCGTCGATGCTGTCGAGTGGAACATCCTTGAGAACTGCCAGTGGCGTCGTTGAGAAGGGGCTGAATTTTTAACATTCCGCCCGCCATAACTAACAGCGTTAGTTATCGAGAAGACTTGAGGGGTTGAAATTCTTTCTTGCTTCGTCTGGAGTGGACACTGGCAGAATTGCCAACTTCGAGATCGGTCTGGTTAGAGTGGACGTGGAGGTCTTGAGAGTGACGACGCGAACAAGGCCGTCTGTCCCTGGGTGCACAGCCATTACTCGCCCTAATGGCCACTTGCATGGAGGTAATCTTTCATCGGTGAGGAGTACTAGTGACCCAACCTTTATGTCATGGGCTGGATGGTGCCACTTTGAGATGGACAGTTGACGTTGTAGAAATTGAGTTGACCATTTGGACCAGAACTGCTGGGTGCGTTGCTGAATTAACTGCCATCTTGACAGTCGAGAAGTCGAGAGGTCTTCGAGAGATGGCTCAGGTACGGTGTTCAGAGCTGTACCTATTAAGAAGTGGCCTGGTGTGAGAGCGGAGCAGTCTTCAGGATCATCGCTGAGCGGTTCGAGAGGTCTAGAATTGAGGATGGCTTCGATCTGTGTGAGGAGTGTGATCAGCTCTTCCATGGTGAATGACTGATCCTTGGTAGCCCGGGCGAGGTGGTATTTGAAAGATTTCACTGCTGCTTCCCATTTTCCTCCCATGTGAGGAGCTGCCGGTGGGTTGAAGCACCAGTTAGTACCTTCTTTCAAGAGGAGTTCGGCGATGACCTGGTTTTGTGAGGAGGCCTTTGAGAACATGGTCTTGAGAGTGGCATCGGCTCCCATGAAGTTGGTTCCGCAGTCTGAGTATAAGGTTTCACAGATGCCTCGTCGAGCGGTAAACCTACGGAACGCAGCAATAAATAATTCGGTAGTGTAATCACTTACGGCTTCGAGGTGGACTGCTGAGGTGGCGAAGCAGACAAACACACAAACCCAGCCTTTGTGTGTCTTTGCTCCTCTTCCTTTCCAGGCTTTGAGAGTGAGAGGTCCGGCGTAGTCTACACCAGTGTGGAGAAAGGGACGAGATGGTCTAACGCGTGGTTCTGGTAACTGGCCCATGAGTTGTTGAGCTCTTATACCTCGATGCCGTGCACATGTAACACACTTCAGGATGTGGGATTTCACTGGGGCTCTTCCTCCAATGATCCAATATTGTTGTCGGATGGTGGACAGTGTGAGTTGTGTACCTCCATGGAGAGTTCGTTTGTGAGCAGAATCTATAATCAGAAAAGTCAATTGAGAAGCTCGAGGAATTATTGCAGGATGCTTGCTATCTGGGTCTAAGAGAGCGTTGGTGATTCGTCCTCCTACACGAATGACACCTTCTTGATCGATGAACGCCGTGAGTCTACTGAACACATGTGAGGATGACAGAGCAGTACCATTTTGAAGAGCCTTGAGTTCTTGAGGAAAATACACTTGTTGAGTAGCCTTGATCCAATAGATCCTTGATTTTTCCAAGTCAGTTGAGGTGAGCGGAGTTGTGAAGTTCAGAGTTGAGGAGTGTCTGAGTCGGGCGAGGACTCTTAAACAGAGAGAGGTGATTCTTAACAGTTTATTGAGAGAAGAATACCTGTATATAAGATCCCACGAGTAGTCTTGAGTTACGGCCGTGAGGAGGTTCTTGGTGGGTCTTGCTTCAGATTCGGGGTCAATTGTCGTTGCCGGCTGACGATTGGGCCAGGAATCTGGTGACTTGGAAATCCATGGTGGTCCCGTCCACCATAGAGTGCTGTTCAGTAGTTGAGATGACGAGAAGCCGCGAGAAGCACAGTCCGCTGGATTTTCCTTGCCGGAAACGTATCTCCATTGTGCACCTGGAGTTAGTTCTTGGATGAGCTCTACCCTGTTTCGAACAAAGTCCTTCCAGCGAGCGGGGTGAGATGTGATCCACGTGAGAGAGACTGTTGAGTCCGTCCACAAAGTCGTTGAGTGTATCTGTGTATCTAAAACACGATGAGCATAATTAGTTAATTTGGCCAAGATGAGAGATGCTGTGAGTTCGAGGCGCGGGATTGTGAGGCGTTTCAACGGCGTTACTTTTGTTTTTGAGCAGAGCAATGTGACTTTGGATCCTGTGGACGGTGAGCGGACTACGAGATAGAGGACTGCTGCCATGGCAAGTTGAGAAGCATCAGAGAAACCGTGAAGTTCTAAGGTAGCATTTTCTTGGGTGCCTACCCATCGAGGAGCACGTACACTGGCCAGTGATTTGAGATCTTCTCTGATGTTGCACCATCTTTCTGTGAGTTGAGGTGACAGTGGTTCGTCCCATGACAGTTTCTGGAGCCAAAGTTCCTGCAACAACATTTTGGCCCTGATCGTGACAGGGGATACTAAACCAAGTGGATCAAAGAGTTGAGCGATATGAGATAACATAGTACGTTTAGTTACCACAGACCCAGATGAGCTTGAGTTGATCTTGAACGAGAAGTAATCCTCTTGAGGATACCAGAGGAGGCCTAGAAGTTTCGTTGAAGTAGGACAGTCGTCAAATGAGATCGGCGATGGTATCATTTCTTCCTCGGTTACCATCTTGAGCGTACTTGGAGAGTTCGATTGCCACTTTGCTAAGGGGAGGCCGCCCGCCATGCAGAGATTTTTCAGGTCGATAGCGATTTCTGAGAGTTCTTCTTTCGTGTCTGCACCACCATAGATATCATCAACATAGCGACCTTTGGTGAGTGGTGGAATGGCGAGTGGAAACTTGTGACCTTCATCTTCGATGAGCTGGAGGAGGACTCGAATGGCCAAGAAAGGAGCAGCCTTGGTTCCATAGGTGACGGTGGTGAGGTGGTACGTCGCTATCTCATCTTCTGAGTTTCGCCAGAGAATGCATTGGAGATCCCAATCGTCTGGATGCACCATGATCTGTCTGTACATTTTCGTGATGTCTGTGGAAAACACAAATTTAAAGCGACGTACCCAGAACAATACATCAATCACATCTAACTGAAGTTTCGCTCCTGTGTGCATGATGTCGTTCAGTGAGAGGCCGGTTGAGGTGGGACTGGAACCATTGAACACTACTAGCAATTTGGTGGAGGAGCTGTCTGGCTTGAGAATTCCATGATGCGGCAAATAGTATCTGGGATGCGAGATGTCTGAGGGAGCCTTCTTCATGTGCTCGAGTTGTTCATATTCAGTGAGGAAGTCCTTGTAGAGCTGGCAATATTCTTGGTTTCCCTCGAACTTGCGAAATTGTCCTTGGAGGCATCGGAAGGCACGTTGTCTGGAAGATCCCAAAAGATTAGTTGATGATTTTAATGGGAGTCTTACCATGTATCGTCCAGAAGGAAGTCGAGAATGAGTGGTCTTGAAGTGGTCTTCACATTCCTGCTCGTCAGCAGTGAGGTGACTTACGGAGGTGGACTTGACTTCTTCTTGTTCCCAGAACTTTGCGAGAAGGCTTTGAAGGTCAGATTCTTGAGTGGCATGGTATTGAGGAGACACACTTGAGCAGACTTCTTGATGAGGGCATATTGGACCTAGGACCAACCATCCAAAGATCGAGAGCTGAGCTGTTGGAGTTGACCCATCTGGCCCTTGTCGGAGTTGAGGAAGAATGATGGAACCATAGACATCAGCACCCAATATGATGTCGATTGGCCTTGAGGTGTAGAACTCTGGATCGGCGAGCTTCAAATTGTCGAGGTGTGGCAAACGTGGTCGTATGCAACAATTGAAAGATGGTAGATTAGTAAATGGAGATGGCAAGATATGAGCATTTATATTCACGGTTTTGTGATTGTGAAGAGATTTCAGTGTGATCAATACTGATCCTCTTGATCTTGAGGTGGCTCCACCAATTCCAACGATGGTGACTTTGGATTGGCTGCGAGGAAGGCTGAGCTGTCTTGAGAAGTCTTCAGAGATGAACGAGAGTTCCGATCCTGAGTCGATGAGAAGTCTTGCTTGGTGCGAGGTGACTGGAGTGAGAACGTGGGCTAGAGCGGTCGAGAGAAAGGTGAGTTGTCTGGGAGGAGTTTTGACGACTGCCCGAACTTTTCAGGCCCTTTTTGAGGTGACTGGCTTAGCTTCACTGGGCTTAGAGATAGGCCTAGACGAGGAGGCTTGAGGGGTTCTGGCTGAGGAGGCTTGAGGAGTTCTGGCGGAGGAGACCATGATGATGTGGTCATGGAGTGAGGAGTGATGTCGATCAGAGCACAACCGGCATGTTTGATGAGACCTACATGAGCGGACATTGTGACGGCCAAGACAATTGTAGCACAACTGTCTTCGATGAACCACTTCGTGTCTTTCCGATGGATGACGGCTGTGGTAGCGAGGACAAGTGGCGATGAAGTGTTCGTCACCGCAGTCGTCACAATTATAAGAGGGCAATCCATTGGGGCGAACTGGTCGTTGAGGAGACTTTGCGGCGGTTTTCGCCACAACACGAGGAGGCACTACACCCGAGACGGGCTTTGAGCAGACCTTTGACGAGGAGACTTTGGATGAGGTGGCAGTGGAGGCGGCAGCGTGCGAGTACGACGTTTTAGGTCGTGAGGCGGGCGTTTTTGAGGAGTCTTCAGGTTCTTCCAGCCACTCCAAAGAGCGGGTATGGGCCTGGAGGAAGTCCATAAGTTTGGTAAGAGGAGGCGATTCGGTGGAGGATCCCAGTTGGGACTCCCACTTTTCGCGAGTTGAGCGGTCGAGATGTTTCGTGATGACGTAGACCAGCAGGAAGTCGCATGAATCCAGTGACTGGCCGAGAGCGGTCAAACCTTGTAGAGCTTCTACAAGGTTGGTGAGGAGTGTCTTGTAATAAAGACGAGGATTTTTTTGAGGAGAACATTGAGGCGTTGAGAATATCTTATCGCAAAGAGCTGCCAAGAGAAGACGTTTGTTCTCGTATTGAGAGAGGAGGCTATCCCATGCTATGGGGAACGAGGCGCCAGTGAGGGCTAAGCCAGAGATTAGCTTGAGAGGAGTTGACTGAAGAGACGATCGTAAGTAGTGGAGGCGTTCGACATCAGATATGGAGGTGTTCTGGATTACAAGGGACTGGAAGAGGTCCTTGAATCCTGGCCATCCTTGAGATGACGGATTCGAGAAGACGATGAGGCGTACAGGAATTCTTCTTCGACGAACACGTCGTTCGAGAAGTAAGGATGTTCTATTTGAGACTCCGGCCATGCGCTCTCAAAATGAGCGTGGGTTTTCAAAAACCCTTTATGTTGTTCGTCGAGGCGTTCTTGAAGACTTTCCAACTTTGAGGTGGTCCATTCACTGGGCTCGTCAACGAGCCCAGCTGAGATGTCTTTCATGATCTTGAGGCGGTTCAATTGAGTGGACATTTTGATCATTAAGCCTGGCGTCACCAGGCGTGATCTTGAGCGGGTCCTTGGTCCCTCTTTCGGAGGGTCGATTGAGGAGGCTTCGTCTTGAGACGGCATGAGGTGGTCAGATGATCCTTCTTTCCGCTGATCAGAGGCGGTCGAGTCTTTGAGGGGGTCTGTGAGCTGGTCTTTGAGCTGGTCTTTGAGAAGTTCTTTTTTCGAGGAGGCCATTATTGATGCTTAAGAGATGAACAGAGAAATATGATTAGTGAAGATGATGAAATTCCAACTCAATTATCCGGCCCGAAGGACCAAAATGTTAAAAAATCGAGGGTGTTATGATTTTTAATTAAAGAGTAGTGGACTGTATTAAAAGATAATTGAGTTGGAGATGGTATAAAAACATTTATTAAGAATCATTCACAACCATAAAATGAATATGTCACCTGCATGAAGCTAATACAGTAAAAGGCAACTAATATTAACAACATCTATAAACTCAGAGAGACAATATCCAATTAAAAACCAAGAGATGGTCCAGAGCAGTTCAAATGAGAAGTCACTTGATGTCAGACTTAGACGTTGAGGAGTTCAATAAATTCAATATCAACACAACGGTTACACAGTGATAGGGCAATCAATTGAAAATTGATTGCGAGAGCCTCCTTTTTCTATCAGAAAACGCGAAGGTTAGAATATTGAATTTTAAAGAGAAGACGCGAGAGTACAGAGAAATAGGCTCGAGGTGAAACTGCAATGTCTAAGTCTGATCATCAACGAGAAATCGATACATTAAATTTGAGTAGATCAATAATGTTAATGTAAGTATGAGCAGAACAAGAGTAGCACAAGTTAAATGAGAAGCACAGAATTAATGAATTTTGAGAAGCACTAGAATATTAAAAATAATATGAAAAGGGCAATAAATTCTAATTAAATGAGAAGTTCGATAATAATTCATTAAATGAAAAGGACAATCATAATTAATATGAGAAGAACAAAGTATAATTCATATACATTGAGATGATCTTGAAGAGTGCAAAAATTTATCAATGAATTCAGCATTTACAGAGACGAACTGCTTACAAGTAAGCACGATTAGAACGTTCATCAGAAAAATAGAAGAAACAATTGATAAATTAAGAGAAGTCATGAGAGTACTGAGTTGAATAAATCTCTAATCGTAGATTTTGAGATGTGCTGAAGGCTGAGAAAACTAACATGCATGTTGAGTCCGATGAATGAATATAGAAGAGAAACAATGAGAGTACATATTATAAAGAGTAGACCATACCAAGTGAGTAGACATGAGTGTTCGAGCAGACTTTCCAGGGTGGAGCCTAGGTCGAGGGGTATCGAGCAATGTCAATGATCGTTTAACTAACGTTGAGGTGTTCACATCCTTTTCTGAGGAAAACAGCTACGTCCAGGGTCCACCCTGGAGAATATGAGGATTCATTCATCTGAAACTCAACACCATGAATTAGTCATATGTACAAGAGGTGATCATACGAGGTGTTATAAAAATGATAAAACTGATTCTAATAATAAAGAGTATTACGAGAAGACAAATGAATCAGATATCAATTTTATAGAGATGAACTTGAGAAGTTTCAATCCTGGTGCTACATACCCATTTTCATGTGAGATGATCTAGAGAAGTCTGAAAATCTATATAAATTATGAAATATAATAAAATATATAGTTCTGAGAAGACAATAGTTCGATTTGAGTTGAGTAGACATGTCAATTGAGCAGTGCTCGCAAGGATTCGGAATCTATTTCTAGATTCTGAATCTCTTGCACGTGGACTAATTTCAGTATAATGAAATTATCATGAAAATGGTGTAATGTATGATGTTGAGCAGTCTGAGAGTACTTTACCTTAAGAGATGAACAATTTAGCAGTTTTAGCACCAGGATTGATGCGAGATGACTTGAAAATTAATAACTAGAAGAGGTGAGCGTGAAAATGAGGTGTTAGAAAAGCACTATGAAAGCTAAGAGACGTTACTACTACAGAGCTAACAAAGCAAAGAGAATGAATTAAAAATGGTTTCAGCGGAAACTGGACATTTGACATCTTGTAGAGGGGGCTGCGCCGTCGATGCTGTCGAGTGGAACATCCTTGAGAACTGCCAGTGGCGTCGTTGAGAAGGGGCTGAATTTTTAACAGGTCTATTATTTCCAAAAATGAATCTCTTTCGCTTTATTAGCATGTAGCAGTCGATTCTAAAAACCTAGTTTTCTGCTAAATTGCTCGTGAGGAGAATGAAATTACGATTGAGAGAACACAGTAAACAATAAACATATGATTTTGACTTTTTCTACCATATGTCCATCTCTTTCTAACGTACTACTCGTGACCTCTTTCTCTCAGGGCCTGTCCATGTTTTATTAGGTCTATGGTGTGCACCGAGACTAAAGGACATTCCCAGTGGCGGTCCTAGGGCGATGCGAGTGGTGTGAGGCCGAACGCTAGGTACTGCAGGCTGGGATCCCTGCCTGTGAGCGCTGGTACTCTCACCAGCGCGAAACGCGACAAATGGACAATCGTTTTGGTACGCGATAACATTTTGTCAATGGTGGAATCAGCTAAATATTTTTTTATCATCCTGGACGGTATACCTGATGTTAGCCGTGCTGAACAACTATCTACGAAATTCCGTTTTGTTGATATTTATGAAGAAAACGTAGATGTGACAGAGCCTTTTGTGGCTTATAAAACGACTGTTAAGGAACGAGACTCACTGGCATTTTTCTTGTTACATGAATGATATAATTCATGTCAAAGTCAATATTATCGAGGTAAAGGGTACGAAAATGGAGCTAACACAGTGGGGGTTAAAAAGCATATCCAAACGAAAATTTTGAAAAATATCCTCGTTATACTCACTGTCCCAACTAAGCGATGGGACATGATATCGAAGCATGGAAGGATCATATATGAAAAAAATTTGCGAAACTCGCCAGAAGATTAGAGTTTCCAGCATTGCTTCTGTTCGCATCGTCTTCGCTTAAGTTCATGATGCTGTTTTTGAATCTTCCTACTTCCTGAAGAAACAATGACTCAATTGCAGCTTGTCTTTAGTTCGACATATGGAGCCATTTAAGTTCAAAGTTACGATGTTGGGCTTGGTTCGACATTTTGTTTCAAGTAAATATTGTTTGTGAAGCTATCCATGGATTTACCGAAGACGTCGCAGTTGCTAAAAAATTGCTCGGAATTACCGTCTAAACTGCCTTAATATATCAGGTACAGCTAAGGAAAGACCTCTGAAAACTGGAATGAATCCGATTTTCTAATTTGGTCGATCAAGAAGAAAAAAAAACAAATATTTTATCACGAAGCCGCAGATAGATACCGAGTAATCCAGAAGATTTCCTCAAAATAATCCAATGCTTGACACAATCAAAAATGCACACAATAATACCTGGTCATTTTTGTATGATGTAGGAAAAATTCCTGAAAAGTCCATAATAGAAGAAGCCTGTGCTGATTTACAAATCAATTCAACAGATAGAGATCAATATGACGTGTCTGTTTGCGAATTTGTTGAAAAACTCTTGAGCTTGAATCCATTACTGAAAGACCTTGAACCAGCAACACTTCAAGTTCTACGAGTTATCAAGGAAAATGATTGGCACGATTATACCGAATGTGTGGAAGACGCTTCGTATATTACTATACTTCATTCAAATTTATTTTAGCAGTCGGTTGGCCATGAAATCATTTCCTCAAGTTTTTGTAACTAGAACGAAGTTAGGTTGGCACTCACGAAATGTCGGTAATGTCATAACGCCATTGCCACAACTAATATCAATTTTTATTACGAAAATTCGAAAATGTCGAAAGTGATTGAAAAAAGAGACAGAGTTTCAGCAAGTGCTATTTAGAATTCACGTCCGCTCATTCAAATAGTTATACCCTGATATTCTAAAATCCACAATACGTCAGACGTTAGCGAACATATTCAATGTAATAGAATAGAGAATTTATATAATGTTTCATCTGAATCTAAACGATTTATATTTCAGCTGAATATTTCCACAATCACAAAGATTGTGAATGAAGAGGATGACAAAGAATTTCCTTCTATTGGGAGACCCAAAAAAGTGGTGGCATTTGAGAATTTTTTATTTGAGTGAAGTAATGCGAAAAATTTACTATAGGATTTTCGATAAATATCATCGGAGAATAAGTTCCCTAAAATGGATTTTTCTATTTTTCTTTGACTTGTCCTATACAATGTAAATGTCTTAAGGTACTAATACATACCTAATTATTATTACTACATCAATGTACATGAATAGATTTTTGTTGAAGAATTTAACATTTTGTAATTATCTGTTAATTCCTTCGGGAGATACCCATTCCCAACAACTGCATCATATGCATTTCATCTTCGGGTTAATATTTTTGAAATCTACAAATGATGTAAGCCAAAGAAGATAACGAACATTAACTTTCCTCAAGCTAGTGCATATTATGATATTATACTGATCTCTTGTATTTTCCATGCAAATAACTGGAAACATTTTGTATAAACTTCAATTATGTTCGTCACATATTTTCCGAAGAGATTCGACATTGTAATAAAATTCGTAATAACAGAAACTTTTACGTAGAACGGGCAACATAGCGTTGATTTAAAACCCAAAAATGTTTTGACAAGCTTCATAACCCCACATTTTCGTACTATACAGAATGAAATGTGTCAAATTTCCATGGCCAACCGACTGCTAAAATAAAATTGAATGAAGTATAACTATACACCTAATACTTTCTGTCGCTAGAGGTGAACAGGGCTTGAGTAAATTAAAACTTATTTACGCTTTACCCTGAGTCTGGAAAGGTAAAGTTCTTGAAAACTTGTCTATGGAAGAGAATGCCATTGCACTGCATTGCATTGCGAAGTGCACTTCGGCCCGTGAATTGATTGTGAATGTAGCTTTACGCTAAGCACGCTAGTTCGGCCAGCCGCAGTAGCCTAGTGGAACGCTTCAAGTTATGGTACTATACAGCACCTACGGCGCACGCAGTTATGACATGAATCTTGAATTGGTCGTGGTATTATGTTTTTTTTTTTGTAAGAAGGTTCTAGCAACTTCAGTCATATGAATAATTTTTCTTGGATGCTACAAGGTTAGGTAATCACAACCTTTTCAGTTTTCTGATAACATGTCAATCTTTAAAAAAAAGGATATCATTTTTTCAAAATCGGGTGGCATATGCCAACGGATACTGCAGGCACTTGAGATAAAACCTGAACAGAGGTTTGTCGAGCTTCTGTCATCATGTTTTCATTATTGCTGAACTCTGGAGTTTTCTTCTTTGGTCAACCACTTCCTTTTTTGTTTGAACATACCTGTTTCGTCAACGCATCGCAAAACAGTACAATGGAAAAATTCATACTTAATAATCTTCAGCAAGATAGGCTTCCATGAAGTCGCCGGAACAGAATATTTCTATTCTCCTTCAATTTTCTTCCCAATTTTGAAGTAGGATTCAATAGTAAAAGCAGGGTGTAGCAGGGGGAAAATCTGCGAGACAGACGAACACAACCTCTCCTGAGGGGAAACAAGTGTGGGGATTCCTTAACTGATCTCTCGGTCTTCGATGGTAGGTTCTTGACCTTCTAGCTTCTTCTGTTGGATCGTAGTCGACTTATCTTCGTAGTTCCTCATTTGGATGTTGATTGGCTTTGTCGAATATCTTTTCTGTCTTTCTCTTCATAAATTCTATAAATGGTTCCCATTCCAAGCCCTTGTAGACACCAGGGTACATCCATCGCCATTCTAAAGAGTTTATTCCCAGTGGCCTGTATTCTCTTGATGTGGGTCTTGGCTGCGAAGCCCCATGCCGCCGATCCATATGTGAGTTGTCGTCGCGCGATAGTTTTAATCATCATATGACTTCTTCTGCCTATAAGGATAAAGTCTACTCATTGCCGCTTTTGTTTTATCAACTGCACATTTGATGTGGTTTTTCCATGTTAGTCCTCTGTCAAGCTTTACTCCTAGGTATGTTGCTTCATTTTCCCATTCAACCTCTTCTCCATGAACTTCAAGGTTTTCTTCCATCCCCAATTTTCTCTTTTGCAGTATTATTGCTTTAGTAATGCTCTATATCAAAAGAATATATATATATATAGATATATATATATATATATATATATATATATATATATATATATATATATATATATAAATATATATATATAAATATATATATATATATATATATATATATATATATATATATATATATATATATATATATAAATATATATATATATATATATATATATCTATATATATATATATATATTCCAAGACCGTCCCGGAACTATACAATTGTCTTGGAACTAGCCGTTAGCTGATAGGAAATATATATATATATATATATATATATATATATATATATATATATATATATATATATATATATATATATATATATATATATATATATATATATAAATAATATACAAAAAATAAAATACATATCACCAGTAGACAGCCAAAACCAAAAGAAGACAAGGAACCACCATGGAAACAACGCCTGGAAAAAAAGATAAATACTATTAGAAAACAAATTGGAAAGCTTCATACTTACCTGAACACGAACTCACCAAGCAGAAAAACATCCAAAAAGGTCGCACGCATAGCATCCGAATTCCGCATCAAAAGCATCGGGGAACGGTTCAAACAAGATCTCACCAAATTATGTGACACCCTGAAACAAAAAGTTAAAGCATTAGGTAATAGAATCAGGAGGTATAATGAAAGATCCACGCGGTACAAAAACAACCAGCTGTTTTATAAGAACCAAAAACAATTTTACAGACAACTTGAAGGAACAACAACAACCGAGGAAGAATTTCCGACACCGCAAGACATGCATGCGACATGGAAGGAAATATGGGGTCACGCAGTGGAACATGATGATGAAGCTTCTTGGATCAGGGAAGCGGAGACGGAAGCGGAGAAATATGCCATGGAAGAAATCACCATAACGGAAGACGACATAAAAGCCGTATTGAAAAAGTCAAACAACTGGACTGCACCGGGACCAGATGGAATCCATAATTATTGGTGGAAAAACTTTGACTCCACACATGAACAACTATCGAAATTATTCCAGAAGGCGCTAACGGACCCGTCACAAATACCTGAATTCTGCACACTTGGAATAACTCACATGATCCCTAAGGGAACAAAAAACGGAGACCCTACGAACTATAGGCCAATAACATGTCTACCGGCAATCTACAAAATACTTACCGGAACACTAACACACCATATCTGGAAACATGTGGCAAAAAATAAAATACTAGCCCGTGAACAGAACGGATGCCGAAGAGACGCAAGAGGGTGCAAGGAACTGCTTATTGTTGATGCACTCGTCACGAAGCAGGCTAAAAAGAAATTGAGAAATCTCTCCATGGGGTGGATTGACTACAAAAAGGCCTTCGACTCGATACCACACACATGGCTGCTAAAAACCTTAAGGCTATATGGAGTGTCGGAGTGCTTAATCAATCTACTAAATCATCTCATGGCAACATGGAGAACAAATCTACGGGTCAACACCAACAATGGAACTTACACAACAGCCGAAATTAAGATCAAGAGGGGACTGTTTCAGGGTGATAAGTTAAGCACATTATGGTTCTGTTTAGCAATAAATTTCCTTAGTAAATTACTCAACAAAACGAGATACGGGTACTTAATAGAAAAAAGAAACAACATCAAAATAAACCACCAATTGTATATTGACGATCTCAAACTCTACGCAGCGAACGAAGATCAGCTATTAAGGCAACTAAGGATAGTAAAATCTTTCACAGAAACAATCAAGATGCAAATGGGACTTGATAAATGCGCAGTGCTGCATATTAAAAGGGGAAAACTCA